>NC_133422.1:5825500-6494500 GCF_049350105.2 Macaca mulatta
CAGCAGATATAGCTAAGCTGTGCATGGATTTCTTATGAGAAACTGAGATGATAAATGTGTGTGGTATTCTACATTGCCAAATTTCTGTTAATATGTTTTATAACAATAGAAAAGTAGTATAAACACCTGTTGAAGAGCGAGAAGTTTTTTGTTGTTGTTGTTGCTGTTGAAGTCCAAATTTCTTTCTCGTTTTCTTTTTCTTTTGCTATGATTAGAGCTTTGGTGCTCTCTGAGAAATATGTACTTACTCTAGGACTGGGAAGAGTGCCTCCTGTGTTTTCTTCCAGGAGTTTTATAGTTTTAGCTTGTGAGTTTAAGTCTGGGATCCATTCTTGTGCATGGTATGAGGTGAGGATTGAGGTCCAGTTTATATCCCATATAGTTATCTAGTGTTTACAGCATCATTTGTGAAAAATGCTATTATTTCCTCATTGAAATACCTGTGCTTTTGTTAGAAACTGATTGAGCATATATGTGACTCTTTTCCTTGACCCTCTAATTTATTCCATTTGTGTATGTATCCCTCTTAGTGCCCAATTCTACATTGTCTTCAATATGAAAACTTTATAACAAGTCTTGAGATCGTCCAACTTGATTTTTTTAAAAGACTGTTTTGGTCATTTCAGGACCTTTGCATTTCTGTATACATTTTAGAATCAGGCTGTAAATTCCTCCAGGAAGCCTGTTGGGATTTTTATGGAGATTTCCCCCAAATTTATGTATGGATTTCATGCAATTTGACACTTTAAATGGGATTAATATTTGCATTCTATGAACGTGGGATATCTCTCATTTACTTAGGTCTTTTAAAATTACTCTCAGCAGTATTTTGTAGTTTTCACTGTACAGGACTTGTGCATGTCAAATTTGCTTTTTCTGGTTGTAACGGTTCCTTTTGATTCTTCCATTTCTCTTCTTTATATTTATACATTCCTTTTAATCCTTCAATATTGTTAAGATACCTCATTTAAATTCTTCCTCTGCTAATTCCACTACTTTGTCATTTATGGGTCTGCTTCTATTTGCTAACTTCTTCTGTTTGTTATATGTCACATTTTTCTGTTATTTTGCCTGTCTAGTAATCTTTTTTTGTATGACGGTTATCGTTAATATTTTGTGATCCAGTGTCTAGATTGTTTTCTTTTAAAGAGTATTGTGTTTTGGCAGGCAGTTACTTGTGAGTTTATAGTAGCCTTTACTCTAGAACTACTACAGCTTTCCTGCCAAGTTACAACTCGTTGGTGCTACTGCCTGAGACCCTAGGTGTTCACTACGGTTTTTCTACCGTGCATGGCTGGAACTTAAGTATCTGCCAATCGTGCGTGAGCCCTGGGAATTTTTTTTTTTTTAAACAGCACTGATAGTTGTTCTTTTTTCATATATATATGAAAAACTATATGTATCTGTTTTAGGGTTTTCTTTTCCCCAAATCTCATGTCATGTCCCCATACACGTGCATAAATTCCTGTTTGCTTGAAGACCCAAGGGGACTCTTACAGATGCTTGAGCTCTTTCTCTGTGCGGTTCCTTCTCTCCCTTATGCACTTCTCTCCCTAGCCACCCGGCATTCTCTAGCATTCTCTGTCTCCTCATAGCAGTGAGAACATCATCCTCTGGGTTCCTCTTCCCTGAATCACAGTTTGGAAAGTACCTCTGGTCAGAAAGCTTCAGCTGCCATTGGCTCACCTCATGAACTTCTGTTCTCCTGAGGATTGTCCTCCTGTGTTGCCTATTATTCGGTGTCTGAAAACAGTGTGTTTCATACACTGTCCCAGTTTTCTGGCTGCTTATAAGTCTCTTATACTAGTTACCTTATCACGCCTAGAGGCAAAATGTGAGTAATCACTCTGCCTCTGTCTTTGATAAATATTAATTTCCAGTTTAAAGACCTGTATCACTTGGATTTTTCTTTTGTAATAATTTGCTGCTCCTAGAGTGTGGCCAGTTATCTCTGATTTTGAGAACTCCAGGGAAACTTAGCTGGATCAGGAGAGAAGAATACCAGAATAGTGCATCTGTTTCAGCTCTGGATTCCAGGGAAGAGGCAGGACGATGACTGCAATGGCAAAGGAAGCAGGTCATACATGATCATTTCAGTAGCTATTTCGGTCCTACTTGCCATGGACAGCTAATACCTTTTTTTCCACTGATGATTAGGTCATCAGTACCTTCAAACCCAAGCAAAAGAAATAATTAATGCCAGTTTTTCATCTTTGGAATATTTCTTAGAACCACTTCTGCTACCAACTGTAGGAACAGTTGGAGTTCCATGCAGGAAATGGTGACCGTCAAGTTCTGCTCAGGAGATTAAAAACCACATCTGGTATCGGAACAGAGTGGTTTCAGTGTTAAGAATTGTTAAGTATAGAGTTTGCTAACTAGGTAACTAGGTAACTAGGTAACTAACTAGGTAACTATAGAGTTTGCTAACTAGGTAACTAAGTTTGCTAACTAGGTAACTAAGAAAGAAAACTCTAGGGCAGGGATTGTCAAAGTACAACCCTCAGGAGAAATCTGATCCTACATCTCTTCCTGCAAATAAAGTTTCATTGAGCACAGACATCCCCAAGGCTAGGTCGAAGAAGTGATTGTCAAGGGAATTGCGAGCAGACAAGAGGCAAACAAGAAGGAGCACGTTTCTTTCTTGTCTCCAGACCTGGAGTCTCTCGTTCCCTCTCTGTCCCTCTCCTGCTGGCGGGGCCTAGAGCCACCTGCGAGTAAGGAGTACGGTTGATAGAGTTCCCGCTCCAGTAGCACAGACTGAGCACAGAAGGGAGGCTGGACACAGAGATGTTAACAGCTGGCACAGAAACTAATTTCAAGTGTAAAGACTTAAAACGGGAAATTAGGTGCTTGTGAAATTGTTGGGAAAGTGGAAGGAGCAGAAGTCAGCGAGCCCTAGAAAGGCTTCAGGTCCATGCCCCTGCAGCTTGGTTCCCGGAGTCAGAGCCCTGTTGCTGCTACCCAGGAGACCTCAGGGAGCCACCGCCGACGTCCCGGCATCCTCACACCTATGAAGTCAGGTTGAGATGGTAGAATGTGGTCTCTTCATGCTCTGTCTCCTCTCTGTCTTCCCAATCTTAAGCAAATGCATCTTGTTGATAGAATTCATGCAGCATCTTAGTAATATAGGAGTCTAAGAAATATGGCTTTACCTTCCAGTCCCTGTAATACAGGGAAGAACATGGAACAAGACAGAAATAAATACTGAAGCCAGCAAATAATATCTAGCACCACCTCCCCTGTAGGCAGGAAGTAGGCATCAGGAGGACACGGGATACTACAAGATCATGTGGATGGGGTCAATTCCATAAAAGTCAGACCTTTAACATTCAATCGATCCTTTACAGTACTTTGCAGTGACAGGTAGAGTGACCATGAACGTCTCATGGACCACACAGAAGTTGACTGTTTTGTTTCTGTTGTTATTCTCATGACAAAGAACAGTTGTCCAGGTTAAAGGTGATGAAGGATGGCATAAGGGTGAAGAGAACATCTGGGGCACTGACAGGGCGAAACTCCTGCTCTCTGTACTAAGAAAAGTCTTTGCCTCATGGTAAATGTTCATAGTAAGTCATAGTTAACTAGTTTCAACATTTCTTTTACAAAAGTCCAGTTTTCCAATTTGATCTTTTCTCTGATGACAGGTGGCTCGTGGTAAGCTATCTACACATGTATAATTGGCACAGGCATAATGTCATCATTTGTTGCTTTAAGATGAGTATGATGTTTTCATGTGGGATATGATGAAGGCTTTTTTGGGTTTAGAGAGACCACTTTGGAAAGATATGTTTAGAAATACTTAAATTGTTGGTTTGGTTTTGTTTTGTTGTTTGTGTTGTGTTTTGAGATGGAGTCTCATTCTGTCACCCATGCTGGTGCCATCTCAGCTCACTACAGCCTCCGCCTCCCGGGTTTCTGTGATTCTCCTGCCTCAGCCTCTCAAGCAGGTGGAACTACAGGTGCGCTACAGGCGCGCGCCACCAGGCCCGGCTATTTTTTGTATTTTTAGTAGAGACAGGGTTTCACCATGTTGGCCAGGCTGGTCTCGAACTGAGCTCAAGTGATCCACTCACCTCAGCCTCCCAAAGTGCTAGGATTACAGGCGTGAGCCACTGCGCCCGGCCAGAAATGCTTGTATTGTTAACGTGATTTTTATTACACAAAATGTGGGTCACATATTTTAACCAGAGTACTAAGCAGCCTCTCCAGTAAAAAGAGCTCATGGTCTGTTGAGTGCTGTTTCATGAGTGCCTAGAACTTCATATAAATTATCTCTCTTAATGCCCTTAGCAACTCTGTAAGGTCATGAAATATTCTTTTTTTCAAGGTTATTGCTAAAATTTCTGATAGAAAATTTCTATTTTTTTTCCTAACATCTGCTAAAAAATTCCTGCTACTATTGCCTACTGGGTAAGATCACTTTGTAATTAAACTTGCTTATCAACATTTTGCGTGTGTGTGAAGGTGGTAAGACTGTGGTATACTAGAAATATTGCTTGAACAATTTTTTTCTAATTTATTTTTAGGCATGTTCAATTAATAATTCTTTTAATCCTTTGAAGGCGCTTGCATTTAAAGGTCAGAGACTATTATAAAACATGTTTTCCTGGGGTTCTGTAGTGAGTGTTATTGCGGCATGTCAGCAGGATGAGGAAACGGCTGGTGGGGAGGGAGAAGCTGCTGTGTTGTGCCAGGTGGTTAAGGAAATGCTCTCTAATGAGATGACTTTGGAGCCGACTTACAGGGAGGGAGCCATGGGACTGTCTGGATGGGAGATGGCACCTCCCACTTTGCCTGGAGCAGTCTGTTTGCACCTGTTTTCCTGGCATAGATTTAAGACTCCCCCTTTTTACTCCCCAAAGTGCCTTGATTTGGAGGGTAAAATTATGTAATCACCCTGTATCTGGAGGAATTGTGCTTCAGGCAGATGGTCTAGCAAATGCAGAGGCAAAGGCCGATGCTCCCCACTGCATTTGAGCAGCGTGTGGCTGGAGGGGAGAGTGAAAGGGAGCCAGAGACACAGCGTGGACTCAGCCTGTAGCCGTGTAGAGCATCGTTAGGACATTCTGAGTGAAATGGGTGTCACTGGTGGAATCTAAGAAGAGTGACATGATCTGATTTACTTTTTAAAAGGGTGTCTGGGCCGGGCACAGTGGCTTATACCTGTAATCCCAGCACTTTGGGAGGCAGAGGCAGGCAGATCACGAGGTCAGGATTTCAAGACCAGCCTGGCCAATATGGTGAAGCCCTGTCTCAACTAAAAATACAAAAATATTAGCCAGGCATGGGGGTGCGAGCCTGTAGTCCTAGCTACTTGGGAGACTGAGGCAAAAGAATCGCTTGAACATGGGAGGTGAAGGTTGCAGTGAGCCGAGATCGCACCACTGCACTCCAGTCAGGGCAACAGAGCGAGACTCCATCTCAAAATAATAAAATTTAAAAAGGGTATCTGCTTTTCTTTGTGTCTCTGTGTATTTGACTCCTCTAGGTCCCTCATGTAATAGATTTGCTGCCCTTTGACTTAGTAATTAATACTCTACCATTGAAAGGAGTCTTGGCCAGGCACGTTGGCTCATGCCTGTAATCCCAGCTGTTTGGGAGGCCAGAGTGGGGGGGGTCGCTTGAGCCCAGGAGTTCAAGACCAGCTTGGGAACGTGGTGAAACCCCATATCTACAAAAAAAAATAAAAAAAAATTTTAGCCAGGTGTGATGGTGCATGCCTGTAGTCTCAGCTACTTGGGAGGCTGAGGTGGGAGGATGGCTTGAGCCCAGGTGGCAGAGGCTGCAGTAAGTCCAACCTGGGTGACAAAATGAGACCCTGTCTCAAAAAAAAAAAAAAAAATAAATAAAAAGGGTATCTGGCTGCTGGAGTAAGCAGAGACTAAAGCTGAAGGGAGGCAAAGGCATGGAGGCAGGAGCCCCCCTAGTAGCTGGAGGTGCTGATCCAGGCAGAAGATGATGGGAGTGTTGGAGTGGAGGTTGCAGTATTGGTGATGGGAGGTGGTGAGATTCTGGGCGTATAGTATTTTGATAGCAAAGCTGACAGGATTTGCTGATGTATTGAATGTGGGATAGAAGAAGGATTAAAACCCCAGGGGTTTGGATCTGAGCAATTGGAAGGACCAGGTTGCCATTTCTGAGATGAGGAAGACCGTAGGAGGAGCAGATAAGGTGGGGGAATAAGGAATCTTTTTTGGGCATTTTAGGGTTGAGATAACTCTTAGATATCCTTCGGGTAGTTGAATAAGTATGTCTGGGAAATCAGGGGAAAGGTCTATTATGGAGAAAAATACTTAGGAGTAGTCTGTGTAGTGTTTTCAATTCTGAATTAGGTCACCAGGATTGATAAGAGATAGCAAAGTGGTCTCAAGAATTCGGCTCTGGTGGTGGGTGTGCGTGTGGGGTAATTGATTGTTTAAAAGTTTGGGAGAGGAGAGGCAGCAAAGGAGACCAAGAAAATGTGGCCATTGAGGTAAGCAGAGAAGCAAGAGAGTTTGAGAAAATATGGATGTTGAGGTTAGCAGAGAAGCAAGAGAGTTTGAGAAAATATGGATGTTGAGGTAAGTAGAGAAGCAAGAGAGTTTGGCATTTTGGAAACCAACTAAAAGTCTTTGAGGAAGAAGGAAAGGAACTGATGTATTAAATGCTGCTAATGGGTTCAGGGAAATGAGGTCTGATAACTAATTATTGGATTTAGCAGTGTGGAGGTCATGGGTGACCTTGTCAGGAGCTATCTGGGGCATTATGGAGATGAATGCTTGATTGGAGTGAGTACAAGGAATTGGGTGGAGAACAACTGGAGAAAACAAAGGACGTTTACAGTGAGTTTTGCTGAAACTTCTTGTAGATCTTAGGTTAGCATGGTAATTGATTTCCCTGTCATGATGAGCAAATTAATGGGTAACTTTATGCTTCCAAAATGTGTAGTAAACCATAATTTTTAAAGTAATTCATCCAATAAAATGAATATTCCTCCTTTTAACATTTCCTCTGTTTAATTGAAAGTGGTGGATATTTGTTATTAATGGTCTTGAAATAATTGCTTGAATCAATCAGAACTTTCAACTTAATATACCAAGCTCTTTATAATCTAAGAATCTTACTTTTGATTATGCTTTTCACAAAACAAAGGTGGATAGTATTAGTATTCCTGTATTCTACTGTAGCTACCTAACAAATAATTCCCATCCAGTGGGTCTGTTTCTGATAGATAGTCCATGTTTGTGAAATCTAGCTTTTGGTAGGGGTGGAACTCAAAAGTCCTTGTCCATCTTTTGTGCTAATGGTACTCTTGAAAGCCCCAACTCGCAGAGAGAGACAGGCATGCCTCATCTGTCAGGGAGCCTGACAGCTCTTGACTTACCACTGTTGGCTTTCTAAGTGAAGAAAATCAGTAATTACATGGTGCATCATAAAGGTATATCATGAAAAATGTTTAATGTCAATAGCAATGATGGTTCTTAGGCTGAGATAACAACCTACTTTGTTGTGACAATGGAGTCTCGGGGTATTGTAAGAGAAAAATTATTATATGAAAGGCTAACATCTGTCAAGTTCCTTCATCAGTGAACTTTCTTCTGTGGTCAAGTTTCTAAGCATTGTTCTTCCTATATAAGGTAACTTATGTAGACCTGGACATGTTTTATTTGGAATGACTTCCATGATGTGGCTCAGCAGAACCTTTGATGTAGTTCACTTGATTAATGGGATTATAGCCATCAACCTTTGTTCTGAGGATGATTTAAGTTTTCTGGCAATCTAATAGGTTTAAACCTCATTTGCCCCCATTTAAAATTACCCAATTCATTTAATGGTGAAAAACATATATTAATGAGAAAAAAGAAAAATAAAAAATGTTCTCTGGGTAGACTTCCATTACCCAGAAAACTGGAATAAGTAGAAGGATATAGTTTATATATATATTTGGCTCTTTTTATTCACTAATAATACAATAACCTTGTGTGTATGCAGTATATATACACATATGCCTGTGTGTATATTGGTAGCCATTTTTTAAAAAATGCAACTACACACAATAGATACTCTTGTTAACCTAGTTTTTTTCTCTTGTAGCTGAGATTGTATCTCCAGATCAACTAAGATGTGGCTACAGCCTGGTTTTAGAGAACTATGTAGACAACATTTTGTATATTTCTGTGATTTATTTAACCCTTTTCTTACTTTTGGACATTGAGGTTGTTTCTAACTTTTAATGTCTAGGAAAAGATCTCATTTCTTTTTCTGCTGTTTATTTTGTTCAAATAAATTCCTAGAAGGCTCCTAGGTCAAGAGAAATATGCCTTCTTGAATGGAGGTGATCTATATTCACATGAGGTTGTATTTAATATGTTCTAAATTTGAGGCTATCATAGCAAAAATGATACCTTAATAGATGCTGCATCTATTAACACTGCTGAACTTTCCATTTACATAGCTGTCTCCTGCCTTTCCTATTTGATGTGCCACGGGAGGTGAACCATGAATAGTAGCTGTTGCTGATGCTGCTTCTGTTTGAATGATTATTTTCTTTTCAATTTTCCAATCTTAATTGTACGATTTAAGAACATGTTGAAGAAGAATAATTCATTGGCAGATAAAAAATAAGCCTACTCTCTAAGTTGGAACATGGTTGTTATTCCTTAGAGATTAGCTCTCTACTCTGCTTTCAATAGGGAAATTCTTGACTTATTAAATTGCCACAGTCTCCTTCATCCAGCTGAATGGTCTGGTTCTTCTACTTAAATTTAAATTATAAGCCTACTGGAAAGTATTTTTGTCCAACTGAGCATATTCATTTGGCCTTAACATTTCTTTATTCAGGTACTTTTGCCCCGTATTACCAGGAAATTAAATGTAAAAATAGTGTGAAACAAAATGATTGGTATACACCCATCCACCCACACATTTTCTATAGAGGGTTAATGAGAAGTGAAAATACTTTTCTGTACTATCCATTGTAATAGTTGCTAGTCACATGTGGTTATTAATCACTTGAAAAGTAATTAGTTTGGCTGAGGAACTATCAATTTTAAGTAACTTAAATTTTAATAGCCACATGTGACTAGTGGCTATTGTACAAGGCAGCAGAGTGTAGATAATTTTCAAGGGTCCGCAACCCCCCGTACGGGTCCGTGGCCTGTTAGGAACGGGGCTGCACAGCCGGAGATGAGTGGCAGGCGAGCTCCCATTACCACCAGGGCTCCATCTCCTGTCAGATGAGCGGCGGCATTAGATGCTCACGGGAATGCGAACCCTCTTGTGAACCGGGCATGTGAGGGATCTAGGTTACACGCTCCTTGTGAAAATGTAATGCCTGATGATTTGAGGTGGAACAGTTTCATCTTGAAAATATCCCCCACAACCTGTGTTAAAATGGTCTTTCACAAAGCCGGTCCCTGGTGCCAAAACGGTTGGGGACCGCTGCCCTACAACAAGGGCTGGCCAGCTCTGGCCAGTGTGCCAAATCCAGCTCACCACTTGTTTTTATAAATAAAGTTTTATTGAAACACAGCCATGCACACTTACGGATATACTGTCAATGATCACTTTAATGCTACAATGGCAGAGTGCGGTACAGATGCCCCTCGACTCATAGTGGGTTTACTTCTGTATAAACCCATTGTAAGTTATGTCGAAAATAACATTTAATACTCTGATAAACTTATTGTTAAGTCAAAAAATTGTAAGTTGAACCATCAAAGTCAGTGACCATCTGTAGTTGCAACACAAACCACACGGCCCACAAATCATAACATATTTACTATCTGGTTCTTTACCAAAAGTTTAGTGACCCCCTGCCCTGTGTAATCAGATGGAAACTGACTCAGTTCCAGTTCCATTGTCTGCTGTAGCTACGTTTCTGAAACAGTGTTTTTAAAAATGTTAACAAGCATTTTGGGAGAATTGGGATCTATGGCTAATTTGAGAAGATGCAGAGTTATAAATAAGTAGATTCATCTACTACACTTTTTACACAACCTTTAATCCTCTTATTTCACTATAAATCATGCAGAGGTTTATTATATAGAATATTTTGTTAACCAAACTTATTTGACCAGTGATTTTCTTTTTTGGTAACTCTTGTTATAAGGGACACAGAGTTAGAATTGCTGATTTTTAAAAATAGCGAGTTTTCCTCTTAATAGATGATAGTAAAATAAGCGTGTGCAAGAGAATCCTCAGAGGACAAAGGATAAATGGATTGAATTAGTCTACTTGGTGTTGCTATGAAGGGAATACGTGTGCTTGGGTAATTTATAAGCCAAAGAGGCTTACTTGGCTTATGGTTCTGGGACTACACAAGAAGCATGGCACCAGCATCAACTCGGCTTTTGGTGAAGGCTTTTGTGCTGTGTAAAAACCTGTGGATAAGGTCAAAGAGGGAGCAGGTATGCAAAGAGGGCCTGAGTTCCACAATGGGGAGCAGATCTCCACATGAGATTTGGGGTGACAAAGCATATCCAAACCATAGAGTGTATGTTTAATTTCCGAGTTTCCATTAAAGCAGCAGATATTTGAGCACTTTTAATAGGTCAGGCAGTTTGCCCAGGTTGTGGACATAGGATTACATGACAGTATGTTCTCTACTCTCAAGTTTCTGTTTGTGCTGTTATGAATTTGAGCAGTCATCCTTAAACCTCAGCTCTACGTTTAAGTTCTGTTTGTGACAGTTGCCACAAAGGAAACGTCTAAGATGCTAAGTACATATGGTTAGGGAAAAGATTGCAAACTTTTTCTGTAAAGGACTAGATAGTAAATATTTTAGGCTGTGTGTGGCATATGCTCTAGGTGTCACCTACTCAATTCTCCCTTTGTAATTAGAAAGCAGCTGCAGATGACACGCAGACACACCTCACACAAATATGCCAGTGTGATTATGCCATATATACATCTGTATCTGTCTGCATTTGCACACTTATCAAGCACTTTCCAAAAATGACCATACAAATCATAAAGTATTAACAGAATTTTAGAGAACTGATTTTCGTTTGGCTCATGTTCCGTGAGTATATGCCTTTGTCTAAGACCTTCATAAAGGTCATCATACAAATCTTATATTCTTGGAAAATTAAAAACCTATACTTACCAATCAGGTGTCAAAGAGGAAATCACATTGGAAATTAGAAAATACTTAGAACTGAATGATTAAAAAATACTTTCGCATCAAATTCATGGGATATAAATATCCCAAAGAGGGAAATTTTTGTAGCTTTACTGATTACATTACAAAATAAAAAAGACTTAAAATGAACAAGCTATACGTACAATTTAAAATTTTAATAAAAGAGCAAGAGAAGATTAACAAAACCAATAGTAAATTCTTCAAAAAAACATTAATGAGATAGGCAAGAAGCAAGATGGTCAAGGAAAAAAAGCAAAAAGATAAACAATTTTAGGAATCAGAAAAGAGAAGTCACAGGTAGAGCAGTGAGTAGAATAATATGAGAGTACAATGAAGTACTAATTTGAAGCCTAGATGGAATGGCCAGTTACCTAGGAAAAATCCATAATATTCAAAATCAGGCTTGAATAAATAGAAAATGTGAATAGATTTGCAACTATTAAAGGAGTGGCCTCATTATGTACAATTTCTTATGAAGAGAGAACACCAGAAACCCATGTGATGCTTTGAGTGTAGTTCTGACAAGCATTAAAAGAAAAAATGATTCCAATTTTTTACACTGTTTTCCAGAAAATGGGAAAACAGTCAACACTTTCCAGTGTAGTTTGATGCTAGTAAAACCTTTAAACTAAAACCAGTAGAGGCAGAATGTTAGAGGAAAATTACAGGCCAATGTCAGTTGTGAACCAGACAAAAAATTTAATAAAATATTGCAAACTAAATCCAATAATGTAAAAAAAAAAGCATACATTATGATTAAATTGGATTTTTATGTTTTGCAGATTTATTGAGATATAGTTAACATGTATAAAATTTACCCATTTGAGGTGTACAATATGCTTAGAGTTGTACAAACATAGTAATTCAGAACATTTTCACCACTGATAAGTTTGTACCACATTCATTTATTTTTGTTTCAATAGATTTTTGGGGAGCGGGTGGTGTTTGGTTACATGAATAAGTTATTTAGTTGTGATTTCTGAGATTTTGGTTGACCCATCACCCAAGCAGTGTACATTGTACCTACTGTGTAATCTTTTATCCCTCAACCCCCTCCTACCCTTTCCCCCCAGTACCCAAAGTCCATTGTATCATTCTTACTATGTTTTTGTGTCTTCATAGCTTAGCTCCAATTCATGAGTGAGAACGTACGATATATAGTTTTCTATTCCTGAGTTACTTCACTTAGACCAATGGTCTCCACATCCATACAGTTTGCTGTGAAGGCCATTATTTCTTTCTATGAGTGAAATATATATATATATTTCACAATGACTTGTTTTCCTCTGGGTAGATACCCAGTAGTGGGATTACTGGATCAAATAGTAGATCTCCTTTTAGTTCTTTAAGGAATCTCCACGCTGTTTTCCATAGTGGTTGTACTAATTTACATTCTCACCAGCAGTGTAAAAGTGTTCTCTTTACTGCATCCACACCAACATCTATTTTTTTTTTTTTTTATGGCCATTCTTGCAGGAGGAAGGTGATATCTCATTGTGGTTTTGATTTGCATTTCCCTGATCATTAGTGATGTTGAGCATTTTTTCATATGTTTGTTGGCCATTTGCATTTCTTCTTTTGAGAATTGTCTATTCATGTCCTTAGTCCACTTTTTGATAGGATTTTTTTTTTCTTGCTGGTTTGTTTGAGTTCCTTGCAGATTCTGAATATTAGTCCTTTATTGGATGTATAGATTGCAAAGATTTTCTCCCATTCTGTGGGTTGTGTGTTTACTCTGCTAGTTGTTTCTTCTGCTGTGCAAAAGCTTTTTTGTTTAATTAAATCCCATCTATTTGTCTTTGTTTTTGTTGCATTTGCTTTTGGGTTCTTGGTTACGAAGTCTTTGCCTAAGGCAATGTCTACAGGGGTTTTTCCAGTGTTATCTTCTGGAATTTTTATGGTTTCAGGTCCTACACGTAAGTCTTCGATCCATCTTGAGTTGATTTTTGTATAATGTGAGAGATAAGGATGTGGTTTCATTCTTCTACATGTGGCTTGCCAATTATCCCAGCATCATTTGTTGCAAAGGGTGTCCTTTTCCACTTTATGTTTTTCTTTGCTTTGTCGAGGATCAGTTGGCTGTGTTTGCCTTTATTTCTGGGTTCTCTATTCTGTTTCATTGGTCTATGTGCCTATTTTTATACCAGTACCATGCTGTTTTAGTGACTATGGCCTTATGGTATAGTTTGAAATCAGGTAATGTGATGCCTCCAGATTTGTTCTTTTTGCTTAGTCTTGCTTTGGCTATGTGAGCTCTCTTTTGGTTCCATGTGAATTTTAGGACTTTTTTTTTCTAGTTCTGTAAGGAATGATGGTGCATTTTTGTGGGAATTGCATTGAATTTGTAGGTTGCTTTTGTCAGGGTGGTCATTTCCATTTGTGGGATGTATTTCCATTTGTTTGTGTTGTTCACGATTTCTTTCAGCAGTGTTTTGTATTTGGTATGTATTTCTATTTGTTTGTGTTGTTTACATTTCTTTTAGCAGTGTTTTGTATTTTTCCTTGTAGAGGTCTTTCATTTCCTTGGTTAGGTATATTCCTTTTTTTTTTTTTTGCAGCTATTGTAGAAGGGGTTGAGTTCTTGATTTGATTCTCATCTTAGTCGCTGTTGGTGTATAGAAGAGCTACTGATTTGTGTACATTGATTTTGTACCCTGAAACTTAGCTGAAATCGTTCGTTAGTTCTAGGGACCTTTTGGATGAGTCTTTAGGGTTCTCTAGGTATATGATCATAACATCAGCAAACAGCAACAATTTGACTACTTCTTTACTGATTTGGATGCCCTTTACTTCTTTCTCTTGTCTGATTGCTCTGGCTAGGACTTCCAGTACTATGTTGAATAGAAGTGGTGAAAGTGGACATTCTTGTCTTGTTAGGGGGAATGCTTTCAACCTTTCTCCATTTGGTATAATATTTTTGACTGTGGGTTTGTCATAGATGACTTTTATTACTTTGAGGTATGTCCCTTGTATGCTGATTTTGCTGAGGGTTTTAATCATAAAGAGATGGTGGATTTTGTCAAAGGCTTTTTTTCTGCATCTGTTTAGATGATCATGTGATTTTTTTCATTCTGTTTATGTGGTATATCACATTTATTAACTTGCATATGTAAAATCATCCCTGCATTCCTGGTATGAAACTCATTTGATCAAGGTGTGTTAACTTTTTGATATGCTGTTGGATTTGGTTAGCTAGCATTTTGTTAAGGATTTTTGCATCTGCGTTCATCAGGGATATCGTTCTGTAGTTTTCTCTTTTTGTTATGTCCTTTCCTGGGTTTAGTATCAGGGTGATACTGGCTTTATAGAATGATTTAGGGAGGATTCTCTCTTTATCTTGTGGAATTGTGTCAACAGGATTGGTACCAATTCTTTGAATGTCTGATAGAATTCAGCTGTGAATATGTCTGGTCCTGGGCTTATTTTTTATTGGCAATTTTTAAAATTACCATTTTAATCTCACTGCTTGTTATTGGTCTTTTCAGAGTTCCTATTTATTCCTGGTTTAATCTAGGAGGGTTGTATTTTTCCGGGAATTAATCCATCTCCTCTAAGTTTTCTAGTTTATGCATGTAAAGGTGTTCATAGTAGCCTTGAACGATCTTTTGCGTTTCTGTGGTATCAGTTGTAATATCTCCATTTCATTTCTAATTGAACTTATTTGGAAATTCTCTCTTCTTGGCTGGTCTTGCCAATGGTCTATCAATTTTATTTGTCTTTTCAAAGAACCAGCTTTTCATTTCATTTATCTTTTGTATTTTTTGTTTCAGTTTCATTTAGTTATGCTCTGATCTTGGTTATTTATTTTCTTCTGCTGGGTTTGGGGGTTTGGTTTGTTCTTCTTTCTGTAGTTCCTTGGGTTGTGAGCTTAGATGGTCTATTTGCGCTCTTTCGGACATTTTGATGTAGGCGTTTAATGCTGTGAACTTTACTCTTAGCAATGCCTTTGTCGTATCCCAGAGATTTTGATAGGTTGTATCACTGTTATTATTCAGTTCAAATAATTTTAAAATTTTTCTCTTTGATTTCATTGTTGACCCAATGATCATTCAGTAGCAGGTTATTTAATTTCCTTGTATTTATGTGGTTTCGAGGGTTCCTTTTGAAGTTGATTTCCAATTTTATTCCAGTGTGGTCTGAGAGAGTACTTGATCTAGGTTCAGTTTTCTTAAATTTATTGATACTTGTTTTGTGGCCTATCATATGGTCTATGCTAGAGAATGTTCCAGGTGCCGACGAATAGAATTTATACCCTACTGTTGTTGGGTAGAATATTTTGTAAGTAACTGTTAGGTCCATTTGTTCTGAGGTGTAGTTTAAGTACATTGTTTCTTTGTTGAACTTCTGTCTTGATGATCTGTCTAATGCTGTCAGTGGAGTATTGAAGTCCCCCACTATTATCGTGTTGCCGTCTGTCTCATTTCTCAGGTCTAGTAGTAATTGTTTTATAAATTTGGGAGCTCCAGTGTTAGGTGCATATATATTTAGGATTGTGATATTTTCCTGTTGGACAAGTCCTTTTATCATGTCATGTTTCTCTTTGTCTTTTTAAACTGCTATTGCTTTAAAGTTTGTTTGGTCTGATATAAGAATAGTTACTTCTGCATGCTTTCGGTGTCTATTTTTTTTCTACCCCTTTACCTTAAGTTCATGTGAGTCCTTGCATGTTAGGGGAGTCTCTTAAAGACAGCAGATACTTGGTTGGTGAATTCTTATCCCTTCTGACATTCTGTATATTTTAGGTGGAGCATATTCGCCATTTACATTCAATGTTAACATTGAGAGGTAAGGTACTATTCTATTCATCATGCTATTTGTTACCCGAATACCTTCTTATTTTATTGTGTTACTGTTTTATAGGTCCTGTGAGATTCATGCTTTAAGGAGGTTCTATTTTGTTGTGTTTTGAGGATTTGTTTTAAGATTTAGAGCTTCTTTTAGAAGTTCTTGGCTGGGCACGGTGGCTCACTCCTGTAATCCCAGCACTTTGGGAGGCCGAGGCAGGCAGATCACGAGGTCAAGAGATCAAGACCATCCTGGCTAACACGGTGAAACCTTGTCTGTACCAAAAATACAAAAATTAGCTTGGCATGGTGGTGTGCACCTGTAGTCCCAGGTACTTGGGAGGCTGAGGCAGGAGAATTGCTAGAACCTGGAGGCGGAGGTTGCCATGAGCCGAAATTGTGCCACTGCACTCCAGCCTGGCGACCAAGCAAGACTCCGTCTCAAAAAAACAAAACAAAACAAACAAAAAAAGGAAGTTCTTGTAGTGCTGGATTGGTAGTGGCAAATTCTCTCCACATTTGTTTGTCTGAAAAAGACTATCTTTCCTTAATTTCTGAAGCTTAGTTTCTCTGGATACAAAATTATTGGCTGATAATTGTTTTGTTTAAGGAGCTAAAGATAGGACCCCAGTCTCTTTTAGAGATTGAAGTTCTTTTGTCAATAGACAAAATTCTGTTCAATTCTGTTGCTGAGACGTTCCAGTGTATTTTGTATTTCTTTAAGTGTGTCCTTCATTTTTAGAGGTTGTGGTTTTTTTTTAAATTTATGTTCTGTTTCTCTGGGGATTTTTCTGCCCATATCCTGTAACATTTTCAAAATTTCTTTAAGTTGGTATTCACCTTTCTCTGGTGCCTCCTTGAGTAGCTTAATAAGCAACCTTCTGAAGGTTGAGAGCTTTTTTGTCTTGGTTTGGATCCATTGCTGTGAGGTAGTGTGGTCTTTTGGAGCTGTTAAAGGACATTGTTTTGTCATATTACCAGAATTGTTTTTCTGGTTCATTCTCATGTGGGCACGTTATGTCAGAGGGAAGATCTGGAGCTCAAGGGCCACTGTTCAGATTCTTTTGTCCCCTGGGGTGTTCTCTTGATGTGGGGGTCTCCCCCCTTTTCCTAGGGATGGTGCTTCCTGAGAGCTGAACTGCAGTTATTGTTAGTTCTCTTGTGTTTCTAGCCACCCAGCAGAGCTGCCTGGCTCCAGGCCGCCACTGGGGAGTGTCTACAAAGAGTCCTGTGATGTGGACTACAGGTCTCTCAGCCATGGATACCAGCGCCTGCTTTGCTGAAGGTAGAGGGGAGTGAATTAGACTCGATGAGGGTACTTGGCTGTGTTTTTGTTTAGTGCACTGGTTGGCCTCCAGCCAGGCGGTGGCACTTTTCAAAAGAGCATCAGCTTTGGTGGTATAGGAGGACACAAGCTTGCCCCAGGGTCACCTGGGTAAGTATGGGAGTTTCTCAGGCAGTGGGCAGGACCACAGAGCTGCGAAGAGATTTTGTCCTTTGTCTTCGGCTACAGGGGTGGGTAGAGAAAGACCATCAGGTGAGGGCAGGGTTAGGTGTGTCTGAGCTCAGATTGTCCTTGGGCAGGACTGGCTTCTGCTGCTGTGGCGGATGGAGGTGTGGTTTTCAGGCCAATGGAGTTATGTTCCCAGGGGGATTATGGCTGCCTCTGCTATGTCATGTAGGTCACCAGGGAAGTTGGGGGATGTTGGCAGTTACAGGCCTCACCAGCTCAGCTCCCATGAAGCCCAAAAGGCCAGTCTCATTCCTACCGTGTCTCCCCAAAATGACACTAAGTTTATTTCCAGGCAGTGGGTGAGCAGGGCTGAGCACTTGCCCCAGGCTACCAGCCTCCCACTGAGAAAACAAGCAGGGCTTTCAGGTTTCACACCTTCCCACCGGCCCTGCTTTCTGTGCCCCTGTCTGCACTCCTGATTCAACCCCTCCTCCGGGCTCTGTCCAGGAAACTTCAGGTTCACTTGAAATTATTACAAAGTTCAGCTGGAGGTATTTTCCCTGCAGTCTTTCCCGGATTCCACTGGCAGCCCTCTCCACGGGTTCCTGAGACAAAACCAAAACTGTGTTCTCTGGGGACTGAGAGATCCCGTGGGACTCTTCCCACTTCTTCCTCCACCTTTGTATTTTACTCAGCTCTTTATCATCTCAGCTCCATGTAAGGTCAAATCCTCTTCTCATAATCTGGACCTTCGGTGCCCCTGTGGTTCAGGGGCAGACAGTCCCGCTTTCACACTTTCACGCTTTGGGCACTCACAGTGTTTGAGCTGTCTCCTGGAGCCTGCAGCAGTAATCCACTCCCTTCAAAGGGTCTGTGGATTCTCTCGGCTTTCCTGTTGTGTTCCTGTGGTAGTTGTTGGAGCAAAAGTTCACAATATAAGTGTCCACATGCTGCTCTGTTTGTCTAAGTGGGAGTTGCAAGTTAGTCCTGCCCCCGTCTGCCATTTTCTCCTGTACCCCAGTTATCTTATTAGAGGCAGACCAAAAAGCCCCCAAATAATTAGCATTCATTTATCATTGACCACCCCCAACAACACACTTTTACACGTTCAATGCTGGAATTGAACTTTCTGAAACTGATAAGGTACAAGTGCCAAACCCATGCCACCCAACATTCTTCCAGTCCTTCTTCTTGGATGCATAAATACGAATCTTTTCCTTGTTTTCATCCTTTAGTGACCACTGAATTTTCTTTTCTTTTTGTGAGACAGAGTGACACTGTTGTCACCCAGTCTGGAGTGCAGTGGCACCATCTCAGCTCACTGCAACCTCTGCCTCCTGGGTTCAAGTGATTCTCCTGCCTCAGCCTCCCAAGTAGCTGGGATTACAGGCATCCGCACCACGCACAGATAATTTCGTTATTTTTAGTAGAAATGGGGTTTCACCATGTTGGCCAGGCTGGTCTCGAACTCCTGACCTCAGGTGATCCACCCGCCTCGGCCTCCCAAAGTGCTGGGATTATAGGTGTGAACCATGACCACTTAATTTTCAAGAGTAGTATTTGGTACCGCTTAATTTATCAGATTCTCCAAGTCCCTAATGATTTCCTATTTGGGAGCTGGAGAGGAGATGATACTTCTAGGATGCTTCAATTTCAGGAACATTCATTTTCTGTTTCTGAGTCATGAGCACCAGGGTTCACCCTAAAATGTTAGCCAGATCTCATAGGCTGGATTAGGTCACAGGGTACAAAGTGCTGTGCAGACTGATGCATGTGGCTCCCATTGAATGTAATAACAGCCCTTTGACACGTGTGGCAGCTGCTGCCAGAATCTCCAGCCAGGATCTAGGCTAGAGGGTGGTACATGTGTAATTTAAGTAATAACATAAAGATTAAATATGTAATTGGAAATGATTTCATAGAATAAAACTGAAGCCTGGTTTATCTTGAAAAGGAAATTATTGCAGACATGTAAATAGTTTACTGTACAGTTTAATTACAGTTTTAGTAGCAGACAAGACTCAATTGATAAATCTCCACAAGGAGACTCAAGTAGGACTGAAAATCTCACTGCACTTGCATGAAAACAACAAAAGCTAAAATGCCAAACCGAATGCAAACTTCGTTCATTTCCTCAGTTAATTGTTTTGACTGTAACCATACAGTTCTTATTTAATGGCTATACACAATTTCTTTATCATTTTCTAAGAGATTAATTTGAAGGTCTTTTTCTTGTTATTTATGTGGTATTTGCAGGAAAGTCAGATATTAGATTGTAGTTTTAGGGGGTGATTATATTTATAGCTCAATTTATTTCAATGTTAGGTTTTGTTGTTTCATTGAATCCGTGAGTTATAATCAGTATTCATTATTTCAGTTCCCTCTGAGAAATGAGAGGATAGTTTTGTGAGTAGAAAATGATTTGAAGAGTTTGGCAGAACAAAACTGAAAACTGATTCATCGGACAAAACTCTTTTAGGTTTGGTACAGAAACAAGGACTAGATACTTGCCTCACTAGCTCCATTCTTGGTGTTCCCTTGGCTTTACTGTTTATTGTGGTTTTATGTTAGAATTTCTTGAATTTATTAATTTTTGTGACAGTTCCATCATGAAAGTTACTGAGTTACATAGATTTAAATTGTTTTCCATGGTATTTCTTTATTAATGCAGACTTTGAAAAATTCACGCGGCTCTGGGGAGACTGTTTTAAGATACACCCTGTCCTCCTTCCTTTTTCATTTGAGCTTCCCCTCATCAATCTTAGTATTTACACCTAAAATCTTATGAGTTGAGACAATCTAGAGATTGATTATTGATCTGTAAATTACGTGAAAATTCCCAACATAGAAGCATGTTGTATATATGAAATCAGTGTTAGAATTCATGGCTCGCTACCCATAGTGTAAAATCGTATTTAGGAGCTGAAAGACGGTGAATGTGGATGGATGTTTAGGTGGCAATTACAAAGATTTCCCAGGACTCTCAAGAGCATAAGCTATTTGACCTAAGTCTTATACTTCCTTTTACTTAGATTTCTGGTTTTGCTTTCTTTTGGTACATATTATACCTGATACTGTTCTACAGTGGTCTCCAGTAATTTTTTTAAAGCTTGAAATAGAATGGAAAGCTTGAGAGTGACCTGCTGAGGTAACTGGGCCAGAATTGGTTAGGAGCACGTGTTTATAAACGCAAGGGAGGGTCTGTGTAGGAGGACCTGGGGAATGTGTAGGGCAGTGTGGAAAGGGAAGACATGGAAATGAGATTGATACAGATGGTGGTTCATGCCGGGTGTGGTCACTGCCCCGGGACTGCCTCATTGCTGTGAGGGGAGAGATTTGTCATTTTCGGGAAGAAGGTGTGGAGCGGCCCGGAGGCAGCGCACAGTGGCTCTCCTGTGGGTGGGGTGTTCACTGGGTCGGGTTTACTTCAGTGGAGACCCGTGTTTAGGATGCTTGAAAACATCTCATTAGCAGCTTTGTCTGTTTTAACCTCTGGAACAGTGAAAAATTCTATTAATGGCAGTGAACTTTTTTTTTTTTTTTTTTTGACAGAAACCCAATTATGTCCCTAAAGTTCTAATAGTTAGATTTTTTTTTCTTTTTTCTTTTTTTTTTTTCCAGCAAGATCCCTGCGTAGGGTAGGATAGGGAGATTTCATGCTACTGGGAGCAAGACGATGGTTAATAGTAGTTGATGCCTTAAGACTTTGAAGGGTCACATAGAATAGCGTAGTCCTGGGCTACATCCAACATGCGTTTCATTCGGTTCTTGGATGACGGAAAAGGATTTCCTCAAGCCGCTTCTCAGCATCGAAATGAAAGAACTCCCAGTTCTTAGAGTGGCAACGATGTGATTAAAAACTTGCTCTTGAGTTTCTGTTTTCCAGTCATGGTAGGTTAGGTTACCCTGACCACTTCTCCTGCTGAAAATAAGTAAGGCTGTTAAATAAAATAGTTAAAAATACAGTTTTTCAAGCATTGAAGAAAGGAGAGTAAGGGATTCTTAGGTAAACTGATGGAGAGCAGGAACCCAGAGAGGCGAGAGGGGCCTCGGATGTAGCAGCACCTTGTGTGGAGGCTTTTCAGGGAGCAGAGGACGGGGCCTGCAGTCTAGGGAGCTTCCTCCCGTTCAGCCGGGGGCCTTGCAGGGCCACACCTGCAGGATAAGGTGACAGAAGACAGGCAGGCTTCCTGAGGATTTGAATCCTGGGTTCTCCTCCCCCGTATGCTCTCAGGGCCCTTAGACTACATTTCTCAGAAGCCAATGCACCTCTTCTTCTCGGGAGGGCACTTTGGTTCTATTAATTCACTTTCAAAAAATCATAAAGCACAAGAAAAAAGACATCTCCAGCTATTAGCACAAAAAGACACTATAAATAAACTACAGAAATTGAAGATACTAGAATAACCAGATACAGAATATGTTAAAAAAAAAAATAGACAGTAACCCTATAGGGATATCTGTGGAGACCAACAGACTATAAAATGTAGCACAGCAGATGTGAGAAATGAGTACATAGAACTTCTGGAAATGAAAACTATCACAACAAATTAAAAATTATAAGGAAAGGTTGAATAGTATATCAGGTAATACTCTAAAAAGAATGAGGAAAGTAGTAGGTAAATAAGAAATTAGAACAGAGGTCAACAAACTTTTTCTGTAAAGGATCTGCTAGTGAATATCTTTGGTTTTGTGGACCACATATGGTCTCTATTGCATAGCCTTCCCTATTTTAATTTTGTTTTTACAGACCTTTAAAAATGTGAAAACCATTCTTAGATTACAGGCCATGGGATATATCTGGCCCACAGGCCGTGGTTTACTGACCCCAATCTATATATACAGAGAAGAGAGGAGTCACGAGAAAACCCGGAAGGGCAGTTGAGGTGTACAAAGTAGAATGAGGAAGTTTACTGTGCTTGATCAGACTAAAGGCAAGAGAAAAGCTAGGGCGGAGTAAATATTTGAGGAAATAATAGCTAGGGATTTTCTAAAGGTGATAAGAAGATACTAATCTATAGATTCCAAAAGCCCAGTAAGTCCTGACAAGGATCAGTAAATACTTTCTCTCCATGGTGTATCACAGCGAAACTTCAGGACAGCAGACACTAAGAGAAGGTGGGGAGTAGGGGACCGGTACAGCATTGCCTCCTCAGAGAGAGGTGAGCTCTCACCAGCAACAGAGGCGCCAGAACACAGCAGAATACCGTTTTCAGTGCTGAAAGAAAATAGCTGCCGACCCAGAGTTTTATAGGCAGAAAAATCTTTGAAGAATGGGGTTAAAATCAAAACACTCACAAAAGTAAAGAGCTGAGAGTTTGCTACCAGCCAACCCATATTAAAGGAAATTTTAAAGGTTGCATGTTGTGCAGAAAAAAATGATCTTGTTGGAAGATCTAAGCTGTTCAAAGTATAAAAAGCAAAGAAAGTGGGAAATCAGTGATACAACTTAGATTAATACTGAATGCATGGAAAAACATCTTGAGGGGTTTTAAAAATATTGACTTGAAATATAATGCAATTGCCTGTAAGTTGAGAAGAGTGTGAAATAGATATGTTTAAAAATCCTCATATTACCTTGGAAAATAATTTTTAAGCACACTTGTAGTTGATAGAAATATGAAATTAAGACAAAATTCTTTACTCCATTTTAAGTCGAATAATTGAACAAAATGTTAAAAAGAGGCACCATGTAGCATGTTGCGTGATTCCGGTAATCAAGGGGGAAGTGGAGATCAATGAACCAATGGCGACATTTCACTGTTTTTCAGTAAAATTGTCTGGAGCCATAGAGAAAGGGGAGGAGAGACTTAAATAATAAGAAAAACCTCAACAGATCTGTGATGCTTATGATGGGAAGTTCTTTTGAGAGAAGTGGAGAAGTGGGCGGTTGGGCCTAGGAGTGCGAGTGGAAGGATTATCGATGTTGCTGTTGGGCCTCCACAGTATCACTCCCATGCTGTTGGATTTATTAATCTGTGTCTTCCTCACCAGACTCTGCGTTCCCAGGGAAGTCATCTTATCCTAGGTACCTTTGTGTCTGGCTCTTCACCAGTGCGGAAGAAGGTACCTTGAAATGTGTCAAAAAATGTTTACTTAATAACTAGGAAAGATGCTCCTAATGTAACTTGTTTTGTGAACTAATACATATGAAATCTACATAAGTGTGTTAAGTGTCAGATTTCATCATCTGGGCTGAGTGTGGGTGGAACTATTAGAGGATAAATTAACCATGAGATATGTTCTGTTTCTGATTTAATCTTTTCATTTTTCTCTTTTTGTTTTTCTCGACCTTTTCTGCTACTTAGCGCTTTCTTGCCTTTGTCTAAGATTTTTGTGAGCCAAATATTCTTGTATTCTAAAATGTGTGTTCTTCCCAACCAGAGGTGTTATCTGCAGAGATTTTTTGTTATCAGACTGAAATCTGTCCTGCCTTTTTAGAATGAACTCATTTTTCTTCACTCTAGCTAATGCTGACATTTGCCAAATCCAGTCCTGATATATAAGTAAGCTTCCATCACCAAGCAAACTGAAAAAAAGGTAGGATTGCTCATAAGACAATAGATTCCCCTCCAGTGCTTGTAGCTCTTTAGAACTATCTGAGGGTTATCAAAATTGGAAATCGTAGAGGAAACAACTTTGCACTGAATTTGGACCTAATTTACCTGAAAATGGATTCCTTTAAAATCCACAGTGAGCCCACAGTTTTGTCCTGCGACTGAGATTCACTCACACCTTGATCATGTGTTTATTTCATAAATTAAGCCTTCAGGCCAGGTGTGGTGGCTCACACCTGTAATCCCAGCACTTTGGGAAGCCAAGGTGGGTGGATCACCTGAGGTCAGGAGTTTAAAACCAGCCTGGCCAACATGGTGAAACCCCGTCTCTACTAAAAACACAAAACACTACCCGGGCATGGTGGTGCGCACCTGTAATCCCAGCACTTGGGAGGCTGAGGCAGGAGAATTGCTTGAACCCGGGAGGCAGAGGTTGCAGTGAGCCGACATGGCACCACTGCACTCCAGCCTAGGCGACAGAGCAAGACTGTCTCAAAAAAAAAAAAAAAAAAAAAAAAAATTAAGCCTTCAAGGAATGTACATGTCAAGTTAGAGATGTGTCAATAGAGCTAAGCAGATTTTTGGTAACTGCCAAATTAGTTTCTTATGGAGAGGGGAAGCAAAGAAACGGAAGTAGTAACAATAAGATAAGCAACAGTGAGAGGAATGATGAAGAGCAGAAGGAAGGAGAAGGCTACCACACGAAAGTGGGAAAGTTGAGAGCTGAAATTATTACATTTTGAAACCCAGAAAAGTAATGAATCCCATCCTGTCCTCTCTTCTCTGCCCTCCCATACTTTGGGAAATGGTGAAATAATCTGGAACAGAAATGTTTATACAGGGTGAGCATCCCCAATCCAAAAATCCAAAAATCCAAAATCCAAAATGCCCCCAAATCTGAAACTTTTGAGTGCTGACAGGAGGCCACAAATAGAAAATTCCATATCTGACCTCATGTGACAGGTCACAGTCAAAATGCAGGCACACAACACATAGTTTCTTCAGTATCTCCAAGGGAATAAAAGACCCTCTTAGCTCCCTTTAGCTGAGACTTGGGTCCCATCCCCAAGATATCTCATAATGTATATGCATATATTCCAGAATTCAGAAATCTGCAACCCTCTGATCCCAAGTATTTCAGATAAAGGGATACTCAACATGTAGTACTTATTGTAGGGTTATTTCAGATGTGCTATCATATTAAAGTGAAAAATTGATTTGCAAAGTTCTGATCATTTTAGAATTGGTGTTTAAGTCCAGTAGAAATCTTCATCATTAAATATATTTAATATTTTGTTATAAATTAAGTAATGAGCAACTGAACTTTAAAGAGTATATTCCTAGAGACACTCTCACTTCAAAAGAAACTGAACTTGAACAAAATGCCAGGACTGGCCAGGCTCAGTAGCTCATGCCTGTAATCCCAGCACTTTGGGAGGCCAAGGCGGGAGGATTGCTTGAGCCCAGGAGTTCGAGACCACCTGGGCAACATAGGGAGACTTTATTACTAAAAATAAAATAAAAATTTGTAAAAAACTACCTGGGTATGGTGATGTGAGCCTGTAGTACCAGCTGCTTGTGAGACTGAGGTGGGAGGATCACTTGAGCTCAGGAGTTTGAGGTTGTAGTGAGCTATGATCATGCCAGTGCATTCCAGCCTGGGCAACAGAGTGAGACTTTGTCTCTACAATAGCAACAATAAAAAGCCAGGAGTATGATTGTTTTTTTCTTTCAAAAGTTGTTCTCAGTGTCAGCTCAGAAGTGATAAAAGGTTCCCCACCTTTCTTTGTGTGTTTTTTCTTAAGAAGTAAAGATTTGAAAGGTAAATAGAAAAATCTCGTAAATTCACCAAATACATATTTTGCAGCATAGTAGTTTTTCTAATTTATCAGTCTCGTTTTCTAATTCTATCCTTATGACCAATATCTCTGTCTTTGCTCTGGACTTATCACCTTCATGGACTTTTGGACATGGGGGAATTTTATCCTGATGGAAGTAAAACAGCATGGACTTTTCTTGTGTTATAGAAATGTGTGTATGTGTATACGTATATATAGATAAATATGCACATGCGTATATAGATATATATGCCTATCTAGATATACATAAATGCACACATTATGAATATATATGCATATACCTAGGTATGTGCATATATCTATAATGCATGTATGTGGGTGTATATATATACATGCATAGATATATTGTGTGTGTGTGTGTGTGTGTGTGTGTGTGTGTGTGTGTGTGAATGATGTGCCATCCTTCCCCTTCCTGGGCTGTAAGCTTGTTTGTTAGTTAAGACTTCATGGTAGAAACTGCTGTATTCATCTTTAAAATATTTTGCACATAGTTGGTGCTTAAACGGCTTACTGAATTGGACTCTCCAAGAAGGGTATTTCTTAAAAGAAAACTGTCTTGCTTTATTTGTTCTCATTTACACCTAACTAGTTGACATAACCCTCAGGACAAGGACTGTGGGCGTTTCTTTCCTTGTTGGTCTTACAAGCTACTGATATATGGCATTTATGACTTTGGAAGAGACTGTGGGTTAAATCAAGGGGTCAGGGTTCCTTCATCACCTAAGGACTTATGGTTCATAAATATAGAAGAGGAAAAGGAGACAAATGAAATTACAGAAATGGCCTCAGGTTGACTGAGTTATAACCTTAACTGTCTAATTTTTATAGCTCTAGGCAAGTACTTTACCTTTTTTATTTCACCTCAATGTAATTTATATTTTGCTAAGTTGTTAGGTGGCCCGGTTAACCTTAACAAGATACTTAATGTTAACTAGTTTTCTGAATATTTTCAGTGGTGCCTGTATTAGAGAGTATTGTATGTAGGTGAACAACGTACTTCCCAAGCACAAATTACAGTATTTCCTCAAATTATATGTTCTAAAGGCAGTTGAGGTATGTATGTAATTATGTGTTAATCAAGTTAGTGATTTGCTATTAATTGGGTAAGTACAACTTGTGTGAATTACACTTGCACAGGGGTGGTCTTGTCTCTAAGCTGCTTTCAGAAAAGTAGTTCACCCAAGTAAAGTGATTAGTACAATTTTCCTGATGACCAGTCCTCTTAAGTTTTTCATTTCTATTTCAGCTCCTGTAAGTTTAACAAGATGATCATTTTAAAAGAAGTTCCTTCCATCTGCAGATGTGTGTTGCTTCTGATACATTCGAATCAGCTGAAATCTAAAAGTTTTTTACATAGGAATTATCTCTAAAGACATAAAATGGTCTTATTTTTCCTTAATGGTGTTAGGAAAACCGAATAGCAACAAAGAATTGTGCATGATCAGTTTTATGTAGTCACATTTTGGGGGAGCTTTAAGCAAGAATAGGCAACGAGAAAATGTGCATTTAGTAGTGGAAGGGATGAGAGATTAGTTGTGGATCTGAGGATTACTCTTGCCTCAACAAGTGGAGAATTGGAGCTCGTCTTCATGAGGAGTGACTCTCAAGTTTGAGCCCCATAATCAAGAGACATGAGAAATGTTAACAAGAGAAAACCTTTTATTTTGTCAGATCCCTGTTCGAGGAAGAACAAATGCCGTTTTTGAAAACATTAAGCATTTAGAAAAGGATGCAGAAATGTAGTAGGACAAATGTGCCTTAAAACATACAGCCTTTCTATGTCCAAACCTTCCACACAATGTGAAGTAATTGTCTAAAATTACAAGTACTACTATAGTGATTGAACTCTAGCTGCTAATTGAGCCTTCAGGTTTAAAAATACACAGGCCTCAGCAATTCAAAGATTATTAAATTACACCTTCTTGTGGGAACCAACATCAATGTGTTTGAGCAGTGAGTAGTGAAGGTCTTTGGGGAGGCAGGGGCGGCGGGTGTCTCATTACAGCGTTTGCCACTGCAGAGCTCTTGAGGGTTGTTGCTTTTTCTCAAGACGAAAGATTTTGCTAACACTTCATTCCATAGAATGTTGAAAAAAAAGTGGAGCTCTCTTGCGTCACGTGACAGTTACTGCAAGTTTTGTGTTGATCTCTGAATAACCAGAAATTTAAAAAATTTACTTATGAACCAAAAGGCACACTTGGTGTATAACTCAATTATTGTTATTTAATCCTCACGACAGCCTATGATGTAAATGGCTGTGTCTCCATTTTACGGATGAATATGTTAGGCTCAGAAGTGACCTACTCAAAGGTCACACAGCTAAGTAGAATTGCTGAGACTGCATTTTTTAAACCGTGTCTTAGCCATCTGACGTTTCAAAGGTTTTACAGTCAAAATTGAAACAATGCGATTGTAATGTGCTTTTCCAAGGAAAGAAAACGAATACTGGATACTCACTAAACACAAGTGATTTATTCTTTGGTTCAGCAAATTTACTGAGCACCTTTTGGGTGCTAAGCACACTTTTAGGCAGCTGGGAATGCACGATTAGAAAGGATCTAGAAGATTCCTTCCTGTCTTGGTCCATTTTCTATTGCTATAACAAAATGCCACAAATTAGGGTAACTTACAAAGAAAAATGTATTTAGCTAATGGTTCTGGAGGCTGGGAAGTCCAAGAGCATGGTGCTGACATCTAGTGAGGGCCTTCTTGCTGCATCATAACACAGGAGAGGACATCATATTGCAAGAGCACAAGAGCACGTGTGTCAACTCAGGTTTCTGTACGTCTTCTTTTAAAGTCACCAATCCCATCATGGGGGTCCCACCCTGATGGCCTTGTCTAATCCTAATTACCTCTTGAAGCCTCCAGTTCCATCAGCATAAGGGGATTAAGTTTTCAATGAATGAAATTTGGGGAACATATTTACACAATAGCAGTTCCTTAAATAGAACTCAGAGTTCAACTGGGGGAATGTAGATGAATAAATGAATAAGATGGCATAAGTATATTGAAAGATAAGTAACAGGATGGTGTGTTAAGAAATGGTCTGGGGAGTAAAGAAGTCACCCTTAGTGTATTAGTCTATTTTCACACTGTGGATATAGACATACCTGAGACTGGGTAATTTATAAAGAAAAAGAGGTTTAATGGACTCACAGCCCCATATGGCTGGGGAGGCTTCACAGTCATGGCAGAAGGTGAAGGAAGAACAAAGGCATGTCTTACACAGCGGCAGGCAAAGAGAGAATTTGCCTCAAAAGGGGTTTCCCCGTAGAAAACCATTGGATCTCGTGAGACTTATTCACTACCACAAGAGCAGTATGGGGGAAACTGCCCCCATGATTTAATTGTCTCCCACCAGTCCCTCCCACAGCACGTGGGAATTATGGGAGCCACAGTTCAAGATGAGATCTTGGTGGGAACACAGCCAAACCATATCACTTAGGTAGGGTGGTAAAGAGTCCTCAGTGAGGAGCTGTTTCTGACTTGAGACTCCAGGAGAATGAGATGGGACCGGGGTGGATATGCCAGACAGAGGAAATAGCAAATGCAAATCCGCCAAGGTGGTACAGTGGCAGAATACATAGGAGGTGGTGTGGCAGAGCCTCAGGAGCAAAATAAGCCCAGTGGGGTCAAGAAGTGGACAAGGCAAGACCATGCCATGCAGGGCCCTGTAGAACATGGAAGGAAGCAGGATTATTCTAGATGCAATGTGACTCCACTGACAGGGCTGTGGATTGAATTATGTTCCCCCAAGATTTATATGTTGAAGTGCTAACCCCCAGTGTGGCTGTATTTGGAGTAAGGAAGCAATTATGGTTAAATGAAATCATAAGGGTAGAGCCCTAATCTGATAAGATTAGTGTCCCTAGAAGAGAAACACTCAATCTCTGTCTCCACTGTCTCAACACCATGTGAGAACGCAGTGGGAAGGTGGCTGTCTATGAGCCAGAAGGAGAGCTTTTATCAGTAACAGAATTGGCTGACACCTTGATCTTTGACTTCTAGCTTCCATAACTTTGAGAAATAAATGCCTGTTGTTTAAGCCACTCAGTCTGTGGCATTTTGTTATGGCAGCCTGAGCAGACTGAGATGAAACTGAAAGTATTGTCATTAACTGAGATGGAGATACCCAGAGGAAATGCATCATTTGGCAAGGCCACTTTGGCCGGATATTAGACCTCAGTGTTCTGAAACACATTCTTCCCTGTTGGATTCTGATATGAATGTAGTTGATGATGCCAACTGTCGCCATCAAGGCTCATAAGTACTACGAGCCAGGATGCAAGGGTTTTACTTGACAATGAAAATTTTACCCGTCAGGTGAACTGAATCTATGGCTTGGGCTGACAAGAAGCCATGATCACATTGAGAAGCCATGTTACCCATATTGCATGGTGAACTGGGACTCTGGATAGAAGGGTACTTCATTCTCCCATTTCACTGTTTATTGGTGTCAGATGTGTGGCTATGGTTCCACAAAGCCTGACTAGACACTCCTAGGCCACCCTCCCTCTTGCTGACTTAGAAACCCATACTGTCTGTCTCTAACCATCTTTATAGTCTTTCATTTTAGACCTTTTTCTGACCCACATTTTTTTCTTTAATGTTAATTCCTTCAGTCAAGTTATAGTGGAGGTCCGCTGGGTCTGGGAGCCATTCATTCTCTTTCAGATAGCATCGCACAGCTTTGCTTTACCCTTTATGTTAATTAATCCTGCTGTATGTCCCGGTTGTGGAATGTCTCTCCAAGCCCACTGCCTTTACTCTGAGCTTCTTTTTCTGTAGTCCACACCTGTAAATGCACTTCATTTTCATACTTCTCTGCCTTTATTCATTCTCATCCCTTTACCTGAGTACTCTTTCCTCCCTTCCTAACTCAGGACAATGCTGCCTGTATTAGTCTTCTAGGCTGCTATGACAAAACACCACAAACTGGGTGGTTTAAATGACAAACTTGGCATCTCACAGTCTGCAGGCTAAAAGTCCAAAATCAAGGTTTCTGCAGGATCAGCCTCCTCTGACAGTTGAGGGGAGTCTGCTCCAGGCTTCTCCTCCAGCTGCTGAGTGCTCGGGCGTCACCTTCCCTCTGTACATGACTGTGTACACATTGTCACTTTATAGGACACCAGTCATGATAGATTAGGGCACACCCTGATGATTTCATCTTAACTTGAGTACCTGTGCAAAGACTGTCTCCAGATAAGGTCACAGGCTGAGAGCACTGGGGGTTAGGACTCCAACAAACGTTTTATTGTGGGACGTTATTTAACCCACATGCCCCTTATCTCCTCCATGAGGGGGAACATCACATCACCAGCATCCCAAGCCCTTGTTTGATAACTTGGGTGATCACCGCTCTTCCAAGGGAGCGTGATTGGTCACCTATTAGACTAATAGGTCTGTTGGCCACTGTCCTTGTCACTCTTCTGTCATGTTTATTCTCTGACTTGCCTGTCACCCTCAATGGACCATAGTGTCCTTGAGGACAGGGGTCAAACCTGCTCCTGGGCACATAGAAAGCGTTCATAGAACACATGGGCAGTCTCAAGTAAACATATTGGCTGTTGATTGTTGTAACCTCTTCAGTCTAAGAATAATTTGGCTCAATAAAAAATTTTTTAGAAGAAGCAATAGAATGGCAAATCGTATCATTGAAAAGCATAGAGGCTAAAAATATTTTTAAAATTAAGACTGGTTAATACACTATAATGAAGGCACAGTTACATTAAGTCTACTTTCTTGGTATGAAAGATGAAAAATTAATGATTTTCCTTTTAATCAGCTGTTTTATCTTGTAGATGGTCTTCATAAATTTCTTCTAATCACCATTAGTAATACTCTTTCCTTTTTGAAATAATAGCTCAAAATATCAATATCTTTATTTTATTTGCTATTTAAAGAGCTGCCAAGTATTTTGCATTAGATGAGATGGTGCATATGATCTGTAGCAGTTTCCCGTAGCTTTCGAGAGGCTATTTGAAGGAATAGCATAAGCTCTGTGGCAAGGCCCATCAGAATGTCATCTTTCATTTTTTCTGTTTGCTCTGTGGTCACCCATCCCCTTCCACCCTCTGCCTTTCTACTGTGTTAGATCAGCGTGGCTTCTGTTTTCCAGCATAAAACCCCTGACCTCAAGTGAAGAAATACTAGTTTAACATATACGGTGTAAATTGTTCTGCTTTCTATAAACTTTATACTAATATTTTTATTTTGATATTTGAGAGGGAAAGGGTGATATAGTATAGCAGTTCGTATGGCAACCACAGTTTAATTTTATGGCAAAGTCAATGACTTGAGAGATGCTGAAGTATTTATAGTAGCTTTGTGTTGGTGATTTCTTTCAAAGAAAGCAATTCTTACAATATCATAGACAGGCACACCACCCTCATGCTGTTTAAGACACCTTTTTGTCCCCCGCCCCCACCAAGCAGGGAACTGGGAGGGAAAACCAGGCCTCAAATTTTGTGTGCTTGCTTCTAATGTTTTATTTCTAAGTGAATTGAGACCATATGGTCACATAAACCCAAAGCTAGGTGGTGCAGGGATTTAAGTTTGTGGCCTTGAAGTGATACTAGTTTTGCTTTCAATTAGTGGAAAATAATGCATTCGTAGAACAATTTATAACTCACACAGACCCATTCGTGAAAAGCCCACTCCAGATACTGTTGCGTGTGTACAGAAGTGGCAGCGTTGATCTCCATACAGATGACTAATCAGTTGAGACTGAGCCCTTTCCCTTTTCCATGCAACAGCATTTATTTGTTGTGACACTAATTTCACCATGTCAATATTCCCTGCCAGTGTGCCCCAGCCCTAATCCTCATTTCACATGCATCACTGTTCTCACCTCATTGAAACTTGGCTTGAGGCTAACAATATTAAGTGGCGGAACTGTGGTTTGCTAAACGCAACTAGCTGATGCTCATGTACTCCTATGAATAGAAAGATCTTCCGAATATTTCCTTGAGGGAATGGTTCTACAGGAAATCTTGAGACAACCCTTATGTTGATACATGTAAAATATGCTTCTTAATAATACATCGTGGTGATAATCAGATAAATGGAGTGTTGACTGCGAACCTGAGCAATGTGCCTGGCTAATGAACAGGATGTTTATCTTCTGTTACTACTCTGGACGTACCAGAGGCAACTGCATCATCTATTGAGAACAAAAAAATCCTTAGGGTCCGCTTTCTCATCCTTCATTTTAATTTACAAGAGCAGTAACTGCTTCTGGGACTGACTGGAGTATTTTCTGGGGATTAAGTCTGGTTCAAAGGCCTTTGGCTGTGCCGGAGGCCATAGGCTTCAGTGTGAAATAACTGCCTGGGTGTCTGTATTGTCATAGCTTAATTACAGTATTTGCATCTTGAGTTGTTGACTGTGGGTTTTCTAAGACTTTGAGAGTGCTAAGTGTGATTTGCTTTTCAGTTTCCGACCCAGCAAGCAAATAAGGTTTCCCAGGCAATATTAAATAAGGAAAAACATACCTGGGGTTTTCGCAGGGAGAAAAACTCATCTTCAAAATTGACAGCAGCACTGTCCAACAGGACTTTCTGCAGTGATGGCGAGGCGCATCTGTGCTCTGTTCAGCACCTCCACTCACATGTGGCTAGTGCAACTGAGGAATTTTAAGTTTTATTTCATTTTAATTTATGTGTAATTAGCCACATGCAGCCAGTAGCTACCATATTGGATGGTGCTGATGGAGAATATCTTTGAAGACCAAATACAGCTTTCCTGATGATTTATAGTAAATTTGATGTACTTAGGTCTATTCCAGGTATTTTTGATCCTAAGTCGATTTGAGAAGAGCCTTAGGTTTTTGAAGTCGTGTAAACTTTATATTTATGAAACATCATTTTGTCAAGTGCTGGATAATGATTGTATTCACTCTAAAAGAAAATGGTTTCTGCTTATGTGTGAGAAGAGTAATTTGGTGAGCTCCTACTTCATTCACAAGCTGGAGGGGACAAATGCTATACCTATACTAGGCACTGTACTTCCTCAGTGGGTGCTCATATACCTTTAGTGACTCACGGAATATCATGACAGTGTTTTGCAGGGGTATTTTCAAAATGCTGCCACCACCAACGTACAGGCATGATGCCCTCCGCTTCTTGCAGCTTTACATAGACTGAGATGCAGGAAAAGCTAAAGTGTTTTGCCTACTCTCACTCACTCAGTACAATACTTCTGAAACCAGAAATGTGGGGAGTTTTCCCCACATACCAAACCAAGCAGTTTTCCAGCAGCAAACACCAACTGGGTGTCCTACGATTTAACTCAGTTGCAGTTGGATCCCACAGATTAAGGGCTCAGCCCCATAAAGCTCTCCCCCACCTTAGATTCCAATCGCAAGCCCCACCCCTTGACACCCCTCGTGGTTCAGTTAATTTACTAGAGTGGCTCACAAAACTCAGGGAAACACTTTGCTTACATTTTCATATTTATCGTAAAGGATGTTATGGATGAACAGCCGGATGGAGAGATGCACAGGTCAAGCATGGGAAGAGGCTCAGAGCTTCCCTGCCCTCCTCAGGAACCTGCTTGTGTTCATCAACCTGGAAGCTCCTGAACCCCAATTTTTGGGGCTTTTATGGAGGCTCCATTACATAGGCATGACTGATTAACTCACTGGCCATTGGTGGTTCACTCGCCTTCAGCCCCCTCCCCTCCCTGGAGGTTGAGGGGTGGGACTGGAAGTCCCGACTCTCTAATCCTGCCTTGGTCTATCCTGTCTCACCCTGAAGCTACCTAGGGAAACCAAGAAGGTAGGGTGACCTAGGGGTCAGTGGCAGTCATCTCATTAACATGCAAAAGACATCACTCTTGAGGTTCCAAAGGCGTTTGGGGCTCTGTGCCAGGTAACAGGGATGAAGAGCAAATACATATTTCACAATATCACGCACATTACCCCCCTGACTTTTGCTCTAATGTTTCTGTCCTTCACCTCTTGATACCTTTCACCTGATTGGCTTCTGCAGGCCTTGCGTTAAATCCCCGCAGGGGTAGCTCATTGGGTGGGGTGGGCCTTAGGTAAAGACAGAATCCTGAGCTACTCTGTGGGCCAGCCCCTGGGAGTACCTTCAGTTTGGTAGAGGTTTAGAGGAAGATTGACAGTCTGTGTCTTCTGTGGTGAAGGGTGCCTTTTACTCCTCCAGCTCAGCTGGGAAGCTGCCCTCTTCCGTGGGAGAAGTTGTGCTCTGCTCACCCCTCTGAGCTTTTCCTCACTTTCCCAGGGAGGAGGCTCTAGAAGTTACTCTCAGAGTCACAGTCTGTTTGCCGCCGATAGTTTGGTTATGCTTTTATGCCTAAGTGACAAACTGTAAGTTTTTACTTTGAAGTAAAACTCCCGAGTCACGGAAGCGTGTTTAGTATCTAAGAATGTTTGATTCTCAAAGTATTGAAAAAGAAGATTCAGCCTCTGCTTGATCCCTGTTAGCAAAGAAAGATGCAGTTAGATTTCTCTTGAGCTTGGTGATCTCTTTTCTAATAACCTTTAGAGATCCGTTCTGTTAATGAGGCATGATATTGGTACTCCAAGTGTGCACACCAGCTGGGGAACCTCCCTTTCAGAATAGTATGTAAAGAAATCCCTTCCCTCCTGGAGGCTTCATTATATACTCTCTACACACAGTGCTTGGCAGCCCGCTTTTAAAGTGAGTCATCATATAGTATGATTTCTCAGGCTTCAAGGGCAGATAATACACATCAAGAGCCTCAGAACAGCTTTTCAGCCTTGCCTTCCTTTACAGAGAAAGAGAAAGAGAGAGAGAGAGAGAGAGAGAGCGAGCAAGAGAGTGCATGGGAATACGAGCAAGATCACCTCTTTGTCTTTCTAGAAATCTTGTATGTGGGCATTAAAATTAATTTAGTTTATTATGTCCTTTCAGTAATAGCAACAAAATAATTATAATGACAGCAATGAAGTAGCCAACTTGTGTAATTTTGTCTTTGGCTAAGTCTTGAATTCCAGTAATTTAGGTGAGAGATAAGTTGGATGTAAAGTAACATGATTTAAATCAAGATCATCGGGAGACTGGGCGTGGTCGCTCATGCCTGTAATCCCAGCACTTTGAGAAGCTGAGGTGGGTGGATCACTTGAGCCCAGGAGTTCAAGACCAGCCTGGGCAACATGGTGAAACCTTGTCTCTACAAACATATAAAAATTAGCCGGGCATGGTGTAATGTACCTGTAGTTTCAGATACTCTGAAGGCTGAGATGGGAGAATGGCTTGAGCCCGGAAGGCTAAGGCTGCAGCGAGGCAAGATCATGACACTGCACTCTAGCCTGAGCAACAGAGTGAGACCCTGTCTCAAAAAATAAATAAATAAGTAAATAAAAGATCATAAGAAAATAAGACTGCTTCACAAATACTTTTATTGTTGATGGAAAAAACAATTGACTATTAGGAGCGACAGAGACAAACTTTATGCTGTATCTAAACTGAAAACTTCATCAGGAAACGTATGAATTTAAAGCAGATAAACTCAGTCAAGCTTGACACAGACACTAGCAGTCTCTACTTCTGGTCTCTACAGCTGTTTCAGGAGACAGCATCTCAAAATGAGTTGTCAGAAAATCTGCCTGATTTTCTCGAGGGACTGAAGCTACAATTGGGAATTGTGCTCCTGATGGAGTAGGCATCACATAAATTGGACTCATGAATATTAATAATTTTTTAAAAGTACTCATTAATTCTAAATACTAGCCTTTAATGGTGACATTATGCTCTAACTGCACTAAGTCCTGTTAGGGTGCTGTTTTTAGTCCCATAAAGTGCTCATTCAGAAATAAAATTCTAACATGTCAAAAATTGAACCAAAACTAAGCTATAACATTTTTTTAAGTTTAGTGAGTAATAGTTTGTCTTAAGTCTTTTAAATTATGACTTACATGATTGCTTAAGGCCCCCTTGGAAGTCTGAACTGATGAAGTTTTCTTTTAAATCGATCTTTACCAAATAGTGGCATTGAAAGTAAGTCCACGCATCTTGGTTTGGCTCTGCCATTGTCTCATGCAGTTGTGTTTTATTTTATTTTTTGAAATTAAAAATGGCTGAAAGACCTGTACCAAGCATTTCTTTTACTTGCCTTCTCTACATCTGTTCAAGTTTATTCAGAATTGTAATTTTAACTCTTTGGTCTCTGACCAAGCATAGGCCTCCCACATTAGGGAGTTAAGGAATGTGTGAAGGCTTAAACTTATGGACACTTACCATAGTGTTTAGCAATTGTTTGGAAACCGTAAGAACAATTACTAGATCATTAGCAAGCACTTTTATTTTTGGATGGGGGAGAAGCTGCAAAATATCTCCTGAAATGACTGTCAGGGATGCTCCCTCTAATTTTAAAAAGTAAAGGGGAAAAATGAATTTGCATTCACTGGTGTGTGCTGTTTCAGTGTCATCACCATGAGTTAGGCGTGTATTGTGTGTCAGAGCTTTGCTCTGTGCTGGGGATTTAAGACCAAAGTCACCATACTCATGGCTTCAGTCTCATGAAGCTAGACCCACATAACATTTTAAAAGAGACAGTTCATAAACAGACTTAGAGAACATTGTAGAAATAAAGGAGAAGGTGGGGAAGGAGTGTGCTACGACTGAGGAAGGTTAAACTTGAACAGTGACTTGGGGAGAAAGCACGTGGGGAAAATAAGGTGTGTGAAGCCATTGCTGAACAGAAATAGCCATAGTTTGGGGAGGATTCTACTAAATATTTGTACTGCAGGCTGTGTAAATGAATGTCCCTTGTGAGGAGGTAATTGTGGCTGAGATTGAGGATGTGACATCTCGAAACTCCCCTTTTGGAGATTCTCAAATCACAGAACCATATTAAAGTCTCTGAGACATCCTCTTGCCGGGAAACCTGTTTAAATCCGTGTATTGCAGGATTTTTCAAACTCAGTTGAGCATGGAGTCCTTGTAATACTCCACAGAATGATTTCTGTTAAATGGTTTGCGGGAATGCTGTCTGTTGGAGGCATCACACAGACTGGAAAGCTTGGCTGAGGTCAGGCATGGGAGGCCCAATAGGCCATGCTCAAGTTTTGAAGATTTCCTCTGTGCCAAAATTTTAGTGTCCTCACATCCCTTATCAGGAATGGAACTGCTCTAATTATACTGAGCCTCTCTGCTTTGGAGAGACATAAAAGGAAAAGCTGGACCTTTATCCTCAAGGGGCTCAGAGATTAATGAGAAGACAGAAATGCAAACTATTGTGATACATAACATAATTATTTTAAAAGGAGCTTTTGCGAAATGCTTTCTACGAGGACAGTGCACTCCCTCCTGTTCTGCGGCGATTCACTAAAGCTTCAAGTCCAGATTTGCATGCCTGGAGGATGGATGAGGAAAGATGGATGAGTGTGGGGGAAGAGGTGGGGGATGTGGTGGTGCCAGGATCAAGGACTGAAGTCCATAGTGAAGGCCGTGGGAGTTGGTGAGAAATAGGTAGAAGGTGAAACTGGCAGGATTGGGGAGTGCATTTTGAGAATAGGAAGGAATATCTCAAAATTATGAAAGCTTTTGTCTCAACTTATTGTCAAATACATTCCCTGTAGCAGGGCCCTTTTTTCTAGCCTCCTGCTGTGTTTCTGTCTAGACTCTTGCTCAGCGGAGTAGACATTAAGAAATATGAGTTGACAGATTGTTGTATTTTATAATGTGCAAAATCCTATGCTACTAAGTTTTAACAGCTACTTTTAGTTAAGTGTTTTATATGCATGGGGTATCCTCAAAATAGAATCCTAATCCTATGATGAGGACTGTCATTGATTCCATCAAATCACATACAGGTTTGTAAATTCTTGCTTTAGGAATTGCAGTCTCTCATCTGCCCAGCGTTCTTAGTATTCCCCAAAATAGCATCTTATTGTTATTATTTTCTAAATCTATTATCAATGGACACAAAACAGATATGATAATCCATGAAACATAAACAGACATGAACCTGACATCCAACTAGGAGATTTCTTTTGGTTCCACCTGATCTTCGCCTACCACAATCTCGCCTTCACTCCTGTTCTGAATTTTGTGTTTATTATTCCCTGGTTTTTAGAAGCAGTTTCTCCTCATATATGTATGTTTTTCTAAACAACCTATGGTTTAGTTTTGCTTATTTTTGAGTTTTAAAGAACATCGTGGCCAGGTGTGGTAGCTCATGCTTGTGATCCCAACACTTTGGGAGGCCAAGGCAGGATGATTGCTGGAGCCCAGGAGTTTGAGACCAGCCTGGGCAACATAGTGAGTCATCATCTCTACAAAAAATAAACGTAGCCAGACATGGTGGTGCGTACCTGTAGTCTCAGCTACTCAAGAGGCTGAGGGTGGAGGATTGCTTAAGACTGGGAGGTTGACACTGCAATGAGCTGAGTCGCACCACCACTGCACTGTGGCCTGGGTGACAGAGCAAGACCCTGTCTCTAAAACAAAACAAAAAACAAAAAAATTGTGATCATCTGGTTTTTGCTGAAAAATGTATCCATGTTTTAATACAGGTATAGTTCCTCTTCCCTGCTGTGTATTGTTACATTGTAGCATCATGTTTTCATCCTTTCTCCTGTTGGACATGTGGGTTGGTTGCAGTTTTTTGTTGTTAAGACAGTGTCTTTCTGAACAGTCTTGTATATAACCCCTGCCGTGTGAAGCTTTTTCTACCATTTATATGTGGTAAGGGATAGAGTCCAGTTTCATTCTTCCATGTATGGACATCCAGTTTTCCCAGCATCATTTATTAAAGAGACTGTCCTTTTCCCAATGTGTATTCTTGGCACCAGTGTTTAAATCAATTGACTATATATGTGAGTTCATTTCTGGGCCTTCTATTGGTGAGTCTTTTTTTATGTGACTACCATGTTGTTTTAATTACTATCACTTTATAGTATAGTTTGAGGTTAGGTAGTGTGATACCTGCCACTTTGTTCTTTTTCTTCATGATTGCTTTTTTTTTTTTTTTTTTTTTTTTAATGGTTCCATATGAATTTTAGGATTGTTTTCCTATTTTCATGAAAAATGGCATTGAAATCTTGATAGGTATTATATTGACTGTTTAGCATGCCTTGGGTAGCAGGGGCAATTTAACAATATTAATTTTTCCTGTCTATGAACATTGCTTATCTTTTCATTTGTTTGCATATATTTTCTTTTTCTTTTTCTTTTTTTTTTAATTTATTTTTTATTATTATACTTTTAAGTTCTAGGGTACATGTGCATAATGTGCAGGTTTGTTACATATGTATTCATTTCTTTCTTTAACATTTTATAGTTTTCAGTGTACATGCCTTTCACTTCCTTAGTTTAATTTATTCCTATTTTATTTTATTTGTAGCTATTGTAAATGGGATTGTTCTCTTGATTTCTTTTTCAGAATGTTCATTGTTAGTGTGTAGAAATGCTCCTGATCTTTGTTTGTTGACTTTGGATTTTGCAACTTTATTGTATTTATTAGTCTGACAGTTTTTTGGTGGAATCTTTTGGGTTTTCTCTATATAAGATCATGTTGTCAGCAGTGATTTTTTTCATCTCTTACTTTCCAATTTGGATGCCTTTTATTTATTTCTCTTGTAGAATTGCTCTTGCAATGACTTCCAATGCTATGTTCAATAGACGTGTTGGATTTTTGTCAGATGCTTTTCCTGCATCTAACTAGATCATGTAGTTTTTGTCCTTCATTCTGTTAATATATTGTATTACATTTGTTGATTTCCATATGTTGAGCCATCCTTGCATCCCAGGGATAAATGCCACTTCATCTTGGTGAATGATTCTTTTGATGTGGTGGCAAATTCAATTTGCTGTTTTATTGAGGATTTTTGCATCTATGTTCATCAAGGATATTGGCTTGTAGTTTTTTTTTTTTTTTTCTTGTGATGCCCATGTTTGGTTTTTGTATCAGAGTAATACTGGCCTCATAAAAGAATCCCTTCCTCTTTTATTTTTTTTGAAGGAGTGTCTGAAAAATTGGTGTCAGTTCTTCATTACAGTGTTTGGTAAAATTAAACAGTGGAGCCATCTAGCCCTGGGATTTTCTTTAATAGAAGACTTCTTATTACTGATTCAATCTCCTCACTTGTTAGTGGTTTATTTAGATTTTCTATTTTTCATGATTCAGTCCTAATAAGTTGTATATATCTAGAAACTTACCCACTTATTCTAGGTTATCCAGTTTTAGGTAGTATAATTTGTTCACAGTATTCTCTTATGGTCCTTTGGATTCCTGTGCTGTCAGTTGTAATATTGCCTCTTTCATTGCTGATTTTATTTATTTTGAGTCTTATTTTGGGTTATCTCTAGTCTAGCTAAAGGTTTGTCAATTTTGTTTGTCTTTTAAAAAAGCTAACTCTTAGTTTTGTTGATCTTTTGTACTATTTTTCTAGTCTTTATTTTATTTATTTCTGCTCTGTATTAGTCCATTTTCATGCTGTTGTTAAAGGCACACCCAAGACTGGGAAGTAAAAGATGCTTATTTGGACTTACAGTTCCACATGGCTGGGGAGCCCTCAGAATCATTGTGGGATGTGAAAGGTACTTCTTACATGGCTGCAGCAAGAAAAAAATGAGGAAGAAGCAAAAGCGGAAACCCTTGATAAACCCATCAGATCTCGTGAGACTATTCAGTATCACCAGACTAGAACAGGAAAGACTGGCCTCCATGATTCAATTACCTCCCCCTAGGTCCCTCCCATAATATGTGAGAATTCTGGGAGATACAATTCTGGATGAGATTTGGGTGGGGACACAGCCAACCATATCATGCTCTGATCTTTATTATTTCTTTCCTTTCACTCACAGTGAGCTTAGTTTGTTCTTCTTCTTCTATTTCCTTGAGGCATAATACTAAGTTGTTTCTTTGAGATCATTCTTCTTAACATAGGCATTTTATTGCTGTAAACTTTCCTCTTACAACTGTTTTTGCTGCATCCCATGAGCTTTGGTATGTAGCATTTTCTTTTTTGTTTGTTTCAATATATTTTTAAATTTTTCTCTAGTTTATTGATCCATTGGTTGTTCAGAAGGATGTTGTTTAATTTTTATGCATGTGTGAATTTTTGTTTTGAAATTTCTCCTGTTACTGAATTCTAGTTTCATACCATTGTAGTCAGAAAAGGTGCTTGGCATGATTTCAGTTTTATTAAATTTTCTAAGACTTGTCTTGTGGCCTGTCATATGATCTGTCTTGGTGAATGCTTCATATGTGCTTGAGAAGAATGTGTACTCTGTTGTTGTTGGGTGGAATGTTCCATATCTGTCTGTTAAGTCCATTAGATTTAAAATGTTGTTTAAGTCCAATGTTCCCTTATTAATTTTCTGTCTTGATGACCTATTATTGAAAGTGGAGTATTGAAGTCCCCTGCCATTATTGTATTGGATGGAATCTATCTCTCTCTTCAGATTCTTTAATATTTGCTTTGTATATTTAGGGGCTCCATTGCTGGATGCATGTATAGTTACAACTGCTATATCCTCTTGATGAATTGAACCCATTGTTATTATATAATGTCCTTCTTTATCTCTTTTTCTAGCTCTTTTTCTAGCTTTTTACTTATAAAGTCTGTTTCCTCTGATTTAAGTATAGCTACCTCTGCTCTCCTTTGCTTTCCATTGAGTGAAATATCTTTTTCTATTTCTTCACTTTCAGTCTATAGGCACCCTTAAAAATGAAATGAATGTTTTGTAGACATTACATAGTTTAGCCTTTTAAAAAAATCATTTAGGGCCGGGCATGGTGGTTCACGCCTGTAATCCTAGCACTTTGGGAAGCCAAGGCGGGTGGATTACGAGGTGAGGTCAGGAGTTCAGGACGAGCCTGGCCAAGATGATGAAACCCCGTCTCTACTAAAAATACAAAAAAATCAGCCGGGTATGGTGGCGAGTGCCTGTAATCCCAGCTACTGGGGAGGCTGAGGCAGAGAATTGCTTGAACCTGGGAGGTGGAGGTTGCATTGAGCCCAGATCGTGCCACTGCACTCCAGCCTGGGCGACAGAGCAAAACTCCATCTCAAAAAAGAAAAAAAAAAATCATTTAGTCACTCTCTTTTTATTAGTGAATTTAATCAATTTACATTCAAGGTAATTATTGATAGATAGGCAAGGACTTAGTATTTTGTCAGTTTTATTCTGGTTGTTTTAAGATACTTTGTTCCTTTTTTCCATTCTTGCAGCCTTCCTTTGTGGTTTGATCCTTTTCTGTGATGATGTGCTTCAAATCTGTTCTGTTTTTCTTTGTCTACCATAGATTTTTGCTTTGTAGTTACTATAAGGTTCACATGGAGCGTATTATACTTCCAGCAGTCTATTTCAAGCTGATAAAAACTTAATTTTGGTTACATGCAACAACACTACGCTTCTCTTTCCCCCATTTTATATTTTTGATGTCAGCATTTGTCATTTTGTAATAGGTATTCCTTCATAATTTATTTTAGCTATTGTTGTTATTAATAGTTCTGTCTTTTAACCCTTGTACAAGGAATAAAGTTGCCTTACACACCACCATCACAGTCTTAGAGTATTCTGAATGTAGCTCTGTATTGCTTATACCATTAACTATTATGTTGTTAATTCACAGCCTTTTGTTTCAGCTTTAAAAATTGCCTGTAGCGATTTCTGTAAAGCGGACCTAACGATGATAAACTTCCTTAGCTTTTGTTTGTCTGGAAAAGTTTCTGTTTCTGCCTCATTTTGGAAAGACAGCTTTGCTGTGTAAAATATTTTTGGTTGGCAGGTTTTTTTTCCCCCTTCAGCACGTTGAATGTATCATCCCACTCTTAGTCTGCTGGGTTTCTGCTAATAAATTTGCCAAGATACTCATATTGGGACCTCGTTGTATGCAATGTATTTCTTATCTCTTGCTGTGCTTAGAATTTCTTCTTTGTCTTTGATTTAGATAGTTTGATTATTATGTGTGTGAGTGAATGCATCTTTGGGTTGAAGTTGATCAGAGACCTCTCTGCTTCCTGTACTTGGATACTGGGATTTTCCCACCAGTAAGAAAAGTTTTCAGCCATTCTTTCTTTTTCTTTCTTTCTTTCTTTCTTTCTTTTTTTTTTTTTTTTTTTTTTTGAGTTGGAGTTTTGCTCTTGTTGCCCAGGCTGGCATGGTCTTGGCTTACTGCAACCTCTGCCTTCTGGGTTCAAGCGATTCTCCTGCCTCAGCCTCCCAAGTAGCTGGGATTGCAGGTGGCTTCCACCATGCCCAGCTAAATATTTTTGTATTTTTAGTGGAGATGGGGTTTCACCATGTTGGCTAGGCTGGTTTCAAACTCCTGACTTCGGGTGATCCACCCACCTTGGCCTCCCAAAGTGCTGGGATTATAGACGTGAGCCACTGCACTCAGCCCGTTATTTCTTTAAATATGCTTTCTGGCCCTTTTTCTCTTTCTTCTCCTTTTGACTTGCTATTATGCGTAGGCTAGGTCTCTTGATGATATCCCATAATTTTCATAGTCTTTCTTTATTCTTTTTTCTTTTTATTTCTCTGATTGGATAATTTCAAAGTTCTGTCTTTGAGCTCACTGATTCTTTTCTCAGATTAATTGAGCCTGCTGTTGAAACTTTCTATTGCATTTTCCAGTTCAGATATTGCTGCTTCGTCTCTATGATTTATTTCTTTTACAAAAAATTGTTTCCATTTCTTTGTCAGTCTTACCATTTGGATTAGTTCCAGGACCCTCCTCTCCCCCATGTATACAAAAATCTGCAGATGCTTAAATCTCTTATGCAAAATGGTGTAGTAGGCTTGGTGCAGTGGCTTACGCCAGTAATCCCAGAACTTTAGGAGGCCGAGGCAGGTGAATCACAAGGTCAAGAGATCAAGACTATCCTGACCAACATGGTGAAACCCCATCTCTACTAAAAATACAAAAATTTGCTGGGTGTGGTGGTGTGTACCTGTAGTCCCAACTACTTGGGAAACTGAGGCAGGAGAATTGCTTGAACCTAGGAGGCAGAGGTTGCAGTAAGCCAAGCTCACATCACTGCACTCCAGCCTGGTGACAGAGCGAGACTCAGTCTCAAAAACAAAACAAAACAAAACAAAAATGGTGTAGTATTCATATAAAACCTATGCATATCCTCCCATAGACTTTAAATCATCTCTAGATTACATGTAATACGTAATACAATGTAAATGCTATGTAAATACTTGTTATACTGTATTTTTAAGTTTGTGTCATTTTTTATTGTTGTGGGTTTTGTATTGTTTCTGAATATTTTTGATCTGCTGTTGGTTGAATCCACGGATGTGGAACCCATGGATATGGTGAGCTGACTGTATTATGACTATATTCTTGCAGTTCATGGAATTTCTTTAAGAGGATTCTTCTGAATTTTTTGTCATCATTTTATAGATCTCCCTTTCATTCAGATCAATTTTTGGAGCTTTGTCAGTTTCGTTTGGAGATGTCATGATTTTTTCCTGAGTCCATGTAATCCTTGTGTCCTTGCATTGGTGTTTGTGTATTTGAGGAAACAATCTTTTCCAGCGTTCACAGGCATTCTTTGGAACAGGCCTTTATTATGTAGTCTGACCTGCCATTCTGGTTGGGCTAGCTGGTAATAGCCTTGGGCAGGCAGAGCTTATTCTGGGGTTCTCTAGATGTCTGGGGTGCTGCCTTTGCCTTGAATTCACACGGGGCGGCTGGCTGGACTGAGCTTCACAATCAGGCTGAGCTGCTGGATGAGCACTACAGTAGCCTCAGGTTAGGCCAGGTGTGTTCTCTGCTTAGGTGGTACCACTATTTGAGTTCTGCAGTTGGACAGGGTTGTGGGAGGGGCCCCAAAGTTAAGTGGAAACACTGAGATGGACAAGAGCAGATGCTATGCACGATAGAAATGCATGGTTGAAGTTTTCCTTTCTGCCTGTGTGGGGGCTTAGTGTGAGTTAAGTGTTGAGGTTAAGTGTGGTGTAAACTTTCCCTCTGCTGCCCTGTTCTTCAGTGAAGTTTGATGCTTTGGTTATCTCCCTGCCTGGTTAGGGTCTAGGGGTAAGCTTTGAGGTCACACCAGGTGTTGTTAGACTTGCAGGTGTGGCACAACTAGCTTTCCATTTTGCTGCAATTCCCTGTGGTGGTCGTTGCCCTGCATGGGCAGGGCCCTCAGGTAGAGTCCAAGACTGGTCCTGGATTGTGCCTCTCTAGGAATTCAAGCCAGGTAGCACTTTCCACCTCTTCCAGGAGCAATCAGCTCAACTTTGCCTGTGAGCTACACTGTTAGCTGGTACCTCCAAACAGGTACCTCTGCTGCCAGGTACACAGAGCTACCCCCAAGATCTGTACACTCATTGCTTTGTTTCCACCTGACCCAAGGTGGTCTAGTTGTGCTGTATTCCCCTGTGTTTCCTTTGAGGTGAGACCAGAGTGGACTTCCTAAGAAGCATCTTGGAATGCTAGGGAAGCTGGATATTTGCTTTCAGGTTCTCTTTTCCCTCTGTAGAAACCACAGTTTTTAGGAAATCCCCCTCTGTGTGGCACTGGGCCAACCTGAGGGATGGGGTAGGGCAGTGTTGTCAAAGTGAGATAATTTCTCTCACCCTTCCGATGCGGCTTTTATTCTATGCTGTGGACCACACCGGTTACTCTGACTTATTCCTAACTTGGGGGGTTTTCACCAAGACCTTCTTGTCTATGGATAGTTGCTACTTGAAGTTTTTGTGGGGTGGTGGGTTAGTGAAACCTGTGACCTCCTATCCCACCATCTTGCGGATATCCTCTGAATTCTCTTTGTACATTATTTTGGTAATCTTGGAGCATTGCTGAACTCTCTTATTAATCTAATATGTAGATTATTCTGGATTTTTAAATGTAAACAAAAATACCACTTCTGAATAACAGTTTTGATATGTCCTTCCAGTTTTTATGGTCTCTTTTTCTTGACCTACATAGCTGACTAGAACCTCCACTGCAAAATAGAGTAGTGTTGGGGCCAAATAGAAGTAGTGTTAAGGGTACTTTTGCTTTTCTTTCAATCTGAATTCTACTAATGTTTTACATTTTAATGTTTTACATTTAAGGATGATGCTTATTGTAGATTTTCTGTAAGTACTGTTTACCAGGTTATTATGAACATAGTTTGAATTGTATCAACTACTTTTCCTGTATTTATTGAGATGATCTTATGATTTTTCTTTTTTAATCTTTTGATTTGTGAACTACCTTCAATAATTTCTCAATGTTAAACCAATCTAGCTTTCCTGGAAATAGCCAACTTGGTCATGATGTGTTAATTTTTTAAATATATTATTTGATTTTGTTTTCAGTATTTGTTTAACATTTTATATCCATATTTGAATGTAATTTTCCTCTACTGTTCATTTTCCTGCATTGTCCTTATTGGATTATGATACCACAGTTACATTACCCATAATAATGGGTTAGGGAAACTTTCCCTCTTTATCTCCTTTGACTTAATGTAAAGCTGAAATTATTTCTTCCTTGAATGCTTGATAGAACTCACCCGAAATTTTCTTCGTGAGAAAATTTAAACTACTAAGTCAACTGCTTTAATTATTATAAGATTATTCAACCAGGCGTGGTTGCTCAAACCTGTAATCCCAGCATTTTGGGAGGCCAAGGTGGGCGGATCATGAGGTCAAGAGAAAGAGACCATTCTGGCCAACATGGTGAAACCCCGTCTCTACGAAAAATACAAAAATTAGCTGGTCGTGGTGGTATGTTCCTGTAGTCCCAGTTACTCAGGTGGCTGAGGCAGGAGAATCACTTGAACTTGGGAGGCAGAGGTTGCAGTGAGCCAAGATCACACCACTGCACTTCAGAGAGTGAGACTCTGTCTCAAAAAAAAAAAAAAAAAAAAAAAAAAAAGATTATTCATACTTTCTCATTTCTTCTTTTTGAGACAGAGTCTCACTTTGTTGCCCAGGCTGGATTGCAGTGGCGCAATCTTGGCTCACTGCAAGCTCCACCTCCCAGGTTCACACCATTCTCCTGCCTCTGCCTCCCCAGCAGCTGGGACTACAGGCGCACGCTGCCACGCCCGGCTAATTTTTGTATTTTTAGTAGAGACGGGGTTTCACTGTGTTAGCCAGGATGTTAGCAGGATGATCACAACCTTGTGATCTGCCTGCCTCGGCCTCCCAAGGTGCTGGGATTACAGGCATGAGCCACCGCGCCCGGCCACTTTCTCATTCCTTAGAAGTCAGGCTGTTATAGTAAGCTTTTTTTTCTGAAGATTTATTTTATTAAATTTTCAAATTTATTGGCCTAAAGTTGTTCACACCTATCATTCTTTTTTATTTATGATTATAGCATGTCTCAGTTTTACTCAAGTTATGTATGTATTGCAGATTTTATTTATTAGAGAAATGTGATCAGGGGAGTTTATTAGATTTTTCAAAGGACAACCTTTTGGCTTCGTTTGACATTTTGGGTATGTGAATTATATCTGTTAATTTATCTATTATCTGTTGTGGTATTAGTATTTTTCTTGTCAGTGTCTTCTAAAGTATGTCTTTATATATTTAAGGTATTCATTATTTAACTGATATCTTGGTTATAAATAATGATCTCTGTTTTTCTCTAATTTTGATTTTAGTCAATTTTTTGTTTATATAATTTTGTTTATTTTATACTTAAAGAATCATCCTTTATTTAGAAATGGAAGATTAAATTTTTTTTTTAAACATTAGTTTTATTTGTATCTCTAACTGTAATCAAACTATGTCTCTGATCTGGAATTTTATTCCGACCTATGATATTGAAACTTCAAATCTATGGTTGAAAATTATGATAGAATCACCTGAAGTTCTTTTTAGAGACATTTGCCCAGTTCCCTTCCACACTCACTAAATGTAGGAGTGGCATGGGGCGGTAAAATCTCAGAATATTTAAAAAATATATATCACAGAGAGTTCTTGATGCACAATCAGGTTTGGAAAACACTGATTTAAATGTATTTATTTTCCAAATAGCTACCTGATTGTTCCAGCGCCGTTCACTGAGCAAGCGTTTTCCTTATTACTGGTTTGGGATTCCTCCTTGACCGTGTGTGTTAAACTCCAGGGTGTGCTGGGGGTTGTTCTGTGGCTCATTGGTTCTTTTAGCAGGCTTGTACCAGCGTCACAGACTTAGCGATTCAAACTGTATGACATATTTTGAGGTTTATTAATGCTAGACCTCCCTCTTCCTTATTCTTATTTTTTCAAATGTATCTCATCTTTCTCCTCAAAAGATTTAGGATCTTTTTCACTTAAACATGTTATTCAGAACAAGGCTGGTTGTATGTGATCATCTTTTCCAAGTCATTTCCACTGCTTTGTTGTTAAGATTTATTTCTTCTGTGTGTAAACTTGTGTCGTTACGTAATTACTTTCTTTGAGTTTGTGAGAAATACGTAATTTCCTTGATTTTCTGACTGGCTATTATTGGTGCATAGGAAAGTTCCTGATTTTCTTTCAGGAGAGTTTGTAAAGCGCACTCTGCCTTTTGGCTCTGCCGAGGTTCTTTCAGTTCCTGGGTTGTGTCTCTTGCCCTTCCACTGACTGCGCCATTCTTCCTTTTATTTGGAATGTTCTCCGTCACTCCCCATGCTCCCCACACTCCCACCTGTACCTAATGATTTCCTAAGCTTTAGATTTCTGCTGAACCATCCCTTCCCCTGGATGTTCCTTCAGACTTTTCACTAGGTCATGACCTCCTGCTGTGTACTTCATCACAGTCTACATCTTCTGTTACCGTGCTCTGTTTCAGTGCAGTCACTCTTCCCTGCTGGATTGTAAATGTCTTCAGGTCCAGGAAGGTTTTTGGTTTTGTTTAAGTCTTTAAACCATCTGAGTTAATTTTTGTATATGATGTGAAGAAGGAATCCAGTTTCAGTCTTTTGCATATGGCTAGCCAGTTATCGCAGCACCATTTATTGAATATGGAGTTCTTTCCAGACTGGATAAAGGTGGTACATATACACCATGGGATACTATGCAGTCATAAAAAAGAATGAGATCATGGGTGGAGCTGGAGGTCATTAGCCTTAGCAAACTAATGCAGGAACAGAAAACCAAATACCACATGTTCTCATTTATAAGGGGGAGCTAAAGGATGAGAACACACGGACACATAGAGGGGAACAACAGACACTGGGGCCTATTGGAGGGTGGAGAGTGAGAGGAAGAAGAGGATCAGAAAATATAACTAATGGATACTAGGCTTAATACCTAAGTGATTAAATAATCAGTATAACAAACCCGCATGACTCAAGTTTACCTATATATCGAACCTGCACATGTAATCCTTAACTTTAAAATAAAAAATTAAAAACAATATTTCGTTTTTGTTTTTGCTGTTGTCTCCTTAATCAGGAGAGCAGACCACACATAGTGGGTATTTCATAAATTGCTTAAATGAATGCTTGAATGTTTGCCTCAGCAACATTATTTTGGCAATGTGGAGATTGTGGTGGAATAGGAGAGAAGACGTAGAGAAGCCAAATGAAATCTGTTCCAACTTTTCAGGCAGAGGATGGTAAGTGTATGAGCTAAGGTAGACTTACTCAGGATAGAGGGTAAGGGTTAGCTTTCAGAGTGAAGAGTGTGATTGGCATCAATTAGGTGCTGACTGGATGCTGGCGAGAGAGAGAACTGGGTGCATGGGATACCTCTGGAGGAGCTGGCCTTGGGAAGAAAGGTGAGGGAAAGGTGGGGACGTTTACTTTCCTACCTGTACACCGTGAAGGTAAGGCACAAGGGAGAATGCCCCGTAGGAACTGTTGTTTGCCTGAAAATTCAGCAAAGTTCTCTTTAGGTTTGAAAAGAGAGCAGTTCTTTTTTGCTCATTGATGGAATACTTTTCAGTGAGTTGCTTCTAAGGACGGTAGCAGAGTTTTTGTTGTTGTTTTGGTTTTTGGTTGTTAGACAGGGTCTCACTCTGTTACTCAGGCTGGAGTGCAGTGGCACAATAAGGGCTCAGTGTAACCTAGACCTCCTAGGCTCAGGTGATCCTTCCACCTCAGCCTCCCGAGTGGCTGGGACCACAGATGTGTGCCATATGCCTGACTAATATTTGTAATTTTTGTGGAGATGGGATTTCATCATGTTGCCCAGGTAGTCTTAAACTCCTGGGTTCAAATGATCTACCCACCTAGGCCTCCTCCCAAACTGCTCGGATTAGAGGCGTGAGCCACTGTGCCCTGCCCTTGGTAGAGTTTTGAAGACAGTTGTTATGATGATAAGCCATTGCCCTGAGTCACTAGGCCATCCTTGGGCTTTACAGGATATAAAATGTGGGAGTTTCATCGCCAGACAGTGGGTGGTGCTGGGTTTCCTATTGGGTGGACAGTCCTGCTAATGGGAGAGTTCTGTCCTTAGTCGATGCCCTTGGACTATAGGTAGAGACACAGAAGGTCATCTCCCTTCATTTCGCCTTTCTGCCTTCATTATCAGTGGGGAGACAGTCCCCCCCAAGTCTCACTGTGTGTGACACTGTGCGGGTGGTTCAATGAAATGCCCATCAGTGGTACCTGTTTTGATGCTGCTGTGATCCTGAGAATTTTCCCACTTATAGGTGCTCTCTATGGGATATCTGTTGACACTCAACTGTTTTCAACCGAAGTCTCCCACATTGGCACTCATCCAGGGTTATGTTAACTGCCCAGTGTACCGAAGGGTGATGTGGACAGGTGGAAAAAGACTGGGTTAATCTCTTAGTGAGCCTAAGTGTTTTTTACAAGTGGTTGGTTGTCTGAGGGTAGAAGAATTAGAGGAGTTTCACATTCTACATTGAGGAAGTAGGCACTCACCCATGGTGGGTGGTCCCATGTCCTTGTTTCTTCAGTGGAGTTCTTTTTTCTTTTTTCTTTAAGACAGAGTCTCCCTCTTCACTCGTGCTGGAGTGTAGTGGCACAATCTCAGCTCACTGCAACCTCCGCCTCCTGGGTTCAAGCAATCTTCCTGCCTCAGCTTCCTGAGTAGCTGGGATAACAGAAATCTGCCACCATGCCTGGCTAATTTTTGTATTTTTAGTAGAGACGGGGATTTGCCATGTTGGCCAGGCTGGTTTTGAACTCCGACCTCAGGTGATCCACCCGCCTTGGCCTCCCAAAGTGCTGGGATACAGGCCTGAGCCACCGCGCCCAGCCTTCAGTGGAGTTCTTAATGTCATTTAGAACACTGTTGTTGTTGCAGCTGAACTGGTGATGGTAGGAAATAGTGAAGTTCTGCAGTTGTTCAAACAAGATGCTCCCTCAACTGTGCCGTTGCCCACAGTAGGGAGGTAAGACACTCCAGAGGAGGTGACGGTCGAGCAGCTATCAGATGCCTCTAACTGGGAACCAGTCTCACAGATTCCTTACTGACCTTCAACATCAGTAGTTTACTTCCCAAGCTCGTGGCCCCAAACTAAATCTCTTTAAAGGAAAAAAAAAAAAAAAAAAAAAACCCGAAGTACATTATTAGATCTTGCAATACAATTATTGACAATGTATTTTCTGTAGTTTAAATGAACCATTTGTAAAACTTTAGAAAATGTGATATGTACCTTATGTGGTTTTAGAAATATTCGTGTGCAAACGGGCAGAGTGAATTGGAGTTTAGGTCACTTTGCCAGCTTGTGAGATGTCACTAGATTTCAATGCATGTGGATAAACAAGCTCTTCTTTCCAAATACAACTGCATTTGTTATTTCTGAGAGTCTTTCAACAAATGGGATAGGAATTCACAGGCAGGGCCCAGTGCCTGGCTGAATCGGACCCCCCTGTGTAACCTTGGACCCACTGCTGAAACCCTATGCCTTCGTGTCCTTTTTGTAAAATGTAGACACTGTCGTACTCAGGAACACCACGAGGACCAAATAGGTTTACGCATGTAAATGCATGGAGAACAGTAGCTGACAGCGCTCACATGCTCACATTAGCGAAATTAAGTGATTCCTAGTGAATCACACTGTTACTTACAGTTGGATTTTTTTTTTTTTTTTTTTTTTTTTTTTGAGATGGAGTCTCACTCTGTCACCCAGGCTGGAGTGCAGTGGCATGATCTCAGCTCACTGCAACTTCTGCCTCCTGGGTTCAAGTGATTCTTTTGCCTCAGCCTCCCGAGTAGCTGGAATTACAGGCGTGCGCCACCATGCCTGGCTAATATTTGTATTTTTAGTAGAGACAAAGTTTGACCATGTTGGCCAGGCTGGTCTTGAACTCCTGACCTCAGGTGATCTGCCCACCTCAGTCTCCCAAAGTGCTGGGATTACAGGTGTGAGCCACCACACCCAGCCAAAGTTTGATTTTTTTTTTAAACTTAAAAGTCCCGATGGATTCACATCATTGAGATTTGTAACCTATTAAGATACGTTTTCTGGCAGGGCATGGGAAGAGATTGCAGTGAGCTGAGATTGTGCCACTGCACTCCAGTTTGAGCAGCCGAGTGAGACTGTCTCAAAAAAAAAAAAAGATATATTTTCTTCGGCTGGGTGTGGTGACTCACACCTGTAATTCCAGCATTTTGGGAGTTCATGGTGGGTGGATCACTTGAGACCAGGAGTTCAAGACTAGCCTGGGCAACATGGTGAAACCCCATCTCTACTAAAATTACAAAAATTAGCTGGGCATGGTGATGCATGCCTGTAATGCCAGCTACTCCGGAGGCTGAGGCAGGACAATTGTCTGAACCCAGGAGATGAAGGTTGCAGTGAGCCGAGATCGCGCCACTGCACTCCAGCCTGGGTGACAGAGTGAGACTCTGTCTCAAAAAAAAAAAAGATAGTTTTCTTCATTAATTCGGGGTATATATTGTCCAGGGGAGTTGGGAAAAGGCCTAGACTTGAGACCCGATGCACTGACTTTATAACTCCAGAAAGCCACGTGAAATGAGTTTGGTGTTCAGGTCAGGAAACCAAAGTGTGAAACAAGAGGAGGAGCTGTCTGTATCCTCTTATGCCTTGTCCAGAGGTGTGTAGGAGGCTGAGAATGGTTTGGTGAGCACATTGCAATACATCAGTGGTCTCTTCCCTCCCGTCTCAGAAACTGACTCTGTGCCCCAGGATCCGTCTCCGTGAAGCAGGAGCTACGTAGCTCAGATGCCTGGAGGGGTGAGACAGCAACATAAATGTCTGTCGTGGGCCAGACGGGGACTGTCACCAGCGGCGGAACATGTTCAGCCACTACTCACTGCCAAGCAGTTGTTTCCTGTAGGATTTCAGGTCCGTTGTTACAGAACTCCTGATTTTTCAAGAAGAGACAGAAATCTGTACTGCGTAGCCCAGATAAATCTTGGATTAGAGTCTGGCCGCAGCCACACCAGTTTGCAATCTTTATAATGAGAAGGAAATATTTATGATCTATATAACACAAAAATGTTGGTGTTAAACAGATACTTTTACTCTAGAATCTTTGAGTAAAATGAAGTCTGATGGCCTTGTTAAAACATATTATATAGTACTTTGGTCATTCAGGAAATACCTACTGTGTGCGTAACACATAATTTAGTACATATTTTCTCTTTAAAATGAGCAGTTGCTACAAATGAAACCTGGCCCAGAAGTAGCAGATTGTCATTCTGCAAAATATTTGGAAGGCCTATCTTTTGCCTTTTAGGTTTCATTAATTTGACGGAGGTAATGTTACTTTTGGTTCTTTTATATTTAATTGACGGTATCATCTTCCAAAGATTTCAGTTTTACAGATTAGAGTAGTGAACTCAGGAAAGCATCAAGAACTAGTAGAAAGATTTGAGTAGGTTGGGCAACTTGGCACCAAGGCCACTGGTAAGGGACGTACACAGTCTCTTCTTTTTTTTTTTCTTTTGAGACGAAGTCTGGCTCTGTCGCCCAGGCTGGAGTGCAGTGGCCAGATCTCAGCTCACTGCAAGCTCCACCTCCTGGGTTTATGCCATTTTCCTGCCTCAGCCTCCCGAGTAGCTGGGACTACAGGCGCCCGCCACCTCGCCCGGCTAGTTTTTTGTATTTTTTAGTAGAGACGGGGTTTCACCGTGTTAGCCAGGATGGTCTTGATCTCCTGACCTCATGATCCACCTGTCTCGGCCTCTCAAAGTGCTGGGATTACAGGCTTGAGCCACTGCGCCTGGCCCACACTCTCTTCTTAATGACTTAGAGATGATGAACTCCTGACTGATTGCCTCAGCCAACAGTTATTTGGCTGTCACTAAAAATTATCTCAGTTGTATACTTGAAAACTTAGAGTTTAAATGTGTTACTGTAGAGGCAGATGTGCATCTGGAATTACCTGTGTCCAGACCACCAAAAATGACCAGACATTCCCCTTTCTTCATATGAGTGACTGCTACTTCTTGACTTACTAAAGATTTAGCTTTGGCCGGGCACGGTGGCTCACACCAGTAATCCCAGCATTTTGGGAGGCCGAGGCAGGGAGATCACCTGAGATCAGGAGTTTGAGACCAGCTTAGACAATAGGGTGAAACCCTCGTCTTCACTAAAAATACAAAAAATAGCCAGAGGTGGTGGTGCACACCTGTAATCCCAGCTATTTGGGAGGCTGAGGCAGGAGAATCACTTGAACCTGAGAGGCGGAGGTTGCAGGGAGTTGAGATTGCACAGTTGCACTCCAGCCTGGGTGACAAGAGTGAAACTCCGTCTCAAAGAAACAAACAAAAAACACCCAAGAAGAGTTAGCTTCACTTTGTTTGCTCTTCCTATCTTCCAGATAAAATTATCAAGAGATTCAGTCACAGATTTGCCTCTGCTTTCAGACACTACCAAATCCAGTGCAAAACCATACTTCTGTGAACTTGCCCCAAAATCGTCTAACAAGAGCCCAAATCTGCAGCAAGTCCCTCCTAAAGTTCTTTTGCTCAGAGCCACCCCATAGTTTCCCACAGACTGCTGGCTCCCTGATTACAAAGAGCCAATAAACTCAACTTGGTACCACTATAGTTTGCTCCTGGTGACCTGTGGATGAAGGGTATTGCTACTTAGGTAAGATTTGAAGATATTATTACATTATTATTTACTTATTGGCACTAGTGAAAAATTAAAGGTAGCAGGACCTATCATAGGAGGAAAGGAAGGTTGATGGTAAAAACGGAATGATCTATTTCAGTGAAAGCTGTCTAACAAATCGTCTCCCTCAGAAGGTTATATATGTGCAAGCTCTTCATTGTCTGGGAGAGCCAGTGAGTCACTCTAGGCAGGTTTGCAGACGGTCGTTTGATTTGAGTTACAGGTAGTAGGAGGTGATCCTTGGAAACCTATTTAGAAAAAGTTCTTTATAAAAGCTATCGATTGTGCTGATTATGATCATAGCAGGTTTCAACCTGCTGTCCAAGTCTGGAACTTTAGACAAGTTAACATCAACAAGCACTCTGCGATCGAGTTTCATTTAATTAGGGTTTGCTGCCAAGTCATGGTTTTGAGGCCAACTGCATGCCAGGCGCCTTTCAAAGGTTGTCTGTCTAAGCTGGGGGAACCTTGGAGGATGCTCTGCCCTTTCTCCAGTATTAACCTTACACCAGATCCCTGGGGCTTGCCCTGAGATAAGCCATCTCTACACCACTGGAAAGAGAATGCTTTGTGGCTAATGCATGAAGGCAGAGCAAAGATGTAAGGCAAATAAGTGGGAAATCCAGTTTGGTAGGCTTTTCCCAAAAGCAAGAGAAAAGCGTCTGTAGTCCTTTATCAGGATGGCGGGGGAGAAAGAAAAAGTAAGCTGACTTTTATTTTTTCAAGTCACTTTCCTAAGAAACTTGCAAGGACCTCTCTAAGGCACTGCTATCTGTCTTTATAGGGCAAGCGTGAAGCTTTCCCTTGCCAGCTTTATGATGTCATTGAATTAATAATACTGTAAAGGCTAGATCAGAAGTCAATTTGGCAGCTGTGCCTTTAGGGAAATTTTTGGGAGAGTGACCTTCCATTTCTAATAAGCGTGTTATTACATTTAGAATTAAATTACTAAGAGCCAAGCTACCCTCTTGAATTTGCTATTAGCCGTTTTTTCCCTTTTATTTTTAATGAACTAGAACAAGTCGAAGCCAGTTGTTTCTATTAGTAATAGTACACAGTAAGAAAGAAACAAAAAAATCTTTTACTATCAGGCCCTTTATGTTGGACAAGTTTAACTCTTCTAAATGTCAGAATTTGTGAAAGACTTCTACAAAGTCTATTGCTTTTTTCTTAATTTGGGTAGAGTGGGAGAAGCCAGTGGGTTCCTTTCACCAATTTTATATTTGAATGCCTCCTTATGTGTGAGTTTTCTTCCTTAAGGTAAGAAAGATCTTCTTCATTTAAACCTTTGTGGGATTCTGATATTCAGGTGGAATATACATGGGCCCCAAAGTCCAATGGTATATTCTGTAACAATGCATCTACAGAGTATTTAACCCATCAACCACTAGAGCCCAATTTAAAACACCAATCCTTAAGGCAGGGTGGTACCTGGGCTGATGTAAATGAATAGAAACCCAGAGGGCAGTTGAGAAATAGCTAGCAAGCAAGTTGGATCAATTTTAATATCAAATAACACTCTCAAATAAGACCGAAGAACCTTTTACGAATGATGTTGGCAGAGAGAGATGGCAGTTTGGAGCCAACATTTAAATCGCACACTGTAAACCTAAAACAAACATAAAAGGGTGTTCCAGGTTAACTAAAGATGACAAATTATTGAATTGTGGAAAACATAGAAGGAAAAAAAAAGAGAGTGTGTTCAGGTATGAAGCAATAAACCAAGTCACAAAGCTGGAGATCCTCTCTCATTAAACAAGACCTCTTTAAGAGCAGGGGCTGTCACAACAACTTGGTAATATTCCACACATTTGCTAAGGTTAATTCAACAATGCTGGGTAATTACCAAGTTACCTAGCTGTTTCCATCCCCATGGAAATGCTGCTACTGGGGATCCCGGTTACCCCAAAAGGGGCTCTTTCCTGTTGGGCGTCGTGAAGACAATACTAAAAACCAAAAGTGAGTGCCAAGCAGTGCAGGCTTTATCCGACGTTTGCGCAATGGAGAAGTGGGAGCGTAGCTCGCAGATCAACGTCTCAGCTCTTGAGAACTGGGAAGTTACAGATAAAGGGGATTCTTCATTTTAATAAGCCTGTAATGATGGCCCATTTGTGTCTGTGTTCACATGTGGGTCACTGAGAGGCAGAGACAGTTCACTACATGTGGGTATGGTATTTAGATTCCTTTCCTGGAATGCAGGTTCCTTGAAGTTTGAGGATATTGTGATGCACAGATGCTTTGACCCAGAAACACAGTCTGGCCTGCCTGTCAGATATGGACCACGGGAACCGAATGTTCTAGTACCTTCCACCTCCAAAAAATCTGCCACTGCCTAGGCTACCCCTACCAAGTCTAAGTGTGTACATTAGCTTAAAATCATTCATGGTATTAAAGGTCAAAATTATTTGTCTATTTGTACCTTTATTGATTCTGATGATACTCATCCATTTTGCTTATTGACTGGTGTTTTCATTGTGGTCGAGCCACACAATTTTTGTTTTTGATTGTCATTACTTATATCGACTTTTGAGAGGAACCTAAGGTTGTCTTTTTCTTTCTTGCTCATTAACTTGTAATACCTCATATATATACTTAAGTAAAAATTGCCTTAAGTAAAGGGTGAAAAAATGATTATGAACTTAAGAATTAAACCCAATTTGCACAGCTCTGGAGAGTCTGTCTTTCCTTGCATTAGTTGGGTAGAGCAAAAATTAGAAGAGATGAGATCTATTATCTGAATCATGGATAGTGTGACCTACCCACAGTACCTATTTTTTAACCTCCCAGTGGGCGCTGTAATCTGATTCAGCACATTCTTGGAGAGCGATGAGTAAATTTATTGTTATATAAAGATTTTTGAAAAATAAGCATCAGATTTAAACATGAGAAGAAAGGAGGAGATGCTGATTTAAGTGATTATGGGAAGCTGTGATTTATACACATGAAATCATTCATTTGGAGATGGGTGGTAAGAACAATGAGGATCTTAGGGACTGAGTATCTGTTTCTCAGGACACTAGAGGCAGCATTAGGTAGTGATTAACTTAAGAATTCTGAAGTCCGATTGCCTGGATTCGAATCCTGGTTCTAGTCCTTTCTAACTCTGACCAGGAGCAAATTACCTAAGCTGTTTCTGCCTAGGCCTTCCCATCTGTAAAATGGTGTTAATAATAACTTCTACCTCGTAGCATTATTGTGAGGATTAAAGTGAGTTAATAGATGCATATTTCTAGAAGAGTACATAGCATATTTTTAGCACTGTTACACACATTTACTCTCATTACTTACTGTGATGAGTGTGCAGAGGTTAACCAGGAGACAAAGGAAGCTCACACCCCAGTTGTTTTGGGGGCTACATTCTTGGCGATGTTTTATCATTGCCTCTGATAGTTTTCTCATTTTTAAGAGAAAAGAATTCATAGGCTTAGCATGTGGTTGATTTAAGCCTAACTTTTGACTGATTCTATATGGGATTCTGGTTCTCTGACTAACTTTGATGTTCTAACTTTACCTAGTGAATATTTTTTCTTAATTTTATCAAACAGGGAAAGGGTCTTTTGATTTTTGGATTTTTTGGCATAAAATTATATTCTTGAAATCATCTTGTTACTGTCAAAAACCTGACTGGAAATGAACAGTGAGTCACTGCAGACCGAAACAATTACTCAAGGAAACATAAATTTATAATCACTGGACCTAAAATGAATTAGTGAGTAATCCAATCTGGGGGTGAGAAATGATCCCTTGGCAACATTGTCTTTAGGCTGCAGATGGTCCTTGAAACTATTAGCCGGTGGATCTCAGCACCTGAAAGGTCTAAGGAAGCCTGGGTCTATGCTGAAGGTGTCTTTGGGTAAACTGCCATATTTGCATGCAGCATCCTTTTAGAATATCGACGAGCTCTTTGTATGCATGTATTATCTCATTTCCAAGCACCCTGTCAGTAAATGGATGGGTGGCATCAGCTCAAATGCAAAGGAAAGGGGTTCATCTCGAATGAAATAGCAGGAAGGGAGCAGGAGATGGATATTTGATGGCTGTCCTTCCCTGTGTGTTGTGCGAATGCCACTAGGCGATTGTCTCAGGGCACCTGCACAGGCATCTGAAATGCAGTGTGGCGGCTCTGCTTGGCAGATTTGAGGACATTAAGGCTTACAGAAGGTAACTATCTTGGTCAAGATCACGTACATGGGACATGGCAGAGCCAGGATTCAAATTCAATTTTGAGTAATTCCAAAGCCAATGCAGCACCTGAATGCGTAGGTTTAATCAAATTCAGCCTAATCTTTCTGGAAGTTAATTCAATGCAGGAATGACTTTAGCATCAATATTAATTTAATTTTCTTTCTTATAAGTTATTTCAAGTTCACTGTTTCCCTACAGTTGGAATTGAACTTTTTCTTCGATTGCTTGGCAGATCTCATTTATGAGTTTGCAGATGGGAGAGGTATTTTTTAAGTCAGCTTTGCAGTTAAAATGAACTAGAGTACGAATATCTCAATTTAACCTTCATGCCTGATATAATAGTTACATGGCCTCATCATCATCTTTTGTATGTCACCGAGGTGCATTGGGCCACTGGCTTTTATCCCATGATCTGTAGAGTTGCATCCCACATTTTCTGTTTCAAGGATCGCAGACCAGCTACTTTTTCTGAACTAGAATTCTCTTTGTTCTAGACCTGTTATTTGGGTGATTAAATATAGAGATGAAGCAATCTTCGACCTGATTACTATCTGGCTATAGAACTTTACTGTATCCCATAGTGTACAGGACTGCTTTGAGTTTTGCCTCTATTCTAGCCATTTGCTGAGAAGAAAGACATTTGTGGAGGTCTCCTCAATAGGAATTTTTATTAACCATAAGTGATTTAAAACCATTGTCAAACCTGTAACTTTCAAGAGTTACTATGGCAGAATGAGGGGAAAATATTTTGAAGTTTAATTAGAAACTACAGAAATTAGAGGGCCTGGCACGGCGGCTCACGCCTGTAATTCCAGCACTTTGGGAGGCCAAGATGGGTGGATTGCTTGAACTCAGGAGTTTGAGACCAGCCTGGGCAACATGATGGAACCCCATCTCTACAAAAAAAATACAAAAATTAAGCTGGTGTGGTGGCAGGCGCCTGTAATCCTAGCTCCTCGGGAGCCTGAGGTGGGAGGATGGCCTGAGTCTGGCAGGGCAACAGAGCCAGACCTTGTCTCACCAAAACAAACAAAAACTGAAGAAATTAAATGAATAACGGCTGTGGTAATTTACTTTCTTCTAAGTAAAGGTCTTTACCTACTTTACAAGAAAGATCTTTACTTACAATAAAATAAGTTACCTGTAAATGGCCTTAAATATTGATTAGTTTGTAAGAGAGAATATGAAATTAGCTAAAATGTAAATGGCCTTAAATATTGATTAGTTTGTAAGAGAGAATATGAAATTAACTAAAATGTAGCAATATTTGATTTCATCATTTCCTTCCTCACCCACGCCTCTTCTGGAGTGGGCAGTCGGTCACATGATCCTGCTCCCCTTCAGCGACTGGACTGTGGCTGTTACTGTCAGGAGATGCCCGTCTGTGGGTCTGCTGATAGAAGTCTGAGATAGACTGGCTCAGAGACCAGCTGTGCCAGTAAGAACGCCATAAGAAACTGTTCAAGCCAGAAAGAACAGTTGCCAGTGGGCAGTGGTTACTGGAGCTGGAATGCCAGATGAAGCCTGATGGGTTTGGCTCTGATGGGTCTTGTGAATCCAAAACCAGGTACCCAGAAGGAGCCACTTGATCAAGAAGACATAGAAAGATCTCCAGAGAGAAGCAGAGGTACCATCCAAGAGATGTGAAAAATTTGTCCACATCCCGATTGCTACCTGGATTCCTGAGACTTGGTTTTCATTTTCTTCTGTGAGTCTGGTGACCATATACCTTTTTCCTTGTGGTAACATGGGACGTAACTGATTTTCTTGAATGCGAGAGAGCTTTAACTAAAAGAAGATTGACACCCAAGACAAAATGAAATATTGCAAATAGTCAAGAAGATCTACACTTGGGTCCAGAATGTTATAGAATTAAGAAAATAATTTTCTGTGACATCAGAGATTTTAAAAAGCCATTGAGACCAGGAGCAGTGTGGCTGTGAATCCTTCCAGAGCCCAGATGTACAAGACAGCAGACGTAACAAAGGCTGTGGCCAGCAACAAAGGCCGTGGCCAGCAGAGTCCCCAGTAGGCGGAGGTCCCCGTGCACAGTGTGGTGCGCAGTGAACGCAGGATTTTCCTTCACAGAGCAGGAAAACTGTTTCCTAATAAGCATTGACATTCAGGTTAATAACCAGTTGACAAGATTATATCATCCTGTCTCTAAGTCAAAACAGATTATTCTACTTTTTTGAGTGGTATTTTAGAACACATAGGTCAAAGGTGGGCATGGTGGCACACACCTGTAGTCCCAGCTACTTGGGAGGCTGAGGAAGGAGTGCTTGGGCTCAGGAGTTCAAGTCAGCCTGGGCAACGTAGGGAGATCGTGTCTCTAAAAATAAATATTAAAAAAGAACATGTAGATCAGAATTTGGATGACTTTTTTTCCTCAGGTGCAGAGATGGTAGGGGCATACTTTCAATCCCTGGTACATGACTTTCTTTCTGGTCTGCTGAGCAATATGTATGAAATGTGGCCAAGGATATGGGGCTTGTGTGAAAGAGTACTAATATGTGTAGAATTGTGCCTGTGCCAGGTAAGAGCCTCATCCAAATAAGTCTGTACCTCCATCTTAAATTCCAGAAACCATGGATGCATACAATAAGCATATTGGATAGGTTCTCTAACCCAGAACTTACTTGTTTTTATTATTATTATTATTATTTTAGAGATGGGGATCGTACTACGTTGCTCAGGCTGGACTTGAACTTCTGGGCTCAAGGAATCCTCCTGCCTCAGCCTCCTGGGTAGCTGGGACTACAGATGTACACCACCATTCCTGTCTCAGAGCTTGATTTTTAAGCCTTATATATCTTTATAAAATATATTCAGGATATATTTTATAAAATAAATATATAAATATATATTTATAAAATATGTATGTCTTAAAATTTTAACATTAAGAAGGCTGTTTCTCTTTTTTAGTTTCTATTGGCCAATGGAAAGGACATCAAGTGATTATAGGCCAAATTTATAAAATGTTTACCCAGGACAAGGCTGGTTTACTTTCATGTATTCAAGTATTGTCATTGTATAATTTAGTTATTTATACTCCCTGGGAAGGTGTTTCTTGGAGCATTTTAATTGTTGAATCTTAAGAATATTAGTTATTAATTCACCATTTATTTATTTATTTTTATTTTTTATTTTTTTGAGACCAAGTCTTGCTCTGTTGCCTAGGCTGGATTGCAGTGGCACGATCTCGGCTCACTGCAACCTCTGCCTCCTGGTTCAAGTGATTCTTTTACCTCAGCCTCCCAAGTAGCTGGGACTACAGGCACCTGCCACTGTGCCCGACTAATTTTTGTGTGTGTGTGTGTATATATTTTATATATATATATATATATTTACATATATATATCACCATGTTGGCCAGGCTGGTCTTAAACTTCTGTACTCAGGTGATACACCCACCTCTCGGCCCCCTAAAGTGCTGGGATTACAGGCGTGAGCCACCACACCCAGATAGAATATTAGTTTTTGAATTTATGATTCCAAGCTAAGCTTTGCTATTGGAAATATAGGAGTTAATTATGACAATTATCAGTTGATGTTGTGGGAGCTAAATGTGGATATTTTTGGTGTTTTTCATTTTTCTGTTACATATGCTAAATTCTGAGTCTTTTGACAACATCAAAAGGCACTCTGACAAATGCGTATACATTTATCTTTGCTTTCAGGGAGACTGGGTCAAGGGCGTAAAACTTCAAAATCAATTTGCGACTGAATTAAGGTTTTCTGAGTAGAGGTAAGGCTGAGATAGCCAAAACTACTTCTGCTATCTCTTGAGAAAAACTACTTTTATTCAGTCTGTTCTTATAAGAAATAAGTGTGGTTGTTTTCATTTTTACCATAAGCAGAATGAAAACAAAATTAGAAATTAGAAGTCATTACTTTTTTTTTTTCCCAACTTACTTTTTGTTATTGAGGTAAAAATTATGTAACATAAAACTAACCATTTAAAGTGAACAATTCAGTATATTTAGTACATTCATAATGTTGTGCAACCACCACTTCTATCTAGTTCCAAAACATTTTCATTACCCCAAAATTAAAATCCTGTACCCATTAAACAGTAACTCAGCCCTTTCCCCTCAAAATCACCAGTCTGCTTTCTGCTTTATGGATTTACCCACTCTCATTATTTCATGTAGATAGAATCACACAGTATATGCCATTGTTTAGATATAGTTTGCTCTACCAAAACTCATGTTGAAATTTGATCCGCAGCATGGCAGTATTGGGAAGTGGAGCCTACTGGAAGGTGTTTGGGTTATGGGAGTGGATCCTTCATGAATGTCTTGGTACTGTTCTTCCAGTAGTGAATGAGTTCTCATTTTTAGGAAAATGGATTAATTTTCATGAGAAAGGATTAGTTCTCATGAGTGTCAATTGTTAACTCCCTTAAGACACCTTTTGTGTTTCCCTCTTTTTGCACATATTTGTTTCCACTTTGACCTTCTCTCCCACTCTCCATCTCATGTTGTGATGCAGCATGAAAGCCCTTGCTAGATGCCAGGGACATGTCCTTGAACTCCTCAGTCTGCAGAACTGTGACCTAAATAAACCTCTTTTCATTATAAATTACCCAGTCTTAGATATTCTTTAATAGCAATATAAAATGGACTAAGACAATTTGTAACCTTTTATGCCTGGCTGCTTTCACTTAATATCTAATATTGCCTTCTTTTATGTTTGATTTTTTTTTCTAGTGTACTTTTTTGATTCCCTTATCACTGCTTTTTCTGTATACTTTTTAGTCATTTTCTTACTGATTTACCATGAGTATTACAATTAATATTGTAAGTTTATAACATTCTAGTTTGAAATGGTGCCAGTGTAGCTTCAATAGCATATAGGAACCCTGCTGCTATATAGCTCTGTTCCCCCTTTGTTATTTTCACAATTTTGTCTTTGTATATTGTATTAATACAGATTTATAGTTATTGTTTTATGCACGAGTCTTTTAAATCGTCTGTGAAAAAGAAGTGATACAACCCCAAAATACAGAAATAATGAATTTTATGTTTACCTATGGTTACCTTTACTCATGATTGTTATTTCTTCATATAGCTTTGAGTTCCTGTGAAATATCCTTTCCTTTCAGTCTGAAGTATTTCTCTTTGGCATGTCTCGTAGGGCAGGCCTAGCTCCTTCAGCTGCTGTATATCTGGGAATGTCTTCATTTCTCCTTCGTCTTAGTAATTTTGCCAAGCATAGGATTTTTGGTTAAGTTTTTTTGTCTTTCAGTTTTTAAAATATTTTACCCCATTGTGTTCTGCCTCCATGGTTTCTGATGAGAAATTGGCAGTCTATTTTATTAGGATTGCTTGTATATAAGAAGTTGCCTCTTTCTTACTGTTTTCAAGATTCTCTCTCTTGTTATTGGCGTTTGACAGTTTGAGTATAATGTCTCAGCATAGATCTCTCTGAGTTTATACTACTTGGAGTTTGTTGAGCTTTGTGGATATGTAGATTCATGTCTTTCATCAAATTTGGGAGTTTTCAGTTATAATTGATTCAGATATTTGTCTGGCACTTTATCTCTCTGTTTTGCTTCTGGAACTCCCATTTGCATATGTTGGTATGCTTGTTAGTATACCACAGGTCCCTAAGGCTCTGCATATTCTTCTTTTTTCTTTCTACTTCTCAGTATAATTTAACAGTATATAAAATACACATAGGAATATCTTCATATTTGCTGAGTCTTTCTTCTGCCTGCTCAGTTCTGCTATTGAACCTCTTTAGTGAATTTTTTTACTTCAGTTACACTTTTCAATTTGAGAATTTCTATTTAATTCCTTTTTATAATTTCTATCTCTTTACTGATATTAGTTATCTGCTTATACATTGCTTTCTTTATTTCCTCTATTTTTTTGGTCCATATTTCCTTTTCCATTTAAGACAGTTAATTTAAAGTCATTGTCTAGTAAGCCCAGTGTTTGAGCTTCTTGGGGAATGGTTTCTGTCAATTTATTTTTTTCCTATGAATGTGGCATACTTTCCTGTTTTTTGGTATGCCTTGTAATTTTTTTTTGAAAACTAGTTGTTTTGAATATTGTTATGTGGTATCTCTGGAAATCAGATTTTCTCCCCTAACCAGGATCTATTATTGTTTACTGTTGAGGGCTGCCATCTGTTTAGTGATTTTTCCAAAGACTGCATTCTTTACTGTGTATCATTACTGAAGCCTCTGTTCTGTTGACATGTGGTTGCCGACATTTCCATTTTGTTATGTCACTGGTCAGCCAGTTACGTGACAGAGGATTAAATGTCTGGAACCAAAAAGAAAGAAAAAAAAAACACCAAACTTTTTTCTAGTCTTTGAAGCTTAGTTCTGACCTAAATCATGCCCTCAATGCTAAACCAGGTCACCCATGACTCTGCCTTAGCCTTCACCTCCCGCCCTGCAGAACCCACAGACCCACCAGCGGGTCAAACCTATGGTCCTCTTAGGTCTTCTCTGAGCATGTGGCATGCCGTCCTAGGCATGTATTTTTCACCCTAGCTTCCACAGCATATATATTTTTTATTTCCTCTAGAAACTTCCTTCTTAGCCTCTACCTTTCCTGCCTTTTGGTCTGTCTGTTGCTTGCTCATCCATTGTCCCAGGCATAGGTAGTGTGCGTCTTTAAATCTTTCAACAAATGCCACTGCTACCTGAAACGCTACTGCAGCCCTAGGGAGCGGGAATGAAGCAAGTATCAGCCTCTGTACAGCCCCTCAGGGAACCACCAGGCAAGTCAAAATACATACCTGCAGTATTTTAAGAATAAGGTTTACTTTAGCTCCCTGATACCAGCAAGCCACACTGGGAGGGCAGGCCACCATCCCCATGGCTGCCCCATGGTGCTGGGATTACAGTGGGGTGGGCAAGTAAGAGAAAAGACCCCAATGCTTTCTTACTCAAATCCAGCTGCGTTTTTCTTCATTCAGCATACTCCTTACTATCATAGGTTTTTAATTAACTCTTAGAGTTCTGAAAAAGCTGGTTGTGTCACTATTTGTTAGCTTACTCATTATTTTAGTTCAGGGACCACTCGTTTGAGTGCCCTACTCCACCATTTTGTATGATGTCATTTGGTGATTCCTTCGATGTCATTTGGTGATTCCTTCGATATCATTTGGTAATTCCTTCTGAAGGAAGATAGTCCCACTGCGTAGAAATCTAAGTATGAATATTTTCAGTGAAACACGCTGTTATTCAGGCAGCCTTTTCTGCCTGGAGTTACTGAATCTGACGTTCTGTAGTCTCTTGCCCTGGTGTTGAGCCCTGGGAGCTGGATGGTGTCTGAAATGAGTTGTTCTCGTCCTCTTCCCTCTCGCTGCAGGTTCCCTCTCTGAATTTCCTGGCATAATGCCCTGCTGTCTTAAGTGTTCACTAATATTTGCTAAATAAATGATTATTTCAGTTTAGCTATATAAGGTGAAAACGGTTTCCCATTTTCAGAAGAATGGTTTACTACGTTTTGGCTGGCACACCTATATAGCTGACGCAAATGTGATTTAAAATTTAAATGAATTTGCAGAGCCTGAAAGATCCTCTGACTACCCAGGAGAAAAACAGGGAGCAACACGTTATGTCTTAGAGGATGTTCCTCCCGATGCCTTAATTAGAAACTTGTAGATTACGTGCAGTCCAGCTGTGTGCTCATTTGCATTGTTTAGTCTAAAGGCTTTACCTAGAGAGTCACAACTTGATTGTTGTCTAACTCACCCTGGGTCACTAACACTGCAAGCTTGACCTATATGTGAAATCATGATGCCGGTTCTTCATCAATTTCATGACTTAAAACTTTGTTTACTTCATTTATTCTTGTTGGCAGTTCTGTTAAGTGTCTTGCTTCAGCTGTGTCTGTAGCCTCTGGACAGGTATAGCGGAGCAGCGTACTATTTTGCCTAGTGGGGGACACTGTAGGTCATAGAGTCCCCCTTGGATGGGTATCAACTAGAAGTTAGTGTCTGCCTGCCTGCCTGTCTCTCATATGTTTGTTTGGGGGTGGGCCTATCTGTATATATGCTTGTGTCTTATTTGAAGATTCCAGTTTTTTTCATAGAGAAGCAATAACAGAGACCCAAGGATGTTCTGACTCCCTTTCAACTTTTCCTTGTAAGACGCCATAGAGAAGGTCTTTTGTTTTTTCAGACTGTGGCATCATCCGCTTTTCTCCAAAGTTCTGGCCGCCTCTCACAACATCACTGCAATGTGTTGTCATGCTGGCAGAGTCTTTCCGTTTCTCTTTGGGGCAGGAATGGAGGCTGGAAGATACTCTTTTCTAGCATGTTTGGCAAGGGGAGTTCCATTCAAAACTCTAAGGAATTGGTTTTTCAAATCTGTACCGCCTTTGTTCTTTTTTTTTTTTTTTTTTAAGGACATTTAATTTTTCTCAAGTCCAAACTTCTCATTCTGGCTGCTATTTATTTTCTTCATTCTCTAAATTTATTCTGTCAGCGTTTCTGAAGCTGCTTTTGCCGGTTGCCAGGCACTGGCTTTACTCCTTTTGGAGTAAAGATGCGTCTGACCCCAGGGTAGGATCAAAATCTGTACCAGTAGGTCCCAGTTCTGGCTTTTTGAGCTAATATAGTCAATGTAATTTCCCTTACATATGATAGCGATTAAAACATTTTAAGACTGTGAACATGCTTATTTAAGACCGGAAGAGACTGGGTCACAGAGGAAGAAGGAGGCAATTACAGAGTGGGAGTGGGCAGGCTTCCGTGGTTTGGAGACTTCGGGAGACATGAATAATATAAGGGATTGGTGGAAGAGAGGGAGGGAGCAGGGTGGAGACAAGAACCTTTGGTCAGCTTGTAGTTTTTAGGGTCAGTATTCTCTGGAAGTAATCTCTCCAGCTTCTTCAGAACAAAAACATGAATAGTGTATTAGATTAAAAATCACAGGACTCCCAGGCTAGCACTGACTCTCCATTCAACCCTGCTTCTCTCCTACCATGATGGACACGGCAAGGAGAGGAGGGACAGAATGCTTTCTCCTCCACCTCTCACTGTTCCTGTGATTTTCAGATTGTACTATTAGTAGAGTTCTGCAGACACTATAACAGCGAATACTGACGATCTTCTCTAAATGTACGTGGAATTCTATTTGATGATTCTTGTTTAATGCCACAGAGATTTTGGATAGGATACAAGAAGATTACCCATGATGTGGCAAATGAGACCAGTTGGGGTAGCTACAAGGCAGTGACTCTGACTTCTGTATACTGCACAGGAAGCTGAGTCTCCTTACTCTCCTCCTGGTTGTATGATACCAACGTAATTATAGAAATAGAAGTCAAAAATATTTTAACAAACGTGGTACTGGAAAATCATACCCTACTGGCTAATTTTCCTTAATTTCATGATGTTTTACAAATTGGCATTTATTGCTCCCTGTCTACCCTGACTCGTTTCTCTACTAAGCTTGCTTTTTCCTACCCTAAACACAGATCTGATCATAATCTTCCATGTATCCCACCCAAACAGCTATTGGTGAGTAGGAAAAATGGTTTAGGCTGATAAAGAATGATTCACAGCAATGGAAAGAAAGCCAGCCACTGAAGTAACTTATAAAACGAATCCAGTAATTCAGATGTATTTATAATTTTATTTGCCTGTGTGGTCCTAGTTAGACTTGGCTCTGCACAGGGAAAGGAGGGGAAAAAGAAACAATTTTAGGGGAAAAAGTGAAAGATGGTACAAAAATTTGGTGAAAATTACATAGCCCACATGCCGCTTTGTCATTATTAAGCTAATGTTTTCAACAAGCTGTTTTTTGTGGTTCAGCAGAGGAAACTCGGCAGTGTGATCGCAGTCATGGAATCCTACCTGGCTTTGGTTCCACCGTGGCTACATCCTGCCATAAACGGAGACTTCGGGAAGGTCTAGGAAATGTTGTGGCGTTAGTGTCTTCAGTTAAAAGCCAACCATTCAAGGTTGTCTGGCCCAAAGTAACGTTTCCACACTTAAGAGAAGCCACCCAGCCTCTGTCCCTGTTTAGGCTAGTGTGAACAAATTCATCCTGGCCATGTTGTCTTACCAGACCTCCTATGAGGATCCAGATGTGTCCCCAAAAAAACTAAATCTGTTCTATAAGGACCTTTGGCTCTCTTAGCTGCTTTATTTTTTGTCTTCAACCATGTATGAGAGTGAGTGTGCAAAACAGGCTTTTTAACAAATTATGCATCCTTAAATAACAGATCGTTTCCATTCCAGTTAGCTTTAGACCCCCAAACCAGATCATTAGGTCTCTGGAATTGGCTGAGAGAAGCTGGTTTTTATGTCTCTGATGCGTCTCAGCCCATCCTTTTCAGCAAGAGAGGATTGGAATGGATTCATTGGAAGGGCTGCGGGGAAGTGGTGTATTTAGCGCTTTGCAGTGCGTGCCACAGACTGGGGTGTCAAATTCCTCCTTTCTCTAAAGAGCATAAAATTCCCCTCAGACTTGGAGAGCTAAATGCAATTGAAACATTGAGGGAAAGAATGTTCCTTGGCACATTCTCCCATCCCCAGATCCTCAACAGTGCATTTCCTCCAGTGTAGTGACTATTAGGAGTGCGAAACCTGAATACTTTTTTCTTTTCTTTTTTTTTTTTTTGAGATGGAGTCTAACTCTCTTGTCCAGGCTAGAGTGCAGTGGTGTGATCTCAGCTCACTGCAAGCTCATGCCACTCTCCTGCCTCAGCCTCCCGAGTAGCTGGGACTACATCGCCTGCTGCCACGCCTGGCTAATTTTTTGTATTTTTGGTAGAGACGGGTTTCACCGTGTTAGCCAGGATAGTCTCGATCTCCTGACCTCGTGATCCGCCTGCCTTGGCCTCCCAAAGTGGTGGGATTACAGGCGTGAGCCACCGTGCCCAGCCAAAACCTGAATACTTTTTCAAAATTAGAATGACCACAATAGTAAATAGGACAGAATGGGAGTGGTATTGAAGTAAGAATTTGCTTATAGGATTAAACCAAGTCCAAATTATTTCTCACTCGCCTTCAAAAGATAATTTTGAACTTTTGAACATATCAGATTTGCCGGTCGTGCCACTGAGTAGTTTGAAAGCGAATTTCAGTCACCAAATGGACGTAAGTCTAGAAGGACCCTTGACTTCTTTCTGTTGTCTGTTTTAATGGGTCCATTCTGGAACCAAATGGGAGTCATCCTGCTCTTTCTTTTTCCCTTTGTCCCTAAGTTTCAGCTGCTTGTCTGAGTGTTCAGCTAGATTGTTCGCCTTTTGTAAAGCTGAGCATATGAAACAGACATGGTGGAGCCTTGGGGCCCTCGTAGTGCAGAATTTTTGGAATGGCAGCAATGTTACCTCTATAGTGTCCGCTTTGTTCTTTAGATTTGCATTGCATGACCCGTAACACCAGGTGGAGGAAACCATGTTGAATTTCTCTGGGGGCCACTCCTCAGCAGTTGTCAATCTGTAAGTGCTTAAAAATGTCTAGCATTCTTCCTTTCCAGAGGGCATCCTGTGTTTACACATTTACGCAGTGGAAACCAAGCCTAGTGGCTAGAGGAGTTGTAGAACAGGACAGACAGAATCAAATCAGGCCTGGTGTAGAGGTGTACCTTGGGAAATACCTCCAGTTGTTTTCAGACACTTGCAAATATGCGTAAGTAATGAGTTTTATCAAATAGCTTTTTATTTTCATATTTTGGGAAATGAGATAACACAACCTTTTCTGGTGAATATCTTTTAACAGAATGTAAAACGATTACACTCTAAGTAGCAAGAAACGAATATCATATAAACATGTTCTGAAAGATCTGGGCTTTAATTTTGTTGGGATTAGTGTATTTCAGAGAGGGAACATGTTTGGAAGAGTCTTGAAAATTCTCTCCTGGGTTGTGCTGGTGTTCACGGGTTGGACAAGCTCACCTTTGACAGGCAGGCTTGGATGCTGCTGATGGAGTTATAGAGAGGGCTTTGCATGTGAAGAAAACATTTTTAGTTGAAATGCTGCAATTAATCATTTCCCCCTTTGATTCATGTTATAGAAATAAAATTAACATAATTAAATTATGTATATTTTTACAATCATATATTAATAGAAACGAAAAATACTAGAGGTATTAGAGGCCCCAAATATCCTGACTTGATCATTACGTATTCTATGCATGTCAAAAATACTTACACGTAACCCATAAGTGTGTAAAATATTGTATCTTAATAACAGAAAAACAAATTATATATGTATATTTTAAGAATCAGTAGTGCCTTGAAGGATAAATATTCTGATAGGTAGGCAGTGGTTAGCTGCAAATGATCTGATTGGTGGTCTGGATCAGAAAATTGGAATTTCAAATTAGAGAATATGTTTCTGACTTGACGTCATAAGCATAGATGTCTTTAAAATGCTTTAAATATTCACAGGCATTTGGGGGAAGAATGAGCTAGATTCTTTCTTCCCTCATCTAGCTCAGATATTTCTACGTTTGCTATCCTCAGTACATCTTATCTCAGTAGCTCTTTCCCTGGCTTGAGTTGTCCTGGAAAGGTGCAGACCTCGTGGGAGGTGGAGGATGGCAGGGAAATAAGAGGTCATCTCAGGGGTCTGCAGAAGGGTAACATCTAATTGAGTTCTGAGACCACACATGAACTCTGCCTCAGGACATTGCAGTCATTGTCCTGGCCACACACTTTATTGCAAGTGAGTGCCTCACACTACTCAACCAGCTCAACCAGCTTCACTGTGCCTCACCAGAAAGCCCTTATTTTATCTGTCCAAAGTAAAAAAAGGTTGAAGTTTGCCAAGTGGAAAGGAAAAGACAGACAACATATTAAGTTATTTTTTAAAAATTTTTATATATCTTTTCTGGAAACTGTTTTTGTGTTTGACTTAATGAAAGTATACGTGTGTACTTGTATGCATGTTATAGAAAACTGTAGCAGAGAATGCAGGCCAGTATTCTCTGTAGTCGAATAAAATCTCTTGTTGCTAGAGTTATTCAACAGGGAACTCCCAATTTGACAAGTTAAAACTCCTAAACAAAAAGGTGTCTTATGTTTTGTAGTCTTGTTCTTTTGAAGGGATTTAGGAAACCTCCAACTTCTTTTTTTGTTTTTCTTTTCCTAGTGCCTTTGTTATAGGGAAGAGGAGTTTTTCTTTTCCTTTCCAGAGGAAGGGAAATCTCTGGGCCAGATCATTGCCTGGGACAGGATTCTCTTGCTAAATGCTCTGCACACTATCTTCCATCCTACTGCAGCAGACTTGCCTTTTTAAAACTCTTCTATTGTAGCATCAGCTTAGTCTAGAAGTCTGCTGCCCACTGTGGTCTCTCCTAGCCACATGGGGCTGTTTAAAATCACATTAATTAACGTTAAATAAAATCAAGGTTTTAGTTCCTCAGATGCACTCACCACATTTCAAGCATTCGGTAGCCACCTGTAGACAGTCCAGAACATTTCAAGCATCATAGAAAGTTTTATTGGACAACACTGATCCGGACTCATAATGGTTTTCAATTTCTTTAAGACTTTAAATGTGAACTCTTTAGCCTGGCCTCTAAACCTGCCCAAATTTTGCCATCTGTACAGATTGAATATAATGTTATCAGAAGGGAGAATGCAGAAGGTAGTCAAGAAAAGCCATGTTGGTGTAACTCATGTGAGACCCGGGTGATGGTGGAGAGACATTTAATTCCCTTCTGAAGAAGGCGTGGCACTTGGACAGACAGGAGGTGGTCCAGGTAGCTCTGGGATAATGTGTGAACATGAAGATCAATTCGAGGAGTATAGAAGATCTTGGCCTTGGTGAAGCGTAAGGTGAATAGAGGACAACGGGAGAGAGATAGGTGGCCTGTATTCTCTGTTAGGGTTTTCTATAGGGGACTGTCTTCTCATGGTCTTCAGCCTGTGTTTGAATTCAAACATTTCAGTCTCCTCTGTCCTCAAAAAGAACATGAAGGAGTCAATTCACTCATGGCAAAGCAGATGGGAACCAAGCAGATGGGTGTTAGTGGATAGTGTGGGCTTCGGACTTTAAGGAATGATGACGAGAGTTAGTGGTCCACAGATTCTGGAAGGAGCACCGTGGTGATCTGGTGTAAATGAGAAGAGATGGGGGATATTATAGAGGGCTATGAGGCAAGTAATACCTTTACAGAAAGTCAGATTTTAATGATGGAAAGAAGGCAGGAATGTAAGAACTTTAAAAGGAACAGAACATGACTCATGATAGCTCAGGCGACCCGGAAGATAGAATGGATAAGTAATAGAGGTGCAGATGGTTCTTGATGACTAGAACTTGGCCTTCAACTCTGTGTGCCTAGTACCTGCCAAGGCACTTGGTGATTAATGGATTCTGTTAAACATTTGTTGCCTCTGGGGGGAAGGCTGGGCTCACCAAGCTAGTAGTTGTGGAGTATGGGGGAAAACAGAGTTCTGTGTCTCAGGCAGTAATTTCGGCAACAAATGAAGAAGGCAGATAATAGCCTGGGGAGAGGGGTAGAGGCACTTAGTGACAGGCTGGCAGCGGGCAGAGGATGTACAGGATAAAAAGGCCCCACTGGGGAGCTGCTGAGTTGATTGAATTCCCTAGACCCCAGATGCCAAGGTAAATGCTGCTGGGGCAGCTCTGGCACTTTTCTGTGGTGCTGCCTGTGGCCCTGAGAGCGTGCTGCCAGCAGGGGGGATTCTTCTGAGGCAGGAGGGCAGGACTGGTGGAGTCAAGCAGAGGAGCCGGCTCTGCAGGACAGCTCCTGGGTGGCAGCTTACCTTGCAGCGCACGTTTTATGCAGCCAGAGACCTGGTAAAGCCTTGTTGTTTGGAAAGACAACTTTGGTAGCAGGATAACTGGGAAGCCCTACCTTGGAAATTAGTCCTGGGGTTGAATTGTCGCTGTGCCACTCACTTGCTCTGTGACCTTGGGCAAGTCAGTTCACCTTTAAGGCTGTTGGCTTCCTCATAAAATGAGGAGAATAATTCTTAATCTCCCTATCACTGGAGGCTCCTGTGTGGAGGAAAGTGATGTATGTGAAAGCGTGCAGTAAGCTGTAACATGCTACGGAAATGCAAGTTATTTATAAGTTGGGTTGTATTTATAAGTTGGGTTGTATTTATAAGTTGGGTTGTAGTTATAAGTTGGGTTGTAGTTGTAAGTTGGGTTGTAGTTGTAAGTTGGGTTGCATTTGTAAGTTGGGTTGTATTTGTAAGTTGGGTTGCAGGGGCAAAGACAGACAACCCAGTGACGATGTCTTTACAATAATCACTGTGAGGTAATGACAACATGAATCAAGAATATGGTAATGGAGGCCAGGTGCGGTGGCTCATGCCTGTAATCCCAGCACTTTGGGAGGCCGAGACGGGCGGATCACGAGGTCAGGAGATCGAGACCATCCTGGCAAACACGGTGAAACCCCATCTCTACTAAAAATATAAAAAAATTAGCCGGATGTGGTGGCGGGCACCTATAGTCCCAGCTTCTCGGGAGGCTAAGGCAGGGGAATGGCGTGAACCCGGGAGGCGGCGGAGCTTGCAGTGAGCGGAAATAGCGCCATTGCACTCCAGCCTGGGCAACAGAGCAAGACTCCGTCTCAAAAAAAAAAAAAAAAAAATGGTAATGGAAAAATTAGGGAGACAACAGAAATAAAGGCCTCTAGTTAGAATTTTGAAATTACACTTGGAAACCAGGTAAGCAATGGGAGGAAGGCAATAGGATGAAGGAGAATGAAGGCTTGCAAAAGATAGTAGGGTTCTGGGTTTGAATGGTTGAGAGAATGGTGGCAACATTAACCTTGAGGCAGAAAGAGAGAAATACTGGAAATCAAGATGATAGGCTTTGTTTGGACTTATTAAATTCTCTATACTACTGGAACATCCTGATAGAAAATGGTAACAGGACTTGCTGGTTGTAAGCACAGAGAAAAAATTGAGACTGGTTTTGGAAGCCAACCACCAGAAGCAGTGTCTGAGGTTTTGCAAGAGAATGTTATCACCCAGGCAGCTACCCAGGCAGCCGTGTAGCATTAGAGGAAGGCCAGGGATAAATTTGGGGGCAGATAATGCGATTTGACTTCCTTGGGTGTTAGGTCTTCCTCAAGGTGAGCGTAGTTTTCTTACCGCTTGTATGGTGGCCATGACACTTATGGCTGTTAGCACTATGTGTTTGTGTTCATATTTTTCACATACTTTCAATTCTTGGAGCTTAGGGATTCTATTAATCTTGTATACCATAGACACCTGAACATAAGCTAAATGCCTACTAGCACACAGTCAGGATTTCAATGTTATTTTGAAATCATGAATCAGTGCTCTGAAACAAAGGTGGTCATTGTTAAGGATGATCTGGAGAGGCCTGGGTGAAGGATACCACCCTGGGCCCATTCCAGGTTAGTGACATGAAGAGACCAGTTGACATTGTCAGTGTCTTTCTCCTTTGATGTTCTATAGATTGAGTTGAGAACATAGATTGTTGATTGCGGATTAGGAAAAATAGGAGGTCCAGGGGATTAGGACAGCATCAGTCTTCATGAAGTTCAAGGTGGTTGGAGAGGTGGGTTAAACTGAGGAATACTGGTCTAGAGTGATTCACAGTGGCTTATAGGACAAAACACTTTTTCAAACAAGACAGGTGGAATTAAAGTGGGGGCAGAAATTGAACAGGAGAGAAATTTCATGCTCTAGGTTCTCGGGTGTGACTGTGCTAATTGTGTGGCTTTTGTGGGATGGATTGCATTCTTGAAAAGATACATTGAGTTGTTAAGTCCTACACCTCCCTGCTCAGTACCTTAGAATGTGACCTGATTTGGAAATAGAATCATGGCAGATTAGTTAAGATGAGTTCATAGGTTGAGGCTTTCATGCAATGATTGATGTTCTTCTAAGAAGAGGGAAGAAATGCACACACACAGGGGGATCACCATGAGATGATGGAGGCCGAGATGGAAGTTAGCTGCAGCTGTGTACTAAGGAATTGGCAGCCCGTCACCAGAAGTGGGGAAGAGGCTAGGAAAAGATCCTCCCTACAGGTTTCAGGGGGATTGTGGCTACCTTGAATTCAGATTTCTAGCCCCAGGAGCTAGGAGAGAGTACTTTTCTGTTGTTTTAAGCCACCCAGTTCGTGGTGCTTGGTTGTGGCAGCCCTGGGAAACTGACACCATGGCTCAAGGGAAGCGGAAACGAAGATCAGGCAGACCAGGCTGGTAGGAACCATGGATGCAATGCTGAAAATTTGGAGAACAACACGGAGAGACAGAGTGAAGAAAATGGAAGGGGAATGTTCTGGAGTGTTCTGTAGCCTTCATAGCTAACTGCTCATGTCATCCTAAGGCTCCTTGCACCCCAGTCTCTTTGAAAGCAAAGTGAGGGGCTTTTGCCATGGCCACCAAGGTGCTCTCTACAACCATGTTTGTATTATCTCAGCGGCCCAGGCCTGTCAGTTCCTGGCATTTGGGTTTAGGTTGTACTCGGTGTGGGTACTTGGTTTATTTTAGAGATACTATAAAAGGGACACTGTATATTTAAATAGCATGGAAGACTTCAGGTTGAATTGGGTCAAGGTGCTTCCCACTCCCTGCCCAAAAGAATTCTAATTGCAGACAACTCATTCAAACAATATAACTCAGTATATTTTTCTGAAGGGAGGGAAACAATTGGAATTGAAGTGACTTATTCCTTTTGCAAGATCCTCTAGGAAAACTAGAAATTCTAGAATGGCTTTCTGGAGAAAAGTCTTTGAAGGGGTTGGGGAACTGATTAGAAAAAAGAAAGTAAAGAAAAATCTGTGTCCAAGGAAACAGACTTGACAATATTGAGGATGTAGGGAGTGTCCAGATACCCAGCCTGCTTGATTATCTTTCCGCCTCCCATGTCCAGTTTGGGTATGATGAAAATGGGTGTCTTTAATTGTTAGCCTGGAGCTTCTCCTGCATTGGAAAATGATTTTGGGATTAATGCTAACATTTTAGAAGATTTTTCCCACATTGAGTGTAAAATTAAATGTTTACGTACCCCTCACTTAGTGTTTACTTTAATTTTTCCACACTCTTCAGGGGTTGGCAGGTGTATAATTCCAGATGATGGCACATGCTGTGTGTACTCTCCAGTCCTGATGCTGCAGGGTTAGGGCGTGGTACCTCTTGTTCAGTCCAGGCAGGGAAACGTGCAGGCAGGGAGCCGGTCCGAGATGCCTCCAGGCAGATTACAGGAATGGCTGCTCCCACAACAAGAAGAAATGGCTCCTGGTGGAAAAAGAGAAAGAGAGATAGTCTGAACTTGTGGACAGGTGTGTTTCCTTCTTCTTAGAGATGAGTATTTAATTTTTCTCTTTTTAGCTCCCTCTCTCTACCAAGACAAAACAGACAACTCTTTGAAAACACCTCCAAATGATTTATGTGCCAAAGATGCGTGAAAGTGATCATCTTAGATGTTGTTGGGGCTGGGAAACGACCCTCAGTGGTTTGTTCCATTCTTATCTATCCTTGAAAATAGTTGAGAACAAAGGAAGACCTCGGACTGGCTGCCTTGGATGTGGTTTGGTTTGCCCTGTAACTGTCAGAGTGATGGGCCCCCATCGGGTGACAGCGTTGGACTAGAACCCAGGCTGAGAGAGCACTGTGTCCTTGACTGAAGCACCAAAATGTGTCAGATAGAAACAAAATTACTGTGTATGCATTTCTGTGCGTAACTATAGCGGAAGAAAAGCAAAATTAAAAAAATAAATAAACAACAAACGTAATCACCATTCTCTGTAATTTAGACTTTTTTCTGTAGTAAGAAGTGCCATGCAGCTTTCGTGAAGATACTGGTATCTGTTAGCTGCACTCCATTGCCATGGCCCATCTTCTCGACCTTCCACTCTTATTGTGGGTTTCCCTGAAATCAGATCCTGCCTCCCCCTCCTCTGCAAACACCTTAGAGTTTTGAGAGATGATAATCAGGCATAAAATCCTTCCCCTGAGTCTGAGTCTGGGACTTCAGTCACCTTCAGCCTGAGAGGCTGGAGCAGGCTGGCACGCTCCCCGGCAGTTGTTTTCTTAGTTGGTGCGCTGCTTTAATTGGCCACAGTTCTCCTCATCTGTCATGAAGACTCTTAAAGCTCATACAAGAGTAATTTTCCCCACCTTCTTTATTACGAGTTATTTTCTCTTGACGGGGCACACCACTGACTCTCTGGGAGGCTTCTCTGCTCGCTTTCTCGAGAAAGCCGTTATTTGCTGAGTTTCTGCAGGCTGGCCGATTGAGTTACAGCCCCAAGAATGTTGAACCTGGTTCTCAGCTGCAGGATGTCTTTCCCCAAAGTTCTGGTACTCCTAGGCCTACCCTGAGGATTCACATGTGTGTATTGGTTTACAACAACATTCAAGCGTCGCCTGAACTCCCCACCCCGCCTGCCGCCAGGTGGGTAGATTACTTTTAGGACGATGAGGTAGTGCTCTCACAGGGGCTGGAGCTCAGGGTTGGCCTGCAGTATAAGCCTGTTCCCTTCTGGCTGGTTTCACATACATTTATGGCTTGCTTTTACACCTGATAGGCTTGCTTTGGGTTTTCAGGAAAAAAATTCTTCATGCAATCGGGGAGATTCTGTGGTCATTTACCGTAAAAGGTTGAAAGCTCTAATAAGGTAAAACATAAAACAAACCCAGAAAGTAAGCATTAATTGGATCTCTAAGTATTGCATTTGATAAGATATACGTAGTGAAAGATCATAAACAGAAAAGTGACTTGCTGATATTACAGTTTGAGGTTATTTTAGTAATGGTGTATAGGATGAAATAGACCAGGAAACAACTTGGAAGGAGGGGCCTCACGTTCGCACATTGCCCTTAGACATGAAGCCTGTAGCAGCTGCAACATCCACGGTGAGGTTGTGGTTGAGACTGTAGTGAGCAATTTGTATGCAGTTCTGCATCACCACTGTCCGTGTGGGCTGCTGTTGGTCCTCTTGCTTGTTAGTGTTCAAGACATGTAAGTTTCTCAAAATGTGTGATTTCGTAGTAGAGTCATATAATTCTACTAGATCTTGTGTGTAGTTTTATGTGTGTGGACTGATACTTATGTGGGTTTCAGTCTGCACATTTGTATTTTATTCTTGTCATTAGAGTTCTGAAATGATAGTTGGCAGGAATGAATTCTCATCTCAACTGAAGTGCCGGGTTGCCCTTGCTTTCCTCTAACCAGTAGGGGGAGGTAGGAGCCGTGTGGAATTACAAATGGTGGCCTTGTGAAAGCCTCTTCAAGTGTTGTTCAGAGTTTCAACAACAACAACAACAAAATGCTATCCAAACCATCATTTCCTTTTTTTAAAAAAAATTATGAATTTTTAGTCATTCTTGATTTTGTGGCAAATTGATGGTCAAGAAGGCCAAGTTGAGCCTGCAGTGGTGTTTTGTTTGGACAGCACCGTGAACATCATTAGGTGGGGGCAGGCACTTGCCAGTTTTCCACAGTCCTCACTACTCCTAATGTCCTGGCATATCTTTTTTACCTGTGTGGTGCCTTTGGGTCATTTATTTGCATGGTACACAAACACAAAGTACATTTTCATATTTCTTCCTTAAAGAGAATCAAATAGTAAAGCAGATTTCTATTTTTGTTTGTTTCTCCAGCTGTCTTATAACTGTGATATAAAGTGAACAATGAGATGCTTAAAAGGTTTGAGAGGAAGCAAAATTGCTAACGAATAAGCTATAATAACAAGGCTTCCGTCCAGGATAATATTATTAACCAGCTAGTTAGCCCTTGAGTGTGTGACATGGATCTTATTGATTGCGCTTAACAGAGTGGGAAGTTTGTATGTTTCAAGTTTACTGTGTGAACAGTCTTAATAGTGAATGATTCTGGTTTAACCTTTTTCAGTCTTACTGGAAATAGTTTTGCTCCTGCATTTCCTTTATTCCTCAAATGTTGCTGAATTAACTCAGGCCTTGGAAAGCCCTGAATAGTCATCTCCATTTCACATACTTCTCTTATTTTTTCAATTGGAAGTGTTGATCTCAAGACAAGCTGAAGTCGGAGCCTGCTTGCATTGATCTGATTGATTCTGCTGTGTGCTCTGCTCGGCCGCCATGGCCTTCTTCTGGAAAGACCGTATCGAGTTCGTCCACTGTTGTGAATGAAAATAATCAGTTGGTGAAAGCACAAAATTAGAAACCTCTTGGTATATTTATTTCTGTGTCTCAAGAATTCTGATTTAAAGCAGACTTTATTCCAAGTAATGTGAACAGTAGGTCGTTCAGGAGTCTCGGATGAATCAGTGTTTTCTTCCCTCCTCTCCAAGAAAATCTATTTAAAGCAAAGGTCAAATCTGTGCTGGATTTAGAACCTATTAAATGTAAGTCTGGAAAACAGAGCCACTTCTCTTTTTTTTGTTCTCCACATAGTTTCAAGCACTGGGGACACTGGTCTTCTGCAAGTCATCGTCTCCCACGTATTCCTGGTGTTTGTAACTTTTCTTTTGTTCTGGAGGCTGGAGTGTAACATGTAGCATATATACTTGAGTGAATTTGAGCTCTTTTGAGTCTTGGGCTTATTACATTTAGAAATAATTTAAACCTCGAAAGTTGTCTTGGAAGAGTTTATTAGGCTTAGAATTATACCTGCGAAGAATGTATTAATATATATATTAATCAACTCATTTAATCTGCTTAAAAATTGACTCCTCCTGCCTGTGGCTCCTCCCCAACCCCTCCTATCCTGTCACCCTCTGGCCGCCTCCATCTCCATGAAGGCTGAGAAGCTGTAGTTGGAGGTGACAGCCTTAGACACAGTCCCTGCCTGGGCCTCACACTCAGTTACCAAGCCCAGTCCCCTTTGCTTCTATAAAGACTTCAGTCCTGCTGCTCCCTCCTCCAGGCCGATTAGATATGTGAGTGATGGCATAGTCTCTGAACTGGACTCCCTGTTTCCCATCTTTACCTTTTTTCTGTCATTCTTTCATTCAGTAAAGATTTGAATATACCCTGCAGGCCAGGCTGCGCCCTCGGCCCTGGAGATACAATCGTGAAAGAATCGGCCGGGAAATCCCTGGCCCCTGCAGCTGATTCTCTAGTGGGGAGGGTGGACGGTGAGCAAAATGTGTCAGTGAAAGACGTAGAAGATGGAACATGGTACGTGCCCTGAGGGAAATGGAGGAGGAAAGGGAAATAAGGAGTTTGCATGGGGAAGTGTGATTTTAAATGGGGGCGCTCAGGAGGGCCTCCCTAAGAAGCCACATTGAAGTGGGGTGAGCCGCATGGAAATCTGGGGGAATGGATGCAAGGGAGCAGCAGGTCAGCCTATTAGAAGAAAAACAGAAAGTTAGTGGGGGCTCTGGCATGAGACGAGGTCAGAGGGGTGCTGGGCCTCGCCAGCCATCAGAAGGCACTTGGCTCTTATTCAGATGGAGACCAGAAGCTTGGGAGGACTTTGAATGCAGTGGCAGGACCTGCCTTCCATGGTAACAGGGTTTCTCTGCTGGGTGGAGGCCCAGGGACAGTTCAGAAGGCTGCTCAGATGGTCCAGGTGAGGGAGGGTGACCCCAGCAGTGGCCTGGTGAGATATGGTCAGGGCCTAGATGCATTTCAGAGGCACAGGCAGCATTTGGTGATAGATGGAATATATGGGGCATGACAGAAAGGAAGAAGAATGATTCTGATATTCTTGGTGTGAGTACCTGGAAGCATGGAGCTGTCCTAGACTGAAAGAGATAGAAGTGTTCACTGCTGTGTTTCTCTGGGTGGTGGTCCATAACTATTCCATGCGGGGGGCGTGCGGGCATAGGAGGGAGGGGGCCAGGAACTCAGTTTGGGGCATGCTATATTTGGGATGCCTGATCGGACTACTGTTTGAGATGAGTTCTGTCCTGTTGGAAATCACAGAGAATAGGGCTCATAAGGAGCGTTTGCAGAACGGGCCTGTGGGGCAGGAACATGAGGGAGTGCTCCAAGGAGACCCCTGTCTCCAAACCAGAAACTTACAGCCGCCCTGGTCGTCTTGATTCCCACTTTTAATGGCGAGGTGGGTCCAGAGGAAAGAACAAGCAGTACATGCTAAATGACAGTGACACTCAGTATCCCAGTATCAGGGAGGCAGTAGAGACTGGGAGACACCTGGCCAAAAGCGTGTATGTTTATTTCTCAGGGGTAACAAGTTCAGTGGGAACATGGGCCCGGAACTCCCAGACACTGTAATGTTTCAAGAGAAGCGAGATAACAGAGTTTTCTTGTGGAAGCTCTTGGCTTTTAAATTTTGGCTTAAAAATATATTTTTTTAATGGGATGAACAATTAACCTCTTGTCAATCTACTGATTGTATTTCCTGGTCACTCAAATTCACTGTCAGGACATTTCGTGCACTGAAGTACAAACTGTTCTACTTCCGTTCCCAGGTAAGTCTCAGTCTTCTTGACGGCGGCCCTGAGTGCCCAAGATTCTTATGGGCTCCTGCTTCCCAAACCCTGCTTGGTTTTCATCCATGGCTCTCGACAGCTCATGACACCGTGTTCTGTTTTTATTGGTGTAGTGTCTGTCCCCTCACTAATGTGTAAGCCCATTGAGAGCTGGGCCTTTGAAGTTTTGTGCACAGCTGTGTTCCTATAGTCAATGTTTCATGACTGCTTATTGACTGTATGAATGGCCAACCAAGCTAAAGTCTCAAATACTTTCCAAAATGTTATCAGAAGGCCCTTGTCACTGCCCCAGTGCCGAAGGGAGTCGTGGAGCAGAGGACAGCGCATGGCCCACAGTGGCCATGAGCGGAGTGCTCGGCCAGGGTCAGGAGTTCAGGAGGCAGCAGATAGTCCCCAAACAAGAGGTGGCAAGCGTTTCTTCAGCACCTGCAGTTTGCTAGGTGATTTGTTTGTTTGCTTTTTTCACCCAGTGGGAGTGGTAAGGAGACGACCCACGTGATCTCTTTTTCCATTCTTTAGCCAACATTGATCGAAAGCTTATGTGATCCACAAAGAGCAAGTGACAGCTGCCAGATGCTCATTTGAAATGTATAGATGCTAACGGGGTCATAGCAGTGGAAGTGACTCTCATCAGGCTGTCTCCAGGCACAGCAGTGTCCCTAGAGAGCAGTTCTGGGTATTCCAGGGCCTAGAGAGGCTTCCTGATCCCCCACCATCCCAGGAGGCCTTCCCATCGCAATCCCAGGGAGCAGTAGGCGGCTCTTAAACCAAAGAGCCAGCTCTCCCTCCATGGCATTGATACTCAGCGACTTCTGATCTGCCGTTGCTTGATCCCCACCCCTCCCCAGTTCTTTGCTTGTTGCTTTCTTAGGGATTGGCTCCTTTTTCTGCTGGCCACACACCTATTATCCCCATTTCCTTTCTGGTCCCCTCACCGTTCACCGAGCACTGTTGATTCTTTTCAGTAAATACACTTCTTGGTTTTGTCTGTTATCGCAGGCAGGGGTGATACCATAGGCAGAGGTTAGGCTCCCAGCATCCTAAACCTCTTTAACTGACCTGGGTCCTTGTTCCAATCCATCTTCCATACTGTTGGTGGGTGATCTACAAATAAAAATTCAAGTATGCTATTTCTATCCATACAAACCTTCACAAGCTCCCTGTAGACTCTTGGATGAAGTCCAAGTGCTTCCTCCCAGCCTGCCAGAGTCCCCACCCTCCAGCACCTTCCTGACTCGAGCCTGTGGCTCCCCACACTTTACAGGCCTGGGATACTCCCTGCGCCAACAGCCAGACATGCGGGGATCTCTGGCTGTTTTGTGCTGTTGTGTCGCTGTTTCATTCTGAAACTCTTGGGTCTCTAGGATCCTGTGCACATTATAGGCCCTTCCTGCCTAAGAGTTAATCACAGGATTTTGTTTCTTGCTCTGTATTTCAGTGTTAACATCTATCTCCATGATCTTGACTACTTGCCAGTCTGTGTAGGATAAAGAATGGTGAGGAGAGCCCGGCCTACCCCAAAGCCCACCCTCACCCACCCTGGTTGGTTATGGCTTCTGCACGGCCAGGAGTCTTTGGCCAGGCGTGTGTCAGGGAGAAGGTGAGACTGCTTCCTCACTCTCTCTTCAGTGCTGAGGCCACCAGCGGAAATGAGATGTTTCCTACATTTTTTGCTTATTTTTTTCACTTACGGATTTTTTAAAGTTTATGTATCCTAGAGTGTGCCACTGCCATTACCAACTGGAGACTCTCATGTAGAAAGTATTTCCAGTTTTAAATGTGGTAACAGTGTCCCATGTGAGCATGAGACACTTTCCTGATATAGCAGAGGATTTGTAGACAGCTGTTCTTTTCTCTCCTGTAACTCTCTCTGTACTCCCCAGCGCCTGATGATTCAGGGAGCACCGAGGAGGTCCTGCTGGCAGGGCTTCCCAGAACCATGCCCTGTGGGCTCACCCGCAGCCTGGGAGCCTGTGGGGGACAGCCCAGTTTCAGCCCTTTCTGTCTGGCACCTTCGCTTCAGCAGGTTCCAAATGTGAGCCTGTGCTCCCATTTTCGTCCCGTGGCTATGATCTTCCCTGCCAGTTTGCACAGCCTGCGGCTGCCACACATGCACTTAGAATATTTTTAAATGATCTCCCTTCACTGTTTCTCTTTCAGAAATTTGTCACTGTTTTCATTTGCTGTTTGCACAAGACTAAATACAGCCTGGGCACATTATATTAGCTAAGAGTCAAAGAGACCTTGGACACAGTAAGTGTGGTGACTGTGTCTTCAAAATATTGAAGTTCTAAGTTTAAATCTCCAGGAGTCAGGAAGTTAATTAAGTTGAGATTAACATGTTCATTTTCTTATACAGCATCTGTGAGGTTTGCTTTAAAAGTTTTAGCATGTCTTTTAAGAAACTGGTTTTATCTTAAAGCAGATAATGAGTTCAAGAATTGTAACGACTGCACCACTTATGTGCTGCTTATGTTGATGGAACATATATCAACATTTGTCACTGTTAGCCAAATAAAGATCTTAATGACATCAATAACGCTTTATCTTCCTTTAGTAAAATTTACCTGATACACTTAATCACATAGTTATTAAAAACGCTCTTTGTAAACTTAAGTTGTCTAGAAAATAATTTATCTAGTAGTTTCATTTTTAGTTTGTAAATGTAATCCCCATTGTGCTCTGTTTGGGCACTTGATAATTTTCCCAATTATCAAGGAGACTTTAGAAATAGTAAGCGGAACGGCCGTATCATTAATATGTTAAAGTTGAAAATGTTAATCCCCAAAGGTCGGGCAATTAATTAAGCGAAGGTTGTTATGTTCATAGTAAAACTATTCCTAGTTAGAGTGATGATATTAAATGTGGCAGTGATTCATTGTGTCCCTGAAGTATACAGTGACTTCCAGAGATCCACTCTGGGCAAATGGTGTGACAAGCAACTGTTCCGTGGGATTATGGAGGTCATTTTATACATAGCTGAGTGGTGGCTTGCAAGTGCTGATTTCACATTCTTCTTGGAGGAAGATCACACTTTGAAATAATTTTCTTGTAGAAAAAAACCATCTATTTTAAGGCGAATTCCATGTTTTAAAAACTACAAAAAGGATCCACAGTCAAGTAGTAAATGCTTCTTAAAACATATGCATTATTTTTAAGAGATTACTGTACAGAGCTATTCAATGATTTATTTAGCATATAAGAGGATTCCTGGTATTAAAATAAAAAATTTAGTTTGGGGGAAAAAAATAAGCGTATTAAGGGTTGCTATTTAATATCTTTTAAGAAATGAAAACAGTAAATATCTTCAGAGGTTTTTTTTTTTTTTTTTTTTTTTTACCTGAATGATTTGAGCCCTGTCACACTGTTAGTCAAATTTTCTTTCAGTAAATAGTAGTAATTAATAGTGTTCAAACTTCCTAGGCTCTGGAGGCCAACTACATAAATAGTCTCTTTCTTATAAATGATACTTGATCATTAACCACATGGCCAGTTTTCTCTTATTCATCTCACTTCCTGAATCTGTCCTCTAACACTGCCTGGGATGCTTTATCAGGAAAATGTGGGTTTTTCAGAAATTTGTGATTTTTTTTTTTTAAAGAAAGAAACTATAATTAGTGTATCTTAGCTACCCTGCAAGAGAGCTTCTTAGACAAGGCAAGCCCATGCATACAGTATGTCCCTGGTGTTTTTTTTTTTTTTTTAAGATGGAGTCTCGCTCTGTTGCCCAGGCTGGAGTGCAGTGGCGTGATCTCCGCTCACTGCAAGCTCCGCCTCCTGGGTTCTTGCCATTCTTCTGCCTCAGCCTCCTGCCTAGCTGGGACTAAAGGCTCCCACCACCATGTCCGGCTAATTTTATGTTTTGTTTTGTTTTTTTTTTTAGTAGAGACGGGGTTTCACTGTGTTAGCCAGGATGGTCTCCATTTCTTGACCTCATGATCCACCGGCCTCAGCCTCCCAAAGTGCTGGGATTACAGGTGTGAGCCACCGTGCCCGGCTGTCCCTGGTGTTCTTGAATCATCCCACTGTATGTGTCTTGAAATCTCAGCAAACAGAAATTCGGTTCATTCATTAAGCATTTAAAAGGTCTTCAACACACCATTGGTTATTTGGGAAATGCAAATTAAAACTACTAAATCTAATACTACGCACCCACTGGAAGGCTAAAGTTAAGGAGACTCAGCTTGCAGGTGTTGGTGAGCATGGACTAGTGGCAGGGCTCACCTGTGAGCTCACCTGGGAACCCACAGTGACTCAGGCACTTTGGAAAACAGCCTTATAGTTTCTGGGAGGTTAAATATGCACTTGCTCTGTGTGTGTCTATATGTGTGGTATGACTGGGTAACTCCAGTCCTGGGTTTCTACCCAAGAGAAATATAAACATAAGTCTGCACAGAGACTAATTACATAGATTCATAGAAGAATAATTCATAATATCCTCCAAGTGGAAACAATCCAAATGTCGAATAATGGGTGAACACCAAAACATGTTGTGCTGTGTCCATACATTGGAATACTGCTTGGCAGCAGAAAGAATAAACTATTGACATGTGCATTAATATTGGATGAATCTGAAAGCATCAGGCTAAGTGAATAGGCCACACAGAAAAGACTGCAAACTATGATTCTGTTTATGTAACATTCTAGAAGAGGCCAAACTGGAGTGAAAAGAGGTAGACGAAAGGTCAGCAGGGCCTGGGGTGCGGGAAGGGACTTGTGTGCAGCATGGAAGGAGGGAACTTCGGCGATGATGAAAGGGTTCCGTATCTTGATTGTGGCCAGGGTTACCTGACTCTGTGTACCTTTGGCAAAACTTGTTGAATCGTGCGCTTAAAATAGGTCAGCTTTACTGTATGTCAGTTGTATCTTAATAAAGCTGATTAACAGAAGAGTATTTCTGTAGAGGCTTGCATGCTAGTATGAATTCAATAAATTGGGTTCGCTTATTGTGAGAAGGATAAGAGTTTTTTTTTTTTTTTTTGGAAATAGAAACATTTTGTGGGAGGGTGGGGTGGCCAGTGTAGAGAAACGTGTCATGGGGTAAGTGAGAAAAGATAACCTGAGAGTACCAGACTGGCACCTGGGTGCTTGCAGGTGAGAAGCCAAACATCTCTTGAAAATGGTTGCTTAATGCCTGTGAGATATCATCCTGTCTTCCTTTGAATTATTGGTGTTATAGGTAGTCCTTGAAATGTTATACGTTTAACAGAAATTTCTCTTGTCTACTTATGGACTTTAAATTTAGGGATATTCCTAGATTGGAACAAAGCAATATTCAGAGCAAAAAGGTACAAGCTTTACCTGCCACCAGCAGCTGCCAGAGTGGAGGCCTTATGTAATTACTTCGGCTTCAGCGTTGGCAGCTTTTGTTAGCCCAGAGTGGATTTGCTATATTTGTGCTTTGAATTTTACCATTTACACTCTTTAAGTTCTATAAATACAAAAGCATTGAGAGTATTAGTGCTGTCAAGAAAGAGGTGTGATTATGTTGGAAATGAACGTGATAGTAAAAAGAACATGAAAGTGGCAGGAAAATGGTGACTGCAGCTGCACTGGGTGTGGGAGGCTGGGCAGGGAATGATCTGAAGAATGGGGGAAGGCGATGGTGAGAAAAGACACAGGTGATGGTCGTCAGGGGACAGGAAAAAGATTCATGGAGGGGAAGAAAAAGCATTGAATGTGTGGGATAAAGAAAGAGCATTATCATTAGATACTCAATAGCCCAATTAATTCAGGAGAAGGGAGTCTGCCCTGGAACTCGAAGGCTAAGCATGGTGTGGTTGAAGTGCCGCTAATGAAACTTGAACCATCTGCTTTGGGCATGGTCAGCTCTGAGCCCACTGGAATTTGCAGGACATCAAAGTGAGGGCTGCAGCAGCTGCTGCTCCATGGCGTCGAGGAAATCCGTCACGGCCCTGCAGAGCTGACGGAGGAAGAGGGCTCCTGCCTGTGCAGATTTCAGTGGTGCTGGAACCATTCAGTTTTGAAGCAAGACTCGTGCCATCTGCAAATTGGTAGAAATGCATCTAGGGTCTAGAAATTTTCATCTGTCCTGGCTTGTTTATTAAATCCAAAGTGATTAACAGTGGAACCACCTTTTGGATCCTATGTACCCCTAGGTTGAGCAGGGCTGCACTTCCACTTTCAGGGTTCACCAGATGAACCTCTGAGGATCCTCTATGAATCAGCAGAGGCACGACATCTCCTGAGACTGGAAGGTGGTACTGTCTGTGGTGATAACATAATTTTAATTTATAAGCTGGGAATGCAAAGGCAATACTGACCTTGCTAAGAAATGTGAGGTTCACGGGAGGACAAAACTGGGGAAAAAGGTAGGGAACAGTTGTCAGTAACAGTCACTCACTTTCGACATTAAATTGTGTGTGTGTTTAATTGTGAAGGGAAATACAATGGTAGAACATGCACCAAAAGCTAGAAATAGACAGTTTAACATTAACACCTAAAAGCAAATTCTATCTAAGGATTTTGGAATATTTTTTAATCTTTCCTGGTATGAAACCTCCAGCCCCGACTTTCTATGCCCCTTATAACAGCTAAGTCCATTGTAACTTTCAGTAATTGGCTTTTTATTAAAATAAGAGACTGTAGTATAAATTTTAGCAACTGGACTAAACAGGCATTAACAGGCCCTGGGATCCGACCATAATTTGTAACATCGTTCCTCTGGGAAAATGGATTCTAAGTGCCCAATAACTACCTTACAAATAGACTCTTGAATCATAGTCCATTTGAGAATAAGGAACTGTTTGTGATAGTAATACCTTCGATTGGCTCGCTTGAGAACTGCACAGAAGGGACCTATATTCCACCACATGTGTGTGGTGAACCCAGCTCGTCTGGGTTTGATCAAAGATTATTGCCGAGTGGGCATGGAAAGTGCAGGAATTAAACTCAAAGCGGAGGCTGGAGACACGTCAAGGATGGCGTTAGATGGACCTGGAGAGCTCTTAGTGGTAGGAAAAAAATTTCAATCCCAGAGGCCAAGGAGTGTGTCTGAGCAGATGAAGGGCAGGGAGAGAAGAGAATGGCAGGGTAAGTAGGATTGAGAACCAGTCATTTTCAAGCAAAATGTAACTCAAAATGTACCAGGAAGGCTGAATAGCCCACAAGAAGGTCAGAGAAAGAGACGTCCCTCAGATCTGCCTCGCCCTCTCTCTTTTGTTTATATTTGTTTATTTAGTTTTATTTTATTTATTTTGTCTGTCACAAAATACAGGTTGGAGTGCAGTGGCATGATCTTGGCTCACTGCAACCTCTGCCTTCCAGGTTCAAGTGATTCTCCCACCTCAGCCTCCCGAGTAGTTGGAAATACAAAGGTGTGCCACCACACTTTTCTAATTTTGGGGTTTTTGTTGTTGTTGTTTGGAGATGGAGTCTTGCTCTGTTGCCCAGTTGGAAAGCAGTGGCACCATCTTGGCTCACTGCAACCTCCACCTCCTGGGTTCAAGTGATTCTCCTGCCTCAGCCTCCCAAGTGGCTGGGATTACAGGCACGCACCACCACACACATCTAGTTTTTTTGTATTTTTTGTATTTTTAGTAGAGACCGGGTTTTACCACATTGGCCAGGCTAGTCCCTCTCCTCCTCCTGCCGAGGAAGAACAACCATGTGTTGGCATCCAGTCTGTCCTCATGTGTGCTGCAGAAATAACCCTAAGTAGAGAAAGCACCCTGCCTACGATGACCATCAATGTCTCCATTTATGCTGTGCCCTCTTACAAAAAGCCACAGGCAGTGGTCTCCACATTTCAGAGATTTCTGTTCGTCACTCTTTCCCTCCTTGGATCCAGGCATAAGTCCAGTGGGGAGGCCCATGGGTCTAAAAGGCACTGAACGAGACTGGGCCTCTACTGTAGCACCTGGCTGCTCTCCCTGGGCCAAATCTGTGTACCTTGCCTCATCTCTTTGGTGACGTGCTTCTCAGGCGGTTTTTCTGTCCTTCATTCATTGACCCCCAGCAGGCACGCCCTCTAGAATTTCCCACACTTACCTGAATTTCCTGGTGAACACACCCAGGCTGTCAAGCTGGCATTTTCCCAAGTCAGGATAATTTTTTGCTCTCTACCCAAATTCTAAAGGGCAGGCTGTTGTTTTAGATTAGGAAGGCATAGATGTTTTCAGGATGCTTGTTTGAGATTCAGAATTACAAAGCTAATTGACAATAAAAAGTACAAAGTTTTCTTTATTTTAGAGACAGGCTATTGCTGGACTGCAGTGGCATGATCATAGCTCAGCACAGCCACCAATTCCTGGGCTCAAACGATCTTTGCCCCTCACCCTTTTGAGTAGCTGGGACTACAGGCTTGCACCATCATGCCTGGCCAATTTTGTGCCTATATGTCCCTTTTTTTTTTGTAGTGACAGAGTCTCACTCTGTTGCCCAGGCTGGTCTTGAACTCCTGGCCTCAGGTGATCCACCCTCTTCGGCAAAAGTGCTGGGATTACAGGCATGAGCCACCATGCCTGGCTTCTTTGTTTTTAATGAAAGTCCATTTAACTTTTATGCATAGAACATTATTCTGTTAATGATTTGTCTATTGTAGGCATACCTCAGAGATACTGCAGATTTGGTACCAGTCCATAGCAATAAAGCAAATACTACAGTAAAGCAAGTCACACTATCTTTTTTTTTGGGGGGGGGGGGGTTTCCAGTGCATATAAAAGTTATGTTTACACTGTACTGTAGTCTATTAACTGTGCAATAGCATTATGTCTTTAAAAAAACCCAATGTGTATGCCTTAATTTAAAAATACTTTTTGCAAAAATATGCTAGCGATCACCTAAGCGTTCAGCAAGTCATAATCTTTTGCTGGTGGAGGGTCTTGCCATGACGTTGATGGTTGCTGGCTGATCAAGGTGGTGGTTGCTGAAGGTTGGGGTGGTTTTGGCAATTTCTCAAAATCAGACAACAATAAAGTTTGCTGAATCTTTTGACTCTACCTTTCACAAAGGATTTATCCGTGGCATATGATGCTGTTTGATAGCGTTTATCCACCATAGAACTTCCTTGAAAACTGGAATCAATTATTCCAAACACTGCTGCTGCTTTATCAACTAAGTTTATGTAATATTCTAAATCCTTTGTTGTCATTTCAAGAATGTTCACAGCGTGTTCACCAGGAATAGATTCCACCTCAAGAAACCACTTTCTTTGTTCGTCCATGAGAAGCAACTCCTCGTTTATTCAAGTTTGATCATGAGGTTGCAGCACATTGTCGCATCTTCAGACTCCACCGCTAATTCTAGTTCTCCCGTTGTTTCTACCGCATCTTCAGTTACTTCCTCCACTGAAGTCTCAAACTTGTCAAAGTTACGCATGAGGGTTGAAATCAACTTCTTCCAAACTCCTGTTCATGTTGATCTTTTGACCTCCTCCCATAGATCGTAGGTGTTCTTAATGACATCTAAAATGGTGAATCTTTGCTGAAAGGTTTTCAATTTACTTTGCCCAGACCCATCAGAGGAATTACTATCTATGGTAGCCATAACCTTATGAAATGTGTTTCTTAAATAATAAGACTTAAACTCTAAATGACTCCTTCATCCATGGGCTGCAGAAGGTATGTTAGATAAGCATGCATGAAAATGACATTCATTCATCAACATGTCTCCATCAGAGCTTTGGGTGGCCCAGTGCGTTGTGACTGAGCAGTAATGTTTTGAAAGGAGTCTTATTCTGAGCAGTAGGTCTTAACAGTGGGCTTAATATTCAGTAAACCATTCTATAAACAGATGTAGTGTTAGCCAGGCTTTGTTTTTCCATTTCTAAGAATTGATTTAGCATAAATTTTCAGAATGGTAAGTGAGCATTGGCTTCAACTTCAAGTCACCAACTTCATTAGCCTCTAACAAGAGTCAGCCTATCCTTTGACACTTTAAAGCTTGGGATTGACTTCTCCTCTCTAGCTATGAAAATCCTAGATGGCATCTTCTTCCAGTAGAAGGCTGTTTCATCTGCATTGAAAATCTGTTATTTAGTGAAGCCACCTTCATCAATTATCTTAGCTAGACCTTCTGGCGAACTTGCTGCAGGTTCTACATCAGCACTTACTGCCTCACCCTGCACTTTTATGTTATAGAGACAGCTCCTTTTTTAAACTTCGTAAACCAATCTCTGTTAAGCTACAGACTTAACACAACTTCCTCACCTCTCTCAGCCTTCGTAGAGTTGAAAAGAGTTAGGGCCTTGCTCTGGATTAGGCTTTGGCTTAAGGGAATGTTGTGGTTCCAGACCACTTTCTCCATATCAGCAATAAGGCTGTTTTGCTTTCTTATCATTTGTGTGTTCACTGGAGTAGCTCTTTTAATTTCCTTCAAGAACTTTTCCTATGCATTCACAAGTTGGCTAACTGGTGCAAGAGGCCTTGCTTTTGGCCTATCTAATACATGCATAAATACATGCTAATGATGGCATGTATTCACTGCCTGAAGTAGAAGTGTATTTTCCTTGATAGGGGAATTTCTTTTTGTTTTTGTTTTTTGTTTTGTTTTTTTGAGACGGAGCCTCACTCTGTCACCCAGGCTGGAATGCAGTGTTGCAATCTCAGCTCACTGCAACCTCCACCTCCCAGGTTCAATCAATTCTCTTGCCTCAGCCTCTTGAGTAGCTGGGATTACAGGTGCGCGCCACGACCCCCAGCTAATTTTTGTATTTTTAGTACAGATGGGTTTTCGTCATGTTGGCCACGTTGGTCTTGAATTCTTGACCTCAATCAAGTGATCCACTTGCCTTGGCCTCCCAAAGTGCTGGGATTGTAGGCGTGAGCCACTTCACCTGGCCCAGATAGGGGAAATTCTTGATGAATAAATAGTAACAGGAGGAAGAATGGGCTTTACTGAGTGTTTCCTGTATGCCATGCTCCGTGTTAAATGATTTATGTTGATTAGTTTTTGTTCATAAGAAAAGTGCTATGAAGTGTTTTTAGCTCCCTTTTACGCATGAGAAAATGGCAATTTAAAGAGGCTAAGTATCTTGCTGAAGATCACAGAGGTAACAAGTAGAGAGCTTGGACTAGAACCCAGGCCATCTGACCACAGTGCAGGGCTCTAGACCACATCTTTCTTAAATAAATCTTTATGAAATTGTCAAAAGTCACTTATTGAGAATAAACACTAAACAATAAGACAGTTTTTTGGAACCTGTTTCTCACTTTTTAATAGTAGCTGATCCTCAATATTACTAGAGGTAGAAGGATTCTTGTTCATTGAACATATTTCTTTAAGATTGCAATTTACGTTATCATGTAATAAATTGCATATGAATGTTAATTAATAGTCATCTTCCAGACAGAATAATTTCAGCAGAATTCTGTGTTTCCCGATTAACTTAAACTATATTTTTTATGAGCCCAAAATTACATTTTTATATTTGAGTGAGATATCCTATTCATAGTCATAAATTCACTGTGAAAACAACATCTTTTTTTTTTTTTTTTTTTTTTTTTAAAAGAAACAGAGTCTCACTGTGTTGTCTAGTCTGGAGTGGTATGATCAGGGTTTACTACAGCCTCCACCTTCCAGGATCAAGCTATCCTCCTACCTCAGCCGGGACTATAGACATGCAGCAGACATGCAGCAGACGTGCACCACCATGCCTGGATAATTTTTAAATTTTTTTTATAGAGATGGGGTTTCTCTATGTTGCCGAAGCTGGTCTTGAACTCCTGGGCTCAAACAGTCCCTCCTGTCTCGGCCTCCCAAAATGCTTGGATTACAGGCATGAACCACCGTGCCCAGCCCATTTTTTTTTTTTAAATCTAAAAAATGTTTCTGTGTTTTAATTCCATGTGATAATGGACATTACACCAAGATGCTTTTAAGACTGGTAGTAATGTTTTGGCAGGTGTCGGCAGTTTAACTTGATTAGATACTTTCTATAACATGGGACAAATGATCAGCTTATTTCTTCCGCTGGCGATGCATGGAAAGAATGGTTTAATCCGAAGATCTCAGCAGGATTCAAATTTAATGTTTTGTCATATTTTTATATCCCTTGATATCTTTTGGATGCTTTAAAGATTATCTTGTGCAAACTGAGAAATGTTAGTGTTTGCCATTCAAGTTCCAATAATGCTATCTTTCCCCAAAAAGCACATTTGTTTATATGGAGTTTTCTATTCTAGGGGCACCAAGAATAATGTGTATGTCGTGTAAGAAGTGGATTATTGTAAATTTCAAACAGATCTCACTGTGAAGATGTTTGCACCCATAAAACAGACCCAGAGGGCATTCCAATGAAATTTTAATGTGTAAATGCACAAAGCTGAACTGTTAATATATTTATATCAGAATCGGCGTGTTCTCATTTCAAGAAGTTTAATTTTAAGTTCTATTTTGTTTTTGGTATTAAACACACAAAAAATGTGATTTTCCCCTGTACTCTTGTTTCAGGCCACAAGGGCAGCCATTACTCAGCACTGCACTGACCTTGGGAATTTGCTGGGGAAGGAAAATGATGTGGCCCTCATCATCGATGGCCACACCCTGAAGTACGCGCTCTCCTTCGAAGTCCGGAGGAGTTTCCTGGATTTGGCACTCTCGTGCAAAGCGGTCATATGCTGCAGGTAGGAACATGCAGGCTGTGCACAGTTCACGCTCTGCTGTGTCTGTATCCTGTGTTTATATGAAAGAAAGGGATGCATGGGAATTCTAGGTTTAAAGTTTCATATCTAAAAAAGCCAAAACAAAAGTACAAATTTATTTTTAACTGTTGGTGCACAGATTTTGCAGAGGCAGTTAGTGGCTTTTACATTTCGGTTTTGTTTATTGTCTTCTGAGAAGATAAAAAGAGTAAGGACCAGGGCTTCCAGTCACATTCACCATGGGGGATAAATTGGAAAAACACTGGCTCAAGCCCCTTTGAGAAATTACTGGGGTCCCACTTACTGCACATGTCTGAGCTCAACTTCCAAGACTTATGGGACTTTGATGCTTCCTTTCTGACATTTGTTGGGGTATTTCTTTTCAGTTGAGGAGGCGTTTGGTCAGGTTCATGTGATAGCAATTTTTGTGGTAAGATCTAACCAGAAATCTTTGTAAGTTCTTCATGGAGTCTGGGAAGTTTTTTTTTTTTTTTTTTTTTTCCCCCCCATTGGCAGTGGTGGGGTATTGTTACATTCCATTGACTGCTGACTACATGGAGGTCTAGTTCTGATAGAAATATAAAAGTCGGCCGGGCGCGGTGGCTCACGCCTGTAATCGCAGCACTTTGGGAGGCCGAGGTGGGCGGATCACGAGGTCAGGAGATCGAGACCATCCTGGCGAACATGGTGAAACCCCGTCTCTACTAAAAATACAAAAAAATTACCGGGCGTGGTGGCGGTGCCTGTAGTCCCAGCTACTTGGGAGGCTGAGGCAGGAGAATGGCGTGAACCCGGGAGGCGGAGCTTGCAGTGAGCCGAGATCGCGCCACTGCACTCCAGCCTGGGCGACAGAGCCAGACTCCGTCTGAAAAAAAAAAAAAAAAAAAAAGTCAGAATTCTAAGGACAGTAAACCCCTAGAAAGACGAGTGGTCACAGAGAGCTGGAGGGGCTGGCAAGTGGAGCATCAGTAGTGGAAAGGCATGTCACTTTTATGCCTGTGGTCACAGGATATTCAGGGACCATAGGGATGAGGACAAATTCAAATGTGTTTGAAACAATGAATGATGAGTCTGTTGTACCTTTAAGTCAGGAAGCCTGGTGCAGCTGTCAGGGACCTGGTGCAGGGAGCAATGGCCAGAGCACCTGAAAGGGAAATACACTGCTTCTGGGTTTCAGGATGGCCTCCTCCTCTTTTCCTCAAACAGCTTGATTGTGATACAATTCACATACCTTACAGTTCACCTGTTGTAAAGCAATTCATTGGCTTTGAGTATATTCACAAAGTTATGTAACCATCATCACAACCAATTTTAGAACATTTTCATCACCCCATAAGGAAACTCCTGTATCCATTATCAGTTAATCCCATCTTCCTCCACTCCTTCACCCCCACCCCAAACAACCAATCATCTACTTCACTTGGCTCTCGAATTAGCCTGTTTGGGACATTTTCACATGAATGGAGCCATAAAAGAGATGTTCTTTTTCTGACTTCTCTCCATCCCTGTTGTTGCATGTGTCAGTACTTCGTTCTTTCCATGGCTGAGTAATATTCCATTGTTTAGATGTACCACATGTTTATCCATTTCTCAGTGTATGAGAATTTGGATTTTTCACACTTTTTGACTGTTATGTGTAATGCTACTGTGAAGATTATGTGCAAGCTTCTGTTTGGATATGGGTTTTCGATTCCCCTGGGTATGTACCTAGGAGTGGAGTTGCTGAGTCACGCAGTAACTCCGTGTTTAACCTTTTGAGGAACTGTGAGATGGTTTTCCAAAGTGGCTGCACCCTTTCTGTTCCCACTGTCTATATGCGATTGTTCCGGTTCCTCCATATCCATGCTAACACTTGTCACTAGCTGTCTTTTTGATTAGTTAGTCTCGTGGATGTGAAGTTGTATTGCATTGGAGTTTGGGTTTGAATTTTTCTGTTGATTAATGATGTTGATCGTTTTTTCATGTGTTTATTGGCCATTTGTATATCTTCTTTGGAGAAATGTCTATTCAAATCCTTTGCCCATTTTTAAGTTGGATTATCTTTTTATTATTGAGGTATCAGGGTTCTTTAGCTACTTCATCAGATGGGTGATTTGCAGTTTTTGCCCCGTTCGGTTACCTTTTCACTTTCCTGATGGTATTACTTGCAGCAAAATTATTTTGACTAAGTCCAATTTCTCTATCTTTCTCCTTTGTGCTTTTGGTGTCATAGCTAATGAGCTTTCTTTTTAGAGTACTGATCCTGTGCTTGCTTTCCTGGAATATATTTGAGCAGTTTAGATTAGGGCTATGCAAATGGAAGGAAGGATGGAAAGAATGGTGGGGAAATACTTTTATTCATAAATTTCCCTTTGTTTCTTCATTGTAAGGCTGCTGAGTAGGTGGGTACCTAATCATATGAATTGCTCCACACTGGAGGTTGTTACTACTCTACCTCAGAGCCGCGAGTCACGGTGAGTCAGCCGCTTCTGCTGTCACTGCCCTGTTGATCAAGGGGTCGTCCCCCTGACTTGCTGGTGGACAAAAACAAGTAACAATGTGGAAAAGTCTGGTAAACTGTAACCCAATGCAAACATGCTAAAACCTTGTAAGTTTTTAAGAGGGAAATCAAAATGAGTCCGTTGGATTCTCAGGGGAGAGCCAGGAATGCCTGTAACGGTTTACAGGAACATGCTCTTTTCTTGCCAGGTGCTTGATACTAAAATACACACACACGTGCACGCATGCACACACGCGCGCGCACACACACACCCCCATACCTTTTTCCCCTTCTCGCTGTGACTGCTTCACAGTACTTTGTGTGTCTCATAGGCTGTATGCTTGAAGACTTCTCAGGGGAGTTCAAACTGGAATTGGCACAGAAAGAGGAAATTTCAAATTAAATACTGCTACAGTCTACAAAATGGAAGCATTAATTGAAAAAGGGAATTTAGGATAGTGCATCATTTTCTTGCTCTTGGAGACATTTCCTGGCTGATCTCATACTTAAGTTTTTAAAAAAATCAACATGTACTTAAAAATAAAAGAAAAAAGTACTTGTACACTTCAGATGTACTTACTAGTCATGGAAATTTTAAACTTAAGCTAAATTCAATATGTGGCTTCAAACATAAATTTGACCTTAATTTTCACTTTTCATCTTCAAAATATAGTTGTGAGAATACCTGTTTCTCTAATAATGGAAAAATAATTTTTTTTCAGAAAATAACTGGCCTATGAAGTCATGAAGCATGTTCTTATCAATATTGATTCAGAGATTGGTAAAGTTGTATAGAAATAAATACCTTTAAACTAAAACAGTATTTTAGGTGGCAACAAGAGGGAAATGCAAGAATTTGTTAAATATGTTGCTGAAATTAGAATCAAACAATTTCCTAATTATGCATTTCTGTACCCAAATATTTTCCATATGGTTAAAATCCTAGAGAGGTCATGTATAGTCAGTGCTCCAGTACAATTTAGTTTGTGTCTGGCAGGGATGTTGCCATGTAATTTGTTGAAGTGCAAACTGGTCCAGTCCAAGGTTTCTATTGTGGGCTTGCAAGTATTGTGACATTTACATTGCAAATTCCTAGTGTCATGGATGAATAAAGAGAGGAGACATGGTCTTTGGCGTATAAGTGCAAGTAATGAATAAGAGACTGTGTTATTGTATTTGCCTCTATTCCTTTGCATCTCACATACATCCCAATTCCTTGAAACCAGCCCTTAGTGAAGAACGCATAGCCGGGGCTCCATCTGGCCACACGCAGCAGACTCCCTTTTGTTCTAGATTTTCAGATCCTTTCAGCATCTGGTGTTGAGGGTTCTTCCCTTGAGGGGTTCTCTTTTTCTTCAGTGGCACCTTTCTCTTCTCCTTAGTTATCTGTCTCCTTTATGGGCTTTCTGGCTGCCTGTGAAATGTTGTTTTCCCAAGGTTTTACCTCTGGTCCTATGATGTTCCCACTCTGCATCTCCCCATGTGCCTTCCATCTGATGTGTGGGATGGCCTCGTTCATCTTATACATTAGTGACTTCTCACACCAGCTTCACATGGAATCATCTGGAGAACTTTTGTTTGTTTGTTTGTTTGTTTTTGAGACAGAGTATTGCTCTGTCGCCAGGCTGGAGTGCAGTGGCACGATCTCAGCTCACTGCAACCTCTGCCTTCCAGGTTCAAGCAATTCTCCTGCCTCGGCCTCCCGAATAACTGGGACTACAGGCGTGCCCCACTAAGTCCAACTAATTTTTGTATTTTTAGTAGAGACGGAGTTTCACCATGTTGGCCAGGATGGTCTCGATCTCTTGACCTCGTGATCTGCCCACCTCGGTCTCATGAAGTGCTGGGATTACTGGCGTGAGCCACACTGCACTCAGCTGAGAACTTTTTAAAAACATATTTTCCTCAAAAAGCTAAATCTGGAAAATACCATATGACCCAGAAATTCCACTCTTAGGTAGGTGTACACCCAAAAGAATTAAAAACAGGCACTCAGACAATACTTGTATGTGCACGTTCATAATGTTCATAGCAGCACTGCCTGCAGTAGCCCCAAACTGGAAACAACCCACGTGGGAATCCATGCAGTGGAATATTACTGAGTCATAAAAAATGAAGTAGTGATGTGCTACAATGTGGATGTACCTTGAAAACAGGCTGATTGGATGTACCTTGAAAACAGGCTGAGTGAAAGAAGCCAGTCACAAAAGACCACATATGATGCCATTCCTGTGATATAGTCAGAATAGGCAAATCCACAGAGCCAAGGAAGCAAGCTACTGGTTGCCAGGGGCTGGGAGGAGGAAGAATGGCACGTGACTGCTTGGTGCGTATGGGATTTCCTTTTGAGGACGATGAAGTGTTTTGGAACAGGCTACAGGGGATAACTGCACAACGTTGTGACCATGCAAAATTCCACTAAGTTGAAAATGGTCGATTTTATCTTACGTGATTTTTACCTCAGTAAAATATAAATAAATGAATAAAAGAATTCATCCATTTAAATGAAATGTTTGTTGAATTAAAAAACTGAAATGTTTGAATGAAAGTTCACTCATTTGAATGAAATGTTGATGACAAAAAAATGAATCTTTTGAGCAGAAGTTTTGTTATTTTAAATGAAAGGTTTGTGGAAAGAAAAACAAAGAGTCTGATTCCCAGGCCCTTCCTCAGAGCAATAAGATCAAAACTCTAGAAATTCTACAAACTCCCGATGGCACCTCTCTTTTCCTTCGTTATCTGTTGATTCTGATGAGCAGTCAGGGTTGAGAAGCCAACTTCCACCATCTGCTTCTCCAGCGTGTCCCCTCACTTCAGCTCCAGATCTGTACATCCAACCGCATCTAGGGCTTTTTTTTTTTTTTTTTTTTTTTTTTGAGACAGTCTTGCTCTGTTGCCCTGTCTGGAGTGCAGTGCCATGAACACAAACACAGCTCACTGTAGCCTTGACCTTCTGGGTTCAAGCGATCCTCCTGCATCAGCCTCTCAAATAGGTGGGACTAGCGTGCCACTATGCCTGGTTAATTAAAAAAAAAATTTTTGTAGAGCTAGGGGCTCGCTATGTTGCCCAGGCTGCTCTCAAACTCCTGGGCTTAAGTGATCCTCCTGCATCCTCCTCCCAAAGTGCTGAGATTATAGGCATGAAACATAGTGCCAGGGCCTTTTGACAGCGTTAGCAAGCATGGTTTTATATGTAGGGGACCTTCAGAGAGATTGAACCATATAAGCACTTTATTACATTGAAGTCAGAAATTAAAGTCTCTTAATTTGTTTATCCTTTTCAGGATCGTATTTAGTTTTATAAATAAGGAAATAAAGGCCTCACAAAAATTATATCATCTTGTCTGTGGTCTCAGCTAGGAATGGAAGAGACAGCATTTTATGTTCTATCTGAACAATATCAGGGCCTATGCTCTTAAGTCACACAGTTGGCTGTGTCAGCTAATTCATTGTCACACATGTTTATTACTGATAATACAATTTTGCACAAAAGTTTTGCTTTTAACGTATTAACTGTCTTATATGTTTAGACTTAAGAAGTCAACATAAAGTCTTGTAGGATTTGTCATTCTCCAAAGGGGTAAAAATTATGTGGAAAATGTGTAAACCATTTTCAGTATGTCCAAGAAAGAGTTCTCTGTTCTTCCCCCTTTCTCATTTTCCCTTTTTCTCTGAAGGTCTTTATTTTTGTCCAAACGGAGATAATTTCTCTAGCACAGACTACCAGGGGAGAGGACTTTGACCTCTTGAGAACACTCAGAAATCTTAAAAGTGACTGTCTCATCAGGAAAAGAGTCATGAAAGAATCATCAGTGTCCCCCCTGTGAGGACGTTAGTGATGGCCCCATCAGAGTCCCCAGCAAATACAGGTGACACGGGGGCCTCTGGGCACCGCCTCGTTAGCAGATGTGATTTATGGCTTCACGTCTCTGGGCAGGAGATGGAGTGAAAGGAAAACACCGCGGCAGGGATTTCCATGGGATGTGCAAATTAAGGGTTTCCAAAGGCATCATTTATTTTCTCTGATATGTTTAGACTTCTGTCTTTCAGGATAGATTCAAAGATAAACATGTATAAGCCTTCTGTGATATCATAGGTATAAAAACAGGAGAGAAAAAAGGCAGAGTGCACGCACTGAGTGTTTAAAAAGACTTCTTGGGTTTATTTTTCTAACTGTGAGAGTGATTTATATTTTTTGGTAAAAAGTTAGAAAATACAGATAAACAAGAAGAAAGAAAATGGCATTCGCAATCCCCCAACTAGAGATTAGCACTGTTGACAATTGGTTGTGAAGTCTTGATCTCCTTCTGTGAAAACACTTTTCAATGGACGAAGGGTTACACCTTTTACAATATGCAAAGTTAAAGGTTATACACAGTTTCTATGTCAAATTTGAATATAAATGTGTTTTTTAAAAGCATAATGGCGTTCTGTTATATGAAAACACAGCAATTAATTTATTCCTAATTGATGGATAGTCAAGTTAACAATGTTTTTTACATGAATAGTTGCAAAGACACTTGATGATTTCCATAAAATAATAATGGATTCAAGTATAAGCAACATAGAAATTTGCAAAAGGGCTTGTAGCCTTAGACTCGGAAAGTAAGATGAATTGGCTTAGAGTCAGAGAGAGATGAGTAGTAGCTTAGTCCCTGCTGGGACAAACGTATTCTCCTCTGTTTAGTAAGCATAGTATGGATTCCAAGCCCCAGTTTGGGGTGTGTTAACCTCACTAAGAAAAGGGAGCAGTTTAGAGGTTATTTTGTGAAAGTATATATATGTATATATGTATATATATCCTGTCCAGCATTTTAACACACTGGCAGTGTATCATTCCCAACGTCGGGTCAGTCTTCCAGACTATCCTATGCTTATCACTCAGCCTGCATTAAAAAACCTGGTAGACATCTGTCTTAACTTTATACTACTTAACGTAGAAAAGAACTGGCTCTTCTGATTTGGTTTCTTCCCCAGCTTAACTTTTTTACCTGAATGAGGCATGATGGATAATAGGAAATCAGAACGTTATGCATTTTGTGTGTGGTGTCTTTCAGCCTGTGAACTACACACAGAATTATGTCAAAACAGAGTTCAGATGCAGTAATTAGAATTGTACCACCAATTGTGTTTTAGTTGGCCTCCATATTGGTAGGGATCCAATTATACACTTGCACAAATAAAACTTTTCTTTAGTTTCATTCATGATGTGATTTCTCAGCATCCCGAACATTTAGTTATAAGCCACCTTCCTACTTTGACACCCTATTCCAGAGAGCATTATTAACTTGTCGAGGCTGTAAGTCTATCCTTGGGTTGTTTGATTGTGGCTTAGCATATATTTGCCCATTTGTTGATTGCATGCAATTAAGGTAGAATTCACTTTTAGATAGGTTTTTTAAATTTAGCTCTAAAATGAATGTTATTATTTGAAGGATTACAGCAATTTTATTTGGTTCTAAATGGCTTCATTGTTATTTTGTTAAGGATGAGCGTGATCAGATGTAATAGTTCTTCAGCACCATCTTGAAGAAAAAAAAAAAAAACAATTTCTCAAAGCCCAAAGTTGAAACACTGTTTTTCCACCCACAGATCTTACCATAGTTTCTCTAGAATAAAACTAGACTGACGCAGATTTTGTAGTATATTAAAAATAGCTCACTTGAATCATTGTAGAGGCCAGAATATGTAGACACTTGAGTATTAATCTAAAGTAGGAAAAGGAAACCGTTCCTAAATAATTATTTACAACTTAGGAAAAAAAAAAAAACCTTTTGAAATTAAAGCTAATTTTGATGATAACACATTTAGAAATGGAGGACAATTCTCATCTTAAATACCTATTGGAGCAAATAATTTATATGAATTGCTCTATAAGATCAACTTCTAACTATTAAGGATTTCTGATGTTTTGATTCCCCTCTAACTAAAAGTTATACAGGATCACTATCTGGGTGTTACTATTTCAGAAATTAAAAATAATTAGCCTGTCACCTTGTTTCTTATGTCCTGGACTAATAAAACAACTCGGTGGGGAGCAATATAGTACATGTGATAAAAATGTGGACAAATATTCAGCATAAGATTGAAAATACGGGAAGCTCTTCTGTATGTCAGCTATGAGCAACTGAGTGAACAGACACGGATAACATGTTGGGAATACTTGCCAAGGGGCATTTAGTAATGAAGGTTGATCTATAATAATATGCTATGTAATTGGGAACATGTCTCTTCAGAGATTTTTTTTTTTGGTTTATAAAATTGTTACATATCATTTTGCTTATGTAGTAAGCCTATTTTTCCTAATGGTTCTGAAACCTGATTTCCATGGCACAAGTTCCCTTCCACACACTAATGTTTGTTTGCAGAAGCTCAGATGCACACTGAACAGTGGAAGTCAGGAAGCCCTTTCCTCTTTTGGCAATAGTCTAAGAATTATGGTAGTTGGGGCTGTGTGATCTCCCATCCATCCGCTCTGCAGCTTTCAACACATGAGGACCCTTGTGAGACACCGGAAGAGCTCACAGACACATGACTTCAGGACTCTTCCTGTGTTGTTTTTTTCCTTTCCCCCTTTTCATGAACGATTACTTCATCAGTGCATGTTATTTTTGACAACACTGCTTGCCAAATGAAACAGGGTGATACAAGGTCACACTGTGGCCTAAAATTCTGAAGTAGAAGCTCATAATATTTGGCATCTTTCCTACTAGAAAAACCAGAAAAAAAAAAAGTCAAGAACAGAGCTTAATTAAACATGCGGAATATGTCATGAATATTTATGTCCCCAAGTCTTGCCTTGTGATGGTATTTGCACTTAAAATGCTTTTTCTCCTCTTTCCTGTGAAATCGTTCAGAATGTGTTTCATTAGTACAAGAACGTGTCATGTTAGCTTTCATTAGGAAAAAATTTCACTTCTGACAACACTGACACCTTTCTGATTGAAAGTATGCAAAACAGCTCTTACGTTAATTGGTCCCAAAGAAAATTATGTTATCCGTTTTCCTGTCTATACATCTGACACTTTCCCTCATCTGTCACCCCCTGAATTATCAATGCTTTCCCTTGCCTGATTTTGACGCCAGTATTCTGCCTATGACTTTAAAAACCATAGAAAAGCTCCATACTGGGAGCTTTACTGTCCTCCAGTTTGAATAGGAAGCACCAGGATTACAGTCAGCAAGGTGTAGACACATCTACTTCTACGCCACATCTAGACTGCAGTTTCTCTGTTTTAAGCCTCTCCCGTTGTTTCTTACTGGTTTAACTTTAGAGAGGAAACAAATGACAAAGAAGAATGTTTATACTTTTTGAGTATTTAGTCTTATTGAGGGTCACAAGTAGATTTTGTCAGCAGGAGCTAGGTCAGACTGACAGAGCTAACTGAAGTTGCCAAACTTTGGGAGCCTGTGCTTGGTTTGAGTTTTATGATTGGTGATGTCGGGGCCTTATGGCCATTGTCATCTGCAGAGCTTCGCTGGGTCAGCAGAGTCTGAGAGGGTCTGTTGAATGATTTGGTTTCTGTTGTTTCTTGTTAGCCAGTTAACTGAGCTCTGTGAGAGTCCCAGGGCTGAATTGTCGCCAGTGGTTTAGTTTCTGACAGGCCTGTAAGTGAGAGAGGCAGACAGACAGAGACAGACAGACACCCCCTCCCCAACCATCCCATCAAATTCTTGGCACCTGGGTCATCTGAGCAAAACAGAACATGCATTTTTTTCTCTTACTAAGCAAGTAAGTGGCGTCCTTTCACCACTTGGCCACACCAATCATTAAAGACCAAAGTAAATACACCAAGTTGAAGATAATCCTTTCACAAATACACAAGTGCGAAGTTAAAACTGCCTGCCAATCATTTGTGCATTTTTCCTTACTCTTGTTTGTTTTAATGGATGGATGTTGTTTGAAGATATTAGAGCTTGAGAAATTAGGAGTCCCGTGTTATCACAATTATCTTTCCCCTTTACACATAATTGAACCTTAAGTTCTTAATTTCTCTTTAAAAATAGATACCGAGTTTTTTTTTTTTTCTGAAACAGAATAACAATAGTAGGGAATCTATGTGTCTATGTAGATACATGAACATGTGAATATACATTTAAGCTCAATGTTTTCAAACCCTGATGAGAAATGAATTTTGAACGATCAAATATGGGAACAAGTTTTAACAATAGTATGGAAGGAGATTGAGTCTTTTTTTAAGGGAAAAAAGTAAATATTGAATGATAATAATTTAATGACGACACTTAGATCTGAACTGATAATCCTGTATACCTGTAACTGTAGTATTAGTCTATGCCAATATAAACCTAGTTATAATACTTAAAAATAATGAATAATGAATGCAATTAAGGGCTGATACCAACATTTCATGAAGTTTTGAAATATTTATAATTAGAGAGGTTAAAGAAACAAAGTAGGGTCTTTCTGTGGTCATATTTGTGTTTCCTTTATTTGAAATCTGCCAAAATCATTAAAAAGTCAGGAAACAACAGGTGCTGGAGAGGATGTGGAGAAATAGGAACACTTTTACACTGTTGGTGGGATTGTAAACTAGTTCAACCATTATGGAAAACAGTATGGCGATTCCTCAAGGATCTAGAACTAGAAGTAGCATATGACCCAGCCATCCCATTACTGGGTATATACCCAAAGGATTATAAATCATGCTGCTATAAAGACACATGCACACGTATGTTTATTGCGGCACTATTCACAATAGCAAAGACTTGTAATCAACCCAAATGTCCATCAGTGACAGACTGGATTAAGAAAATGTGGCACATATACCCCATGGAATACTATGCAGCCATAAAAAAGGATGAATTTGTGTCCTTTGTAGGGACATGGATGCAGCTGGAAACCATCATTCTCAGCAAACTATTGCAAGAACAGAAAACCAAACACCGCATGTTCTCACTCATAGGTGGGAACTGAACAATGAGATCACTTGGACTCGGGAAGGGGAACATCACACACCGGGGCCTATCACGGGGAGGGGGGAGGGATTGCACTGGGAGTTATACCTGATGTAAATGACGAGTTGATGGGTGCTGACGAGTTGATGGGTGCAGCACACCAACATGGCACAAGTATACATATGTAACAAACCTGCACGTTATGCACAGGTACCCTAGAACTTAAAGTATAAAAAAAAAAAAGAAAATCTGCTGCCAAGAGTCTTCAGTGTAATTCATTACTGGGTGTCTTGCATTTGTACATGTCTGCTTCAAAATGTCTCAAGCTGAAGTTTTCTTTGGTTTAGTGTCACTTGTGTTTAGATAATGTTGCAGGAGAAGGAGACTTTTTTATTTTTTAAAATTTTTTATTTTAAATTATGGATACGTACTAGTTGTACTAGTTGTACATATTTATGGGATAAATGCGATGTTTTGATACAGGCTTACAATGTGTAATGATTAGATGAGGGTAATTGGGGTGTTATCATCTCAAGCATTTATCATACTTTTTGTGTTAGGAACATTCCAACTCCACTGTTTTAATTATTTTGAAATATACAATAAATTATTGTTAACTCTAGTTACCCTGTTGTGCTACTGATCTTGAGATCTTATTCCTTTTTTCTTACTGTATGTTTGTACCCATTAGCCAACCCCTCTGGATCTCCCCTCCTCACCACTGTTCCCAGCCTCTGGTACTGAGCATTCTGCTTAGGAGAGGACTTTTAAATATCTTATAGGTCTCCGTAAGATCGATTTTGTATTTGATCCTAATCTTTTTTCGAAACAGGCTTTTATTAGTGTGGTTGAACAGGTAACCACACTGCTTGTCAGGCCAACTCCCAGGACTGGCCAGGCTGTTCACTATGACCCAACTGAGGAAGTGCCTATTAAGGTTGTTGGGTGAACACAAATGGCATAGCCTTTGCCTGCCTAGAGGACTCAATCTGGTGGGAAGACCCGTCTGGTTATGACAAATAGTAGTAACACAGTCACAGCATGAGGTGCTATGAAGCTGAATGTTGGAAGATGACAGAACCTAGTAAGCTCCAAGGGATGAGTGTGTGGTGGGATATCCTAATGCCATCACAATGCTAGCACTCAAGCTGTTGCAATGTCCAGACCCTCTGCAAACACTTAGCATCTACTACTCCTGAGAATCCTGAAAATGAAGAGGAAAGTTATTGCTCTTATTTTATAGGTTAGCGAACTGAGGCATAGATGAACAAAGATACATTCCTGAGGTCATCTAGGTATTTTTTTTTCCTGAGTCAGAGTCTCACTCTGTCGCCCAGGCTGGAGTGCTGTGGTGTGAACTCAGCTCACTGCAACCTCTGCCTCCCAGGTTCAAGCAATTCTCCTGCCTCAGCCTGCCTAGTAGCTGGGATTACAGGGGCGTGCCACCACACCCAGCTAATTTTTGTATTTTTAGTATAGACAGGGTTTCACCATGTTGACAAGGCTGGTCACGAACTCCTGACCTCAAGAGACTGGCCCTCCTCAGCCTCCCAGAGTGCTGGGATTACAGGTGTGAGCCACCATGCCCAGCTGGTCCTGTAGGTATTAATGAATGGTTCCAGGGTTTGAACTCCGGAGTCCATGCTGAAAGACTTTATTCTAAAGATCATGGTGTGGAATTAAAGTATTTTGAGCAGAGTAACAGAGCTAGATCACAGGCTGGGAATGGTGGCTCATTTCTCTAATCCCAGAATTTTGGGAGGCTGAGGCGAAAAACTTGTGTGAGGCCAGGAATTCTAAACCAACCTGGGCAACACGGTGAGACCACATCTCTGTATTACCAAAAATTTTTTTTTCTTTAAAGCAAACAGAGCCTTAGGAGAAGGCAACACTATGGAGGTCAAGTTAGAGTTCATATGCAAGGTAGAGGCCCTTGTAATACTTCAGTTTAGGACAGGGTAGACCTCCACTAGGTCCCAAGTCTCTGGCACATAGTAGGTGTTAAAAAGAAAAGTTGAACTGAATTTCTAGATTCTCTGGAGTATGGACTGTGATCCGGATTTATAGTCATGTGAGAGTTAGAATCTGTAATTCTTAGTGACTGACTGAATGTACTTGGGGATGGTGAGATAGGGGTAGAGGTGAAGCACTGCTGTAAGACAGTTCATGTCAGAGGGGGTCCTGGAGGGGGATTTCATTTCCAGCATTGTGAGATGTTTAGAATTGCCACCAGCTGCTGGGTGTTCAGTTCTGGTGCAGATAGGATTCTGCCAAGCCCGTATTCTCCCAGTTACAGGCTATCAATCTATCTGAAGCTAGAAAAAAAAATCCCTCTTTATTTATTTATTTTGTATCTAGCATTTACGGAATGCCCATTTCTGGTTAGTCACCATAGTGTACAGGGCTACAGGATGAAAAGGAACAAGAAACCACGAGTCGAGGATACAGTCTCACTCCTGTATCAAGTTACTTTGCTTCAACCAGATGAATTTATTAGACTGCTCTTTGACTTTTGGCTTATGAGTCAGGGGTGTCCACAGAGTTCCCCATTAGAAAGGAATTCTACCTGTCTCTCAGTCTGCACAGGACCATGAAGCTCTTCATCTTCCAGGTATGGCGGTGGCTTCTGTCAGTTAGTGCTGCTGCCTCCTAGCAACCCTGGAGCCTGGAAGATGAGCCTTGTAGGAAATCCTTCTTTCTAGGTGCACACTCAGGACTAGGAGAAATGTTGAGGAAGATGAAGGATTCTCCCATAACTCAATCCTCCTGGGCAGGTGACTGGCAGGGCCAGACTTTGAGTATCCTTGCTGCATAATAAGCCTGTTAGGTATGGAATCCATGTGCTACTGATAGCAGGGTAATGCTGTGGATTTGCTGAAACCGTAAGGGGCTAGATGATATATAAAAAGGATATCAGTGATCCCACGAGAGTGTAACACAAGACAAAAGATATAATAAAAGCCAACCTAATACTAAGCTTAGATTTCCATACTGCTCAGGCTGTGTAATAAAAATTCTTACTGTAGAATTTTTAATCGACTGGAGTTTCCTAGTAAACTGAATTTGTGTATGTTAAAAGGGTCGGAAAGCCGGGTGGGGATGATGGGTGGGGAGCATTGCTTGAGTAAGAGACAATGACCTTAAGAATATTTCCTTGCAAAATATACCTGGGAATTCTTCATGTTTAAAATTATGCCATTCCAGCAGCGATAAGTTATTTCATTTGATAAAAGCAAAAGTAAGAATTATCGTCATGGAACTAAAACCCTATTATATTTAGTTTACTATACCATGTCTTCCATTAAAACTATCCTGAGATTAACTTGATTTATCTTGTCTCAGTTGAAGTTTAGCAATTTAATCCCTAAAAATGTAGATAGTGCTCATTGTATAGAATTCTCCCCTTTCCCAAAATGATGTATGCTTCTCTTTTACTAAATTCTCACCTCTGTCAGTCCACTCCACATTTCAGTCTTGCTGTAAGTTTTAGAAAGCAGCAATCGCATCTTCTGTATCCAACTTGAAAGGCATTTTTACAACTCTGTGTAACAAATTTCATCATTCCCACTACGTCTGTTTTTTTCCGATAGGGCTAAGAGGCAAGTTTTATTGATTTAGAATTTTTCACCAGTTTATATGCGTTATGCTCTTTAAGCTTGCTTTTATGTGTGCATGAAAGGATATTGATTTAGAACAAATTTATATTAGCCCACTTTTCAAAACCCCACAGCTAATCAGCATTATTTTTGTAGACGTTGTGCAGGAAAAAACCAGAAAGCTCTCATTGCCATGTACCGAGATTCTCAGTCAGGATTCTAGAGAAGTCTGTCTTGAATCTAGTAGTTAGTGATTCCTAAGTTTTTGTTGTTTATAACTTAGTACTTTTTTCTGAAGCTATTCCAGCCAATTCACAAGTCTCCTAAGGATTATTTCAGAGGCAGGTCACTTTGTGTTTCTTGAGATGACTTTGAAATCCATCTGTGTGTGTGCTGAATGAACACTGAGCATATGTGCTGCAAACACGTTTCCTGACGACTTGCCTTGTCCTGGGTCCTGGGGACCTAGCAGCTACCACAGTGGACGAGATCAGCACAGCCCGGCACAACCGCTGCCTCTGAGACTCGGCCTGGGAGAAGAGCTGGCCGGTAAAAATTACGTAGACTGTACAATTATGAATCAGATGCTTGGTCTCTTGTATTTCAGCAAGTAGATGCCTTTGATCTTAGGTACGTTGAAATCTTAAATTTAATAGCTTCTCTAATGCCGTAGGCTGATGTAGATTTCTGTGGCTATCTTTAATGATCAGCTTTGATTAACCCAGAGTTTGGTGTTAAAAGAGAAGTTATATCCCTCTGCTAAAAGAAAGAAAGAAAAAAACAACAACAACCTTCTGGTGACTTCCTGTCTTTCTCAGAATTAAATTAAAAAACCTAGCAGGATGCTGCTTCTCCCTTGTTTTCTGTGCCCCGGCCATACTGGACTCCTTTCTGTTCCTTTGGCTCTCCAAGCAGACTTTGCCCCAGGACTGAAACAGGATTTTGCCCCAGTGACACATGGCAAACTCACCTGATTCATATCTTTGCTCAAATGTCACCTTCTCAGCTCGAGGCGGGGTGCCTTGAGTACTCTGGCTCTGTTAGTGTTGCTTTCCATATATTTATTTTGCCTGATAGCATTTACCACTACCTGACATACTGTTACACTTTCGCCTGATTGTTGATAATCTGTCTCCACCCAACAGAATGTTCATTTCATCAGAGCAGAGATTGTGTCTCCTTAGCCTTCTCTTCCATCCTCAGCACTGGAAATGACATGAGACATGCAACGAACACTCAATCAATATTTGTGAATGAATGAATGATGTGATAGACTACCCAAACCTTCACTTTCTTGGAGGCAGCCTGCTCCCTTCTCATGACAGTTGCTGAAGTTATGCTGAGAACAGTGGTGATCATAACTCTGGAAAATGTCTAGAGTGTCAGGGTCAACTTTTTCCTCCTTTGGTTATTTTTCCAGTGCAGGACATCTGCTTAGCTACTTTTATCTCCATGTTCTTGGCTATCTACTTATAGGAAATTGACACCCATGTAAGATAATGTGAAAGTCTCTTGGAGGAACCAAAGAGCCTTATGTCTGTAAGTTTGCATAAGTGCAGGGTGCTCTTAAGATCTCTGCTTGGACACTAGAAATAGAAAAAAAAAATGTATGAGGAAGTTTGGATAAATGCTTCATTTGAAAGTTTTGTACCTTGGCATTTGCTTTCCCATTCTCATGCCGCTTATGAAGGGTGAAGTTGGCTTCATTGACAGCTAATACTGTTGAAGTCTATTGTAAAATCAGTTCATTGCGTTAGTGTTTATTGAGCAACTACTATGCGTATGTGTTGTGTTGGGAGTGGTACAAGATGAGGCTGGAGGAGAAAACTAGGGCCGAATCACCCAGGTCTGCAAGTCTCATTGGAACTCGGACTTGCCCCTCAGTGCAGTGTGAAACCTTTGAAAAATTTTAGCAAAGGAATGATGTGGTCAGATTTGTATGTTTAAAATAACAGCTTTATTGAAATATAATTAGTGTACCATATAATTCACACATTTGAAGTATACAATTCAGTCAAATTAGCACATTCATACAGCAGTATAACTATCGCTGTTACATTCCATTTTAGAACATTTCATCACCCCCAAAAAGAAACCCTGTATCCATCAGTCATTCCCACTATCTTTCCAGTTCCCCAGCCCAAGGCAACCACTTGTTTACTTTCTGTCTCTATAGATTTACCTATTCTGGACATTTCTTAGCAACTGGCTTTTCCCACTTACTGTAACGTCTTCAAAGGGGTCATTCATATTGTAGCACTTCAATTCTTTTTATTGCCAAAAAAGATTTCATTGTATAGTTATATCACATGTAGTTTATTCATCACTTGGCAGATAGTTGGGTTGTTTTTTGCTTCTTGGCTACTATGAATTATGCTTCTATAAACATACATCTACAAGTTTGTATGTGGGCCTGCGTTTTCATTTCTCTTGGGTATATACCTAGGAGTGGAATTGCTGGGGTATATGGTCACTCTATGGTTAACCTTCTAAAACAGAACTGCCAGACTCTTTTTCAAAGTGGCTACCCCATTTTACATTCCTACCAGCAATGTATGAGGATCCCAGTTCCACCATATCCTTGCCCAAACTTATCTTTTTAAAGTTATAGCCATCTTAGTGGGTATAAAGTGGTATTCCATTGTAGTTTTGATTTGCAATTTCCCTGATGATTAAAGATGTTGAACAACTTTTCATGTGTTTGTTGGCTACAAATAGCCAGAATGTCTTCCTTGGGAAATATCTCTTCAAATCCTTTGCCCATTTTTAAATTGGATTGCTTGTCTTTTATCACTGAGTTGTAGCAATTCTTTATATAGTCTTAATGTCAGTATCTTATCAGACATACGATTTGCAAAAATTTGTTCCTATTTATTGGGCTGTCTTTTCACTTGATGGTATTGTTTGTAGCACAAAAGTTTTACATTTTGATGAAACCAGGTTTATCTACTTTTTCTTTTGTTGCTTATGGAGTCTCATCTAAGAAGCCATTGTCTAATCTGAGGTCATGAAGTGAAGATTTGCTCGTATGTTTTCTCTTACAAGTTTTATAGCTTGGCTCTTACCTGTAAGTCGTTCATCTCCTTTTAGTTAGTTTTTGTATATGTTACAAGATAAAGGTCCAGTTCCATGCTTTTGCATATGGATATTCAGTTTTTCCAGTACCATTTGTTAAAGAGACAGTCTTTTCCTTTATGAGTGGTCTTGGTCAGGTATATATTTTTAAAAGATCACTGTCAGCAGGGTGTGAAGGGTTTAAAGGAGGAGCAATAAGAATACAAGTGGGGAGATAAATTTGAAAAATATTTATGTAGCTCTTACTATGTGTTAAACATTGTTCCAGGCACTGGAACTGTGATCATAAACAAGTCAGACATAGCCGCGGCCTCATGGAGCTTACATTCTGGTACTGAGGATGAGGGATACAAACCTAACAGGAAAGAGGGAAAAAAAAGCAAATGCAGTGATGCTAAGTTGTGAGAGAAGAAACGGTGTTGTGCAGTGTAAGTTATATGACTACTGAATATATAAAGCATGAATTGCTTATTTAGTTTTTTCCTTTAATTTCAAAGGGTCAAACATGCCGACTCAGAGGCAGGTTGGCTAGAGCGGAGTCAGGAAAACACTCTTTCTGGAGAGAAAGGTGCCTTTAATCATTGCTGCCTGTACATGCCGCTATCACTGGTGAGTCTTCGCCTAATGTGCAGATCCAGCTGCTGGCAGCATTGCCAGAGCGGCAGTCTGAAAGAATGGCTGCTTGTTCATTGGTTCATTCATCCAGCAGATTGTGGTAGCATGGATTACAGAGGTGAAGAGAAATGAAGAGATTTGAGGGTGGTCTAGATGTAAAATGGAGAGGATTTGTAGTCACATATGAAAGGTAAGAGTGAGGAAGAAGGAGCTATGGAGAATGGGATCAGGGATTTGGGATTTTGGTAGTGATGATAGCGATTGAGTGCTGAGAATGGGCTAGGCTCTCTGTTGAGCTCTGTCCAGGCATTATTCCGTATGATCTGGAAAAAATTAAAAAAAAAAAAACAAAAAAAAACCACAACCCACCAAGGTAGGCACCACCACCAGCAGCAGCAGCAGACAAAACCAAGGCTTAGGGGAGGTCAGGTCACTTACCCTAGATCACAAAACTATGAAACCGGATAAGTGATGGTGCCATGTGCTACTTTAATGAACTACTTTTACTTTGTTGAGCTCTCCTTTTCAAAAAGTATCTAAAGATTGAATGAAGAAATATACAACAATTCTAACTAAATGTTTAATGGAGAAATTTTGAAGGGAAAAAGTAGACCAAAACCACTTTCTTGTCATCTCACCGACTGTGTATAATGAATGGCTGTCCTTTGGTAGATATGTTTCCTTTTCGAGAGATCAACCCTCATCTGAACGCCACCCTCGGTATAGATGCTGCTGGTCTTGTAGTATGTGCTTGGCTGTATAGTTCCTGTGGTCTGGCATGTACCTAATGCACACGAGTTGGATTGAAGATTGAAGTTAACCTTGCTTATCGTTGGCATTTTAATTTCGTTCCTCTTACTACATTATATATGTTTTTTATGATAGTGCTTTAAAGTCCAGGCTTACAAGGAAAAGGAAACAATCTTGTATGCAAGTCCCCAGGGTTTCGGTGGAGCAGATGGCAGGAGGGGTCTGGGCATGGTGTGTGTTGCCTGTTTCGAAATTATGTCCTGTGCACCCCAGCTTTTATTCCCTTGATGTCAGCACTGGGCAGGTGATCAGATTTTAATTCATGTGGTGTGGTGGCCTTTTAGAGCAGGATAATAACATTGGGAAAATTGGGTTGAGGTCAATTTGTCATTTATTTTGTCCTAATAAAACAGAGTAAATCTTTCAAAACAGATTTACGTAAGTTCCTTGAATGGGAGGAAGCCTCAAATTTAAAACTTTGTTAAGGAACATCTTAATATCACAAAGACTCGGGATCAGAAAAAATTTAAATGACATATAAATTAGCCAAATTTTTCATTTGCTATTCATTTTTGCCCCTTTTTCTTGCCCTGGTATTCTGAGTCTCTTGGCTCATTCTTTCGTGCGTATCATTTTGGTTTGGGTTATGAATGCTCACTGGCATCCTGGCGTACAACACTGAGAGCCGGTGGGCTGTTCTTTTGCTGCCATTCTATTGTGTCTAGAGAAATATCCAGGGACGGGGTTGTTTGTTTCTGCCTGATGAGGCGCAGACGTCGGGAGTGTACTGAAAAACAGAATGCGTAAGAGCCAGCACCCATCTGGGAAACATCCGCCAAGAACACACCCTGAGACAGTGTGTGAATCACAGAAAGGAAATCAGATTTTTTTAGCCCCAAATAAGAAAGATTAAAACACCAGCAAATTGTTTTAAATTGATTTTTTAAGGTTAGTTGGAAGTAAAGGCTTACAAACATGTACTGTTTATTTAGTGACAGATGAAGCTTAGAAGTGTTTTTTCTGTTTGATTGGCTGGCTCTTTGCATTGATTAGAACTAGATAGACAAGTTCGTACAAACATGGCAGGAGTGAAAGGGAATGGGCCGGCCCCTGGTGATGTGTAAGACCATACGTGTGGGTGTGGGGACAACAGTGGCGTGTTCTGCATGTTTCAGGGTTTCAGAAGACTTGCCTTATTCTGCCCCTTTAAGTTAGACCTCCTGTGAAAAACTTACAGGTCAGTGTCTGGGAGTGCTTTTCTCCTTGGACTTTCTCAGCAGAGCACTTAGATCCTGTGAATCCATCTCAGCGTCGGAGACTTCCGTGACTTGGTTCTACGCTTTAATTTTGAATGTCTTGTCATTTCATTTCATCGAAAATAAAACAATTCCACAATATTACAGCCCTGTGCTGTCTGGGCAGCTACTCATTCTCCTTCAGGGATTGCTGGTTTTAGTTGGTTGATTCACAGAGGAGAAAGAAAAACAGACAAGTTGTTACTTTGGCAAGACTGGTTTTTCTAAGGATGCTACAGCCTTGCTGGGTCTATGTGGCAGTTAGTAAGAGAAGCTGGCTTAGCACCTCTGAGGTGACATGAACCTTGCTTCTTAAATTGAAAGGTTGGACGGGTAGGTGGGTGGGTGGGTGGATGGGTGGGTGGATGGATGGATGGATGGATGGATGATGGAGATAGATAAGATAGATACTTGCGGCAAGCATTCCCAGAACATTTGTTACTCAGCTCACTAAAATTAAGCTGTCGTTATTCTGAGATGATGTGGCAGATAAGGTAGATTGAATCACTTAACATCCATTCCAATCTGCAGTCTGTATCTTTTCCTGTCCTGTAGACACTAGAAAGCTGAAAATCATCCTCTGGCAGCGAGGGTTCTGAAAGTGACTAGTTAGCCTGTCAGAATCACTTATGTAAGACTTGAACACAGAGCGGAATGAAGTGGGTAGAGGGATGGTGTGGTCCAGACATCAGCTTGCTGGCCTGACTGGTAGGTGAGCTGTGCCCAGAGCTGGCACTGCTGTGGGGCCGCCATGGTGGCCCCTGTGGTCCACGCTTGGAGGCGATGTAAGGATGGGGCTCTGGTGGGGCCTCTTGTGGCCCCTGTGTCCTTCCTTGACTTGGAGACATCGGTATGAGGACAGGTTCCCTCATGTGGCATCCCCTCTGTGCTGGTGTCTGGGTCTTGGGGGTCATCCTGGAGGCACAGCTCAGAGGCTATTCTTCTAGTCTCTCTCCTAATTTTATAAGGGCCGAATTCTTGTATAAAGTTACCTTCTAATTAAAATACCCAGCATGATTTCTGTTATCTGTACATGACCTCTGATAAATGTATACTTTCTGTGGGACAAGTTTTCAGAGTTGGCAAAGAAAATAGGTTTATCTTTAGGGACCTTGGGATCTCCGTGTGAAACTGTCACCTTCCCTCAGGTCATCCGCTCATCTCACATGTGGCCTCTTCCCTTACACAGGAAGGTGACTCTGGGATGTTTGTTGATGATAGCTCATCTTGCCCACCCCTCAGGTGTGAAACCTCAGAACTGTGTGCATTTCTCCTCCTCCTCATCCCCTTTAACTGTTCTCCAGTTCTTGCTCCCTGACGCTTGCTTCTTTTGAGTCTAACTTTTCATTCAGCCTTCAGCAATCCCTGTGCTATGACAGCCTCTGCTAAGAACTTCATGCAACTTCTCTTATGATAGCCTCATACAAACCTTTTGGAGGCAGGTTAGGTGCCGTGTCCCAAGGCTGAACCTAGTGCTAGACTGGGCAGAGAGGCCTCAGCTCTGACTGGTCCAAGCTGTGAGAGCTTTAGGAGCTTTTTTTTTTTTTTTTTTCTCTCCCCCTGAGACAGGCTTTTACTCCGTTATCCAGGCTGGAGTGCAGTGGTGCAATCTACACCTCGAACTCCTAGGCTCAAGCGATCCTCCCACCTCAGCCTCCTGAATAGCTAGGACTACAGGCTCGTGCCACCCCAAATGGCTCATTATTATCTTTTTATTTTTTTTGGTAGGGATGGGGTCTTGCTGTGTTTCTCAGGTTGGTCTCAAACTCCTGACTTCAAGTGAGCTTTTTTTTCCCAATAACAGTTTTGTAGAGATACAGTCCATATACTAAATAATTCCACATAGTTCAGTGGTTTTTAATATAGTTACAGATATGTACAACCATCGTTACACTAAATTAAGGAACATTTTCATCACCTCTAGGAGAAAGCTTGTGTTTGTCTATTTTTGCTTTGGTTGCCTGACTCTGAGGTCTTACTCAAAAGTCTTTGCCCAGACCAGTGTCCTGAAGCATTTCCCCAGTGTTTTCTTCCAGCAGTTTTCACAGTTGCAGGTCTTACATTTACATCTTTAATCCATTTTGACCTGAATGCTGAGAGAGAGTTCTAAATATGTACAGCTTTTATGTGTCGGGTTTTTAAGACAGGAAACCCAGTACACTTGAACAGCCCTAGCCCCCAGCCCTAAGCAGCCACTTACCTACTTGCCATTTCTATAGATTTGCTTATTCTTCCCATTTCATCTAAATGGAATCAAACGTCATGCGGTCTTGTGTGTGTCTGGTTTCTTCCACTACGACAGTGTTTTCAAGGTTCATTCACATCCGTGTGTGTGTGCTTCATTCCTTTGTGTGGCTGAATAATACTCCATTTGTATGGATATACCACATTTTGTTTATCCATTCATCACTTGGTGGACATTTGGACTATTTCCACCTTTTATTGGCTATGGTAAATAATGCTGCTATGAACACACATGTACAAGTTTTTGCAAGGATATGTTTTCGTTTTTTCCTGGATATATGTCCAGGAGTGGAGTCGCTGGCTGAATGGTAACTATGTTTAAGCTCTGGAGGAACCATGAAACTGTTTTCTGCAGTGGCCGCCTTATTTGACACTCTCACCAGCAGTGTGGAAAGGTTCTAATTCCTCTGCATCCTTGCCACTGCTGGTACGTGACTTTTCCATATTATGTGATGTCGTGTGACTTCTTGCTTACAGCCATCCTAGTGGGCATGCAGTGGTAACTCAGTGTGGGAGCTCTGGCTCTGAACGCCCTTGCAATGATACCCTGTGCTCCTGAGTAGTCTCCTCAGTTCAATTTCCCCTTCTTCCTTGATGGCAGTAGCTGATCCCTTTTGTTTCCAGGGCCTTTGCCAATACATTGCTACCTAAGAGGGTTACTAAAGTACTGTCTGGTCCCAGGACTTCCCTGAACAAGGCCATCAGGCGGTTCCCGGCTCCCTATAGGGTGCTGCCTGCATTTTGCTGGGGTCACAGGTACCCCATTATTGGCCTCAGCCTTGCATTCTGCTTTTCTCTCAGGCAGACTTTCTGACCAGTGAGACTGGTATATGTTTTGCATCCGTACATGCTGTGTATTTTGACACTTCTCTTTCTTGATCCACTTTCTACCCATGCCAGCCAGAAGGGACTTTTGTGCTGCTACAGAATTTATTATTAGTAGCAGACACTTGGCACTAATTCATTTCTTAATGTTAGCTGTCTATTTTGGCTTTTGTCTGTATGTACCAAAAATGCATATAACTTATAAAAGCCACAATAAAATAAGTATTTTTTTCTAATTCCCTGGCTAAGATACTCAGTCTTTTCGAGATCCCTGTGTACCTAAGATCATGTTCTCCTTTCTGTCCCACAAAGGTAACTAGTTTTATTAATTTTATCATTCACTTGCTTTTCTTCATAGTTTCTATAATGAGTCAAATTGCTTATTTGCTCCATAATCAGATATGCGTAATTTGAATGGAATTGTTGTCTATTATTTTCTGCATTATGAGTTATTTTGTCCAAGGTTGCTTGAGTTTACTCCATGTCAATTCATGTAGCTGGAGGGTGTTCATTCTCACTGCTACATAAAGTTCCATTGTATGAATTTTACCTGAATTTACTTTATTATTCTCCTGGCGATAGACATTTGGCTTCTTGCCAGATTTCGACTGTTCCATACGATGTGGCTACAAAATGAGTAAATGTCTTGGGCACATTTTTTTTTAGGGCATAATACTTGGGAGGAGAATTGCTTAGTAGTGGGGAGTGTGCATTTTTAACTTCACTAAGTAATACAAACTTATATTCTTGAGTGAATTGCCAGGAGTTTATAAAAGTTTCCTTAGATCTACATTCTTGCCAAGACTTGTATTTTCAATTTATTTTAAGCTTTACCAGCCTCGTGAATATTAAATGCTATCTCCTTTTTCTAATTTTATACTTTTCTTCTTGCTAAGGAGATGACATTCTTTAACTTTAGCAATGTGTTTTTGCCTTAGAGGCTCTTACTTGATATTAAGTTGTCTACAGTGAGTTTCTTGTAGTTAGAATTTGCCTGGCACATCTTTTTACCTCCTTTTACTTTTGGCTTTTCTGTATTCATTTTAAACATCATCTAGCCAGATTTTGTTTGTTTTCTGTTTTTAACTGCTTGAAGCTGGATAATTCAGTTCATTTGCACAGAGGCTATCGTGATTGTTAGCTGTTGTTTAGGGTAGGTGAAAAATGGAAGAGAGGAGTTTGCTTGCGGCCATTGTTCTGGGCAGCATTCCAGTCCAAGATGGCGCCAGGATTTGTCACCCGCTGGGGCACTCCCTCCACATAACCCCGAGACTGCAACTTGGATGACTTTTACTTCCGTGATGAGCTGACTTTAGCAAAGGGAGATTATCTGAGCAGGCCTGACCTATCACATGAGCCGTTTACATCTGGGTGGAGAGAACAGAGAAAGGGGAGGTCAGGGAGATTTCAGATAGCAGTAGGATTTGATGGGCCGTGGCTGGTGTGAAGTTGGAGGAGAAAGCGTGGCCAGGAAGTAGGTGACCTCTAGGTGCTGGGAGTGGCCCCCAAATGGCATCCAGCATGAAAATGGGGCCCTCAGTCCTACAACTCTAAGGAACTGAATTCTGTCACAGCCGTGTGAGTTTGGAAGAGGATCTTGAGCTCTAGACGAGAACACAGCCCGGCTGATACCTTGATTTTACACTTGGGAGACCCTGAGAAGAAAACCAGTTCTAATTTGTCATGCAGCAAATAGAAAAGAAATGTATTCATGTTGCATTTGGGAGGACTCTGTGCCCATGATCAGGAACTTCCAGAAGGTAATTGGGCCTAAATACCCAGCACTCCAGAGAAAGAGTCAGCCCGGGGATGGATTCGCCATGCCTGTCACTAACAAGCGGTAGAAATGGGACGTGTGGGTGAGGTCAGTCCAAGAGACAGAGTGAACAGGCGGGGAGAGGCCGAACAGGGAAGCTTGGGCAGCATTTCCCAATGTCGAATTGTGAATGATGGCCTGAGGGCCTGAAAATTGATAGCTTAGGGCAATGTAAGTTATAACAACTGTAAGTTTTATCTCCTTGATGAGTTATAACTCCCTTATGAGCTGAGAGCCCATTATACACTGACTGTTTCCAAAAATGCCCAGTGGCCTCATCTGCTATTATTTCTCCGTTTTAAAAATTCACATTGACTTCTCTGGGCTCCACAGCATGTGCAGGCTGCTGTCTAGTCCTTGGGTCATTTCCTGGGAGTAAGGAAGAGAAATAAATCACTGTTATATTTCCCTTCCAGCAGGAATATCTTATGGTAAGCATGGAAAAGTAGAAGAAAATGAGGTCCCTGTTTTTATGATGTTCTAGGCCCATTGACCACAGGTTGGGCCCACAGAGGGTGTAGACAATTCAGTGAGGACAATCAGTATAAAGCCGAGATTAATTTTATCCTATACCAGTTCAGGAAACCATCGACTCTGCCAGTTTCTAGGTGTCTTAAATAAAAAAGAATTCTCAGAGTAAACAAGTGATTGAGATACTACGTGTCAGACCTTCTGCTAGGACCTGATGAGTAAATGTCACCCTCGATAGGCAGATTTCCTGTCCTCCCAGAGCCTGTTATCTGTCAGGGAGCGTAGCCTTTAAACAAGCACTCTGAAGAAGCTGTGATAAATGCTGGGTTCTGTTATTGTCACCTCTGAAGGCCATTGGTAACCTGGAGGAATGTTCTTCCACTAACAGGAGAAAGCACAGGCTCAAAAAGAAAAACTTCCCTTCATTCGTCCAGTTTCTCTTAATCGTTTTACTTTTACTTCCTGTTCTCTGTGAGCACGTGTCTGTACCGTTAAGCACGGATGGACCCAGAGGTTTCAGGTAAAGCCTCGGTGAGGAGCTGCATGCCTGTCTTGCAGGTCAGGACTAGGAATGGTGACAGGGCTAGGAATTGACCATTCTTCCGTTAAAGTGGGCCAAAGTGGGATCTAAGTCCTTTTCAGGCCCTAGGTTCAGTCTGTGCTGACTCTGACCCTCTGAGATGTCTATTCCCAAACCAGAGGGACTGAAGACCAGCATCAAGGACAACAGAGAATGCTCTCTGGCAGGGGTGCGGGGTGCAGGTGAGTGAGCTGGGTCTTCTGGAGCGCTGATCACTGCATGCTGTGGGTATAAAATGGTCTAATGGAGGCAGCCAGGCTGCTGGGAATGACTCCAGGTAGACCAGCCACGTGATTCTCCTGTGCCTTCAGCCCGATGCTGTCGAGTGGCGTGCCTTAGCTGTGCACATTCTGACCCCGCCTTGTTGAATACTTTTTGTACTTTTGCTCAGAGAGAGAAATCAGAGTGATTTCTTTTTTATCTTGTAGATCAATCTTGTGACTTTTTTTTTTTTTCCAGACAGAGTCTGTTTCTGACACCCAGGCTGGAGTGCAGTGGCACAATCTCGGCTCACTGGAAGCTCCACCTCCCGGGTTCACACCATTCTCCTGCCTCAGCCTCCCGTGTAGCTGGGACTATAGGTGCCTGTCACCATGCCTGGCTAATTTTTTGTATTTTTTAGTAGAGACGAGGTTTCACCGTGTTAGCCAGGATGGTCTCGATCTCCTGACCTCGTGATCTGCCCACCTCGGCCTCCCAAAGTGCTGGGATTACAGGCGTGAGCCACCGCACCCGGCCTCTTGTGGCTTTTAAGGCAGCTCTCCATAAGGACCACAAAAGATCAGTCTGATAGCTAGATGTCACATGCCGTGGCAGAAACACTCCTACCAGCATACACTCATTCTGTCCTAGGAAGTATACTAGGAGTTTTATTTGTGTTATTTATTTCATTCACTGACAACACCATTTTCTTGGTAAGATGACTGAAGCTCAGAAAGGATAAGTAACTCAAATACCACTGCTAAATATGTTTACCTTTAGTATGTAGATAGACACGCATTCGGAAGAAAACGAAGGTGAAATATTTTGGACCCATTTGTTTCAAATGCATCAATGGTGTTTATTATTTAAAGAAATTCTTTAAAGAGAATTATTTTGTAAAGAGGATAATTTTCTAATTTATGTAAAGCAGGTTGTAATGTTATATACAAGTACCTGAACTAGGGTACCCTTGTTGAGAAGGTAGTAAAGTATGGCTATAACTGCATGTAAATGTAACTGAACGCGTCGGGTGTCCCTGTAATTAAAGGCGCGAAAGTGTGAAGAGAATGGCAGGCGAAGGGCACCTGGACGGTGGGCATATTCGTTCCCTGTGGCCACTGCAACAGATTACCACAAACGTAGTGGCTTCAAACAACAGTAAGTTACTCTCTTAGGTTCTGTGGGCTCCAGGGAGAATGTGTCCTTGCCTTTTCAGCTTCTAGTAGATGCTGGATTCTGATGGCTTTTTAAAAATAGTAAATTCCTTGGCTTGTGGCCCCTTCCCTCATTTTCAAAATGCATCTCTTCATTCTCTGCTTCTGTTGTCACTTTGCTTTCTCCAATCCTGTAGTGAAATATCTCTCTCTGTGCACACCTGGAATTCCATTTAGCGCTCACCTAGTCTCAGCTCATCTCCCCACTTCAAGATCCTTTATGTGCACATTTCCTTTTTGCCACCTAAAGTAACACGTATAGGTTTCAGGGATTAGGGTGTGAACATCTTTGGGGGCTGTTATTCAGCCTACTCCAGTTGCCTTGAAAGGATATAGGAATTATCAATTCCAGGGAGTCCATTTTACAGGAAGAATGCTAGATTTTTGAGGATCCGGAGGAAAAAGACCCTGCAATATGCCAGGAATGCTGGGGGAATGCCTCCATGGGGAAAAGAGAACCACCATAAGGAGAAGGGGGCGCAGGGGGCAGACACATACACGTGTACATTTCAGCCTCATTTCTTCTTTGTCTTGATTTTCTGTGTAGTACCTGGTGTCTTTAATATCATATCCCCGTCCTTCTCCAACGGGGGTACGTGCATGAACGTGATGTAGAGCTAGGGGAAGCAAGCCGCAGAGCAAACCTGGCACATCTCGGGGTGTGTTTATTTTCCTCAGATCTCAGAAAATAGCATTTATACGTAAATTAACCTAACTATGGTGTGATGGAGAAACCACGAAACAATAAATAATCAAGCTTCACCTTTATGTCACAAACTTTGGTAGTCTTGGAAATATTTTTGAATATATCGGAACATGACAGAAAGAAGTTGAGAGAGTTTTTTGGGGGTGTTTGGTTTCACAAAACGTTAGGTACCGCACAATGCTGTGGCCAACCAGGAAAGTGATTTTGGCACCATTACTATTTGTGTTCTCTTTTGTCAACACCAAGGGAGCCGCCCGATGCCAGAGCTGTATTTGCATTACTGAAAAGCAAATATCACAGGTCTTTGGACGACACGATACACTCTCACGTGCCCAGGAGACTCTGCGTGTGAGATGGTTGGAAATGCTCACGGCTGAAGTCAACCATTATCCGGAATAAACTTCCCCAGGGGTAGTTTTTCAGAAACACACCAGGGACCAGTAATAAAACAGAAACTATGAAATGTCCTCCAGCAACAAAAACACGTGGGATGTTTTTCTACATAATATTTCACATTAAACATAATTGTAGATTAACTTTTATAGAGAAAATATTTTTTCAAGCCAGATATGCTTAAATCCTTTCATTTCCTCAAGTATGACAAAGCACTGGGAATATACTCCCCTTTGTAATTTCCTGCCGATTTGCCCTAGTTATGAACGGAACATTAACTCTGCGAAATCTCCATTTGGAAAATGACCGCAGATGAAAATCTTAACTGGCCAGAACCCTAGGTCTGGAGTCCAAGGCCTGTGCTCTTGTCCTGGCACTGTGGCTCACCAGGTGGTCACGTGACCCTGCTCACCTGTGCAGGTGCCCCCACGCCTCTCAGATCCCAAGCTCAAGGGGGCGTTGAGGATCAGGTCACCCACAAGTTCCCTTCCTGCCCTCAGCTTGCACGCGGCTCATCTGTCAAGGAATCACATACTATGTCAGATTTTGTTAAAGCAAAAACCGGTTTTTATAGTTTTTATAAAATGTAAAAACGTGGAATAAATGTAACAATATCTACATTCCTGGTGTGAATGAACAGCAGCTACAGTGACAAAGGGAACAGGTCTTGAAGTGGAACCTGCCTGGCTTGGAATTCTGCCTCTGCCACTTACCAGCTGCAGGCCTTAATGAAGGAATTGGGTGGAATCAGGGGTTTTCTCATGGGTGAAGTGAGAATACCTCATGGAGATAGTCCGTGCAAAAGTAAGGTTCTCAGCACAATGCCTGGCTAATAATAGCGTAAGAGAGTAGGGGTAACAGCAGCTACAATGTCATGTCTGCTGTTTTAGCTACACCAAGCTCCATCCACATCTTGAGTCGATGCTGTGAATCAAGGTCATATTACTTTTCAGTATTACTGGGGATATTTGATCCATGTGATGGGCAGATAAAATGTCTCTGTCTTAGAGAAAAAATTGACTTTTTAGGTAGCCGGGATTGCAGCACACTATTGTTAGCAGACATTTGAGATGGCTTCTAAAAACCGTGCAAGCGAAACACCCCAGGTTTTGAGAAGGCGGGGAGCACCGTGTCCCAGGTCACAGGGCTGTCTGTGAACAGAATTTGCCTGTATCCTCTATCTCATTCTGTTTCACCACTGCGGACTTTTGATTAGACACCTTCCTTGCATCCTGAGTGATGGGAAAATGTGTAATTAGCAAATGCATCTGCATATAGAGTTGTGTGCCCGAAACTGCTGCGCTTTCAGTTCTCATAGGCGTGCTCCTTGGAAAGTGACTGTTAGTAACAGTTTTTCAGATTGCAAATGTAACTTCTTTCCAGGTCCTATTAAATGGAGATTTTCCTCTTGGATTCATAAAAACTCAGAGCTAACCTTGGAGTGATACCTCTTTCTCTCCGCCTCAGTCTCCCTTTCTCCTTCTCTCCTTCTCTCCTTCTCCTCCACTGTTTTTTCCCACCCTGCCCCTCTCTCCTTTCTTGTGCAAGATTTCAATCAGTTTACTGAATTGCCGTTACGTGACTATGACCTTGAATTGCTTCTGTTAGTTCCCCTGTGCTCTTGCACATTTTTTCATTTTAGGACTACAGGCTAAGTATCCTTAGTTATTATCTTGTAATACACAATCAAGATGACCTGGTCTTGGTTTCTGTGACTGTATCTCAGCCTCTTGCTCTCTGTCTCGCAGAGAACTAGGGAAGGATGGAAAGTGACTAAAGGTGTGGAATGCCTGAGGCATGGCCAGGCCAGGTACTGTGGCAGGTACTTTTGTGTGTTGTCTTATTTAACCCTGATTCATACCTTTTAGGACAGGTCATGATATTCCCATTTAACTGCGCTTTAAAGAAGTTGAATGGCTACTGGGTCACACTCAGAGGGTTTAAAATCTGGATTTGTATCTGAGTCCAACCATGATGTCATTTATGTGGACTGTGCCGCGACATGCGTGTCTTTTCCCTGGTTTGGTGGTGTTACTCCCCTGGCAAGGTGTGCATGAAGTCAGTCCTGCCCTATACCTGTTAGCTTGTTTTATTTGACTTTTGTTTCCAATCCTTTTAAAGATGACTTTGTTAAACTGAAAAAAAAAAAAAAGCTAGAAATGTTGATCAGATAGCAGATTTGCAGGAGACCTAGGTACTCATCACTCTAGCACTTCCTAAACTGTAGTTAAAGAAAAATTGTTCAGGATGCTAAGGGTAATGTGGGGGAAAAAGATAGCTGTCTGTGCAAATAAATATGTATAATTGTTAAATGTGATTGCTTTCCCTCTGCATCTTTAGTCGGATAATGTGTGTTCTGCCAGAAGGGAACATAGTACAAGCACAAAAACAAGCACCTCCCCAGCTTGTTTTTGTTCACATCTAACTTAATTTATTAGAAAGTAGCCTGGCGCAGTGGTGCATGCCTATAATCCCAGGACTTTGGGAGGCCAAGATGGGCAGATTGCTTGAACCCAGGAGTTTGAGACCAGCGTGAACAACATCGTGTAACCCCATCTCTACAAAAAATACAAAAAATTAGCCGGACGTGGTGCCGTGTACCTGTGGTCCCAGCTGCTCCGGAGGCTGATTTGAGAGGATTGCCTGAACTCATGAGGTTGAGGCTACAAGTGAACTGTGATCATGCCACTGCACTCCTGCCTGGATGACAGAGTAAGACCCTGTATCAACAACAGTAATAAAATTATTAGAAAGCAAAAGTGTCTTTAAGACAGGTTTGTCTTCAACTCTATCAAGCTGACTTTTGTTTTGAAGAACAAAAGGGAATCATGGTTTTGCAGTTTCAGCGATGTGTGGGGACTACCTTCTATTATACTGGTCCTGATTTTACCTCTGGTGTCTAAAATGTAATAAACATGTGAACTAGGGCTCATAGGGTAGCTTTGGCTCTGCTTAGAGTTTATAGCTTTAAGTAGCATGATATCTGTCGCACTCACATGTAATATCCATTGCTGATTTCTCTTTGTGGTTGAGCTTCTTTATTTTATTCTCTATTCCTACTTTATAATTTTTCATGTATAATAGACCAAATGTGATGCCATAAAGAAGGCCAAATGTAGAATCCATGCCCAGTTTACTTATTCTGGAAACGCTTACTGTGTAAGCTGAGATTTGAGGAGTTCTTAGATTTTTATTATCATTATTATCTTTTTTGAGACGGAGTCTAGCTCTGTCACCCAGGCTGGAGTGCAGTGGCATGATCTCGGCTCTCTGCAAGCTCCACCTGTCAGGTTCACGCCATTCTCCTGCCTCAGCCTCCCGAGTAGCTGGGACTACAGGCGCCCACCACCACGCCCGGCTAATTTTTGGTATTTTTAGTAGAGACGGGGTTTCACCGTGGTCTCCATCTCCTGACCTCGTGATCCGCCCGCCTCGGCCTCCTAAAGTGCTGGGATTACAGGCGTGAGCCACCACGCCCGGCCTATTGTTTGTTTTTTAAAGGAAGGAATAGGCCAGGCATGAGTGGTTCACACCTGTAATCCCAGCACTTTGGGAGGCCAAGGCAGGAGGATTGCTTGAGACCAGGAGTTGGAGAACAGCCTGGGAAACAAAATGAGACCTATCTCTACAAAAAATTAGCCAGGTTGGTGGAACATACCTGTGGTCCCAGCCACACGAGAGGCTGGGACAGGAGGATCTCTTGTACCTGGGTTGTTGAAGCTCTAGTGAGCCATGTTCCTCCCACTACACTCCAGCCAGGTCTCAAAAAAGAAAGGGGAAGAAAAGAAAGGAGAAAGAGAGAGGGAAAGGGAAAAGAAAGAAAGAGAAAGAAAGAAAGAAAAAGAAAGAAAGACTGGAAGGAGAGAGAAAGGGAAAGGAAAGAAGAAAGAAGGAGAGAGAGAGAAAGGAAGGAAGGAGGAAGGGAGGAAAAGAGAAAAAGAAAGAAAAAAAGGGAGGGAGGAGAGAGAGAGAAAGAGAGGTAGGAATAAAGATAAGGCTTAAAGTCATAATAATTAAAATATTGACCAATTGAACTCTCATGCCTGCCATTTTTTAAATTATCTTCCCAAACGCTTTTGGCCAAAGAATGCTTTTTATTTGGGGTAAATGTTGTCCAGCTTTAAATTTTCGTTTTTCTGGGTAAGGGTACTAAATCCTAGAGTGCTGATATACGATATTTAGTCCTCAGCCCACTGGTAAGTGGAATGTGCCTGTCGATGTAATCGAATTCACAGAATGTAGAGTATGACACCCTCTTGGTTAAAAAAATAAGCAGAGGGTTTTCTGGCGGAATCCAGCTAACACTCACAGAAATGAAGCACATGAGGTGACAAATACACATGGGTCACTTAGAACTGGGAACGTCCATTGTCACAGGGCACAGCGCTTGTTCTTTTTAAGCAAAAGAGTCTTGCGAACATCCACATTTATTTCATTCATATTGAAGGTCATCGAAAGCTTAAGCTCTGAAAATGGAAGTGGTTGATTTGAAGATGACAAGTGGAAACTGGGAAACTAGACTGCTTCCATAGGTGGGCAGCTTGTCCTCTTTTTCAGGATTCCGGGGTCCCTGGATTGCAAGTTTTCCCTCACAGCCTCTCCACATTCTCTTGTGCTGTTCACCTCCTACCCACTGGTCTGTCTTCCCTGTGTTCGTGAAAAAATCGAGCTTTCCTCTCCCTAACCCAGAGAGCTGAGCTTTTCCCTACTTCACTATTGTGTTTAGGAAAAGGAGGCAGCTTTTTCCTAAAAAGCAGTGTTTGGAAGTTGGAGGCACGGATGATGCTTTCCGGGCTGTTATCTCCAATATTCTTGCTGGATGAGCAGCCTCGCGTGTTGGGAAAGAATCCGTACCAGAATTCGGAATATGGGGCTTGTGGCCATGTAGCAATGAGGTCACTGACCAGCTACAGTCCCTGGAGCAAACCATGCACACTGCAGGCCTCCGTTTCCTGTTGGTGAAATTCGAGGGAGGGGCCATGTGAACTCCCAGCTATGGTATGTTGTTGTTCTGAAATTCTGTGTTTTATTTAAATTATAATACCTCGGATAAATAAATGAAACATCTCCTGAATTTGTTTTTAATATGTAATTCATGGCCAAGAATATTAACTGATGAAGTGAATCGTTTCAAGAAGGACTTTGTAATTTTTCTGTGGGATTGTATTTCACCAGAAGTGCTTCAGTTCCATTGGGTCCTGTGTGACATACTTCAGCTTGTCTGTGAGCTGAGCTGGTCTAACACGCTAAGTGATAACAGAATAGATTCTGTGTTTTATGAATCAATCAGCCAGATCTCAAAGGGATAACAATTATGAAAAATATATATAATTTATCCCAGCAAGAGAACTAGTCTATTGCTGAAAAAAAATTGTACCCTGTATTATTGCTTTTTTTTTTTTTGTCCCACAGGTGTGAATAAACCTGGAAAGCATAAACATTTGGAAGTTATTGAAATTTATTGGAAATATAGTACAAAACTCCCACCCTTCCTTTGTTTCCACTCAAAATGTAGAATTATTATAGTTGGCTGCAGTTTTTCTTATATCTCAATGGTGTAATTTTCCCACAAGTAAGAAAACTGAATGGGTAGTATCTAAGAATAAGAAGCTATTAAACAGCAATTTTACATGCCTTTATGATGAAATACTACAGAAGATGGGGACTGCGTGTCATGAAGTCATGGAAGTCTTCAATGACTAATAAGGAAATAATCCGACTGACAGCAGATGTTCTGATTAACAGAGAAGTTAGTTCATAGCATAATAAAGAATGGCATGAAGAATTATATTGTCCAAAAAACCGAGCCAGATTTTGTTTTTGAGCAAAGAGGGGTATTTCTACCCCCCACTGCCCATTGTAAGAATAAGAGATGCTCATTGTAGAATTGGAAAACGATGAAGGAAATAGGAAATAGAAACTGCTAATGGTGTCAGTCTCCTAAGAGGACTACTGTTATTTCCTCCTAGGCCCTTGGTGTTCACGTATACATGTGTGGGCATGCCCATACCCGTGTGTGCACGCGTGCTTCGTTTTGCATGGTGTGCTCTGTGTACATTTTCTGCAGGGTCCAGTAGGCCATAAATGACAAAAAGAGACTGGGATCCTCTGTCATTAGCACTCTAAAGTTATATTCTTTCCACTAGGAACCTTTGCCTTTTGATTTGCGCCCGTTCAGTAGTCATGTATGATTTAGTCTGCTCTTCATGCTTTGTCGCCGTCTCACATACTGGATTTTAATAGTTTTGAAGGAGATGGTATACAGAAGTTGAAAACATTGAAACAATCTATTTTATAGATGGGTCCATATTAAAAAGCAAAAAAAAAGTCATTCATGGTCCCAGGAAGCATCTTGAGAATTCATCAGTTCCGTGTCCTTTCCTCAGATAGAACTGCTCAGATCCTGTGGAACTAAGGACCTGCTGAACACAAAATTGTAAACCACAGATAAATTGTAAACCACCCTTTGATGTCAGCAACTTTCTTCTTCTACCTAACTTCAGTACCTTATGGCACAGCTTAACCCCATTTCCTTTTGATTTTTGTTCATTGGCGATGAGGAACAGCTGGTTACCTCTTTTGTAAAAATTACCTTTTCCCAATATACAAACAAGATCAAATTACCCTCTAACTTTCTCTTCATGTTACATTTCTTCTTTTCATCCTTCTCTTTTACCATGAAAAGCTTGTTATGCACACCACATAGTGCCTAGCATATGGTCTGCATTCAACAAATGCCTATTTGACTGAATACACTTCAGTATGCATTGTTAATTGCTGTGTAAATAAAGCATCACCCTCCTTCCTAATTACCTTCTCCCATTCCATCCCCATTCCTGTACTGGTCAGTGCTACTGGGAAAAGCCCTGTGTCCAGCTGGGAGTAGGAGCTAGGCCATTGCCGAGACAGCACTATGCAAAGACCGTTTGCAAGGACTTGATCACATCCTTACTTTTCCCATCTTCAGTTTATGTCTCAAGGATAGGAAGTGAGTAGTGAACTGAACATAGCACAGTAGGTAGCATAGGTTTATCTCTTTTCAGCTGATGTAGTACTTTATAGTTTACAATGCATTTAGTGTCTTAGCAAGTATTTATTGAGTGCCTACTGTGTGCTACCCAGTGGGCAAGTACTAGAGCTTGAAGGTTGCTTACAGAAACCCTTGCCTTTAGGAAACTACAGCCTAGCAGAGGGCCTGGAATGTAACAACAACAAATCATGACACATTGTGATAAGGTTTCTTTTTTCTTTTTTGAGATGGAGTTTTGCTCTTGTTGCCCAGCCTAGAGTGCAGTGGTGTGATCTCAGCTCACTGCAACCCCTGCCCCCCAGATTCAAGCGATTCTCCTGCCTCAGCCTCCTAAGTAACTGAGATTACAGGCACGCATCACCACACCCGGCTAATTTTTATATTTTTAGTAGAGACTAGGTTTCACCATGCTGGTCAGGCGGGTCTTGAACTCGTGACCTCGAGTGATCTGCCTGCCTCGGCCTCCCAAAGTGCTGGGATTTCAGGTGTGAGCCACAGCGCCCAGCCGTGATAAGGTTTCTAATAGAGGTGAGATCAAGGCACAATGGTGGCAGAAAGGAACAAGCGATCAGTTCTATCTGATGGTCAGGTGAGACTCCAGAAAAGGTGGTTGACTTGGGCTGTAGCACAGTACCTAAAATGTAATTTATTTAATATGGTTCCGTTCCCCTGTCTTGAAGGTGGATACTGGTCTTCTGTTTTGGAATTCGTATTGCAGGTTGCTGGCTGGCTAGAGTATTGGATGGCAAGGAAGAAATGATTTTAGATGTAGCTGAAGAGTTAGGGGTCATATCTTTGAGGACACTGAAGGAGAAATAGGGTTGCAAGTTTTTTGTTTTTGTTTTGAGACAGGGTCTTGCTTTGTTACCTAGGCTGGAGTGCAGTGGTATGATCATAGCTCACTGCAGCCTTGACCTCCTGGGCTCATGTGATTGTCCCACTTCAGCCTCCCAATTAGCAGGGACCACAGGTGAGCACCATCACGCCTGGCTAATTTCTTAAACTTTTTGTAGAGACAGGGTCTCACCATGTTGCCCAGACTGGTCTTGAACTCATGGGCTCAAGTGATCCTCCCAAAGTGCTGGGATTATAGGCATGAACCTCCACACCAGCAAGGGTTGGAGGTTCTTATGTTAGAAAAAAAACCAAAACAAAAATGACAGCAGGAGGAGGATGAATGAGAGGAAGGTAAGTCAGGAGGATAAGTGAAACAGGAGGCTTGTTGTGTAGTCGTGCACCATATGATGACATTTTGGTCAATAACAGACCACATCTACCTTAGTGGTCCCATACGATTATAAGGGAGCTGGAAAATTCCGTTCACTCGGTGACATCATAGCTGTTGTAATGTCGTAGTGCAAAAACTTCACTTTTTATAAATTGAGGGTAGCCTAAGTGTATAGTATTTATGAAGTCTACGGTAGGTACAGTAATGTCCTAGGGCTTCACATTCACTCACCATTCACTGACTCATCCAGAGCAACGTCTAGTCTTGCAAGCTGTGATTATGGTAAGTGCTCTACACGGGACTACTGTTTTTATCTTTTACACCATGTTTTTACCATACCTTTTCTCTGTTGACATGTGTTTAGATACACAGATGCTTATTATTGTGTTACAGTTGCCTACCGTATTCAGTACAGTAGCATGTTGTACACATTTGTAGTCTAGGAGCAATAGGCTATACCATGTAGCCTGGGTGTGTAGTAGGTTATACCATCTGGGTTTGTGTAAGTGCATTCTATGATGTTTGAACAATGACAGATTTCTCAGATTGCATCCCCCTTGTTACGTGATGCGTGACTACATTCCAAGGGTGAAAAGATGGCAGCTCGAGAAAAGGCCCGAGAGGCAGTGGGTTAAGATAAGGAAACATTTAGAAAGTAGGAGGAGGACTGAACTTACTTTGTCCCAAATGAATGTCGTCACAGAAGGCACTGCTGCGATGAACCCTGTGTTCCTGGGTAGGAATCATGTATTAACTTCAACGCGACATGAGGTTGAAATGATTATTTGTAAACTGTTGACTGTCCAACGTTTCAGAGGGGCCTGTGAGGTGTAGAGGTTGGCAGGATTCTTTGGAGACATGAATACAAGTGTGACTTTGGACACAAGTCTGAATGAAGGGTCAGTGTACCTTTTCTGTAAAGGATCATTTAGTAAATATTTTAGATTTTGTGGTCTCTCTGCATCTGAATTCTGTTGCTGCACAGAAGCTGCCATGGACAGTACATGAATGAATGAATGAATGTGGCTGTGTTCAAATAAAACTTTATTTACAGAAATGGACAGTGGGCCTGATTTGACCCAGGGCAATAGTTTTTTGATCCCTGGTCTAGATGATCATCAACAGGTAGGTTCTAATTGATCACGGGAGTGTGCGAGGGGGTGTCCTATGTGAATATGCCCGGACAGGTACCCCAGAGAGTATAACCAGTGATTGCAGCGTACAACACACCAGCAAAGAAAAATGAGATAACTATCGATAGGGGAAAGACTGAAGTGGGAGAGTTTTCAGTGTTAGGGAGGGTGTGTGTGTTGAAGTCAACTGTCACAGGGATAACCTGAGTGCAGAGATAATAACCCACAGTGCTTGTGGGATTTGTGTGTTAGGAGGGGAGTTTTAGTGGAGGGTGAGGCAGAAGGAATTTTAAGAGCAAACAGGAGGCAGGAAGTGAAGACAGGAATTCTACGCCATGTTTTCTGTGTGTTGTCCCATTCAGAGATCATAACTGCAAGGGAAGAAGGCAGCTATATTTACTCCACTGTTAAATGTGAGGAAATGGGTCCTCAGGAAGTAAAAGGAATAGCTCAAGTCTGAGACAAAACTCACACTCAGGTGTTTACACCTTATGTTTGTGTTATTTTATTTTACTTTTTACTATAGCCACCTGGATCCCAGTGAATTCTCTTGGTGATTCTGTAAAATTTCAAGTTGAGGGAACCCTTTCTGGTTTGACCAAGAAGAGTTAACCTGTTGGTTTACTGATCCTCAGTTAAGTTCACAGGTAAAAGCCACCCTTATAGAAGAACCCAAAACAGGTTCTGTTTTTGTAAATTATTGCTTTCTTTTCTGTGTGTGTGAGACCGGGTCACACTCTATCGCCCAGGCTGGAGTGCAGTGGCACAATCATGGCTCACTGGAGCCTTCACCTCCAGGCTCAAGCAATCCTCCTACCTCAGCCTCCCGAGTAGCTGGGACCACAGGCAAATGCCACTATGCCTGGCTAACTTTTTAATTTGTATTTTTATTATTTATTTTATTTATTTATTTTTGAGATGGAGTCTCGAGACGCTCTGTCACCCAGGCTGGAGTGCAGTGGCCTGATCTCAACTCACTGCAAACTCCGCCCCCTGGGTTCATGCCATTCTCCTGCCTCAGCCTCCCGAGGAGCTGGGATTACGGGCGCCTGCCACCACGCCCGGCTAATTTTTTTTTGTATTTTTAGTAGAAACGGGGTTTCACCATGTTAGCCAGGATGGTCTCGACCTCCTGACCTCGTGATCCGCTCCCCTCAGCCTCCCAAAGTGCTGGGATTACAGGTGTGAGCCATCACGCCCAGCCAAACTATCACTTTCAGTTACAGAGATCAGAAGACATTTAGTGTAGATACGATGCCTCTTTCTGGGTCTGAAGACTGTGTCGTATATTAGGCACACTGGCTTGGTTAATCTCTGCATCACTTCCTGGTTGCAGAAATGCTATTTCCATCTTGTCAGTGAGAAACTCCTTTTAGAGTGCAAGATGCTGTCCGGAGTAAGTTGGGGACTGGGATTTAAACTCCAATGTCCCAGAGGCTTCGCACAGGTAGAGTGAATGTAACATAAACTGATGGCATATTCTGGAACACAGGTATGGCCCTCCCTCTTGTCTCTTGCTTTGATCACATTGTCTCTGCTTTTTTTCTTTTTGTGCCCCCCTCACCCCCACACACACATTTCTGGTAGTTGCTGTAGTTTAATCTTTAAGAAGGTTGCAGGGGTGTGGAATTTTGTTACATCCTGTCGTCTCATTCTGAGGTCTACCACCATGGCTGGGCATGTGAACCCAGGCAGTGGTAAATGATAAAAATATGCTGTGATTGGAAGGAGGTGGAGAGCGAGCAGGGAACACAGGAAGCAGAGAGGGATTTGTGGTGAAGGGTGGGAAGGGGCCTGGGCCTGGAGGGCCCCACCAATGTGTCTGTGTACCCTAAACACTTCTGTTTTCAGCTGGCTTGCTTCTGCTCACAGTTTCTCAATTTACATATGTAAGAACTGCAGGCAGAATGACTGGAATCAAGGGCACATGCCACTTGGATCCTTGCCAGCTTTTGTTTCAGGCTGACAACTCTTTGGATGTAATACAAGATTTATAGTTTTTTGTTTCTTCTAATGAGGTGGCAAGGTAAGTCTGCATCTGTTACAGCTGTTTGGCACAGGATCTATTGATTGATTTTTTAAAAGAAACATGAAAACATAAAAGTTTCAAGGTCTAAAAATAGTGTACATTATTGAGATGGTAATTGAACTTACCATAAGTCAACTTATCCTACCTTGTTGATGAGTGTGGGTGGGAGGCACGGCTGAAAGATACATTGACAGTGAAATTGAGTAAAAGCTCTTCCATTTCTCTTGAACTTCTGGAGCAGGAGAGTCACATCCTGGGATTTGAGCAGGGGAAGAAAACCTTCTGGTGTTTCTCTCAGGTGTCTGCACAAACAGACCTCATCCAGAGCCCGGATGCTGGAGTGCCAGCCTTCCATGGCGCTTCCTAAACACAGGGCCCAGAGCAGCTTGGCGATGCTTTTAGGGAGGTTCCAGGAGGAGTTGCTGTCTGCTCATCAGGGGCTTTGAGTGTATCTCACGTATCCTAAGTGGAGCTTGTTCACCTCATGCTCTTCTTTGAATGAGAAATTCTGTTCTCTGTCGTCAAACTATACTGGAATGGAAACGGTGTGGAGCAGAAAGGTTTAAAGAAGGAAACCTATGGATTTTTAGCTTGCTTATGTATAACTAAGTCCACCGACAGAAGAGAGCAGTCTTAATACAGCGTGGAGGGAGGTCTTCTCTTTTTATTTTTTTTTTAGCAGAAATTTTTTAGCCTGTTCTATTGCAAAATAAATTCAACTCATCTTGGAGAAGAGCCACACAGATGAAAACAGTGGAAAGACAGTAAAAAAATAAATAAATAAATGGCAGGGTAACCACTTGTAGCTTTATGTTATGAGGATTAGTATGATGTATCGTATTTTATTTAAAGAGGAATAAACTTAAACTTCATGTTAATGAAGTTGGCATATGATCCTGAATCAGGGGAGATATCAAAAATCTGGAAGGACAGAAATATTATAATTATGCCTTCAGGAGATTAAAAATATAGGCAGGAAATAACAAAATGAGATGCAGCTTGGAAAATGCACACTAATGCAGCTGGGAAAAAATAATGTAAAATGCAGAACCTAAGTGAACAGAAGAAATGTGCACCAAAATGCCAAAGGCAAGCAATATTTGGATGTATACATTGGACTACAGTCCACCACAGTGGGCTGACCATTAGGGGCCACCTACGTTGCTCATCCTCAAAACAGAGAAAGAGGTGATTATTTTTGCGGAAGGATGAACAGCAGTGTTTATTTTTCATTTCCATAATTTCACTGTTTAAGAGATAAGGAGATGGTAAGTCAGTCACTGGCAAAAAGCAACATAACAATAAGGAGTGTGGGACTCTATGATGATAGGAATGATGAAAGTCCAAACTGAGACAATGTAGCAGGGTAAGTGGAAATAGTGGACTGAAATGAAATTTAGGAGGGAAAAATCAACAGAGTGAAGATCCAACAGGGAGGAAGGAGATGTTGAAGCTGATTCTGTGTAGCTTCATGGCTTTGTGGAGTGCATGGCCATTGTCCCTACCCACCAGAGGGATTATAGGTGGAAATGCAGATTTGGCATGAAAGATAATGAATTCCATATTGGTTGAGTTGCTTAAATTGGTTGGAGCTTAAAGGATGCTCAGCTGTAGGAGTTCCTAGCATGTAAATGACTGTTAAGGTCCAACCGGGTTAGTGTGTCAGCTAATTTGAAGTGTTGGTGAGTGATAGGAAATTTCACATAGTTATATTGTAGAGCATATTATCCCAAAAGGCTGAAAAATGTAAGAACCTCAGACATCTTGGTGAGCCAACGGAAGCCAATCATTTAAACAGACATCTTTACATAAGACTCTGCTTGTTCAACTTTCTTAAATATGGCTACGGTATTATAGATAAAGCTATGTGAGTAACGAAACGTTTAAAAACATTGTTTTTAAGAACTATATAAGAAAATAAGGATTTTTCAGAAAGCTATGAGTTCTCAAATTTAGTTTCATTGGAAACATTTTTGTTTGAAAAGATTTATTAAAAAATCATCACCAATTCCCAAAAATCATGGACATTTTGATGAGCACTGGATGTAAGTCCTGCATTTTAAGGAAGCCATGTTGGAAGTCAGATTGTTGCCTCGTTTCTGAAGACATCGGGACTGATGATCTCCCTGGATAGTAATTAGCTGTTAATGAGCACAGTACCCAGACCAGAAGTGTCCCTAAAATAGCTGAAACATACACTCAAGCAAAATTTTAGTTGTTTGTTTGTTTTTTGACAGGGTCTTGCTCTGCTGCCCAGGCTGGAGTGCAGTGGCATGATTACGGCTCACTGCAGCCCTGGCCTCCCTGGGCTGAAGTAACCCTCCCACCTCAGCCTCCTGAATAGCTGGGTATACAGGTGCACACCACCACGCCCAGCTAATTTTTATTTTATTTTATTTTTTTAGAGACGGGGTCTCACTATGTTGTCCAGGCTGATCTGGAACTCCTGGGCTCAAGCAGTCCTCCCACCTCAGCCTCCCAAGGTGCTGAGATTACAGGCGTGAGCCACTGTATCTGGCCAAAATTTTAGATCTTAATTGAAAACTTAGGAAAGTTGAATTATCGCTCTTCAACTAAAATGCAACCTTCACAAAACAAGGGCTCAACATCACAGAATTTGGGGGAAAGGTGCTGGACCCAGAAATGTGAGAATTGGGTTCTGGGGCAGTATCTGCCCCTTTTAGATGCATGAGCTTTACAAGGCTCTTGAGATACCCGAGCCTGAGTCTATAATGCCTAAGGACAGGTGCCACTCCTTCCTTTCACATCTTTGTTGTAGAGTTTCAGGAGGCGTAAATGTTCGTTGTTGAAAATTCCAGCAACCTTCCTTACAGGTACAGTCATGCATTACTTAAGGATGGAGACACATTCTGAGATATTCATCGTCAGGTAATTTTATCATTGTGTGAACATCATAGAGTGTACACACACGAACCTAGATGAGATAGCCCCTGGGCTGTGTGGAATAGCCTGTTGCACCTCAGCCAAACCGATGCCACATTACTGTTCTGAATACTGTAGGTGATTGCAGCACAGTGGTAACTATTTGTGACCTAAACACATCCTAAATATAGAAAAGGCACAGTAAAAATACGGCATTATAATCTGATAGGGCCACTGTCGTATATGCAAAAACATCATTATGGGGCACATGACTGTATTTGTAAAAGTCAAATGGCTTCATGTGCATATGAGGCACAGGAGATGATGTATATATATAAAGTACATTGTTAATGTAGGCGAAGACCAAGTGTCTGAAACAGACAAGAAATTAGGGGTACACATGTGTTTCATCATAAATAAGTTTCACTGCAAGTTAGGGGCTAACTAGAAACTGAGGCTGTGTGCTTCTCAAAATGTTTTCTACTTCCTCCCCCTCATCATTAAAGTGTCTCAGTTATTGTCATTGTTTATATTTAATTTTTAGAAGGGAGATAAATAGTATTCAGTCATTCCTAAACATATTTGACTTAATTCCCTTCCAACCCTGCTCCACTTTTCTCTCTCTTTTTTTTGGGGGGGAGGGGGTGGGGTGGTGAATCTTTTGGATCACTTGCTCTGAAGAATATGGGCTGGGAACTCATGAACAGAGATTCTAGAAAAGATGGAGGAAGCAGTGTTTGGGAAATGACTTCGGGCAGTGGAAGAGAAGTTCGTCGCCCCTTAGAGTCTGGAGCATATGGGATGTGGGAAGATGTATAGAACAGACAAGTTTGGCGGAGGTGCTCTTATAGCACAGCCCTTTCTGGGGGAGCCAGCTTCCAGTTTGGAAGGGAGGGGATTTATTGAAGAGGTGAAAGGTATATGGGTGTTATAAGTTGTACTGTGTCCACCCAAAATTCTCATGTCAAAGTCCTAACCTGCTAGTACCTCAGAATGTGAGCTTGTTTAAAACTAGGGTCATTTCAGATGTATTGAGATGAGGTCATTAGGGTGGACCTCATCTTAATTACACCTTTATAAGGACTGGTGTGTCCTTATGAAGAGGAGAAATTTGGACACAGGCGCACAGGAAGAACGTCATGTGAAGATGAAGGCAGAGGTTGGGTGGAGCTTCTGCCAAGGAGTGCCATGAAATGCTGAAGGTGGCAGCAACCACCAGAGGCTGAGAGATCTCTGCAGCAGATTCTTCTTCTCAGCTCTCAGAAGGAGTCAACTGTGCCAGCACCTTGATCTACACCTCCAGCTTTCAGAGCTGTGACAATAAATTTCTGGTGTGGAAGGCCCCCAGTTTATGGTGCTCTGTTACAGAAGTCCCAGGAAACTAATATAAGGGGAGATGTTAGCATGGAGAATTCTAGCAGAGTGGTGGATGGTCCAGTCAAGGGAAAGCGTGGAAATCATGAGAATCGTTCCCTTTGTGGGTGGTCACAAAAGTGTGGGAGCAGAGCTGCACTTTTGCAAGTGGATTTGCCAGCCACATTTTTCATTTGTAATGGTGGATGTAGCTCAGGTTCTGGCATGTGTGGGACAGGAAACGCCTGAAGACATTTTAGACAAATGTGTCCTGCGATGTCCAGCCGCACCACTGAAAGAGTACCACAGTGATTTGTTCTAGAGCTTTCAACAAGTTGATAAGTTTCATCCACTTCACCTGTTGCTGGGTTTTTCTTAACCTTAGCAAGAACACTAATTAGTTATGAAAACCCATATTGATGAATGAGGTGAAGGCTGTGAGGAACATGCATACTTTGTTAGCCATTGATTTATTCATTGGTGGACTGCCCTGGGAAAGAGTATATCAGATTATAAGAAAAGCTCCAAAATGTTGTAGGATGTCAGTTAATCCTGTGACTACCTCTACTACTTACGAAAGAAGTATGTACTGTCATTTGGAACAGTATAAATGTTTAAAGTCATTAACTATCTTATATCATGGGTCTGGTTTAGTAATTTTTACAAACTCACATCTTCCAGTATGTGCCTTGATCTTGTAGGAGGGAAGACACTGAAATTCAGTGTGAATTTTCTTAGGCAATTGCCCTATTCTTTTTCGTTTTTCCGTTTATAAACCAATTTGAATGCAGTGGATTTTACTTAATCCTGAAACTGTATGCAGCATATCTTTTCTTCCTTGGCAGCTGCTTCACAGCTATGAAAATCAGCTCTCATGCCTGCTCACGGCATCTGGCTCACTCCCCACCGTGTGTATGTGCGCCCCTCTCTGTGAGCCGGTGGTTCAGCCGCCCACAAATGCAAGTCTGTGGGTCAGAGATGGTGCTGAGAAGCGGGAAGCTATGCATGTGTTTGCACATTTCATTTAGACTGTACTTCCCTTAGTCCTTTCAAAAGAACTAAAATGGGGGGAGGGGAGAACTTAATTTTTATACAGATTGTTCTGTATTTTCAAAATGACATCATTTCAGTTACATCAGTGATAAAAATAATTAGGAAGTAATAGTGGGCTGATAATTAGGAGCAACAAGATGGTGTTATTGATCCTAGCCCAGCTGTGTCCTTATTATGAGATATTGGTTAGAATTCTCAATAGCCACTGGGGTGATAGGAACCTGCCTCAGACAGTGTTTGTAATAAAAAGCTCGCTACAAGGCATGTTGTGAAATTAAAACGCATTCATCTGGAGAGAAATCCTGGAGATTCTTATTGTTGCTAATTAGAAACAGGTTGTATTTTCAGAGGAAGGGACCTTAAATGCATTTTCCGAGAATGTTTTTACAGTTGCATGACATGACTTGGGGAGTACGTAGGGGAGCATTAGAGCAGGGGCCCAGTTTTTCTTTCTTTCTTTTTTTTTTTTTTCTTCTTTGTTGGTGTCTCTTGCTCTGTTGCCCAGGCTGGAGTGCAGTGGCGTGATCTCGGCTCACTGCAACCTCTGCCTCCCAGGTTCAAGCGATTCTCCTGCCTCAGCCTCCCGAGTAGCTGAGACTACAGGCACCTGCCACCACACCCAGCTAATTTTTTGGTATTTTTAGTAGAGATGGGGTTTCGTCATGTTGGCCGGGGTAGTCTCAAACTCCTGACCTCAAGTGACCCCCCCCCCCGCCTCGGCCTCCCAAAGTGCTGGGATTACAGGCGTGAGCCACCGCGTAGGGCCCGGCTTTTCTGACTCAGCTTAGGAATTTGGAGGATGTGGCTGGGGTGCTCATGGCATAGGACTCAGCTTGCTACTTGTTTTCCTGAAGGTGACATGGCAAGCCCCATGTGTTATGCCGCGAGCAGTTGATGTCAATGGGAAGTGGCGTACTCAGTGACAGGAGCCAGCCTAGACTATAAAGTCAACTTACAATGAACTTATCTTTATTTATGTCCTGTTTTGGTTCCAAAGACTGGACGTGGACATTTGATTTGGCATCGTTTTCAGTATTATCTCATGAGGACTCTTGGAATGTTTCATTTGCTTGGTCTACATCTATCTAGGCTCTGGACTATGTATCCGCTCTGTGATCAAACATGGAATTTTCCTGATGCCTGGGGATGGGCTGGAGTGTTTACAAGTAGAGTAAATATGAATTCAGCCAAGATATAATTGATACAAAAAGAGGGTAGTATTTAAGGAATGAGATGATCATCGTATGAATGAAATAAAGGCCAGTATTGGTTTCTAATGCCAATAGAACTTTGATTGCTTATTCTTTAAGTAAGTTTACTTTTAAGCAAGCAAACAAAAACCACCTGAGTGTTTTGAATCATCCTCTAGTTCAGTTTCTTAGGAATGCAGTATTTTTGTGGTGCCAAAAAGGGTATTTTACTAAAAGAGAAACTGTGTCAGGATACATCACCCTGAATGTGACGGCACGCTAGGCAGGAGGCTGATTACATGCTATCATGTTGATGTTTTATATTGTTTTCACCACACTCCAGATGCCTGTCGGGGCTGACTTCTCATTCATCTACAGTGAGCCTCCGTAAAAATGTTCTCTAATACCCAAGAGATATACCCTGTTGCAAATAATACTTTTCAGAAAAGTCTTTAAAATTCAGGTAAAGGCAATTCATTCATACGAGTTGTTTCTCCAGCTGAAACTGGCATTCTCAATGATGTTCTCAATGAACTGATGATAAAGCCAACTGAAGACCCCCCACCCCCAAAAACCTCCCAAACCCCCAGAACTGTCGTGAAAAGAAGGAAATCTTGTTCATGGCTCTCAGGATGTCTGTAGGAATTTGCACACAGACATGAACTTTTTAAAGCAGGATAGATGGATGGCAAGGGCTGCGCATCTCATTGGATATTTAACTTGGGAAATGGGAACAGTGAGTGTAGCACGTAGGCAAATAAAGTTCTGCAGAATGAAGCTGATTAAAGAATTTGAATTTGAATGTGAAAGGACTTCTATGGTCCTTTCTATGTATGTAATGGTGTTTTTGTAGGTGAAAAATTTGAGGTCACTCTGTATAGTAGAGAAGTTCAAATATTTGTGAAATTGCATTATAGTTAGAACACAGTTAACCCAGGTTGAGTCTATTATGTTTCCTGCTCAGTTGTGGGAAAGCTGTGATCCCACACAAAAAGGAAACTGGACCAGCAGCTTCTCTTCCCTGGACGGACATTATCCACGCTCCAACAGCAACAACAGTGCCTTGCCTCAAGAGCTAAAAATCTGTTGATTCTAGCTGAATTGTTTAGAGAAAAGTGCGTTGAAGACTGAACCGTATAAACAGGTCAGAGTGAAAGTCAATTTTTATAACCAGAGTCAAAATCAGTGTGGAATAATTCATAGGTCATTCTTAATTTCATATGTTAAACATTGTGGTAGATTATCTCCAGCTTTTTGGCCCATGCTTTCAAAATACCCGCGTGATCAAAGCTTCTTAGATAGGATTGTTTTGCTCCGTTGTGGGGAAAGACAGAGCCTATGGTCATTCTGTCCTGTGAGCCTCTGCTTCCTCTGTAAAATGAGAGCTCCTTTTCCTCGTGTTTCCTGACCTCATCTAAGGGTTTTTACATTATTTTCTAAGGGAGGGTATCACTGTCTTTGGAAAGATCTCAAATAGCACATTTTTGTTTTCCTGTATACATATAAGAAAACTGGAAGGTAGGGATCAGTGGAAACTTAGCTGTACCTCAGCTACAATTCATTTATTTATTCAATAGTAGTAATAGAGGATTAGTGCCTGTGAGAGCCACAGCGCTTGAGCAGGCAAACGGGCCTCATCTGTCTGTGCTCCTTGGGCTCACATCTTCATAAGGAGGACAGTATTGTGGGAAGGTTAGTAGAGAAGTCAGTGTTCAGTATTGCGTTTCCAAATTTTTGTGGTCTTTCCACATAAGAGTTTGAAAATATAAAGGGCTTCAATTCGAATTGTTTGGCAGATGTAACAAAGGGTATCCTGAAGGTCCTTTTATTCATATTTGTTTCATGTCTTCCACCTACCTGATAACTCTTGCAGAACAGTATGTGCTGCGGCGGAGGAGGTAAGCTCCGTCATGGCGGAGGAGCTAGGCACGTGGAGGTGCGCTAAGTAGACCAAAAGCTCTGCAAGGGGTTTAGCGTCGCCTGGGGATAGAGCGCATGGGGAGGGTTTGTTTAGGGAAGAGTTTCAGGATGTGTGCTTTATAGATACGATTTCATTTAATCTTTAAAATCCCCCAGAGTATGGATCCGCTGCATTTTACAGATTAGGACAGAGTTGCAGTGACTAGCCCAAAGACGTGCCCACACATGGAGTAAAATAACATTGAATTACCAAGAAATGTTCTTCAGGGATGTAAAATGTGCCAAGTTTGACTTTCCAATAAGCCGACATTTTTAGCTGGCTTTGTTCAGATAGTTTTCTACAAGTATATAAGTTTTGTTTTATTACAAAGACATTTATTGGGTTTTAAAAAATTCATTCAGCCCATCATTCAGAAAATCTATAAGGGTTAACTGCTAACATTTGTAGTTCATTCTGATTTAGGAATCACAGTATGGTTTAAATTCCAATTTGAGAAAAAAATTACTAAGTAGAGATATATTTGTATCTAATTTGTTTACGCTCTGGGTTTCCAAAACAGTGAATAGAGATAGTATTGGACGCTGTGAATGGGCTAGTTTAAATTAAGAACAATTTCACTCATAGTAGAAAAATTATTTTTCGATGAAAGGAGGTGATAGGATTTTTCCCCCATGCTGTTGCATGTTGAAGATATTTCAGCAGATTGGTCAGAGTTCTGCCAAAGTGTTTCGAATGTTCTTCAGAACCGTTTGGAATGACTTGATTTTTCTCCTCAGGACACATCTGAATTTTCTTAAGCTTTTGGAACTCTTTTTTTTTTTTTTTTGTTTTAAATGTTACATAAACTCTTTGGTTCGAGCATTGAATGAAATGTTATGACATTTCAGGGGGAAAAAAATTTATAAGCATTAATCAATGTAAGATATTTGTTGCTTTTTCATTCGACCCCATCCAGCTTTCATCCTGACGCGCACCATACTGGAGGCACGGCTGCTTGTTTAATTGTTTAGTGCAGAACGCGGTTTGATCTCTTTCTTGTGCTTTCAGTACTGGTAAATTAATCAAAGAAGTTACTGCTCTGCTGGGCATTAGCATGGGTTTAGATGTTTCTGCTTCAGGGCCTGTTCATCAGCTAAAATGCTTTTAAGCCCTAAATGGAGAGTAAACAGTGTTGCTGCGGCCACTTTGAGGTGAGCCATTACTTGTGACCCGCTTACATTTGGGAAGAGGCCTGTTTGTATTAGCAGTTATTCTGGTTTGGGTTACAGCGTTTTCAAAATATTTTTTCTCCTTTTTATTTTAGTGTTTTTAGTATTTGTAAAGAGCGCCCCCCCATCACCACCATGTATACACACATAGGCATTTCAATAACAGTATGTGGAGATTAAAATCAGTGGACATTTCTATGAAGTTTGAAAGGTGAAATGTGTGTCCTCACCATGGCTTGTAGTGAGAGGACAATGAAATTATAATGCCAATTGAGAGAGCAGATAGCAGAACAGTTTTGACTAACATGAAATTGTGGATGCTTAGGTTGTTTTTCTGTCTTCCGTGAAATAAAAGTTGACACATTTCTAACTATTGGCAGCGGGTGGGCCAGGCATTTGGGAGGCACTGCACATGCTGAAGAGAACAGATTTTTGCCTTGCAGGAATTAGTCCCTCCAGGAAGACAGGCCTGGAAATGGTGATTTCTGGGCATGGGCTGAGTATTCTGATGGGAACAGAGTGGAGGAGGGGGAAGTGAAACTGGCAGAGGGGAAGGAGGGCCTGACGGAGATGGGAGAAGCATCAGAGGACCCCGCCAGGAAGGAGGTGACATTGGAGGTGGTCTTCAGAATGGAGCTGAAGTTAGCTGAGGGGAGTCCAGATGCGAGGGAGTTTGCAGTGCAGATTTTGTCTGGAGAAAAGCAGAGCAGTGGGAATGTGGGTTCAGAGGGGGTGTAGGCAGCAGGCAGTTCTGATACAGGCATTGTCACATCGATGTCAGAGCAGGAGACTGTGCTAGGTGGGGGCAGTCAGGAAGCCCCTTGAGTGAGCAGCTCCAGAGCTTAGGCTGTTCCTGGGGCAAGGGGGATGGGGGGATTTAAGAAAGCGTGAAGTGGGCGGCTTTGCCTTAGGAGCAGACCAAGACTGCAGTGTAGACAGGCAGCAGCCAACTCGTGTTCCTTCCGATTTTCTTTAAAACTGGAAGTTAGAGTGGGACATTCTGGTCATTACAGAGTAGAATGAATGACTGATGATAACCATCATACTATCTCTTTAGTTTCTAATTGTTGACATCTAAGTTTGTTTTTAAAATAATTATCTGGCCAGGCATGGTGGCACATACCACTAGTAGCACATGCTACTTAGGAGGCTGAGGTGGGGGATTGCTTCAGCCCAGAGTTTGCATCCAGCCTGGGCAACATAGCACGACCACATCTCTAAAAAACAAAACAAAACAAAATAGAAAAACGAAGAAGAATTATTTGCATGTATGTGAGCTCCAGTTTGTCTATGAAACAACCACGTTCATCTTTAGAAATAATCTGATTGTCTCCATATTTATTTACTTATTTGTGTCCCTCTAAAGCCACCGTAAGGAGAACTTGGTGAAGTCCTCCCTGAAGGGTCACTGGTCCAGTCAGTGTGGAAGACAGGCCGGTGTCCGGACAGTGGCTCCTGGTCCAGTCATTGTGGAAGACAGGCCGGTGTCCAGACAGTGGCTCCTGGTCCAGTCGGTGTGGAAGACAGGCCGGTGTCCAGACAGTGGCTCCTGGTCCAGTCGGTGTGGAAGACAGGCCGGTGTCCGGACAGTGGCTCCTGAGCCAGGCAGAGCAGGCTGTGTTTCTCAGAGAGCTGCTTTCCGGAGTCGTCACTAGACTTTTCAGGAGACCAAATAAAATAGTACACACCTGTGTGTAGAGTTACCAAAGCCAGGAACGTGGGCCCTAACTGTGGGCAGTTTCTCTGTGCTAGGGCTCCCTCTTCCCTGGCTACTCCCATCTGTCTCTAGTTTCGGGCCATACCCCGTGGCCACCCCCACACCAAAGCAGCCTCCCTCCCCACAGCCCTCCCCACGACTGACTCCCACCGCTTCCGTGTTGCTCTGCCTGGCTCCCATTCGGAAGGCCGGCGGTTTCAGTCCAGCTTTGGTAACACCGTAGATATTTTCAGTTCCGCAGGGCCCTTCTCCCCACCACGTGATGGGATTCCAGAAACGAGTGTGTTCCAGTGATAGGGAGGACGTGTGGGGAGCCTGGGGGCCTTGTCGTTAGGCACCTCACATGTGTAGTTTTGGCATTGAGTTTATAGGAGCACAAAGGCATCAAAAAGCTTGCGAAGAAAAACCCTCTTCTGCTCTATGTATATAAAACTTCTCTTTTGAAAGAGTTGCTTGGGGAATAAAATAGAAATCTTTTTGGAATTACATATGTAGTTCACTAAAGTGTTCCTCGTGACAACATAGCCGTGTTTAAAGCCTGAGATTGTGTTGTTCTCTGTCCAGGGTCTAAGAGTGAACTGGAGTCTTGGAGGTCTCCAGCGTCACAGTGTATCAGGGCACTCACAGAGAGCTTGCGAGCCTCAACGACAAAGGCACCCATGGGCTCCCAGCTAGTACTGCTGTCTTTGGTGGACAAAGGCTCCGTTTTCCTGATAAAATTTCGCTTACTGTGCAAATGTGATTTATTTGGTGGGTTTCCTGATTCTCCTACAAGGAGATTCTCTGTGGTTATTTGAAAGTAACTAAGTCAACCTCCCATACCTTGGCTTACTTTGAATTCACCCTCGTCAACAGATGCCCTGAGGGCCCCAGACTGCCATAAGCAGCTCCGCTACAGTGCAACCAGACGGGTAAAGGCGCAGTGCAAAGAAATGACCACATCTTGTTTTCTCTAGGACTTCTTCAAATACCTTGTACTTGGAAAGTTATGATGAAAATATCCTGTAATGTAGCATCACTGAAATGGCTACATTTTAGGCAAGGATTGTAAAGCTTTAAAATTGACTGAAACCTTGAAGTGTATTTATCATTTATTTATTTTATTTTATAATTTTTCTTTTTCTTTTTTAAGAGACAAGGTCTCACTCTGTCACCCGAGCTGGAGTGCTATGGCACAGTCATGGCTCACCACAGCCTCCAACTCCTGGATTCTAGCGACCTTCCTGCCTCAGCCTCCTGAGTAGCTGGGTCTACAGGCGTGATTGCCATGACTGGCTAATTTTAGCATTTTCCGTAGAGACAAGGTGTCGCTGTGTTGCCCAGGCTGTTCTTGAACTTTTGGACTCAAGCAGTCCTCCCACCTAAGCCCAGGAGTTTGGCCTCCCAAAGTCCTGGGATTATAATGCCTGGCCTGCATTGTATTTACACTGCTTTTAATAACTTATTTGCTTTTTCTTTACAAAAGTAATCTATGTTAATAATATAAGCAGAAAGAACAAAATGAAGGAATAATACACCCAAATCAGAGATAAACACTTTGTAAATCATTTTCTCCTGAAGTTTTATCACTGCATATATATGTATGTATGCATCTAGTATGTGTCTAAAATTGGATGCTACTGTACCTGTACTGTTGTAACTTGCTTTCTTCATTCAACAATAGGTAGTGAGGGCCAGGTGCAGTGGCTCAGGCTCATGCCTAGAATCCCAGCACTTTGGGAGGCGAAGGCAAGAGAGTACCACTAGTGGGCATATATATTGTTGCAATCCTACATAAAGGCAACCTGAATACAAATTTAACATGTGCATAACTTCTGAATAGGCAGCTTGGCTATTTATCCTAAGAAATGTATCCTAAGAGGCCAGGCACAGTGGCTCACACCTGTAATCCCAACACTTTGGGAGGTTGAGGCAGGTGGATCACTTGGGGTCAGGAGTTCAAGACCAGCCTGGCCAACATGGTGAAACCCCATCTCTACTGCAAAGAAAAAATTAGCCAGGAGTGATGGTGTGCCCCTGTAATCCTAGCTACTTGGGGGACTGAGGCAGGAGAATCGCTTGAACTCGGGAGGTAGAGGTTGCAGTGAGCCGAGATGACACTCCTGCACTCCAGCCTGGGCGACCGAGTGAGACTTGGAAAGGAAAGGGAAGGAGAAGAGAGGGGAGGGGAGGGGAGGGGAGGGGAATGTATCTTAATGAATAGGTAGACAAGGTCATAGGCACAGTCATTAGCTCATTGTTCATCAGCAGGTCCTTGAGAGTACAGTAGATGTAAAATGTATTGTTCTGGGAGAATGGACATACGCTGACTGCGTGTTCTTTTGTTTTGTTGTTAGAGACAGGGTCTCACTATGTTGCCCAGGCTGGAGTGCAGCAGCGGCACAAGCGTAGCTCAATGCAGCCTCTCACTCCTGGCCAGTGCTTGTTTGCCCACACATCAGCGTTATGTAATATTAGTCCACTTTGTTGTTGGCAAACTCTGTTCAAAGTGCTTCCTGCACCTCAGATTCTTTTTGGCTAGTTTTGGTTCAGCATCTCTATCCATGGTCTCAGGACTAGCTCATGGCAAGGCTCCTCTGATTTTTCTAACTCTCCTCCTCCCCTTTCCTTACCACCCTGTAGTGTGTCTTTGAGCTGTATGTGATAGCAATTTTTACTGGGGTGATTTATACATAGGCCATGTCTCCCCTCTTGAAGTTTGGAGTACTGTGGGGCACCACCAGCGCTGGTTGCTGTGGGGTCTTTGTGCCCTCCCTTGGTCTCCTTCAGTAAGCTGGGCCCTTAAGCTCTTGTGCCAAGAGAAGGAACAGACAGGGCAGACTGGAGGAGTGGACATGGGGCGCCGCTGATCAAAGAAAGGGTAGCCTGGCGGCCAGCAGCGCATCCAAGAACACTATATGAGCAAAAGTGGCAGGGAAATCCGGGAAGTGGGAGCTCACAAACCGAGTGCTAACACTTACCGGGTGTGGTCCCACAGCTGCCCTTTGGCTCCGCCCACAATCATTGATAAAGCCATTTCTAGCTTATTTCCAGCCCCCAGCTCAGTGCTGACTCATGTGAATGTTGGCCAGACGCTCTGGCCTGTGTGGTTATTGGTTTCCTCTCCCTTTGTTGCATACAGTCCTCTGTCTGCCTTTCTACAGAGTACAGCAATGCATAGCTGCAAATTTGAGCATCTCATTCTAGTGCGGTAGGTCAGTCCACAAATACACTCAGAGTGCCAGCTCCATGCTGGCTATTGAGATGAACACCACCAGGCCTATGCTGGGAAAACAGCAAACACGGTGCTGGTGTTGCAGGGAAATCACCAGAGGGAAAATTATCCTCAACCTGGAGGGATGGCTCATTAGCTCAGTGATGTCCTTTCCCAGCTTCTTTCTTAGAGATATTTTGTCTTTGGAACTGGCAGCCACATGAGAGCCATGTGTCGCTCCCTGACTGTGGAAGTATCCTGAGTGCTTGTCTCAGTATCCTGAGTGCTTGGGGTGCACCCAAAAGGCAAACACCGCTTGCGTCAAAACGCAGCCCCCAGAGCTAAGGAAAAGTCTGTCTGTCACTAACATAGCATCTGGAAGAAATCGAAAATGGGTATTTCCTAATTCCCGTTAAAGTGTATTAAGCCAACATCCATGTATATTTTTCCTCTCCTTCATTCACTCAAGGACTTTCAAAGAAATCGCACCCCTTGCACTTAGCATGGTGTCTGTGTGACTTAGTCAGTGAGCCATTAGGCACTGCAGATACCGTTTGCTCAGTCAAGATGGATAGCCTTGCCTTGTCACCGCGTAACGCCTTGGAGGCCATAGGCTATCTCTGCACATCTCCCTTAATTGCCTGGTGCATTTTTGTGGGTTGACTAGTTTGTTGCCATCTGCATAGCTGGGTTGTTTAATATATTTTTCTTTGTTCTGCTAATGATGTGAACTTCATTACATGCTGATAAAGAATCCTAAAATGTGCAAAGAAAACTGACAAAGAACGAACGGGCCCTGGCCCTGAACAGAACGGGCACACCACTCTGCCGGCTGCCCAGACGCTGCAGTTGTTGTTAGAGGAAGGAATGACTTTCTGTTTGCATTTTAGGAAAACTTCACCTTTTAAACATTTTAAATGGAAAAAAAAAAGTATGTGATTTTTTTTTTTTTTTTTTTTTTTTTTTGCAGTTTTACTGATATAAGCTACAAATAGCTTCTTGGAAGCCAGTCAAAACTCTCTTTTCAATAATGTTGAAACATTTTCCTTTGACTGGAAATTAATACCTTCAATTTAGAAGAACTCTAGTTAGAAGTTTATAGCTCAAATACAGCCCCATGTAACTAAGGGAATCTTGGAGAGTTATCTGATGTCAAAAAACAGAGCGGTGTTAGCTCATTTTAAAAAATTGTTCTAGTGAAATATAAAGCAAAAAATCCAATTTTTAATTTAATTTTTATAATTAAGAATCATTTCAGAAATAAAGTACTTCTGTTTTTTAATATAGCAAAAGACAGATTATTATGGTAGAGAATAAATTAGGATTTTAGGCTAAGAAAAATGGTCATCTGTTGGAGCGCATGGTTCTGTTTTTCACTTTTCACTGTTTTTTTTTTTGTTTTTTTGTTTTTTTTTTTGAGACAGAGTCTCACTCTGTCACCCAGGCTGGAGTGCAGTGGCCAGATTTCAGCTCATTGCAAGCTCCGCCTCCTGGGTTCACGCCATTCTCCTGCTTCAGCCTCCCGCGTAGGTGGGACTACAGGTGCCCGCCACCTCGCCCGGCTAGTTTTTATATTTTTTAGTAGAGATGGGGTTTCACTGTGTTAGCCAGGATGGTCTCCATCTCTTGACCTCGTGATCCGCCCACCTCGGCCTCCCAAAGTGCTGGGATTACAGGCTTGAGCCACCGCACCCAGCCTGTTTTTCACTTGTTAATTGTCTGGTGTTATTTTACATAGTTAGGCTTTTTCAAAATTTATTTTATGTCAATTTCTCTCAATTTTCTTAATGAAAAACTGTTTCTAGACTTCCATTTATACTAATTGCACCTTGATTGGATTATTTGCTGGTTTGCTTTTTGGGGTTTTGTTGTTGTTGTTGGAGATACGAGTAAGAGGAAAAACTATTTCCAGCACATGAATGGAAAAGAATCCCTTTGCTGTGTTTGACATTGCTTGAGGAGGCAATGTTTGTGACAGTTGCACATGATCGTATGTTTGTAATTTATTCTTGTGAACAGCTGATATTGTTTTAGGGTATCAGGTTAGGTTGAGCTAAATGTACAGTTCTAATCAATCAAGACAAATGATGATACTGTCACAATTCCACCTCCAGAGGCAGGCCCTCTCCACTGTAGTTCCCAGCTTCACCCAGGGACAAAGCTATGGAAAGGGAGGCATACTGACCCTGCCAGAGTTCCTTCTTCATTCCTCGTTCATTCCATCTCCAAACCCACCTGTGTCCTGTGGCCTTCACACTGCTTATCAGAACTGTTCCCATTATTGCTGCAATCTGATTCATATAGGCAAAACTGGCAGAAGCCACTGTGCACAAAGCATTCTGTTGGATGTAGGGGCAATTAAACAATGAACACGCAATCTTTTCCCTGTAGGAACTTACAATCTTATCTGTGTTATTCATATTCAGTGAATGATAATTTTAGTGTGAATATGTAATATAACATAATAGGTTGATATACAAAGAAACCCCAGGCCAGGCGCAATGGCTCATGCCTGCAATCCCAGCACTTTGGGAGGCTGAGGTGGGCAAGTCATGAGGTCAGGAGTTTGAGACCAGCCTGGCCAACATGGTGAAAACCCGTCTCTACTAAAAGTACAAAAAATTAGCTGGCTGTGGTGGCGGGCGCCTGTAATGCCAGCTACTCGGGAGGCTGAGGTAGGAGAATCACTAGAATCCAGGAGGCATAGGTTGCAGACAGCCGAGATTGCGCCACTGCACTCCAGCACAGGCGACAGTGTGAGACTCCATCTCAAAAAAAAAAGAAAGAAAAAAGAAACCCCATATAGATTTAGACATGGAGACAGTGGACTTGAAGGGAAGGGAGATAAATTCAAACAGGGACTCATCAGCCAAGACTTTCTTCTCGTTTCTCTTCCCACCTCCATCCTGAAGACCTTGAGAGGACTTAAAGCCGGAAGCTGAGAGGGGAAGGGCACTCCCAGCCAGGACTAGCTCTCAGCCCGGATGGTGTCCTCACAGAGGCGGGGGGATGGCGTCCTCACAGAGGCGGGGGGATGGTGCTCCAGGATAGCGTGCAGCAGCAGCACCTACTCCAGGTAGCAGCCATGATAGGTTTTTTCACCTTTCATCCATCTTTATCATTTATTTGGTTTTCACGGTTATCTTGTGAGGCGGATGGCAATGGCGGTATCCCCATATTATAAGCAGAAAACTGTGAATTGCAGGATTAGGTAACTGTTGGATTTTTTTTTTTTTGAGACAGGGTCTTGCTCTGTCATCCAGGCTGGAGTGAAGTGGTCACTTCACATGAGAAGTGAAAGCCTTTTCTCAGTCAGCTGAGACCCCTGTTATATGTATTTCTGACCCCCAAGCCCCTCATTTCTCAAGTTTCGTGGCTGGAACTTTCTTCATTCTCAACTCCCGCTTTGGTACTCACCCAATCCAGGCAGTTGTGTGTCTGGCTCACTCTGTCCTTTATCTCCTTTCTGAGCTCAGTGACTAGCTCTGCTCTGAAGGCACAGGGTCCTGCTGGCCCCATGCTGCAGCTTCCAGCCCAGGTGAGTAAGGCAGGTGTCGGCAGTATTGACCCCACCCATGAAGCCACCACAATGGCATACGTGATGTTTAGGTTGCCGCTGTTAACTTACAAAACGAGGTAACCTGATAAACATGGCTGTCCTCATGTTAATTTACTCTGAAACGTACTGAATAGCTACCAGGTGGAGTCAAAAGTTGAGATTTGGCTTCTGTGAACAGGTGATGTAATAAACTCATAGCCTTACCCTTTCACCCCTTTTGATCAAAAACTGCAAGATGATCATTACTCATTTCATATGATAAGTGTGTCCTTGAACATTAAATGGAAACAATTGAGGAGGAGAAAGAAAAATGAGCTGTGTTTTAAGTCCAAAAAAACATTGCAAAAACATGGGCAATTCAACAAATATTTGTTTGTTACCTATTGTGTATGGTGCTAAGAGGCCTAAAGATGAGTAAAACAAGTCCCTAACACCAAGTAGCTTGTAGCCTAATTATGGAGATGGAAGCACATAGCCAACCACATTTCAGATCAGACTTTGTCCAAGGAAGTGTTATTATGATGGTATTAATCAATTAGGAAAGCAAGTTGCAAAATAACCTTTACACTACAGTATGTCAACTGCTATTACAATTAGCTATAAAAATGTATTTCTTCTACGGATACACAATGTTTTGGGGCTCATGTCCTCTCTATATGCAGGCCCCCATGTGGTTGACCATTGTACTTACATTCATCCACCTGCCACCACCACCACATCTATCTGAAATCTGTCTGTCCATCTTTTTTCTGTCATTCGCCAGGACCTTATCAGACGTATAGAATCACTAGAAGTCATTTTCATGTTCCATTTTTGGAACGGTAGAATGCCACTCCTGTTTTTTAAAAACAGTTTTACACATATGATCACAAAAAAGAAAAGCATTATTATTTCCCGCTATTGAGATCTAGAATAAGTGGCTTGTTAAACAGTCTTCAGGTTTTAGAAAGTGTGTATGCTACTTGGAAGAAAGACCTTTGTGTGACTTACCTCCTTTCCCACCCAAGAAATTCCACTTCCAAATAAAGAAAGAGAGAGAAAGGAAGGAAGGGGGGAGAGAGAGAGAGATATATTAATCTGCAAACTACCCCCTGAGTGTGAAGCACACATGGTGTTGGCCGTTGCTGTCCCTGTCCCTGTGGCTCTGGGGTCTCTTAATTGCTTGGATTAGGACTGAGGCGAAGGTCAGAACTGGATAGCCTGCCCGCTATTTCCAGAGTGCAGGAAGTTACAGTTTGGTGTAGATACGGGACTGGTAATCAGATGACCTTTTGTTCTGTGCACAGGTGATGGGTGAAGGGCAGGCCTAATTAAAACCATCCAATAGATTAAGCATCTCCGTTGTCATTAATTTTCAGCCATGCATGAGCTCGTGATGCCTGGTCCTGCAGGAGTCACAAGTTCGCTCTGAAATGTCAAAACTCAAACACTTCTCAGCTTTCCTGTCCGTTCTGATTCCTGTTCCCACCTTCCCCACAGCAGAGGTCAAGCACACTGTTTTGAAATACTAGTAAAATGTGCAGTGGGGAACAATACATGTATGTGAACTTCGAGGAAGCCAGACACTCCTGAGAGGGTCTTGGGGGCGTTAATAAAGCATCTCAAGGAAGCTGAGTATCAAATTCATGCTTTTTGTGCTAAAAACATTAAGGTATTTAAATGTGTTATTCTAATCCCTGTTTCAGCCTGGGAACAGAAGGATCTAATATCTTTTATTTAAATCCCAGCCTTCCTAGACTGCTCCATTCTTTTCAGTCTAGTACAGGAAGAGACAGACTATAACCAGTTGATTTCAGTGACTACAAAACTGTATATAATTCACAACATACAACACATTCAACTTTTACATAAAATGCACTTGCCCAGATCTTAATACATTCCACATCATTTAGTAGAGATGTCAGGTTTTCAGAAGCTAGACTTCTGTCAGAATGCCACTTTAATTGTTCTGTTTTTTTTGGACATGCGATAAAATTGTCACAGACGCAAGTACCGATGCATAAATTCTGAACCCCCAAGCAAAGTATCCTTATTTCAAAGTGAGCCCTTTCTCAGTTGTGGAGTAAACCGATCTTGAGCAGACAGGGTGTCCTCCTGTTTTTCTGAGAGCCCCTCTGCAAGTCTCAGCTGCAGAGGCAGCATTTACCGCTCGAATGCAGGATCGAGTTTTAAGGGTTTTGTTCAGTTAATAAAGAATATCAAGTTGCCCTCACCACTAACAACTGTAGGATGGCTGATCTGTAACTCCTGTTTCAAAGAAGACGATGCTCATAGGATGTTGAAGCAGTCACAAGTCGTCATGTAGTAATTAAGATCAGTAAAATATATATAGAGAGAGATGGCCATATATATGCCTCATATCTAAATCAATTGTTATGGCTTCTTCTCTTTAAAAATGTTTGGTTTTCAAGGACATTATTAGAGCCTGAAATCAGAATTTAGACGCCATATAAAGGTATCTTCAGGTAAATAGAATAGCTAATCTTAAAGTTCTTCATATTTTGTGTGTATACGTTGGGAGGTGTATATAACACTGAAATAATTAGAATTGAACTTCCTATCATTATTAAATATTGAAAATGAGTTAAACGAACCCTTTGTACAAGGAAATTATTAGTAAATGTTAATGTGTGTTTGCAGTAGCATATTAACATAAATATTTTCTAAAAGCTGTCTATTTGTGGAGTGTGAAGAAGAGCTCAAATTCTGTTTTTGAAAGTTGAGTTATAAAGAATCTTTTGGAATATGGAAGCATTTAACCTTAGTATTTTTGAAAACTGATACACCTTATTAAAAAATTTTTGTACTTATACAATGCTGTGGAAATTTCAAGCTTTCCACAATTTATACATGCTCAAATATATGTGTTAAATTCCTAAAATTACCATGGAATTGCAGCACTAAGATAAAAAGCAAGATGCTTGCACAGCTGCCTGCCTCTCCCCTCTCCTTTGCACAGACTCCTGGTGTTGTGACCTTAGCACCCGTTCAATTGCCATGTCACCCAAAGGAAAGGACCTATGGCTGGTATTGCCAAAATATGGTGGATGTTATCAAAACATGCATGTTTCAGCCATACCAAAATAATGCCGTCAGTACATCTGAGCTCTTAGATTACTTGCTCCACAAATCCTGGAGCGTGTTGACCTGTATTTCTCAAGGGTGGCTGGATAGCATCAGGGTTCATTATTATGTCATGCATGTTTTATAACCAATAATGAGATATACGTTTGTCATACTAGTCAGTCAGCAAGAATCCTTATCCTACTGCGCACTGTGTTAAATAGTCATTTGTAATGCAAAGATACTACAGAGGTATTCTATTGTGATGGAATCGGATTCTAGGCTTAAATCATTGGACAAAGAACAAACAGGTGGTTGAGCTAAGCTGGGCAAAGTAACGCACACCTGTGGCCTCAGCTACTTGAGAGGCTGAGGCAGGAGCATCGCTTGAGACTCGGAGTTCAAGACCAGCATGGGCAACATAAGGAGATCCTGTCTCAAAAAAAAAGTGTATGTGTATAAAATATATGTTAGTACAGTATACATACACACACATATGATAAGGTACTTGAATATAATTTGTTGGAATGATTTGCATCATGCAACATCCCCAAGACCACTTGTAAATGTTTGGCAAGCTGGTGTCTGTTAAGCCCTCAAAGTGCTTTTGTCAGGTGTTTTGCAGGGGCCAGAGATGGGCTTATAATAGTCAAAGCATTATGATCTAAAGAGGCCAAGAAAAAAACTAAGCTCAGGTGTTAGCTTTTTCCAGGAGAGCTCTTTGTGAGGACAAAGATTGTTGTCAGCCATGTGTCATTAAAAGCTGTCACAAGGCTGGGCACCGTGGCTCACGCCTATAAACTCAGCACTTTGGGAGGCTGAGGTGGGCTGCTCACCTGAGGTCAGGAGTTCAAGACTAGGCTGGCCAACATGGCGAAATCCCATCTCTACTAAAAATACAAAAGAAAAAAATCAGCTGGGTGTGGGTGTGGTGGTGCACGCCTGTAGTCCCAGCTACTTGGGAGGCTGAGGCAAGAGAATTGCTTGAACCTGGGAGGTGGAGGTTGCAGTGAGCTGAGATCGTGCCCATTGCACTCCAGCCTGGGCGATGGAGTGAGACTCTGTCTCAAAATAAAAAAAAAGCTTTCCCAGAAGGCCTAGAATGTTTTTTTGGTTTTTTTTTTTTTTTGAGACGGAGTCTCGCTCTGTCACCCAGGCTGGAGTGCAGTGGCCAGATCTCGGCTCACTGCAAGCTCCACCTCCCGGGTTTACGCCATTCTCCTGCCTCAGCCTCCCGAGTAGCTGGGACTACAGGCGCCCGCCACCTTGCCCGGCTAGTTTTTTTTTGTATTTTTTAGTAGAGACGGGGTTTCACCATGTTAGCCAGGATGGTCTCGATCTCCTGACCTCATGATCCACCCGTCTCAGCCTCCCAAAGTGCTGGGATTACAGGCTTGAGCCACCGCGCCCGGCCAGGCCTAGAATGTTTTTAAGGGTATTTGGAGAAAATAGAATCAAGACCCACTAGCATGTTGGTCAGGAAGTTTGCAAACGGTATCTTTTCTCTTGAATCACAGGACAAGTGGGGTGTTTTTATCTGCTTTCCATGAATGATGCGTTTGGATCTCTCAGAGGTGGCCAGTCATTTATGTATTCCTTTCATCCTCTCCATCTGCGAGTAGGCTTTCAGAACTGCACGCTAATACCATGTTCCTAGGTCTGTTGTTTATATGGAAGTTAAGATAGTTTTGTTTAAATAGAACTGTATGTTTTTTTCTATTACACTTAATTATGGGTGGAGATGTAACTAGTCTTGAAATCATGATTTTGATAGTCACCATTTATTGAATGTCTGCTATACAAATCTTAAATTAGACGTTTGCAGAAGGGTGAGGAAAGGGAGGGATAGAAAAGAAATGAAAGATGTCATCTCGGTCCTTGTGAAGGTTAGAGAGAAAAACATACTCCCCCAGGATGGATAGAACCAATTGCATTGAATAGTTTGTGGAAAGAAATGTACGGATTAAATAATTTTTTTAAAAAGCCAATTCTTAAAACTTTTATGTCACCTGTCTGCTCTTTCATAATGCAGCTGATGGTGTTAGGGAAAGAATGGTAACTCAAATCACATGGCATTTTGTAGGAAATCCCCTCTTTTATGTTCAGATGTGGTTTTGAAACATGTAAGGATTCCGAGAAATGCTTCCATGGGAGGGGGTCCATAACACCTTCGTCTTTAGAGGAAATACTGGCGTGAGATTTCCAGAATTTTTTGCTGCAAAAGCAACCAAAGCTAGAAACACTCATCCCTGAAAGTCTGCACACGTGGCTCATTTAACAGTGAGGTGCACGTAGTCACTCTGAAACCCCTTTGCTCATGGATTGTTCTTTCTGCTGTCAGCACTCACCTTGCTTTTCAAAATATGTCCCACCTTAGACCCAACCCTTGTGAGGCTGCCTCTTGGTCAAACACTGCATTCTTTGAAATAAATACTGAACTGCTCTCACCTTTCCTTAGTTGTTGCATCTCTGTAAGGCACACTTTCTTGCAGCTTTCTTAGTTACAGCTCCCCTCCATGTGTAAGTTTTTATAGTGAGGGAGCTTTTATAGTGAGGGAGCTTTTCTAGTGAGGGAGCACTTACATCTCCCTTAGAACTATTGAGTTGAGTTGCAATTTTCTTTCTTTGTGCCTCTAAATAAGCTAACCCACAGGTACCTATTGGGCTTGCCTGAATGTACCCCCATTCCTGCCACTATCCTTTCCCACTGCTGCCCTCCCAACCCCAAATTCTACATCTGCCACTGTGCTCCAGCGGCCATTCCAAGCTGCCCAAATTGTCTACTTTTAGAATTTAGGGCTACAATGAAGTACACCAAAATCTGGGGCATGAGATTAAGTTTTGAGGGAGCCGCACAGTTCGGGTGAGAGCACAGATGTTCCAGAAGGGAACGACTGTCCAGAAGACCTGGACACCCCGGGTTGCATCCTGCACAAATGTACTAAATGCATCTGAAGAAAGAACACAGTGGTCAGAAGGGATGTGGTCAGCCATGGAGGCATTTAACAAATAGGATGGGTTAATTAATTTAACTGGTTTTAGACTCAAATATCAAGTGTTTGTATATCTATCTACTTAAGCTATGAGATTTTTAAAGGTACTGAAGTTTTTGACTGCTGTGGAAAAGAAGACGTTATATTTTATTTAAATAACTATTTTAATAAGAAAATCCTTTTCATAGGATAGTATTTTCAACAGGAAAATGAACACTTTTCCAAATGAAATCTTCTGATATATTGGAGCACTTTATAGTTAAATATCATGTATTTTAGGCTTTGTATTGATAAGTTGGTTTCTGTGTCATTACAAAAAACAACTTACGAAGTATTGTATGTTGTATTTCAGTTAGTTTCTGCCCCTGCCACCTTCGTATTTGAGACACTCAGATTAAAAGAGTATTTTTAATGAAATACCAAACAAAAAATGTATACTTTCTGGGTTTCTGTTTAAAAGTGAAGAAGGAAAACCTACATATGCAAAACTTTAAGAAAGGGGATAAGATTCAGTGTTTCTTGTAATTGTTAACTGTCAGTATGGTAATGTTGTATGTATCTTATGCTATGGAAATTCAGGCTTAGCTAGAAAACATTTGTACTAGAAAGAACTTGTGGTATTGTCCGGGCCAGTGCAGGTGGCTCGAGTGTGGCCCAGAGACAAGCAGCAGCGGCAGCACTCAGGAGCTTGTTAGAAATGCACATTCACAGGCCCGGCCCAGACTTTCCGATCAGAGGCTGTACCTTGACAATCCCTCTGGGTGATTCTAATGCTCACTTAAAACTGGAAACTCATTGATCCAGGATAGTGGTTTTCAAACTTCCTTTTAGTCATTAAGGACTGCTATATGTAATAAAGATGTTTTCAAATCCAGATAGTGAAAGAATTTTGTGAGTCTGGTTAATTAATAAGTGTTTTGGGTCTCTCGGGGGGTCCTGGGTGGAGTTCCTTGTAACCTCTCTGGCTCAAGTGAGCTCAGTGTACGAATCTGCAATCGAGATCCAGCCCCCCTTTGACAACTGGGCAGGTAAGATCAGAGGAGGTAAAGAATCTGCCTAGTTTATCAGGGAACCCCGCCCCCAGTATTTCAAAGTAGGTTCTTTCTACTTTCCGTAAGTGTCAGCTGGTCTGAGAAATAAAGAGAAAGAGTAGAAAGAGAGAAATTTTACAGCTGGGCCTCTAGGGGTGACATCACATATCAATAATAGGACCATGATAGGACCATGATGCCCACCTGAGCTGCAAAACCAGCAAGTTTTTATTAAGGATTTCAAAAGGGGGAGAGGGTGTACGAACAGGGAGTGGTCACAAAGATCACATGCTGCAAAGGGCAAAAAGGAGAACAAAGATCATAAGGCAAAGGGCAAAAGCAGAATTACCGATTAGGGCCTATGTTCAGCGGTGCACGTCTTATCTTGATAAACATCTTAAACAACAGAAAACAGGGTTCAAGAGCAGAGAACTGGTCTGACTTCAAATTTACCAGGGCAGGGTTTTTCCCCACCCTAGTAAGCCTGAGGGCACTGCAGGAGACCAGGGTGTATCTCAGTCCTTATCTCAACCGCATAGGACAGATACTCCCAGAGTGGCCGTTTATAGACCTCCCCCCAGGAATGCAATTCTTTTCCTAGGGACTTAATAGTAATATTCCTTGCTAGGAAAAGAATTTAATGATCTCTCTCCTACTTACACGTCCATTATAGGCTCTCTGCCAGAAGAAAAATGTTTTTTTTTTGCCTGACCCTGCAGGCAGTCGGACATTATGGTTGTCTTCCCATGTTCCCTTGCTGTTACTCTGTTCTTTTTCAAGGTGCACTGATTTCATATTGTTCAAACACACATGTTTTACAATCACTTTGTACAGTTAACACAATCATCACAGTGATCCTGAGGTGATGTACATCCTCAGTTTATGAAGATAACAGGATTAAGAGATTAAGATAAAGACAGGCATAAGAAATTATGAAAGTATTATTTGGAAAGTGATAAATGTCCATATTAAAATGAAATCTTCACAATTTATGTTCCTCTGTCATGGCTCCAGCCAGTCCCTCTGTTCAGGGTCCCTGACTTCCTGCAACATTAAGTTTGCTCAGATGATATTGCAAGATCAGAAGTAGCAACTCTGAGAGCAGGATTTATGTATATCAGATAAATTAATGTATGATCATTAGTTCTATAAAAGCAGTTACCCAAGATTTCACTTAAGTGTTATATTTGAAATAACTTTAGAGAGCTAGTTTTTAAATTTCAGGGACATGTATCCCATAAAATGAGATACTCCAGGAACTGATTTTTGTAAGTCTCAAAAGAAAAACTTATTTTTCATTTTAGAATCTATTATATTATCCAAAAAAGCAGATAGAATACTCCAGTCAACTGAATGCTTTTGGTTTATATTTCTATTCATAATACACCAAAATAGGATTAAAGAAGTGCCCCCAAGCACCTAGGTTAGCTCAGCTGTGGTCTGGAGTTTTTATTTTATAGGTTGAATTATTATATGTTGGGCATACTTATTAAGTGTGGCATGTGATTCCAGGTCACAAGTTAAGATTAAGAAAGAGCCAGCTTGTGCTTCCTGGCAACTTGGTATACTAAAATACTGCATATGGCTAAAGCGGGGTGGTGCCTCTTCAGTTCTGTAGAAATTAGCTGTTGGACATCTGTTTTGAACCCCTAGTGTGTGCTAGAATTATGTTTTCTCAAGGCATTACAGCTGAGGGCGTAATAAATCCTTGATGAGAATTTCATGCTCCTAAAACACTGCCGTATGGCTTGCTTTATATACCCCGGTCGGGTTTTCCCCTAATTTTTGCTTTTTGGGAAAGGCAGCTGTTTGATGTTCATAGATTGTACTTTAAGCCATTGGAATCCTGACTTGACTTACTTGAGATCCAAATCCCAGAGTGGCAAGCCCAGTGAGTCTATTTGACTTGCTCCTCATTTCCCATTGGTTGGCCTATCGCTAACCTCCCTCATAGAAAACCAACAACTTTAACCTCAAAGAAAACCCGAGTCTGTTTAGGTCCTTTCCGGTTCCACTCCCGAGATTTTCCGACCCCTGAAGTGTGAAGTGACCAAGCCTTCCGCCCATGGGCTTCCTTTCTCTCCAGACCACCTCGAATTTGCTTAGGAAGAAGCCAGCTTTCTTGATCACTTGAGTGACATATAGACTCAAGGAGGAGTCGCAGCCTCAGGCCTCCTGATTCCTGTTTAAGTTCCTGTTTTACGCTCTCTTGTGATACTTTCATGGATGCACAAGAGGAGTTGTAGATTAAGTGATGGCCTCCTTAGTGAGGTTCCACCTCAGTGAGTGAATGATTTTAATTAAAGAGTGATTAATGTAATCATAGGACTCCAGACTCTGGATCCACTATGTCCTCAGTGTCTCAGAAATTCCTTTGCACAGCCCTTAGACCAAAAGGAAAACTTAAGTTTCTAATTATTAAGTAGGTAAAGTCAAATAATTTAAGAAGTATTTATGACCCTACAACTTAGCAGACATTTGAATCAATAATGTCATTGAAAGACATACATTGAAAGAAATAATCCTTATTTCCTCCATTGTTAAAATAATCATTACTGTTGACAATGGCATGTGGTTATGTGACTGTTGAGCGCTGCACAACTTCCCAAACTTTAGGCTAAGCATAGCTGCTGCCTTGCTCATTTTCTATTCCACATTGATTTTCACAAGGCATTTGCTTTTTATCATCACCACCATGAGAGCTCAGCTTCACAAAGACATACCATGAAAAGGGATGCAGTGTGATTTACTGTTGAAACTGTGAGCTACTTCCAGCTAGTATTTTTCACTGTTACCTGAGAGACATTGCTGTATTTCCCTCAGAAATTAAAAAAATTTCTGCTGCAGCATCCCCAGAGCACCTGCATACCCAGTTGGGAACCACAAGTCTGATGGCATGCAGTTCTCAGAAGTGTCCAGTCTTGTTTTGTTTTTCCAACAGTTAAGATGTTTCACATAATCCTATGCTAGGTGGAGTAGGAGATGCAATTGTTTTATACTTGCTAGTCAACACAGTGGTTTAACATTAATACATCACCACCATTCCATGAGGGTGGCTGGTTCTCATTTTCCCAATCCCACTCATGGAAAGCAGGGGCTCATGGACCTCCTTTCCCTGCTTAAATGGTTAATGTGTGGTGCGCAGGAAAAGGTCATATTCAGGCCTTTAACCGTGGCTCCCAGGTTGTTTTCTCCAACCATATTTGATCTGTGGTTCTGTAGAGTTCAAAAACAAAATGGGAAGTCACTTTTGTGTAGCCAATTACAGCTGTGGACTGCCTCTGCCAAAAACATCAGCCCTTGGCTTTAAGTAGCAGTTGCACAGACTAGGAGGGAACACATACAGCTTAATATCCCTTCATGTTAAAATTGCTTATGTGGAGTTGACTAGAGGCTTCATTGATAATCAGTGGTAAAGCTCAAGTAACTTTCTTTTAGGTCACATTAAAGTGAATCTGGCATCTGCTACCAGGGAGATGGTGATTCTGTTCTATCCTGCTCTCAGTTGCCTAAAAGATTATACGTGGAGGCTATTTTTTAAGTTCTGAAGCATGCCTATTAAATAATGGTTGAAGAACCTGAGAATATGTAGCAAGCAACAACTTCCTTTGGGAGGAAGGATGTGATAGCTATTTTTATATTTCAGCCTCCCAAATATTTGTAAGAGAAGTTAGACTTTTCCTGTTTAGCCCCAAATGACAGAGTTAGTACTCTTAAGTATGCTTAGTAACAACAAAAAAGTAAAAATAATTTGCAGTGGTCACACCTACTCCAGGAGGCATCGAACTGCTGCCATTGCAAACCCTTGTGAAAATGCTAAAAGGGACATCAGGTTGTGTAACCCGGCTCCTAAAGTCCTTTCATCATGTTTTTCTAACTTTCTAACTCTTATCTTTGTCACTGAGCAAAGGCTTTTTACACGGTTTTACATTCAGTTTGCTGTCTCACCAAATGCGTTTCTTTCTCAAGTTGGTAGAATGAGATGTCAGGTAGCACTTCAGTTTTCTGTTTGGAACAGGTATCTTTGTGGGTAGGGACCATCTAGGAGCAGTTGAAGTTCTTACTGGGCAAATCTTTGAGTGTCCATTCTAGCTGATGCATGAAGTCCAATGTGGGCGTGGCCAGTAGACCTCGGGGACATCCAGAAAAATCTTTTACTTTGTGTTTATTCTGTGTGTGTGGCAGCGGGGGGCTGTGGGGCTGTTTAAGTGATCCAAGAGCTTACCTGTAAATTCCCCAAATCAAGCATCAGCTTATCAATTCAGAATGTACAGTCACTCAGTCCTGAGATGCTAGTCTTTGGTTCATGTTGCTGTGTTTTCTGGTCTGCACTCTGAAGAAGCACTTCACTATCATGAATACCCCTCTGCTTTAGACCCCACAGATTTATACTGGCTCCTCTTCCCAGACAACTTGAGGACCTGGGAAAGCTTGGCCGCCATCTTGGATTCCTTGTGGAAAGAACCGCTCCTAGGCAGGGGCTGATCTTCTCGCCCCCTTGAGGGCTGTGCTTGCACGGCTCAGCGAGGGGAGACTTCCGCTCCCTGACTCCCATCCTAAATCCTCTGCCTTGGCTGCCCTTCAAACACAGCTTCCTTTTCTGGGGTGGATGTAGAGAAGTCTTTTTTTCTTTCCTCTTACCCCAGCCCTCTTTCTGCACGTTCTCATGCCCTGCCAATTTCCTTTCCCTTCTGTAAAAGCAGATTTTACAGAAAATTCCCTTGCCAGCCCTCGGTTGTATATGATGTACCATAAAGCAAAAGGAGGTCTGTGCTGGCTTTCTGATTTATTGGAAAGATATTTCCGAAGACCCCTGTTACTAGCCTGACTGCCTTTATCATTCAGCAGGGCACACGTACCCCTGAGGAGTTTGTGCAGATGCCTCCCACTGAGCAGAGTGATTACAAATAGGCTGTGTTTTAAGTTAGTTTTCTGTTGTGTATTTCATCTGAGAAGTTGGCAAATACTTGAAAGCCACAAGCTCCTGTTTTCTGAAAGCTTCTTTGCACATGAGCATAAAATGTATGTATTGAATTTGGAGATCATCCAGTAACTGTCCTTTTAATGCAGCGGAATGTAGATTACAGCTGTTTCCTCTGGAAAGATGTGCATAGTTCTGATTTCCCTCTCTTTTCTCATAGAGTGTCTCCTCTGCAGAAGTCTGAGATAGTGGATGTGGTGAAGAAGCGGGTGAAGGCCATCACCCTCGCCATCGGAGACGGCGCCAACGATGTCGGGATGATCCAGACAGCCCACGTGGGTGTGGGAATCAGTGGCAATGAAGGCATGCAGGCCACCAACAACTCGGATTACGCCATCGCACAGGTCAGCAGTTTCGGAGTCCAGCCGCCCCATCCTGTTGAGAGATGGTAGCTGGGCATGAGGACCTGGCGTTTAAGCTTCAGTGCAGCCCCAAACCTCTGCCGCTCCTCTTGAGGTTGCTGTCCAGATGAAAACCCAGGGATATTCGGATTTCTCTGTGGTTGTGATCTTGTGCAGTTTGGAGGCCCTGTCCTGCTGGTGGGTTTTCTTTGGCCAGCTGTGGGGTTGGCCAGGCTGTTCTGTGATCCAGGCAAGGTGCTACTCCTATCAGACAGGTCCCTGATCTTGCTAATAATAACCTCTCACCCTCAGCTTCTGCATCTGCTGCATTGCTTTTCCTACTGCATCACCTGCTGAAGCACAGCTGTGCTCGTGACAGCCTTTCTCTGTAATCCCGTTCTGGTCTCAACCCTGCCAAAGGTGCTGGGACACCCCCTGGTTAGGTGCTTAAGATCAGGGGCGAGCAGTGATTTACAGCTGTCGTCTTCCCTGTAGTTGTGACAGGGGTGCTGCCCAGGACCACGCCTGTGAGGTGAATTGCCACGAGCATGAGCTGGGTTTGGGCCGTAATGACCCGTGGTCAGTAGCAAACAGCCTCCTGAAGTTAGGCCAAGTCCAGTCCATTCCTCTCTGCCCTGAGCCTCGCATGCCAGGGCTCCTGATGTGCTGTACTGCACTGCTGGCCTAAGGATGAAGGAAAGCTCCACTCCGCAGTGATAGCCCAAAGGTGAGGGAAGATAGCCGATTTCCTGACCTGTAGGGTGCATATCTGAGACCACCTTTGCAAAATCATGACGGAGACCGTGGAAGAGATTGAACTTAACCGACTCCATCTTGCTTCTAACCTCCAAGCTGTCCTTGTTCATTCCTGGGCATAAGCTGAACTAACTTTGAGAGAAACTTAGTTTATCGTTTAAACAAAGATGGTAACAGCCCTTTCCCAAAGCAGACCTCCTCCTTGCCTGGGGACTAGACTGACATTAACCACAAGATTTGAAATGATGGCTTAGGAGTCATGCAGTTGGAGGCTACAAGATTCTGACCCTCTTAAACTGCTCCTAAGATCAGCGCTTGAGACATTTTGCAGACCCTGCACTTGATGGATCAGCTGGCACCACCCAGATCCGTAAACTGGCTCATCTAATCTTGTAGCTCCCACCACCCAGGAACTGACTGAGCACACAGGAAGACAGCTTTGGACTCCTGATGATTTCTTCCCTGAGCAATCAGCGTTCCTGGTTCACTGGCTACCCCCATCCAAGTTTTCCTTAAAAGCTCCCTGAATGCTCAGGGAGACTGATTTGAGTAACAATAAAGCTCCAGTCTGCCTCACATTCAGCTCTGCATGAATTATTCTTCATTGCAATTCCTCTGTCTTGTGGAATCGACTGTGTCTAGGCAACGGGCAAGGTGAACCCCTTGGGTGGTTACATATCTCGATGATTGGGCCTGCTGGATCATCCAGAAAACCTGGACATCACAGTGAACCTAGGGCATGTCCCTCTGTCTCCAGATTGCGACACATCGTGAGTAGATGCCTGCCCATCGGCTGGGTAGCAGGAATCCCCTTGTGTTTCTGCGGTGTTGAGGTGTTTGAAGAACGTGTTCACCTCAGTCACACGAACACAAGGAAAAACGGCTATCCACCCCTTCCAGCTGAAATCAGGGGCTGCATATAAAATGTGAACGAGCTTTCTATAGCCCCAGGGCTTCAGGCCAGTCCTCTGCAGCTCTGGGGCTCCACCTCCCCAAAGTGGGGGCTGTGTGTTAGAACACCTCTCAGGTTTCTTCTCAGCTCGCAGTTCTGCAGATGCAGGGAGGAATTACAAAATCCTCCTGGCTCTGAAAAGTGCGTGCAATCAATCTTCTTCCTTTGCCGATTTCAAATAAATCCTCAAGATAATTTCTGAAGTCGGTAAGAGAAGGAATCCTGACTTTATAGGTGGGAAAACTGGGGTTCCTTCATATCAGGTGACTGACTTCAGGTCCAAGCAAGCGAGCGTCTTGGGGTCAGAAAGCAACGGACCTGAGTGTGAACTTGGGGGCCGGCCCCCCACACACCTGCCTGTTTACTTTCCTGAGTCAAATGCTTTGAGGCCTGTGGGACTCGCACTTCCTGTAGTCTGTCAGCAACCATAGATGTTATCCACCCCAGCATTATTAAATACTTGAGTTATAACATCATATGGCTGGAAGGGATCTTAAGAGGTTTCCTAGGAGTTCCAGGCAAATATTTGTCTGTCTTTTTCTTTAAAATGTCTAGGGAAGGGAGATCCCCTGACCTGCTTTATTGAAACTGCATACGAATAGGATGTGTTATCCAGAGCAATTGCTCTCTTCAAATTAAAAGTGTGAAAGAAGGGTGGAGCTGGGAGCGAGGCTCTAAAACGCCACTGGGGGTTTTCCTGCCCCTCCAGCATCATAGTCACCTCTGCCAAAGGAACTGACGCAGCCCGCATGTGTCTGTGCATCCTCATTTCTCCTGTCCATGGTCCCATTGCCGATTAGGCAGGGGTGCTGTTACTTCAGGGCAGGTTCCTGCTAACCTCACACCCTTTCCACCAACCAGCATGCTGCCCCTACCTTCATCACCAAGCCAGAAAAGCCACAGCTTGATTAATTTCTTTGCCACTCTTGAAATGATAAACATCTCTGGTTGTTTATCACCTTGGGCTTTATCTGTTCATTTTAATGTGGATGCATTTTTTTTTATTACGCTTTGGAGGAAGTACCCTGTAGGGTTATTATGCTCAGAAGGAAAAAAAATTTACCTCAAAGACTTACCTTGGGAAAGTTGTGAACCAGGCAAAGCTCTGGTTTTATTTCTTCCCTGCCTGCCTCATGCTTTTATGCACATGGGCCGCCCGAGACTGAGCGCCGTCCTTTTCCAGCTGCCTCGTCCTGGGCAGCCTTGCTGCCGTCCCTGCGTCATGGTGCTCCCCTAGCCCTCGGCTTTCCCTTCTCCTCGGGAGAATCATTCCTGCCCCCTGCCCTCCTAATGTTTTCGGAACGACCCCATGAAGACAGCATTTTGATTTAGAATATACCTTTTTTTCCCCCTGAAAACAAATCACTGTAGCGCTGAAGTCGAGGCGTTCCGGACGACTCAAGCAGATGTTTTCTGTGCCCACTGAAGTTTAACATCAGGGGGTCCCGGTCAAATACAAACTTCCTTTTTATTTGTTTAGCCGGTTATTTTATGATTTCCCATTCCCCTGTGGAATCCTTAATGAGCCTTTATGGGGAGTTTTATTTTTCCATGTACTCCTACTTCTGCCACTTCGAAGCGGTGATTTAGGTTCCGAGTGCGTGGTGAGCCCCGCGCCTTCCTCACCTCCTGGAAGGACACGCTGAGCTGCGACCCCGCCTAGGATGGGGTCCTTTCTTTAGTGCTAATGGGGATTATTATGCAGTTTCCTCCTGAAAATATTTTGTTTAAGTATTGTATTGTCAGTCTGGTCATTTCTTTTCTATCGAGAGTGACATTTAATTTATTTATTTGTTTTCTTTTCTGTTTTTTTTTTCTCCCCCAAGAATTTCACTCTCGTTGCCCAGGCTGGAGTGCAGTGGCGGGATCTCGGCTCACTGCAGCATCCGCCTCCTGGGTTCAAGTGCTTCTCTTGCCTCAGCCTCCCGAGTAGCTGGGATTACAGGCACCCACCACCACATCTGACTACTTTTTGGATTTTTAGTAGAAATGGGCTTTCACCATATTGGCCAGACTGGTCTTGAACTCCTGGCCTCAGGTGATCCGCCCACCTTGGCCTCCCAAAGTGCTGGGATTACAGGTGTGAACCACTGCGCCCAGCCGAGAGTTACATTTAATTTCAAAAGTCATCTGAAATTAGTAAGAAGTGTATGACTGCAAAAGAATTTCTAATGTTCTGGGGCATCCTCAATACAGCCTGCTTGTCTCTCCTAGTAGTGTAATAGGGTTCAGACTTGTGGACTTACTGACACTCTGACTTAGAACAGGAGGCATTAAGGTTTTCCTGCAAGGGAACCAAGAAGGAACTCAAATCCAGGGTAAGGCATATCAAATGTGTAGAAGCATGATGTAAACAGGATTGCCCCTAACGGCACATTTATACCAGAGCAGGACACCATGCACCAGACCAGAGAAACTCGTTTGCCTCCCTCCAGCACAAGGTTTACACTTTTTGGGACCTTTTTGAAACGGCACACAGAAGGCAAAGCCAGGCTAAGGGGTGGCTGAGGAGATACGATCCAAGTGGTGTCCAGAGACCCCCTCCCCCAATGAGGATTCCTGGATGTTACTGGAATATCTATGGCTCCAACTCAAACCACAGCAGCCATCACATCACTCCCAGCTTGGGACCCACCAGCTGCTCCTGACTGCATAGCACTCTGGCCAGAGGTGCTCTGTACTGGGGGGAGGCAAAAAGAGAAGACAAAATGGGGCAAGAAGTGGAGGCAAAGTGTGTGTGTGTCTTAGGATATCTGTGTGTACATGTGTATTTGTGTGTGTGTGTGTGTGTGTGTGTATCTCTGTCCTGTGTGCCTCTGTCTCTGTCTAGGTATGTGTGTCTGCCTGTGTCTGTTTTTCTGTGCCTGTGTGTGTGTCTGTGTGTCTTTGTGTGTATATCCGTGTGTATCTACATGTGGGTGTGTAACTTTTTAACCTACGCAGTTGTTAGTGGAAGTAGTGTGTGTGCACCTGCGTGTACCTTTCCTTTAAACAAGACTCTATTGTGTGAGTGTCCCTGTCCCTTGTTCTTTTTGTCACTGAAAAATCTGTGATTGCTTAGATGTCTGACTTTCACTGTACTTTTCTTTCAGTTTGGTAGTTCAACTTTGTTTAATAATTAATCCCTATTGAAACACTATTCACAATAGCAAAGACATGGAACCAACCCAAATGCACATCAATGCTGGACTGGATAAAGAAAATGCAGTACACATACACCATGGAATACTATGCAGCCATAAAAAGGAACGAGATCACGTCCTTTGCAGAGACTTGGATGGAGCTGGAAACCATTATCCTCAGCAAACTAACATAGGAACAGAAAACCAAACACCACATGTCCTCACTTATAAGTGGGAGCTGAACGATGAGAACACATGGACACAGGGAGGGGAACAACGTGCACTGGGGCCTGTTGGGGAGGCAGGGGGAGGGAGAGCATCAGAATAAATAGCTAATGCATCTGGACCTTAAAACCTAGGTGATGGATTGATAACTGCAGCAAACCAACATGGCACATGTTTACCTATGTAATAAACCTGCACATCCTGCACATGTATCCTGGAACTTAAATTACAAAAAAGCATTTGTTTAAATAGAATTTCATAACAATTAGAAGTCCAGCAGTATGTTTCGGGAAAATGATAATTATGTAGATTTAAGAGAGGATTTTAGTTTTTCTCACTGGGCCTGAAAGCTCTGTCTTCAGAGAATGGTTTTCTGAGATTCCTGCAGAATCTTGTTTCCTCTACCTACATTATCTGACTTCTGTTTGTAAGAACATTCTGTTTGTGACTTTTACTCCTCAATGATGGGCTCTTCTGAACTTTGTAATTTTCCTTTTTCAGTTTTCCTACTTAGAGAAGCTTCTGTTGGTTCATGGAGCCTGGAGCTACAACCGGGTGACCAAGTGCATCTTGTACTGCTTCTATAAGAACGTGGTCCTGTATATTATTGAGGTAAGAAGGAGTATTTTTTTTTCCTTGAAGGAAAAGGTCTTTTCAGAGGATATCTTGAGGTACTTAAAGTCATTTCAAGGCAGGGTTTTGTTCTTGTAAAATTAAAAGATGCTGCTGTGACTCTAGAGCCTGGGTCACATGTAAGCTCCCGTGAAGCTGGGCTCACCATCCTGGTCTAGATCCTCATGCTGGATGACCAAAGTGGGCATCTGAAGCCTTTTTGCCCTACCCAGACGTGCCTTCCTCCCTAGCTCTCCTCCTGTGTTCCTCTTTGCCATGCCTCTTCCTCTGTGTCCTTGGCTGGGGTAGAATCTTGCTGACACTCACACCCCTTCCAGAGGGATCAGATCCTAGCACCAGAGACCTACACCTCGCCAGGTTAACACTGAGGTGTTGCTGGAATGAACGGGGGAGCCTGATTTCTGCCTTATTTCTCACAGACTCTGCAAGTTTTCTAGCATCCATTCACTGCTTCTAGGATACTTGGGCACTGGCACTTATGTGCGAAGGGTGTGGGAGTGAGGGGACGGTGGGGAGTAAACCAGCGAGGTCATTGACAGTATTGCAGTGAGTTCACATTCTGTTGTCAGACAATTTTCCAAGATGCTGATTCAGTTACCAGTAAAACAAACGTGCTTGCTAGAGGAGTGGGCCCAGGAAGAAGTGGAAAAGTCACTTTATGTTTGCTATTAGTGGGATTACAGCCCTGCTATAAAGGGGTGGCTTTTGAGGCCATCATGACTAATCGATTTCCAAATATGTTTGTCTTTGGAGGAAGGCAATGTTAATTGTTTATGGTGTTTTGATGCTTCGTTCTACTATGGGTTATTTTATGTCTGATTTCTTGACTCTTACTAAAAATAATAACCAAGGAAGAAATCAGCTTTTTCTGATGTAAGCTCTGACAGTACTCAGTTCAAATAACTAGTAATAACAAGCGCCTTGCTAAGGTAGCTGTAACTAACAACTTCTTTACCGGGTTTTCTAACCTTTCCTACTCAGTCATTCAGGTCAAGCATGTAAGTTCTTGTCACACATCTGGTAACTAAACTACTAAGGAGTGATTTCCCCAAATTGTTCAGGTTGTTCACAGCCCAAGACAACCTGGCGAAAAGAGTAAATGAAGCAGAAACATAACCTGTGCTGCTTCATTCTTCAGTTGCCCAGAGTCCAACTGGAAACAGCAATGCATTTTTCTAAGTTGCACAAGGGCCAGCCTATTCGCCATGATGTGTGCATTTGCAGAGAGGATGCCTCTTCTAGTTCACACAAAAGCCCCTTGTGGGCTAAGGAGCAGACCTGATTCTTTTTTTTTTTTTTTTTTTTTTTTTTTTTTGTGAGACGGAGTCTTGCTCTGTTGCCCAGGCTGGAGTGCAGTGGCACGATCTCGGCTCACTCCAAGCTCTGCCTCCCGGGTTCATGCCATTCTCCTGCCTCAGCCTCCCGAGTAGCTGGGACTACAGGCGCTGCCACCACGCCCGACTAATTTTTTGTATTTTTAGTAGAGACGGGGTTTCACCGTGTTACCCAGGATGGTCTTAATCTCCTGACCTCGTGATTCACCCACCTCGGCCTCCTTAAGTGCTGGGTTTACAGGCCTGAGCCACCGAGCAGCCTTGATTCTTAAAGAATGTTCCAAGCAATCAAAAGGGATCTGGTTAAAGTCCTGAAACTGACCCGTTCTTCCTAATTGGAATCTTCTGTGGGAGGTGTCCTGTCTGCTTAAGTGTTATTTCCCTAGGAGGAAAATATACAGTAGAGGCTTGAGAGATTTGGTGATATAATTGACATTTTATTCGGTGTAATGAGGTTAAAATCAATAATTTAAAAAACTATTCATAATTTGCCTGCTGGTCTTGTGCTGTAATATTCAACTCAGTTCACTCTGGGTAAGAACTTGTAGATGTTGGTGTGAGAGCTTTAGTGGTTTCTCTTTATTTTTACAATTCCCTTTTGGTACTTAAAATTCCCCTTTGGTACTTTGTTCCCCTCCTGCTCCCACATTTTTTTGCGTCTGTGGTAGGAGTCACTCCTCAACGTCACTTAGGGTCATGGACGATAGTGCAAAGAGGTATCGTAGGGTCATGGACCATCGTGTAAAGGGGTACTGGAATCCCCGTTTCTTCATGCTATCCCAGGCTTCCCAGCATTTTGTGCTCCTGTAATTGCTGGCTTTCACGGTTTCTTAATAATCTGGTTTTCTTCACAATCAGCACATTACAGAGAGTCTGGACTTCTTATCAAGACATTCTGCATGGAGCTCCCAACCCTTTCACTTTTCAGATCGTCCCCTAGGTCCCCTTCTTAGTCATTTACACCTACTATCTTGCTGGTGGGTTTTTTTTTTCCCCCTTTTTTTGACTTCAAGTGGGCTGAGTCTGAGAAAAGTGCAATTTTAGTCTGCCTGAAAAATCCTATTTGGAAGGAGGCCCTGAAAGTGCCACATGCATGCCTCAAATTAATATTTCAATTGTAGCTGAGCAGCAGTTGTTAAATGGTCTTTTGTAAACAGCCTTTTAAACATTCTTTATCAAGTTAAAGAAAATGTAAAAGTCTCCACCACTCCATGCCCAATTTTCTGTTTAGTATTTCTCAGGGATATTAATTTGAAAACTGAGAAAGAAAAGTCCTTGACCGAGCCCATGTGGTTGGAGCATTGACTCAGGCAAAGCCTACCTACCACTGCCAAATTACTTGCTTGGCATCAACATGCACTTCAACTATAGTTTTAAAAATAGGAAAGTACTACTTACTTGCATGCCATTTTAGTGTGTTGTGAACTGTAAGATCAAAGATTATTGTAAGTTGATTTGCTGATTTTCAAAGAATACTTTTTTGTTCTAAAGGCAACCCTTGTAATTAATTACTTAAGTGAGAATAAGTTAAACACATTACTTATTTATCTTAAATGGTTTTCTTGTAACTCAAGGAGCGATTCTTTACAATAGCCAATATGTTGTCATCTCAAATGCCCTATAAGATACATAACTACTAATCACTTAAAAATGTAGTCTAAAGGCAATTTGACAAATTAAAAAAAGAAACCTACGCATGTGTGCATGCACACACACATTTTATGGCCTTAGCCATTATTATGAGGATCATTATATATAGGACTTGAATTGCCAATAAAGATTGTAGGGAAGAACTGTAAGCCTGTGATGTAATGCAGTCTACTCAGTTGGCATACTAATCTATAAAAGTGGATTTTTCTGTATAAGGAACACATGGATATATTCACGTTGCTATATGGAACACAAACGGAAAGTTCCCTCCACTCTCACCCCCAAGCCTCCTTCCATATTATCTGTCCTGACCTTTCTCTCTGTAGGTGTGGAGATATTTATGTATACAAACAAATCAAGGATTTTAGATAAATGTCATCATGCTGTGCAGAGCCTCCTGCAACTCATTTCACCTGACAGCGTATTCTGGAGAGCATTCCCAGTTACTATGTATAGACCCAGGGCATGCCATTTCACAGAGGGATTTCCTGCAATCTATTCAGTCATTCCCTGCACTGATAAACATTCCGCTTCTCTCCAGCTTCAAACCCCAAAAGCCTTGTGGAATAACAGCTTTCTCACTAGCCCATAAATATTCCACCCAAATGAAATTGATCAAATTAGACCATTTTTACCACAGTGCCTTGAACATAACACATGCTTATGTATTTTTACTTATACAACAAGTTATTTGTTGTTAACAAATCTTATTTAATGCTTCTTGAGTGTGCCACATAAAATTCAAGCCAAAATAACTATTGGTTCGAGTGATTTAAAAAATAGGAACAAAATTATGCCATACATGGTTTCGTGTTAGCCCTATTCATAGGTAAAACTGAAAATACTACAATCTGTACGTCCATCCCCCTGCGACTGCCTTAATTTAGTACTGTTTTCCTGGTGGATTACAAAAATCGCTAGTTTCACTTCCTTGACCATCTCTGCTGCAGTTAGGATACGATTTCTGAAACATACATCTGATCAATTCCAGTGTCTGGCACAACGTCTGGAATGGAGGTGCTCGAAAATGCCGGTAATGAAAGAGTGATGAATGCCGCTGTGCCCTGCGGCCCCTTCCCAGGCTCCCTGTGCCTTCTCATGAAATGCCCATCTCAGTCGCGTCACCTTCCCCTCTGTTGTCTGGGTTCCAACTGTCACCAGCCTTCTCTGCCAGTGTATCCTCCTCACTTTGTTTGTAATCAGTGTTACTGAAGTATGATTGATGTACAGCAAGATACACACTTTTTAAGTGTTCCTTTCTATGAATTAAAACTGGGTTTTTATCGTTAGAAACAGACTGGGGATTTTGTCTGTCTCCCATAGACGGTGACAAGAATGTCTCAGAGAGCTCTGAAGACAGATGGCAGTGATGGTTGCACCAGGCTGGGCGCTAGAACTGCAGTGCAAGTGTCCACATGGGACCATACACTTAAAAATGGCCAAGGCGGCAGACTTTGTTATCTATATTTTACAACCATTTTAAGATGCTAAAAAAAAGAGAAAAATGTCACAGACACTTGGCTGCTTTCATCGCCTTGAGAGAGACAAAAATGTATAAGGACAGACTGTATGCTTTGGCGAGCTTATTGAAGATTTGGAAAACAAATTTTACACGTAGTTTTGTTCTGCATTAAACTAAATGCTGCATTTCATGGTCGTGGCCGGATGGACCATATTTCTCAGAAGGTAAAATCCTGTCGTTGTCTAGAATGCTCAGAGCTTCAGAGCCTTGCAGGGCAGCCACCTGGGAGTGGGGTTGGGGTGGGCAGGGCAGGAGGGCGGAATGTATTCCCTGTGTCTGCACTGGGGGTGGGAATGGGATGAAATTAGCAAAAGCAAGGAGATAGAGCTGGGTAAGGATATGTGAGTGACCAGGGAAGGGCATCTGAATGGCTCATTTGGAGTTGTATTGCCATTAGAAGCTGGGATTCCTTTTTTTCCTTCTCTTTTTGCAATAATCAAATTACATAGTAAATGTGATTTAGGAAAATTTGTCTATCAACATGTAGGGCAGATGGCAAGCAGAGAACTTACGTGTAATTTTGTAGTTTTAAGCCTGGGGCATAAATCATGCCATTATGTAACTATCTCTCCACGTAATTTATAAGCAGAAAGCAAAGACAGATTTTTAAAACTCTTTGATTTTGACAATGGGAGGAATTTGCCTTAAATGTAAAGATTAGGGGTAAAGAGGTTAGGAAAGGTCCTATAAATTTTTGAAGTCCTGATTGACCTCTGTGTGGTATCTCTTAAGGAGAAGGGTTGCGTAAATTCTTTAGCACTCCTACACTATTTAACAAACTATGAGTTAGTTATTTGGAGTTTTCTTAATAGAGTACAGTTTCAAAGCACAGCAGCATCAGCATTTTAAGCACGTATTAGGTGGCATATGCATTTGTTCGTGGACTTTCTGAACGCCTGGGAAAAGGTTATTTGGAATAGATAAAATTTTTAGTGACCGTAAAATTCAAATAGAAAAATAATAGGGGCATTACTTGAACTTAACCTATATTTCAAAAAAAATTATCATAGGGATCTCTTGTAAACTTTGGTATAACATAAGGAAAATATGCCAAATTATTTTTGAAATAGAAATGAGTCTGAAATCATAATGGTGATTAGTTGGTGGTTCCTAATACAAAGAATAACCATAACATATGTATATTGATGTGAAAAAGTGGATATTATGTACAGCTTGGAGTCTACTTATTTTTGGCAACACATATAAGAAATTTTAGTGTTTTCTTGGGGGTGATTAAACTGATACGGGATAAAGGCCAGGAAATGAGATGCATATTTAGCATGAAGGTCTGGAAATACTATCACTGAAATGGACATAGAGATTCTAAGACCACAGCAATTTGGGGACCAAATGAAACTGAACCGCAGAATTTAGTTGATAGCCATTTAAACATTTGTCAATATCTGACAAGCCTAAAACAAGCAAACAAACTTTTATTATACTGCAGCAGAGGTTCCCAACCTTTCTGGCACCAGACACTGGTTTCAGGGAAGACAGTTTTTTCCACAGAGGGGATGTCTTTGGGATGATTCAAGCACAATACATTTATCATTAGATCCTCATAAGGAGCGTGCAGACTAGGTCCCTTGCATGCGCGGTTTACAATAGGGCTCATGCTCCTATGAGAATCTAATGCTGCCACTGATCTGACAGGAGGTAGAGCTTAGGCAGTAATGTCCGCTAGCCCTCTGCTCACCTCCTGCTGTATGGCCGGGTTCCCAGCAGCCACCCACCAGCACCAGTCCATTCTGTGGCCCAGGGGTTGGGGACCCCTGCACTACAGGATATGAGAAAAGCCTTTACTGGCATTTTGTTTTCCGTGTCTTCGAATTTAAAAAGTGAAATGAATTATGGTTCATTATAAATTGCCATTCTAATCCAAAACGTTTTCGGTAGATGAATACTTTGATTTTTTAAAAATTGTTTTGCAAACATATATTTCCTTTTGCTGTTTTACAGGTTATTTTTTTTTTCTGTTGGACCTGTGAGAGATTTTGTTTTATCATCAATTTTTTATTATTGTTTGAAAATAATCATTATTTTGCAAACTTTTTTTTGTTTGTTTTTTGAGATGGAGTCTCACTCTGTCGCCCAAGCTGGAGTGCAGGAGCGCAGCGCTGGTTCACTGCAACCTCCGCCTTCCGGGTTCAAGCGATTCTCCTACCTCAGCCTCTTGAGTAACTGGGATTACAGGAGTGCACCACCACACTCAGCTAATATTTTTGTGTTTTTGGTAGAGACAAGGTTTCACTGTGTTGGCCAGGCTGGTCTCAAACTCCTGGCCTCAAATGATCCACTTGCCTCGGCCTCCTGAAGTGCTGGGATTACAGGCGTGATCCCTTTGCCCGACCTTCCAACATTGTTAGAAAAAAATCATATTTAAGTTGCCCCTTCTTTCCATTATTATGTGATTAGCTTCCTGTTTGGGGAGCCTTAATTAAATATGTTAATGCAGGGAGATGCTATGCACTTGGTCAACCCTATTACAATTTGATATCTATGTCCTGTTAGTAACCCATGCTTCATTATAAATGATGAAAGAAGTCACTGGCTTTGGGCTGGATTTCATTTTAAATGTTAGAATCAACAGAGAGTAGATGTTTTAAACCACGATCAGAATTTCGTCCGGTAACTTTTCCCCTCTTGGATATATAATGCATGACTTTACCTGTACCTCAAAACAATGTGTTTCATTCGGGGGACACAAGAAATTTCATTACATGGTAAAAGATAAAATCCTAATAGCTAAGTTTTCCTCATCTGTTCTGTACGTCTGCCTTGGCAGAGGTAGCTTTATGTTTCCTGTTACAGCTTTTGTTTGAGGGAATAGATTGGCAGCTATGAGTGCGGTGTTAAAATGTTAATAAGTAAAAGGCAAATTGAAAAAATACCATTGACATATGGACCTTTCTGTAAAAGCTGTGGCTTCATCAAGTGTGGAACCATCCGTTTTCTATTAAAAGCTTTAATAAGTATTGAGCACCTACTCTAAAGCCGGCAGAATGCTGAGACTAGGGTACTGAGACATGCCCCACAGAGTTCCCCATCTAATATGGGTTGGGGAAGAGGTGAGTACAGTCATCTCTTGGTATCCACAGGGTACTGGTTCCAGGACACACCCTCCCCACCTTCAGATGCCAAAATTTGTGGATGCTCAAGTCCTTTATATTAAATAGCATAGTATTTGCACATAATCCATGCACATCCTCTTGTGTACTTTACATCATCTATAAATTACTTAAATATCTAATGCATTGTAAATGCTATGTAAATAGTTGTTACACTGTATCAGTTTTGTTTTGTTTTGTTTTTTTGAGACAGAGTTTCTCTCTCGTTGCCCAGGCTGGAGTGCAATGGCGAGATCTCGACTCACTGCAACCTCCGCCTCTGGGGTTCAAGTAATTCTCTTGCCTCGGCCTCCCGAGTAGCTGGGACTACAGGCACATGCCACCACACCTGGCTAATTTTTTGTATTTTTAGGAGAGATGGGGTTTCACCATGTTGGCCAGGCTGGTCTCAAACTCCTGACCTCAGGTGATCCACCCTTCTTGGCCTCCCAAAGGGCTGGGATTACAGGTGTGAGCCATCTCGCCTGGCCCAGTTTTTAAATATGTACTATTTTTTGTTGTTGTATTGATATTTTTACTGTTTTTCTTTCCTGAATTTTTTTTTTCCCTGTGGTTGGTTGAATCTGTGGAGACAGAGCCCAGCTGTACAGCGTCAGTGCTCTGATGCCTGTGAGCACAGAGACCTCTGCATGCACAGGCCTGGTGCCAACCCCATCCCAAGAGCGTCTGGGCTTACAGTGTGTGATTACCTGGGTGGTCCCTATCTTGTGCTGATTATTATTGAGTCATAACTGCAATTGGAATATGTTGGTGGGAAAAGTACTTAGAGAAATTTCCCATTGGACAATTGAAAAATGGGAATTCACTAGAAATGTAAACATTCTGAATTCTGCTTTCCTTGCCTCATGCATCCTCATTCTCCAAGTCAAGCACTCTTGGGTCATGGGGACAAGAGGAACAAGACAGTCCCTCCTCTTGGAATCAAATAGAGATTGCGAATAAGAATTCCCACAATTTTAATATGGCATGGTGGGGCTGGCTTCGAGGAAGACAGCTTGCAATGAAAACTGTTAGAAAAGTGGTGCTTTACAGGCTTGGTGGTGGGGTAGGGCCTCAGGATCCCAGGATGAAATGAGTTAAGACCTGAAGGATGAGTAGCAGCTAATCAGGTGAAGGGGCAGGAGGAGAGGGTCAGGGAATGTGCCAAAGAGAGCCCAGCACCTGCCTTTCCCATCCATGTTCTCTGTCTGTTCCAGCTCTGTGATAAATGTCAGCAATTAGCCCAGCCCTTAGTACCCAACACAGAAGAAATGCATTATGCTGCGGTTTTCTATTTCAGCCAGAAGAAGGCTGGAGAACTAGTTAAACACGTGCCTAGGAATGTTCTCTGAAAGGCCAGCTGGTTGCTGCTGGTTGATAAAGCTGGGAGTTTATTAGCAAAAGGTGGAGAGGGGGTGAGAGGGCAGGGAGGAGGTAGGTATTAAGCCAGAGAAATACTAGCAGTCTGGAAGGATTCCCTACAAGATACACCATCACTATGAACTTTATAAAAATAGACTCTTACTGCCCTTTCCATGTGACAATCTATGCTTTTTTAAATGATGGTTTTGCAGCCGCCTTACCTAAAAGGATCGTTATGAAGATCCAGCACTAAAAAAATGTTTTTAGGAGTTGATGGTTTAAAAATGGAGTCTTTGGAACTCTATAAAATGTTTAAATCTCCTTGGAATAAAAAAATGCAAGTCCAGAAACAGAGCCCATGTGAAGAACTTCCAGGGCCCACGTGAGCTTCGAGAGGTCAGCCCTGTGCTGGAGCTGTGCTTCATAGTCCGGTTGCCTCACTCCCACCCTACCGGTTACTGTGGCAGATGTGATAGGAATCCAGCCCACTTCACCTCACAAATGCCAACTTGCTTCCCTTCCTTAAAGGCCTCTTGCATTCAGAGATAGCACCCACGTAGTTTAGTACTGATTGCTTGCAAGGGGTGAATGTTACTTTTATTTTTCCAAACTGGTTGTGACTTCCCTAAGGGTAAATAGTCCTGCCTACATTTCAGTAGAGGCACACATGTAAGAACCTGTTGGACATTTTGGTTTTGGGATTTTGTTTGGTTTTTTAAAAAATAAGATTACATAAGTAGCATATTCTTATCTAACTTAAATCTTTCCTGGTACAATTTTCATGCAGAGAACTAAACCCTTCAAGTACTAGAAGATACATTTCTTTCTTTTTTTTCTTTTTTCTTTTCTTTTTTTTTTTTTGAGAAGGAGTCTCACTCTGTCACCCAGGCTGGAGTGCAACGGCATGATCTCAGCTCACTGAAACCTCTGCCTCCTGGGTTCAAGCGATTCTTCTGCCTCAGCCTCCTGAATGGCTGGGATTACAGGTGCACGCCAGCACACCCAGCTAATTTTTGTTTTTTAGTAGAGACGGGGTTTCACTATGTTGGTCAGGCTGGTCTCAAACTCCTAACCTCATGATCTGCCCTCCTCGGCCTCCCAAAATGCTGGGATTACAGGCGTGAGCCACACCTGGCCTATGTTTCTATTATATTGTGTTTAACCCTATTTTTTGAGAAAATAAAGAATAATTTTGGCTGGGTGCAGTGGCTCATACCAGCACTTTGGGAGACTGAGGTGGGCAGATCTTGAGGTCAGGAGTTCAAGACCAGCCTGGCCAACATGGAGAAACCCTGTCTATACTAAAAATACAAAAAATTAACCGAACATGGGGGCACACACCTATAATCTCCAGCTACTTGGGAGGTGAGACAGGAGAATTGCTTGAACCCATGAGGCAGAGGCTGCAATGAGCTGAGAGTGAGACTCTGTCTCAAAAAAAAAAAAAAAAATAGTAATAATAACAACAACAACAATAATTTTAATTGAATGATTTAAACACATTTCTACCTTAATAGAACTTCTATTTTGGCTGAAACTCTCAAAGAGATTTTCATTCTTATGTAGTTGACTTTACCAATTAGGTTTTTCCCTGCTAAGTTTTCTTGCCATTTTGGTTTGTGTTGGTCTCATTTTTTTCTTTCTGTTCTTTCTTTTGCCAGTAGAGACTTAGTTGTCTAAAACTTTTGAAATCAGATTTCATTTAAGTGTACGACTTCTGTAACAATGTCTGAGCACAGAGCCACTGATCATGCCTGTCTCTTCATTTTTCTCTCTGTATACCCAAATAGCACCATTCTAACTAGATTTCAGTAATAACTGATTTAGGGTGGTAGAAAGCCCAAGATCTAGAATGGAGACTTCGTGTATAGGCTGTAGAAAAGGAGAAACAAAGGGATTTTCCCACACTGACTGTAAAAAGTTCGGAGAAACAAAGGGATTCTCACAGCAGTGCTTGCTATTCCAACATCTGCCCTATTCAATTTTGAGTTAATATTTGAAACTGTCCTCGTTGCCTACATAAGTGACCAAGTGACCATCAATACAGAGACTTTTTCACGTACCTGTTTTAATGGCTCTGGAGAATGCCTGATTCTCTGAGTTATTCCCTAGAAGTTTTCAGAGTCAATTCCAAGAGTACTGCACAGACTTTATATTAAGTCGGATCATCCCGAATATTTTATGAAAACCTACCCAGCCATTTCTACATGACACGGTAGCAAGCACAGAGATGAAAAATTTATTTATCTAGATTAGGCAGAATTCTCCTGCGCGCTATGTGTAATGCCATGGGTTGTCTGTATTTTATATTTATATTGTGTGAGTGTGTGTATTATACACACATGTATGTAGAAGTACATATGTACGCACATACATGTATATGATTGTATGGACACAAATACATACAAATACTATATGTACTACCAGGCTTTCTCAGAGACTTAGTGTTCTTTTTATCTTTACTGTAAAAAATGTTGTTGGTAATAGCAAAGACCTTTGGTGTTAGCCATTAATGAGGCAATGCTGTGAAAAATCCTCTGCTATCTAATATGTCGCGATGAAGGCCACCAGTATGAGCTTATGTTGGAATGCAGGATTTTTCTGATGTCATGAGTGTACTCAAGTGACCACAGTTTGAATCTTTTTACTTTTAAAAACAATTCCACACCCCAGTTCTTTAGCTAAGATTGTCATCTGAAGACCTGTGCCCTGTTCATCCTGTTGCACGTGGCCAGAAGGTCCTGAAGAATGGTTTAAGCCATTTTGAAGAGCACGGACATGGGGGGGAAGGAGGTAATCATCATCGATACGTCATCCCTACCTCTTTCAAACGTTTGTATCTATTTTGTACTTGGTTGGTTTGTTTTTGAGACGGGGAGAAGACAGGGAGGACAGGCTCTCAAGGAGTTTGTGAGTTTAGCGCTGGCCTGATAGCCACGAGCAGCATGTTTTCCATCTTGAAGAAAGGAGAGGTGGGAATTCAGAATGGTGCAGCTGCCTTGGTAAAGCCTTACGGTGGCTTTATTTCTACTTGCCAAATACTGGAAACAACCTATATGTTCCTTGACTGAGAAGTGGATAACTGTGCAGTATATCCATGCAGTGGAATATTACTCAGCAACAAAAAGGCGCAATGCACAGGATACAGGGCTTTGCTGTGCAAATGCATTGTGCTAAATGAAAGAACCCAGACTCAAAAAAATGACACCCTTTCGTATGATTTTGTATAAATGCATGATTCCACTTATTTGACATTCTGAAAAAGACAAAAACTGTGGGGACCAAAATCAGATCTGTGGTTTCCAGGGTGTTTGGGTGGAGGAAAAGGGTGACTACGAAAGAGCACACAGGGTTTGGGGGAGTGACAGAAATATTTGGTGTCTTGATTATGGTGATTACACAAGGGTGTGCAGTTATCAAAACTCACAACTGTACATGAATAACGATGAATTTTACTGTATGCAAATTATATCTAAAAAGAAATAACCATATATATATATAAATATATACATATATAAATATATATGTATATATTTTCCAGTAATTACTTCTTGGTAATTGAATCGGGACAAGGATAACATCTATCAGAAAGGTCTTTTACTGATTTTGAAATTCTGCCCCAACACATTCCCTCTCCCCCTCCCCCCTCCCCTCTCCCCCTCCCCTCTCCCCCTCCCCCTCCCCCCTCCCCCTCCCCTCCCCCCCCTCCCCTCCCCCTCCCTCCCCCTCCCCCTCCCCCTCCCCCTCCCCTCCCCCTCCCCTCCCCCTCCCCTCTCCCCCTCCCCTCCCCTCTCCCCCTCCCCTCCCCCTCCCCTCTCCCCCTCCCCTCCCCCTCCCCCTCCCCTCTCCCCCTCCCTCCCCCTCCCCCTCCCCTCCCTCCCCTCCCCCTCCCCCTCCCCCTCCCTCCCCCTCCCCCCTCCTGCCCTCTCCCCCCTCCCTTCCCTCTCCCCCTCTCCCCCCCTTCCCTCTCCCCCTCTCCCCCTCCCCCCTTCCCTCTCCCCTCCCCCCTTCCCTCTCCCCTCCCCCCTCCCCCCTTCCCTCTCCCCCTCCCCCCTTCCCTCTCCCCTCCCCCCTTCCCTCTCCCCTCTACCCCCTTCCCCCTTCCCTCTCCCCTCTACCCCCTTCCCCCTTCCCTCTCCCCTCTTCCCTCTCCCCTCCTCCCTCTTCCCTCTCCCCTCCTCCCTCTTCCCTCTCCCCTCTTCCCTCTCCCCTCTTCCCTCTCCCCTCCCCCTCCCCCTCCCCCCTTCCCTCTCCCCCTCCCCCTTCCCTCCTCCCCCTCCCCCCTTCCCTCTCCCCTCCTCCCTCTCCCCTCCTCCCTCTCCCCTCTTCCCTCTCCCCTCCCCCTCCCCCTCCTTCCCTCTCCCTCCTTCCCTCTCCCTCCTTCCCTCTCCCTCCTTCCCTCTCCCCCTCCCCCCTTCCCCTCCCCCCTTCCCTCTCCCCCCTTCCCTCTCCCCCCTTCCCTCTCCCCCTCCCCCCTTCCCTCTCCCCCCTTCCCTCTCCCCCCTTCCCCCTCCCCCCTTCCCTCTCCCCCCTTCCCCCTCCCCCCTTCCCTCTCCCCCCTTCCCCCTCCCCCCTTCCCTCTCCCCCCTTCCCTCTCCCCCTCCCCCCTTCCCTCTCCCCCCTTCCCTCTCCCCCTTCCCCCTTCCCTCTCCCCCCTTCCCTCTCCCCCTTCCCTCTCCCCCTCCCCCCTTCCCTCTCCCTCTCCCCTCTTCCCTCTCCCCTCCTCCCTCTCCCCTCCTCCCTCTCCCCTCTTCCCTCTCCCCTCCTCCCTCTCCCCTCCTCCCTCTCCCCTCCTCCCTCTCCCCTCCTCCCTCTCCCCTCCTCCCTCTCCCCTCCTCCCTCTCCCCTCCTCCCTCTCCCCTCTTCCCTCTCCCCTCCTCCCTCTCCCCTCTTCCCTCTCCCCTCTTCCCTCTCCCCTCTTCCCTCTCCCCTTCCCCTCCCCCTCCCCCTCCCCCTCCCCCTCCCCATCTCCCTCCCCATCTCCCCTCTCCCCCTCCCCATCTCCCTCCCCATCTCCCCTCTCCCCTTCCCCATCTCCCCTCTCCCCTCTCCCCCTCCTTCCCTGTCCCCCTCCTTCCCTCTCCCCCTCCCCCTCCTTCCCTCTCCCCCTCCCCCTCCTTCCCTCTCCCCCTCCCCCCCATCCCTCTCCCCCCCTCCCCCTCCCCCCCCATAATCCCATATGCTTTTTTGTAATCATTTTTATGGGATTGATAGGATGTCCAGCGCATGCACAAGTGACAGACTCTTGTTTGTAATCTCGGTAGCTTAGCCTCCCAAGAGTAATCCATCCATCCATGACTGAGTTTTGATTCAAGAAACAGGGCTTGTGATCAAGATATTGGTTCTATACCTTATAAACCAGGGAACAGTTGAAAAAAACTAAAGCTTAGTCTCCTTTAAGACAACTGAAGCCTGGAAAAGTTGTACTTTATATATGCATATGTGAATAGTAGCAGGGAATTTTCTTGCATTCAATTTTCTTATTCCTGAGAGGTTAGATGGTTCAAATGTGCTGGGACAAGGCTTTTCACTAGGCTGTCAGAGCTTCCTATCCCTCATTATTTTCAAGTTTTAAGAAGATATTTAAAATGCTTATGTTTCTATATATTACATTAACTTTTAAATCTTTTAAATATGAATATTATAGTAAATAATAAATCGTACTTCACAAATGCAAAGACCTTCTGTGCCCATGTTTAGCATATTTGGTCGATTTCTTTTCCATGGCACTCAATGACAGCTGAAGAAATTTCTTTAGGGTGACAGATTGTCAGCACGTTGACATAGATTGTTTTAGATGTATATTTTTAGTGGGAATGAACAGAATTTAAGTGAACTTTTCTCGTAACTATAATAACAAGGAGAAGACTTGCTATTTCATGTGTCAAGCTTACAGGACTTTTTTCCCCCTCTTTGGATTATAGTCAACCTAATTAGCAATTATTAACGAGTATCTTATAAAATAAAAAGAAAATTTGGAATTTGCTGAAAACATCCTAACATCTAGTAGAATAGCACTATTGACAAGTAGTAAAGAAATATATCTCAAATCTCCCTTGCCCAAGATAGAGAAAAATTAATTAAGAATAATCTAAAATTTTTTTCTGGTCCTTCATTGTACTTCATTACTTAATTAGTCCTTAGAGGAACCGTCAAAACTTGGTAGGTGGAGACAGCCTTTGCTTATATTTATCTGTGAGATGGAACTAGAATATGGAGTTCACAGGACATCTTTTCCCTAATGTGTATCTTTCTTTTCTTTTCTGTTTTTTTTTTTTTTTTTTTGAGGTAGAGTCTTGCTCTGTCACCCAGACTGGAATGCAATGGTGCGATCTCAGCACACTGCAACCTCCACCTCCTGGATTCAAGCAATTATCCTGCCTCTGCCTCCCTAGTAGCTGGGATTACAGGCGCCTGCCACCATACCTAGCTAATTTTTGTATTTTTAGTAGAGACAGGATTTTGCCATGTTGGCCAGGCTGATCTCAAACTCCTGACTTCAGGTGATCCGCCCACTTTGGCTTCCCAAAGTGCTGGGATTACAGGCATGAGCCACCACACCTGGCCCATATCTAGTTTTAAAACTATGATTACTTCATAGAATCCTGGTTTCTTCAGAAAATACTTTATCAGGATGAAGGGCTAATTGTGTGGTTATGACCTAGTTACTGCTGGAAGTGCTGGAAATCATTCAATAAGAAGGCAGGTGTGTGGTATTTACTCTCTCCAAAAATTTGGGACCCTCTCTTCACTGCGTAGGAGCCATGAGGACTGGAGTTCCAAAAGGAAGCTGGGACATACATGAAACGCCTCCTTTTTTTCTTTCTTTTTTTTTTTTTTTTTTGAGTCGGAGTCTCACTCTGTCGCTCAGGCTGGAGTGCAGTGGTGTGATCTCAGCTCACTGCAACCTCTGCCTCCTGGGTTCAAGTGATTCTCCTGCCTCAACCTCCTGAGTAGCTGGGATTACAGGTGCACACCACCACGCCCAGCTCATTTTTGTATTTTTAGTAGAGATCAGGTTTCACCATGTTGGTCAGGCTGGTCTCGAACTCCTGACCTTGAGATCCACCTGCCTCGGCCTCCCAAAGTGCTGAGATAACAGGCATGAGCCGCTGCGCCCAGCCAAAACCCCTTTTAATGAAGGAATGTCCAAGCTGGTTCCCCAGAGGATGAAATTAGTCAGGGACCTAACGGGGAAGAGCTATTTCCAGAGAGGAGAGAACAGGCCTGGCTTCCTAAAGGGCTGTCTCAGATCTTCATTCAGCACTGGCCCAAAGGAAAGTATTTCTCCACAGTCATTTGAAATGGCCACCGTGCCACACACAGCCCTTACCTGGATTTCTTTTAAACTGCAAAGATTTTAAAGGAGAGATCTTTAAGGACATGGAACCCAGGGAGGAGGAAACACCTATAAATTTTATGTAGAAGAGAAAACAGTTTTAATTTTTTTCTGGAAAAAATAATGAAGAGCTTCCAGGGACCTTCAACAGTTACCTGCAGACACCGTAGGTTTCTTGGTGTGATCGCCAGCAGGGGTTTTCCAAGCAGATCCACAAACGTCCAGTGAGAATGTGGATTTAGCTCTATAGATTCTGGCACTGGGGGCCGAAGTGCCCCCTCAACACTTCAGGAGCCCTGCTACCTGCCCTGCGCTATCCAGATCCTCACTCAGCTGTCAGAAGACTTTTCCCTTCTCCTTAAGGGAAGGAGGCTTTAAGGCGTTACCATCGCACCAGAGGCAGGAATAAAAGAAGCCTACAGTGGTAACTTAAAAACAACAAATACAAAAATAAAGCTACTAAAACTTAGTTGCAGAATGAGTGACATTCACAGCTTCACTTCTGACCCTAAAACTGTGCCCCTTGACAAAGGTGTGCCCTTGGTCTTAGCCTGTGTCAGCCTTCCCTTCTTGGGTGAAGGATCATCTAGGTGGGAAGCACTTGGAAACTTTATTTGTAGTTTCTGAGCCAAAGTTTGTACTTAAAACTATGATTGTCAAGCATATTTAATGACCAAGAGAAAGCTTTGGTAAGGTAAATAATGATTTTTCATATATAAACTGAGCTGTGCAAAATATGCACATATAAAAAAGACTAGCAAGATGAAAAAGAATATATCAATATACATATATTTGGATGGTAAATTCATAAATGAGTTTTTTCTATGTGTTTTACGGATTTTTTTCATGTTGTAAAATGCTGTGTTGATTTTTATAATCAGAAATATATCACATTTTAATTAATACATGTTTTCGAATTGATTCTATAAAGAAGGGGTTTAGGAGAAAGCCAACCACGAGTTGTAGCTGGCATGCATATTAAAAACAAAATACCCCCAAAACCCATAGAAACAAAAGTGGCCCACCGCAAGAAAAATTAGGATATTATGGGAAGGAGGATCATTTACAGAATCTTAAAATATTTAAATTATTTTGCTGTCAAGAATACTCATATTTTTATTACCAATATATACTATTCAGTACTTTTTCAAAACGCTAGTCCACCTCAGCATGGTGTCACAAAGTTCCACTTCATGAGTCTCTAGTGGACATTTGATAGTGTAGATACCTTTGCATAAGCTGGATTTTAAATGTACCAAAATATCATAATAAATTTATGATGATGCAAGGTACACAAAACTGCGCTGCTGCAAAATCTATTTTAATCTTTAATTTTACATTGCTTTTTTTTTTTTTTTTTTTTTTTTTTTGAGATAGAGTCTCACTCTGTTGCCCAGGCTGGAATGCAATGGCACAACTTCAGCTCACTGTAACCTCTGCCTCCCAGGTTCAAGTGATTTTCCCTGCCTCAGCCTCTGCAATAGCTGGGATTATAGGCACCCACCACCACACCCGGCTAATTTTTGTATTTTTACTAGAGACAGAGTTTCACCATGTTGGCCAAGCTGGTCTCAAATTCCTGACCTCAGATGATCCGCCCGCCTTGGCCTCCCAAAGTGCTGGGGTTACAGGCATGAGCCACCGCGCCTGGCCTACTTTACTTTTTTGAATTCCAGGTGTATTATTCATTAAATGTGGACATTGAAGAAAAGAACAGTGTAGTTTCCATGGTAGTGGACTATATTGTGTTTTATTTGGTTCTTCTATATTACTTGGTTGTTTTTTTTTAATCTGTGTTTGGCTATTTACAAGTTTATATTTTGATCAAATGAATAAGATCTGGTATTCGATAGCACAACCAGGTGATTATAGTCAACAATAATTTATTTTATATTTAAAAATAACTAAAACAGCCAGGCGCCGTGGCTCATGCCTGTAATCCCAACACTTTGGGAGGCCAAGATGGGCAGATCAGCTGAGGTCAGGAGTTTGAGACCAGCCTGGCCAACATGGTGAAAACCTATCTCTACTGAAAATACAAAAATTAACTGGGCGTGGTGGCACACACCTGTAATCCCAGCTGCTCGGGAGGCTGAGGCAGGAGAACCGCTTGAACCCAGGAGACAGAGGTTGCAGTGAGCCAAGATCGCGCCATTGCACTCTAGCCTGGGTGACAAGAGCAAAACTCCATCTCAAAAAACAAATAAACAACTAAAACAATAGAATTGGATTGTTTATAACACAAAGGAAGGATAAATTCTTGAGGCGATGCATATGCCATTTACCCTGAGGTAAAATGCCTATTTCAAAATATCTCATGTACCCCATAAATATATACACCTAATAAGTATCCACAAAAACTAAAAATTTAAAATTTTATTAAAAAATAGAATAATAATTTACATTTCGGTAATTGGTTATAGTAAGTTTTTAAGAGAAATGAATAAAACTTTGCATTAACTATTCAGACTTGAAACGATTCATCTGCAACTATATAGACTGTTAAGGCGGGTGTTCCCACTTTTTTAGGAATTTGATGGAGAGATTGTCTTACTACCATAGGTTTTACTTGGTTTAGGTTTTCTTTTCTATAGTATTTTTATATTTTAAAGAGTCCAAACTGTTCATTTAATGGCATGACTGTTCATGGGTGGAGTCTCCCAGAGCTGATTAGCTGTTTGAATGCAAGTTTATTGCTCATAATGACACTTTCTTTAAGTGTTAAAGTTTTGGTAAACATTTCATCTGAATTCATAAAATTAAAATTGTTGATATTTCATTATCAGTGAAGGGAGAAACTGTATAGAATTAGCAGTTGATTCTGTTTACACTGTGAATAATTATCTATGGAAAGGGTACCCTGATTAAATCTGACCTATTTAAGAGATAAGTGAATCTTAAATGCTTAATTTACAAAAGTTTGATCTATATCCAATGGGAATGAATCTCTTTTTGTATTCCATGATTAATTTTTTTCAAGAATTCCTTAACTTCCATGTTATTTTCCCTGTTTAATTTTGCAGAGGCTATAACTTCCTCAATGCAAGGTTCCTTTACTCTTGAGAATCTCCTAGTTACTAGTGGCCACCATGTGTCACATAATGAGCTTCCATACTGAAATCAAACCAAGTTTGTTTCATTTGCTTGTAAGAAATGGTAGTTATTCTTCTGTGAAGATGTATATGAAATGATCAGTGATGCATGTAACTGAAAATCCCTCAGGGAAGCATTTGTTTGTGAAAAGTGTCGTCTCGTCCTCTAAGAATGTCCTCAGCTTTTTTTGTTTGTTTAGGGGAGGACACAGGAACACGGTGGCATGGTGTTACATTTGGTGATTTGGTGCACACAACAGTTTGTGGTCATGCACTTCAATGTAACTCTTGTCCCACTGGCCTATCCAAAGTACAGATGTATCTTCTTATAGATGGCTTTTTAAAAAATAGAAAGCCCATCCTCAATGGATAAAAGCTATTGCAAACAATGTTAAATCCTTAATAAGAAAATAATTTCAAATTGCTGTGCATTGACAATATTTGAAGGGAGTGGGGGTGTTGTAAGGGATCTTTTTAGAAAGAAAGAGCTGAGAGACATGAATTTTGCAGTGCAGAGAACATGAGCTTTAGATTGAAGCTCCAGTTGAGTGGCCTTTCTGTACTTCAGAGTCAACATTATAAAATAAGATTTAATTGACCTCTCAGGGTAGTCGTGGCAGTGAAATGATGCAGGGGAGGCAAAGCTTTACGTCTATCCTCTTAGGGTCCTGGCTGAGTCTGAGAATTAAATGGACATGACAAATTAAGCCAGGCACAGTAATCCCAGCTACTAGGGAGGCTGAGGCAGGAGGGTTGCTTGAAGCCGGGAGTTTGAGACCAGCCTGGGCAACATAGTGAGACCCCCATCTCTAAGAGAAAAAAAAATTGACAGAACAAATTAACAGGAGAAAAGCATAGCAGTTTATTTAATGTAAGTTTTATGTGGCACAGGAGCCCTCAAAGGAAAATAGAGATTAAAAAAAAAAACACGGAGTCAGGTATTTTTATATATTGAATTGGACAAACAAGGATAAGTTGTGAAATGAGATAAGGCCAGCAGGCTTGGCCTAGGGTAGGTAATTGTTGGAGAAGGAACTAGGATGATGAGGGTTAATTAACAGCCTTTGCACAGATTTCCCTTGGATTCAACCTTCTATCCCTGGTGATAAGAATGCTACTTTCCTTTTGGAGGAGGAAGGACATCTTTCACCTGGGAGTTTCACCCCCTGCCTTTCAGAAACAGAACGAAGGTCACAGTGGTCTTCTTGTGACTCCTGTTTTTTAAGTTCCCTTAAATCAGAACCGTCAATATGCCAGAACGTCTTATTTTTAACTCCTTTGGTGGCATGAATGTAGGAGTTCCTACCTGAGTCTAAACACATGCAGCCCCTTCCCAAACACAGAGTCACGGCCATAGATGATTATGTGGAATCTGACAGAAGTTTGTCACTTGAAAATAGTTTCGCACAAGTCTGCTGCATTGGAGGGCAGCTGTGGGCTGCAGGAGAGCCTGGAGAGAGTAGTCCCTGTGGACTTGCCTCCGTCCCTGAGTGTGTTTAGATGAACAAGGACCTTTCCCCTGAACATTCATCTGCATGGATTTTTAAGGACTCCTTCTCTGGAAGCCGCCCTCACAGCGTTTCAGGTGCTCTTGCTGATGACAGATGAAGCTGCCGTAAAGCAGGGGGATGTGATTAAGCAAAACATATTTTCTCTTTCAACCCAGAAGAGCAAAATAGTAAGTCTACTTCATGAAAGCAAACTTGGATATTCCCAACAGAACACTCAGATCTTCAGGAAAATGTAACATATTTCCTAAAGGAGATTAAAGATGAAACCTTTCATCTTTATCCATATATGGAGAATATATGGCTCCATATATTCTACCATAATCATCATAACAACAGCAGCTCACATTTATTGGAGCTTTTAATGTACCGTCCATTGCTTTAAGTGCTTTACACATACTGTGTTCACTTATTTAATGTCAGTCAACTCCTAAGCCCCTGTTAGATGATCTTCATTTTACGTGAGGAAGCCAAGGCACCCAAAGGTGCGATGTAACTTGTCCACACTCAAACAGCGGCAAAGCCGGCGTTTAAACCAGACATGCTGATTTTAGAACACTGACTGCATATGCTGAATCTATGACGGGTAAAAATGTACAATGGACAATGGTGGGAACCAGTGCCAGGAATCTGTGTAGACCTGGTCAGAGCAGGAAAGGAAATAAACACAGTTACATAATTAGAAAACAACAAATTGGATAATAAGGTCAGTCCTGAAAAGTCAACCAAAAGATGCTCACGCCAGACATTTTGCACAGTATCTTGAATCAGGTCCAGGTATCTAAAACAAGCCTCTTTCCAGTGGTTTTTCAAGAATCTTGCATATGATATAGGGTGAAGCAACTCATTTTGACTTTAAAGGAGTTGTGTGGCAGGTTCCTGGACACCTGGAGGCACTATATGAATTTCTGCCTAAAAATTCATCCATAGGAAGGAGATTTGCTGAACTGAGAAAGTGAACATTTCACAAGAAATACATATGTCTCCATGCGAAGAAGTAGCTCCCTGGATGATCGCCGTCATGCTGCCTGTTTCCATCTCCAAGCCCTGCTGCAGCCTGCCTCCTTGTCTCCACCCAGGCCTGGAAAACCTAACCCTCATAGAAGTCTCAGTAAGCAGCAGTGAGAATAACCATAGGGTGTTACAGGAGAGATGGTTTTGGCAGCCAAAAAGGGCTTATGATCCCAAGATCCACCTTAAAAGTGTTCTGTTGCACAATTCTGTATTAATTCTGAGCAGAGGCAGCAGAAGGCATTTTTCGGGGTGGAGAATTTCTGAGATCTTAACCGTCAGGAAAACGACACTTCCAGGCCGCCGTGGAAACTGAAATCCAAGCCCTAATCTTGCTCAGAGCTTCTGAGGTCTGTTTGTAGGAAAACACTGGGTTATTGTCTGAATAACATACATCCAAGTTACAATGAAAAATAAATCTGCCGCATGGAAAGAGAATGAACATTTGCTGGGTAGAGTTTATGCCTGGCTAGATGCTCACCTCCAGGCTCTAGTTATTCTACTAGGGAGTGCAGTCCGCGCTCCCTCTTCTGGGATGGCTGTGGAGCCCAGGGCATCTCTCTCTCAGGCTTTCAACAAGTCTTATGGGCTGTCTAGACTCGTTCTCTTGGAATGAGTTAGTGCTCTGACCTGAGGAAAATTCCCCGTGTTTCTCAGTGTCAAGCCAAAATCTCTAGGGCTTTGGTATTGCCCCACAGTTCTGGCCCGTTGGCCAAACACATAACTCTTTTTGCAGCTCATACAGGTAAACGTGAACCAGTGCTGCTCTTACAACCTACCTCCCACATCCCTGTCTGTGGGTGGCTCTCTCCTGAAGATGGTACTTCTCCAGAAGTTTCCAAATGATCAGAGAAGAGCTGCTTCTGGGTACTCCTCCTCCTCCTCCTCCTCCTCCTCCTCCTTCTTGCCAGAGGCCTTGAATTTGCTATTGAGAGATTTGGCAATATACTCTGAAACGTGAAGATAATGAAGTGATTGGGTGTGAACAAATGTTACTTGACTATTCAAATATTAAAAATATACGTGGTGCATTAGTCCATTTTCACACTGCTAATAAAGAACTGCCTGAAACTGGGTAACTTATAAAGGAAAGAGGTTTAATTGACTCACAGTTCTGCAGGGCTGGGGAAGCCTCAGGAAACTTACAATCATGGTGGAAGGAGGAGCAAGCGTGTCCTTCTTCACATGGCAGCATCAAGGAGAAGTGCAGAGCAAAGTGGGGGCAGAAAGCCACTTATAAAACCATCAGATCTCATGAGAACTCACTCATTATCACAAGAACAGCATGTAGGTATCTGCCCCCATGATTCAATTACCTCCCACCAGGTCTCTCCAATGACACGTAAGGATTATGGGAACTACACTTCAAGATGAGATTTGGGTGAGGATACAACCAAACCATATCACATGGTAACCTATGTTAGAGATTTGTTGTATGAATAGCTGAACTTTCTAAAGTTTTGCCTTGCAGAAAACACTTCCTATTATTGTTCCAAATAAGTATACATCATCTTAGAACTTGTCTTTACAAATATGAACAATGAGTAATGGCAGGGAAACAAGTGATTAAGATTCAGTGTTTGAGGCTCAGTTTCTATACTGGAAACTCAATGGAGAGCTTGAAGACCAGCAGCTACATTCCCTGTCTTGATCATCCGGGGGTAGGAAAAATATTGAAAGATGGGATGACTAATGCCTGCTAAATGCTCGCCAACTTTAAAAAAAAAGTGACTTTAGTATTATGAGATATGAATGGTATGTTTTAATTAGAAACTACAGCAATCCTAAGTGAGCTTCATTTCTTACACAAAATATAGGAAGATGATACATGTTCACTGTGCTTGAGAACTTTTTCTCAAATTCAGCGCAGAAAGGCAGTCTGTGAGGCAGTAGGAAATGTAGATGCTGGAATTCTGTTATCAGTATGTGTATCAGTTCTGACTGAGTTGTAAAATAGAAGCCTGAGGTGCTGGATATTAATTTAGCAATAGATAAGTCTGAAAGTAGACTTACCTTCAATTTCATCATAAAAGTCAACCTCCCACCTAACATGTTGAAACTCCTGTGGTTGTGAAAGAAGAAAAATGAGGTTCTACTTCCCTTTCATTCCATGAGCCCCTTCAGTGGTTACTGCCTCACTAGACGTGCAAGTTACTAGAACCACAGAATATAAACTGTTACATAAAATGATGAAATATGCACACAGAAAATAAGGGAGCTTTTTAAAATAAGAACTAATTTGTATGCTTTGGAAAGACTCAAAGGTGAGTTTGTTATTTTTTTAAGTGAATTAGATATGGGTGAGACAACTGTGAAAAACTGGAGAATTTTTTTTAAAGTCATGAAGGATGGTGCACTCAAACTGCCTTGTAATTTTTCCTTAAAAACCCCTGAAACTGTACATGTTCTAACTGAAATCACATTGACACATTACAGTATCTATGTGTGATGGAGAATATGGAGCCGGGAGAGCAGTTCTTGGATGCAGAACCACATTTTGGTTGAATGACTTTATGTTTATGTATTCATAGTTAAATGCAATATGTATGTGGTCAGGTTTCATGGCTTTTTCAAGTGACTGCAGATCTTAAGTAAATCGGATGACAGGATTGTACGAGATTTAAAAAACAAATTTAATATAAACTCATCAATTTGTTGAAACTGAATATCAAAATCAGAACTTCAATGTTTGGGGAACAGTTAAATCTACAACATAGTAATTTAGTAGAGGTTCACAGAGTCAATTTAAGGAATATCCCATGATATATAAAAATATATATGTATATTATTGTATATTTGTAAAGATGTGGCCCAGATATGAACTTTATTTATCTCCATTCATATAATAAATATCACACAGATTAGTTGTGCTGTCCACCTCTCGTGCGTGTGCACAGATCAGCCTCTGGACCCAAAATGCCACATCTCTCTTCCCCATATGTTAGTATTGAAGTTCTGCCAATCCTTCAAAAACTGACTCAGATGTTACCATTACCTGAAGGCTTTCCTAGGTTCTCCACATCAAACTGTGGTTCACTTAGCCAAACCTGTTTGTCGTCAATACGTTGGACTATTACCTCCTGTTTCCTGTAGCTAGAAGTGGTGCTTAGTACTCTGGTTTTTGGAATCACAGTATTGAAGAGGCATCTGAGAACTGTGTATGTGTTTGTACACAGTACCCAATCTCTAGTTTTTCTAAAATGCCATCTCTGGCACATTTGCTTAACTTATTTTAAAGAGCGCACACTGAAATTGTATGACAAGCAGCACCAGAACTTCTGTTTTCTGTGTCGGAAGAAGTAACAAATGATTATACACAGCAAAGACAAAGATATGAGTTTTTAGAGAAAAAAGCACCTTAGCAATAATATCCCACTGGCGAAGTAACTACCTATGCGTATCATATATTGTATACATTGGCAAAGCATTTTGTTTAAACTTTACCTTTTAGTTTTTTCCAATATGTATAAAATGCTTGTCTTAATTTATAGTCATTTTCTGCTGGGGGTGGGGTAAGGAATGGCCGTTTTAATGATATTAATGTACAATGGATTCTTGGCTATGAAGGAGTGTTACCAGATATTACAGCTTGTATTAAAAGTGTGAAGATAGAAGTAAGTGGTGCCTGTTTGAAAAGCTATAAGATTTAGAAGCCTGTCTGCTCTGACAGGGATGGTAAAGCTAATTTTAATTCTGAAATGTAACTTCTGTGTGTTTTACAGTTTAATTTTCTATGATGTTAACCGATTTTATATACTTAGTTTTGTAGCTTTATAAGTATATTAATCTAACAGTTAAATAGAGAAAAACAATTGTTCCTACAATAGGACTAGAATGTGTGGCTAGTTTCTCTTACTGGCGCCCCTACACAGTGGCGCTTTCTGGAAACACGTTCTAAATGTAGAAGTGTCTTTAAAAATGAGCTTTTCCTCTTTTCCTGTTAAGACAGAGCTTCCTTTGGGCTGGCATTTTGTTTACTCTGAAGGGGCTCCTCCGGGAGAGACACTCTGAACCCGGTGCACTGGGGGTGCCAAGCTGCCGCAGCCTGCTTTGGGGACCCTGCTGAGTGACTTGTCAACTTAGTGCACAGAAAAATGAATTCTGTGCACTTAAAATCAGAGTCTCTGCCCAAGGGGACTTCTAGCATCAAGAAAAGGTAGAAGCTAGCTGAGGTTTAAGAGGTTTGTGTAGGAGAAAAATGAGGCGTTAAATAGTTCAACACTGCCAGCAGATTTTTAGCATTGTTTAATAGCTTTAAATTATGGAGGTCTTAGGTCCAGAATGTAACAGTTATCCAACTCACTGACATTAAACATGCAGTTGCCAGCTTCTGTTTTCTTGGTCATTAATTTTCAGTCTATGTATTTTAGGTGCCTTGCTAAGGATTTTGTTAAAATAACTTTTCTTGTTTGCATTCTCATTTCCTACAAATTCGGACTTTGCTTTAGAATCCAACAGATACTTGGAGTTAGCTTATTTTTTCCTTCTACCCTTATTTTTTTCCTTCTACCTTTTATTTAATGAAGAGGCTGGGTGTGGTGGCTCACACCTGTAATCCCAGCACTTTGGGAGGCTGAGGTGGGCATATCACTTGAGCATAGGAGTTCAATACCAGCCTGCACAACATGGCAAAAATCTGTCTCTATAAAAAATACAAAAATACAAAGTTAGCCAGGCATGGTGGTGCACACCTGTATTCCCTACTTGGGAGGCTAAGACAGGAGGATCACCTGAGCCCAGGGCAGTCGAGGCTACTGTAAGCCAAGATCATGCCACTGCACTCCAGCCTGGGCAACAGGAGTAAGACCCTGTCTCAAAAAAAAAAAAAAAAACGAGGTAAGATATCTTTTGTCTGGTTATAATAAAAGCTGTATGTAATATGTGTAATTTACTCAAAAGCAGAGCTTGCTTTGGAAATCTCTAATGCTTGAAATTTAAAGCAGTACAGATATAGTCTCCATATTAGTCCATACTGTAAACCATGCTGGTGTTCTAGGGATTGAGTATGAGTATTTATAAAATGGCACATGGCACTTAATTTTGAAACTGTGGAAATATTTAAACTACTGTCTTGATGAAGGCTGTAGATCAGTGTGAGAACTTACTAGTTCTCACATTGATTTGAAGGCATTCAAAGATGCTAAATGATTGCCAATATAGCTTTTTTTTTTCTAGACTGTTTAATTCATGGTAGGTATATCCAGTATGTATAAGAAAGTTAAAAAAAATGCAAACACTTTAATCTCAAATAACAGTATGCAGTGCTCTAATATAATATCTGCTACTCTGAAGGGCAGGTCATAAGAGCAGGCTGCTGGTGATGAGATGAGAGGTCATTCTTCATTTGTTGGAAGATCAATTTTATTTCATGCCCTGGAAATGCTTGCTTTACGAAGAAACATACGTGGGGCAGCGTGTATCATGAGGTCTCCAAAAGAGAAAAGATTTGTTCACAGGGCTAAGTTGAGGAGGCAGAAGAACAGCTCTCAAATTCACCTCCCTTTACATAGGCTTAGGAATATTTTTGGGTTAGGAAGAAACAGGTTCATTTGTGCAAGCCTAGTGGGGGTTCATGGCACTTCATATGACATATATACAGAAGATGGCAGTTTTAGCATGATCTGTGGGTGGAGTTTTTTGGCCCTCTGGCTTCAAAAGGCCATCTCTCAGGCATTTGCACAGGCCCACTTGAAGGGTTGGTGGTCTCAACTGGTTTGAACTGAACAGCAGCTGGCCCAAGTTCCTGAAAAACAACTGAAGCCAACATTACCACGGTGACCCAGGAATGTCGTCTGTAATGCAGCCAGTGCTGGTTAAGTTTCAGTGTTCTGTGGCACGGCCTTCAACTTCATGGAAAAGGGACAAAAATAACATAAATCAAGTGGCCAGAAACAAGCAGAGCAGCAGTTGTGATCAGATTAACCTTTTGGTTTCACTGCTATGAACATCTGGATACAGGAGTTTTGTATAGAAATGTATTTTCAGTTCTCTTCAATACCTAGAAGTGGAATTGGTGAATCATAATGATAACTCTATGTTTAACATTTTGAGGAGCTGTCGCACTGTTTTCGGAAGTGGCTTCCTCGTTTTAACTTCTTACCAGCAATGCGCTGGGTTCCAGTTTCTCCGTATCCTCACCAGCACTTGTTATTGTCTGTCTTTTTTTTTTTTTTTTACTAGAACCATTCTGATGGGTTTGAAGTGGTATGCTATTGTGGTTTTAGTTTCCATTTCCATGATGAGTAAGGACGTTAAACATCTTTTCATGTGGTTATCAGCCATTTATATATCATCTTTGGAGCAATGTCTATTCAGATTCTTTGCCCATTTTTAGACTGGGTTATGTCTTTTTATTGGTGAGCTATAAGTGTTCTTTATGTATTCTATATACAAGTCCCAAATCCCATATCAGATATATGATTTGTAAATATTTTATCCCATTCTGTAAGTTGTCTTTTTACCTTCTTTATGGTTTGTTTTTTTTTTTGGTTTTTTTTTGGTTTTTTTTGTTTTTTTTTTGCAACACAAATGTTTGTAATTTTGATAAAGTCTAATGTACCTATTTTTTCTTTTGTCCTTTATGCTTTTGGTGTCTTATCTAAAAGACTATTGCCTAGCCCAAGGTCAAAAAACTTTACTCTGTTTTTGTGTAGGAATTCCATAGATGTAGCTCTTAAACTTAGGACTATTATTTATTTTGAGTTATTCTTTGTTAATGGTGTGAGTTAGTTGTCCAACTTGATTCTTTTGCATGTTGATATATAGTTGTACCAGTACCATTTACTGAAAAGACTATTCTTTTTCCTATTGAATTGTCTTGGTAACTTGTTGAAAATCAAATGACTAAAACAGGAAGGATTTATTCCTGGACTCTCAGTTCTATCCCGTTTATTTGTACGTCTATCCTCAAAATTATTTTAATAAAATCAAATAGTGAGCACATTAATCCAGTGTGAGTAATTCATGGATCCATTTCTAAATCCATATGAAAAACAGAGAATGGAAAACTATCTTTAATCCTGTTACTGTAAATGTTTTGCTGTATTTCCCTTGAGTGAGACTTAGACCATTTAATTCCTTTACAACAGCTATTCCTACCTGTTTCTTTTTTTAACTCACTCTGCTCATGTTACTTCTTTTCCTGTGCACTGGAGAAGCCAGAAGTAACACTGCAAAGCAGCATAACCCCTAAAAATCACTTGTCTGTCTCACACATACAGGAAGAAAGGAAGAAAGGGTAAATTTCCTTTAAATATTTTGTTTTATTGTTCCCTTTTCTACCGTAAGCTACTCATTTACTGCATCTGATACTGAGGCTCTACAGCAGCCGTGCACTTTAGTCTGTCTCTTAGTACACTTTTGGAGATATTGTCATCAGTGGTTTAAATCACGAGTTGCCTTAATTTAAAGACAAGAAAGAGAGCATTCTGAACAAAACATCAACATTTTTTTAGCCCAAGTTCAAACTGGCTTTTTTGCTCCCCAAAACGTTTTTTTCCTTTTTTTTTTTTATTTTTTTTTTTGAGATAGGGTCTTACTGTGTCGCCCAGGCTGGAGTGCAGTGCCACAGTCATAGCTCACTGAAGCCTTGACCTACTGGGCTCAAGTGATTCTTCCACTTCAACTTTCTGAGTAGCTGGGACTACAGGCGTGCACTACCACGGCCAGCTAAATGTTTAAATTTTTTGTAGAGGTCAGGCACGGTGGCTCACTCCTGTAATCTCAGCATTTTGGGAGGCCGAGGCAGGCAGATCACTTGAGGTCAGGAGTCTGAGACCAGCCTGGGCAACGTGGTGAAATCCCTTCTCTACTAAAAATTTGCTGGACTTGGTGGTGTGTGCCTGTAATCCCAGCTATTCGGGAGGCTGAGGCAGGAGAAGCACTTGAACTGGGGAGGCAGAAGTTGCTGTGAGCTGAGATCATGCCGCTGCACTCCAGCCTGGGTGACAGAGCAAGACTCCATCTCAAATAAATAAATAAATAAATTTTGTTTGTTTTCTTTTTTTTTGTAGAGATGTGGTCTCACTGTGTCACCCAAGCTGTTCTCAAACTCCTGGGCTCAACCTCCCACCTCAGCCTCCCACCTCAGCCTCCCAAAGTGCTGGGATTGCAGGCTTGAGTTACTGTGCCCAGTCTCCCAAATACTTTTTATACCTGAAATATCTATTTAAAGTGTATTTCTACTTAAATTTTTAAAAAATTTTTCAGATACTTACACTTTAATATGCGTGCCTTACCTTTTACAAACCTCTGTAACTTTATAAACAGAGATGACTTGAGAACCAAACTGGCAAGCCGTATTTTCAGAGAGCTGAGAGGCTTTCCACAGAGCTGAAAGAGAGCTAAGGAATACAAATCTCAGAAGGAAGAACTGTGTCCTACCTAAGAGGTAGGCCTGAAGAACACATGCACTTTTCACAAACTGTGCTGTTGAAATTTATGTGCTACGTCTTCAGTTGTCTGACTTGGACAGTGACACTGCTTGTATATGAAATAATATTAGCTTAAAATTATTAAACAGTGAAATACTGCTTTTAGAAATGAGATGTCTTCAAAGATGGGAACAACAGACACAGGGGCCTCCCAAATGGGAGAGGGAGAGGCCGCAGGTTGGAAAAACTACCCATTAGGTACTGTGCTCACTATTTGGGTGACATGCTCAATAGAAGCCCAAACCTCAGCATCTCGCAATATACCCATGTAACAAACCTGTACATGTACCCCCGAATCTAAAATAAAACAAAGAATCAAAAGGAAGTATCTTATCAGAAATGTAAATCTACATTGCTTTGCCCTCTCAAACTTAACATGTCCAAAAGAGAGCTGTTGGTTCTTTCATCTCAACACTTGTTCTTCCTGCTCTGTCTTCCCTTGCCCTGTCCTTTCCCCTCCCTTTGTGATCCACCCCTGCTGAGCTTCCCACCTGTTGGCACCACGCTCATAATTCCTTATTATGCTCCAGCTGTATTACCCTGTTTACTCATCTGAACAGGTGACACTCTTCTTCCTCTAGCTGCTTTGCTCCCAAATGTTCTGTCTCCTTTTGAAAGGTTGGTGGGTCTCTCCTCTAGGTCACAACACCCTATGTTCTTCAGAGCTCTGATGTTCTTGTTTGTACGTTTCCTTCTGTATCACTTGTGTCCTCAGTGGTCCATAAGTGCCTTGGAGACAAGGGTTCTATCTGTCTTTCCCCCTCAGTCTCCAGCACCTGGAGTAGAGCCTAGTCCATAGTTGGTGCTCCATAAATATGTGTTCTACAAATGATCAAGCAGGAGTGAGTTATAACCGAAGGTCAAAACCCTGGGGCATTGGGGAAGACATGCACATGCGTCAAGCCATAATTAATGCGTTGCCTCAGGGAGGACCACGTCAACTGCTTGCTTGCTGCGGAGCTGGCTTCTGGCCGCTTCACCCGTCTAAATACAGTCAAGGAGAAAGTTGTATCCATTCCATTTGTTTTTGTTTTTCCATCAGGTTTCGAACTCCAGGAGAATAGTTGCCATAACAGTTTTCCTTCGGCTTTTGGTGGTCTCTAACCTCCATTCAACATTGACTATTGTGGGAAAAGCACTCTCTCCGAACGAGGCTTCTTACTGTCTCTGAATTTATCCATACTTCGAATCTTATTACTAACTACTTTGCACAGAAGTCTGTTTCTTTAGATAGTAAGTTAAAGATGAAAATTTGAATGGAGACTGCTGATCCTGCTATAGGCCCATGCAACCAGCTCCTGGCCATCTCTCAAGGCTCAGCGGAAGTGGCCTGTCCTCGGGGAATCCTCCTTCAGGTCCTTGGCACGTTTTACTGTCTTTAATAAATAGCACTGACTCCATTTGGGATGAAAAAAGCTAATATGCAGTCTGTTATTGGGCTCAGCCCCAACTTAAAAATCTCCTTGAGGGCAGAGAACATCTGTCTTTTAAAAAACAAAAACAAAAAAACCAAACTATCTCCACAACCTGATATATACTCAACATTTAATAAAAATAAACTGACTGAATTAATCCTTTCCAACTTTACAAATATCTCTGATTGATAGATCCATTTTCCAGCAACAATAGTATGTGACTGTGTCTATCTTAGTAAATAGATTTCTAGAAAGCTCAAGTACCAGGACAGGAATGGCTCACTGAGAGCAATAGGGTGTTGAGAAAGAGAGAGAGGGAGTGAGCAGAGGAGCTGGATGTACACTGCAGTTCAGTCAGTCACTTGTTTCCTGAGTAGACTTTGAGTTTTTGAACGGTTATTGGTGTGATTATGTCTATGCCATCAAGTTGCTGATGAACTTTGCCAGGTTTTTTTTGGAAAATAAATATTAAAGGATATAATTCTGATTATGTTTATATTTTGTTTCATTTTGTTTTCAGCGTGCCCTGTGAATTTTGTCCATGATGTTATGGTATCTTAAGGGATGAATCTAATACAGAATTATGCAAAATGTTTGTCATTTGCCTCCCTTAAAAGAAAAAAAAAATGTCCACAACTGTACTAAAAGATCCTGTCATCTTAATTAAGAGGCAGCTGTTTCCCTGGAGTTTTTTCCCTCTTAACTATATCAGCTATACTGAGTGGGATGTAATCACATGATTTAAAATTGATAATTAGTGTGTGAAAGGCACTTGGCAATGAAATACATAGCAATATCAGTGACATAATTTTGGCAGCAGAAGAATGCTAAATATAATCCAAATGTCAATGTAGAAATGAAAACAGTACTAGCTAGTCAATGATTTCTATAATGTCTTGGGAAAATGAAGTCAATTACATTAAATTTTAAATCAAAATAAAACAGGTAGTTTAAAAGTTATAGAAGCTGGAGGCATAGTGTACTTGTGTGTATGTGTATGTATATACAGCGTATGAATATGTTTAATGTCATTAACAATGACAATCCTTGCCCCCATTGTACTTCTCTTCTAGTCACAAACCCTAAAGAAAGCCTCTTTAGATGTTTCTTCTAGGGCAAGGCGCAGTGGCTCACATCTTTAATCCCAGCACTTTGGGAGGCTGAAGTGGGTGGATTGTCTGAGCCCAGGAATTTGAGACCAGCCTAGGAACATGATGCAACTCCATCTCTACAAAAAAACCCTACAAAAATTAGCCAGGCATGGTGGCATGTTCTTGGAGTCCCAGCTACTCGGATAGCTGAAGCAGGAGGATCGCTTGAGCCCAGGAAGTTGAAGTTGCAGTAAGCCATGATTGTGCCACTGCACTCCAGCCTGGGCAACAGAGCAAGACCCTGTCTCAAAGAAAACCCAATTGTTTCTTCTGGAAGTTATCTTCATATCTCTGAATATGTGTGCCTATTTTGCAATATACCAAAATTTGTTGGTTTTAGACATTATCTTTTGACTTCCTGTTTCAGCAGATGAGGATTTCCCTCTCTAAATTGCAGCCTTACCTTCTCTCCTTCTCTCCTTCTCCCTTCACACATAGTTACATCTCTAATTTTAACTAATTCAGATATCCATGATAACCTTTTTAAATTATGTAAATAATATTCATTGTAGGGTTAAGAAGTATGATTATTTTTTCTTTCTTGTTCAGGTTTCAGTTTTCTCTGTAGTTTTTAATGGCCTTTCTTTTTGTCTTTTACCGTAACTGCATCCCACATTTGTTTAATGCTCTCCGGATGTTCCATTATAGTATATGTTTTCCTGAGTCTCCTGTCCACCTTCCCCTTCCTTCTGAAGCACCCTCTGCTCCAGTCCCCATCTGGACTGTTGCTCTCTGGGCCTCTGCTTTCTGCTGAACTTCACTTCTCTTTGATGCTCTCCAGGAGGGCACCGTTTCCTGGATTCACTGTTTTCCTTACTCTCAGTTTCTTCACTCTCATTCCTGAAGCACATATATCAATAGATTTTTACTGTTACATCAGCAGTATATTTCTGAGACATTGGATAGTCAGAATATCCTTATTCTTTTATTATATTTGACTGGTAGATTAGCTGGGTATAAAATTCTAGGCTGAAATTCTTTTTTTCTCAGAATGCTATGTGTTGTTTAGCTTCCTTCTGGTTAATTGGAAACTCAATACAATTTTGATTCTCCATCCTTGGTATTTGGACTCCATTTTCTCTTTACGTTTAGTGTTCTGAAATTTACAAAGATATGTGTTTGTGTGGATCTCCTTTTCTTAATGTGCTTTCAATCTAAAGACTGGTTTTCTTTAGTTTGGGAAATTTTCTTCTATTATTTTTTGGTAATATCCCCCTTTGCATTTTCTATATTTTGTCTCTCTACAACTTAGTCATATGTTTATCCTTCTGGGTTTACATTCTAATCTTACCCTTTTACTGTTTTGGATATTTCCGTGACTTATCTTCTAGGTCCTCTATTGAGGATTGGGTTTTTATAAGCCATGTTTTTCTCTCTTTTTAATTTTCAAGTGCTTTTCTATGTCTTTTTTTCCCTACAAGCATTCTTATCTTAGTTTACAGATGTAATATCATCTCCTGTCTCTTTGAGGATATGAAATAACATTTATTTAATGTTTTCTTTTGTTCTCTCATTTATCTGTTTTCTCTGTGTTCTTTCTTGTGAAAACTTTTCTTAAAAGCTCCAATGAGTGAGTTCAGTCTTTCTTTAATTAGCTTTTATTTCTTAATTACATTGTTTAACATCCATCTAATAATGCAAACGTTGAAATACTGAATGGCTAATACATTTCAGATGCTAATAAAATTAACATATGTTCACAGTAATTTGGCCCTGTGATAAAAGGTGAGAGCTTTTTTCATTGCTTATCACTTTTATTTTCCTTTCCTGGAAGAACTTCCGGAAAGCAATAGAATTTCTATTGTTATGAAAACAATAGGGAACAAACTTGTTAGCAGATGTAGATAATGAAAAGCACTATCCCTCTGCTTTAAATCCTATTGTGGAAAGGGATTTTACACTGTGCAATTACAAAGAATATTGCATTTTAACTATCTATTTATTGATACTTGGATGACAATTAAGAGAACCGTTCATGGAATTAGCTGTGGATTTCTTTTCCAGATGTTCATGATTGTGTCATATATTCAGGTTACATCATCCATTAACTTACTTAGTGAAAGTCTAATATACAAGTATCTGCAGCAATAAAATATATTTTGAGGATTTTACTCCTCATAAAACACATTCCATGCTGTAATTATTGCCTTGAGCAGTTGCTGATTCCCTATCTATATTAGTATTCTTAGGCTTTTCAGCGGGATTGAAAAATATTTCTACTGATTGTTCAGCTACTATTCTGAAGTCATAAAAGTATGCACTTACAATAGACAACTTGCTATATCAATGCCTTAAAATTATTTGCAATAAATTATGTTATTTTCTGAATATTAATAATGCCATAATTAAGCATAGGGAATAAAATGACCATGATAGTAGCTTGATTGCTAGGAATTTTTAAAGGCAGTATTACTTGTTCCTTCTGAAAATAAAAGCTGAGAGCAAAGAGAAAGGGGAAGGAGAAAGGAACAAGTGTTCAAGAATGTTTTTCCACGTGGAGCTGTGAGCTGAATGCACCAGCATCATCCATCTGCAGCTTTCTGAGGCCTGGGAGGGACACGTGGTGCTGACTGAGAGGTGGGGCTCCTGGTGCCGTCTGCCATTTTTGTTCTTGCAGGGGTCTTAGTGCTGAGCCTTTTGCAGCAGCTCCCAGTGTGGGGCCCTTGAGGAAGCCGCCGCTTCTGAGGACCAGAAGCTGAGAGCCGGGATGGTGGGGTCTAACAGCTGGGATAAGGGCCGAGGAGGAGAATGTTTTTACCATGGGCGGCACAGGTTAGGCCTTGTTTGTCTCATGTCGTTTTTGCTCTGTTGGACAGACGTGGCCATTGGGCCACCTTGACCTCTTCTGTCACCTCTTCCCTGCTGCCGTTCTCACCGATGGCTCTGGAGGTTGTCATGCTTCCTGGTTGTGGCCAGTGATGTCTGATGAAGTCTCTGCCCCAGAATAAATACTTAGGGTTAAAACAGAGGAGCCATATGATATATGTTGAGTGACTGATGTATGTTGGGGAGAACCTTTTTCACAAATAATACAATATGAGGAAGCTTAGCCCTGTGTGATAAGAGAAAACTATTTTATCAAATGGTAGTGAAGTAGCAAGAGGCTATTACAAATGAAACAGTTTTACTTTCCTCAAACTTTGCTGAGTATATTGAGTGAAAAAAGATAAATCTAAATGAGACCACAGCAGGGATAATTCAAGGTCATTTGAAACTTCTTGGTATACCTCCAGATACATACTTCTCAGAAGTTAAGAAAGTAAATGATTCTTGTGACTAATTAACAAATATTTTCATAAGTCAGTGGCTTCTGTTTCTTTGCTTTTTAGAAATTTAGAAAATGACCTAATCACAATGTCAGCAGATAGAAGATTTCAAATAACTTTGCATATTATTTTTGGCATATGGTTCAGAAGAAATCTGAAGTATTGATGGCTCTTGCTGTAATGAAGCTTTACATTCTTTTCAATACGTGAACTATTAATAGATTACTCAGGACTGAGATCTATAGAAATGAGCAATAGGAATAGAAATGAAAACAAAATTAATTTTGATTTCCGTTTACCATTTCTGTGAAGTATAACAGGTGATCAATACAATAAACAAAACTACATTAAATTACGGTAAAACTATATGTGTCAAGTGGAATGGCAAACAAGTTTAAGGTAGAAGGAATGATACAAAATTTTTGACTGTTCAAAAAATGCTTGTTTCTATTCACAGTCGCAAAGACACAGAATCAACCCAAATGCCCATCAATAATAGACTGGTTAAATAAAATGTGGTACATATATGGCATGGAATACTATGCAGCCATAGAAAGAAATGCGATCATGTCCTTTGTGGGGACATGGATGGAGCTGGAAGCCATTATCCTCAGCAAACTAACACAGGAACAGAAGACCGAACACTCCATGGGGAGCTGAGCACATAGACTTAGGGAGGGGAGCGCCACACACTGGGGCCTGTGGGGGTTGGGGAGGCAGAGCATCAGGAAAATAGCCAAGGCACGCTGGACTTAATGCCTAGGTAATGGGTTGACAGGTGCAGCAAACCACCATGGCACATGTTTACCTAGGTAACAAACCTGCACCTCCTGCATACGTACCTCAGAACTCAAAATATAATTAAAGAGTTGGTTAAGTATACAGCTAAGAGTAGGAGAGCCAGGATGTCAGCCAGTTGGTCTGACTCCAGAGTAAGGTCTTAAGGGCACTGCAGAGACATCAAGGAGTTCATAGTCTGGTGGGAGAGACAGGCAAGCCAGCCAGGATTATGATGTATGATATATGATATGATGTCATATGGTATGATATGGTGATATGATATGTGATGATATATATGTTATCGTATATGATGATATGGTATATATATGATATGTCATGTGGTATGATATGGTGATATGATATATGTGATGATATATATGTTATCGTATATGATGATATGGTATGATATGATATATGATGATGTGATATAATACGGCCTGTGATGAGGCTGTGGGAACAGAGAAAGGACACTTTATGGAATCTTGTGGAGGTGGGGAGATCATGGAAGCATTTCCAGAGTAGACGTTCTAGCTATGTGTCCCCCAGTACCCTGTGATGGTTAATGTTATATCAACTTTACTGAGCCATGGGATGCCCAGATATTTGGTCAACATTATTCTGGGTGTTTCTGTGAGGATGCTTTTGGATGAGCTTAACATCTAAATAGGGAGACTGAAGACAGCAGATTGCTCTCCCTAAGGTGGGTGGGCCTCATCCAATCAACTGAGGGCCTGAAGAGAGCAGAAGACTGTGAGTAAAAGTCCTCTTGCCTGGCTATCTTCAAAGTGGTACATCAGCTTTTTTTTCCTGCCTTCAGACCGGAACTGAAACATCAGCTTTTCCTGGGTCTCCAGCTTACAGACTCCCTCTGCAGATCTTGGGACCTGCCCACCTTTCTACTTGCATGAATCAATTCTTTATAATGAATCTCTTCATATGTGCACATACACACACACACACACACACACACACACACACACACACACACACACACACAGTAAGTGCTTGTTAATGTCTTTTTAAAAGTGGGTTGTGATGAATGTCTGTGGTATTTAGAATCCATTAGCCACGTTAAAAAGTGATGTAAATTTATTTTATAGTTTTAATATTTATAGTATGCCAGAAATGATATCTTTTACAACTATTTATCCTTATCATTAAAAATTTTAGATGTTACCTAAACGCAAACATGTAGAGATTGCATTGAGTCTGTAGACTCAAAATCCCAGTGACATTTTTTGCAAAAGCAGGAAAACCTATTCTAAACTTCATATAGAATCCCAGTGGATCCCCAAATAGCCAGAACAATCTATTCGGAGGGCTCAACATTTCCTGATTTCAGAACTTACTACAGAGCTACAGTAGTCAAAACTGTGTGTGTTACCGTAAAGACAGGTACGTAGACCCACTGGAATACAATAGAGAGCCCAGAAGTAAACCCTGGAATATGTGATTAAATTATTTTCAACAAGAGTGCTGACAGCATTCAATTAAAAAAAAAAAAAAAAAAAAAGACAGTCTTTTCAATAATTTGGCTAGGAAAAACTGGATATCCAGATGCAAAATATTGAAGTTGGACCCTTAACACCATATGAAAAAGTTAATTCAGGATGGACGCCGTGGCTCATACATGTAATTCCAGCATTTTGGGAGGCCAGGGCAGGTGGATCACTTGAGCCAAGGAATTTGTGACCAGCCTGGGCAATGTGGTGAAATCCCATCTCTACCAAATAAAAATACAAAAATTAGCCAGTTGTAGTGGTGCATTCCTGTAGTTCCAGCTACTCATGGGGGTGAGGGGGGGTGCTGAGGTGGGAGGATCACCTGAGTCCTGGGGAGGTTGAGGCTGCAGTAAGCCATGATTATGCCACTACATTCCAGCCAGGGCGGCAAAGTGAGACCTTGTTTAAAAAAAAAAAAAAAAAAATTCAAATGAATCAAAGACCTAAATATAAGACCTAAAACAATAAAACTCTTAGAAAAAAACATAAAGGGACAGTTTCATGACATCAAATTTGGCAACATTTACTTGAACACCAAAAACGTAGGCAACAACCACAAAAAATAGGTAAATTGGACTTCATCAAAATTAAACATTTTTGCCGTTCAAAAGATTCTATCAACAGAGTGAAAAGGCAACATATGGAATGGGAGAAAATATTTGTAAATCATATATCTGATAAGAGATTAATATCCAAAATATCTAAAGAACTCCTAAACACAGCAGTAAAAATCCAATTCAAAAATGGGCAAAAGACTTGAGTAGACATTTCTCCAAAGAAGATATACAAATATCCAATAAGCATATGAAAAGGTGCTCAACGTCACTAATGATTGAGAAAATTCAATTCAAAACCACGTTGAGATACCACTTCATACCCATTAGGATGGCTACTATCAATAGAAAACAAAGAGTTGCTGATGATGTAGAAGAAACTCTTTTGCATTGCTGGTGGGAAAGTAAAATGCTTTAGCCACTTGCAAGATAGTATGACTGTACCTCCAAGATGTTAAACACAGATTTACTATATGATCCAACAATTCTATTTCTGGGTATGTATCTCAAAAAATCGAAAGCAGGGACTGAACGCATGTTTTTATCCCACTGTTCAGAGCAGCATTATTCACAGTAGCCAAAAAGTGGATACAACCCAAATGTCCATGTATGGATGAATGAATAAACAAAATGTGCTATATACATACAATGACATGTTATTTAGCCTTAAAAAGAATGAAGTCCTGGTACATGCTACAACATAGATGAATAAAACTTTCTGTTAAGAAGTATAAGCTACACAGACAAGGACAAATATTGTGTGCTTTCATAGAGGCAGAACAGGGATTGTGGGGAGAGGAGAGTTGCTTAATACCCATGAATACAGAGTTTAATGGTTTAATTAATACTATTAATACAGAATTTCAGTTTGGAGTGATGAAAAAGTCCTGGAGATGGATGATGGTGATGGGTACACATCAAGGTAAATGTTTTTAATACCACTAAACTGCACACTTGAAACTGGTTAAAATGGTAAATTTCATGTTCTGTGTGTTTTACCATACCAAACAGTACATAAAACGTATTGAGATAGTTTTTGAGATTTGTAGATACACGGATCTTTAGATTTCTCTTAGGGAATGTGTGCACAGCTGCTCATGTATTTGGAGAATTCCTGTCTAGTGTCCTTCACGGTCTGAATCCAGCCCTCTTCTCTCACTTCATTTTCCTTGTTCCAGCCACCTGGCAGTTCACACCTGCTAGGCTTTTGTACAAGTTGTTCTCTCTACTTTCACTGCCCCTTCTACCCCCACCCAGTTGATGAATGGAATCTGATACTTCAAGACCCAGCCCAAGTGGCCACCACATTTGGAAAAGTTGTGCTCACTCCTCCAGACAGAACCTGTTTCTCCCTCTCCTGTGTTCCCAAAGAACTTTTCTGCACCTCAGATACGTCCCATGCCTGTACCCAAACAGAGTGAATTGTTGGACAGAGATGGTGTCTCACCTTTGCAAGTCCTGCCCATAGCACAGAGCAAAACGTGAAGCAGGACCTTAGTAAACAGTTCAGTAACTGAATTTTTCAAGTATATGTATGTGATTCTTTCCTTAAAACCCTCCTCTGGGAGAGGAGACAGACCTTTCGCTCTACTTTCCAGAACCAGAAAATAACACACAGAGCAAGCTCACACCTTGCCCAGGCCACAGGCTCACTGTGGCAGATGGGAATAGAGGGATAGCGTCAAAATCTCTTCTGATGATCCCAGTCTATGCAGCCAGGCACTAAATCTTACTTTCAATAAGTTAAGAGTGTGACTTTATTGGTTATAAAACACATGTTCTCAAATATTTGCCATAGATCCTGTCCATAAATGAAGTGATCTTGTACATATTTCTGCTACCCCTTCCATAATAAACCCCCTGCCACTGTTCCAACACCAGGAGGTTGGAAACAGCTGTGTCATTAATGAACGACAGCAGATCCTAACCAGTGACCTCCAGATGAAAGGCTCATTATTTCCTTACTGGTCTCGAGAGCTGTTCAGTCCCCTAGCAAGCTAGCTCAGGATTTGGACTGAAGAGTCTAAGCCTTGAACTATAAAAAAAATTTACGAAGTCCTTGACACAATGTGGAGCGATTATGTTCTATTGTGCCAAGAATTTCTTATTAAAAATCAATTTAATTGTGCATACCCCATCTGGTCGGTATTACGGTCTTTTATGGGGGGAGAACACGATTTTGTGTTTACCTGATGTTCCGTCGAGTAAGCATGTAGTTTTGCAGAAACAGAGACATTTTATAACGCTGAGAAATGACTAATTAAAGACAATTTTTAAATGTTTGACCAGACTTCTTTTTACTAACTTTAGTGACTTTGAGCTGTAAGATTCAACTTTCTCGCATTAGTTGGGATTTTAATGGAAAAGAAAATGCCAGACTAAAGTAAAAAATGTATGTGTGCACATCATTTGCTATATTTATATCCATGTAATAATTTCTATTTTGAACTCTCGAGATTAAAATTCGAGTCCTTTTATTCTTCTTTCTTTTTCTTTTTTGGTTTTGTTTTTTGTTTTTGAGATATGATGTCACTCTGTCATGGAGCCTGAGCACGATCATGGCTCACTGCAGCCTCAACCTCTCTGGCTCAAGTAACCCTCCCACCTCAGGCTCCCAGGTAACTGGGACTACAGGCATGTGCCACCATGTCCAGCTAATTTTTGAAAAATTTTTTGTAGAGACAGGGTCTCACTCTGTTGCCTAGGCTGATCTCAAACTCCTGGGCTCAAGCAGTCCTGCTGCCTCAGCCTCCCAAAGTGCTGGGATTATAGGAGGGAGCCACTGTACCCCCTCTAGGTTAAAAGGACCTCAAGACCTTTTAAACATACCTAGATTTCCCATTAGTATTTAATTTGTGTTGTTTTTTATTCAAGGAATTTGGATAATGAAGGGTGAGAAGATTACTTCTGATTGTCTGCTAGGTCTCAACCATATTAGCAAAACATTGCAATATTTTCACGCAAAATATTGCCAGATAATATTTCAAACTGGAGTGGTTGCATTTTGTACAAAATGGGGACGATTTTTAAAGCTTGCTTTTCAAACAGTTTATACCCTAATCTTAAAAGGATCCCTTGGCATTCAAGGAAAAATATCTGGATAATTCATAAAGTTTTTGGTGTGCTTATGTGCTTATAGTTAAGTGTTTTGTTCACGTGACAATCTTAAAGTATCAGTAATATACTAAGTTAGTAGCCACGAATACTCGTTTGATTCTGAATTGTCTTAACTTAAATGTTTTAAAAATTACTTACTTTTAAATAAGTAGAATTGACTGCTAGTCACTGCAGTCTACTAAACGCCTATTTGATATGAGCCATAATATCTTTCATATTCCCCGTGCCCCGATTTCCTCATTTGTGAAATGGACTAACACCTTTTGTTAGGATGGTTAAGATATTTAAATTAGATAATTCATTTAGAGTATCGCAAGGTTCGTGGAACAGAGTAAGCAATAAATACACGTTAGCCTGTATCATCATCAAAAATAACAGAAACGACAATCCTTGTGGTTTTCTTATTTAAAATCCTCTTTTAGATGAGCTTTCCCGTTTAACATGAAGTATTAATATTCTGCATATATCCATTTATTGAGCATCTACTGTGTGCCCACCCGTGTGCTAGATCCTAGATGTACAGTATTGAGTGGAATCAGTATAATCTCTGAGCGCCTGGAGTAGCCAGATAACAATACAATAAAAATTACAGAATGTGACAAGCCCGAAGAGAAGAATGAGCGTGGTGGTGTGGTGATAAAGACGAGCAGGTTCTCCTCTTCTACATAATTCTTTGAAGTTGAAGTAATGTTTATTTGTTACACTGATAATAAAAATGTATAAGGAAAAAATAACGTCCCCGCTTCTGGCTCCATGTCTGCTCAGGAATCCGTAGAAACAGTTTGGTCAACTGTCCATACTTTTCTTTGCGCTCATACAAATGTATGTAAACATACAGCATTTTCGTTGTGGTGTAACAAAAAACAAAAATGGATTCTATGCATTACTCTGCAACTTTGTTGGTTTGCCTTGAAAAGTCCTTAGAAGTGTTATTAATATGTGATGTTTGCTGCTGGCCATTTTACCTGCCCAAGACTCAGTCAGCAACAGAAAACTCTACAAAGATTTTATAGATGAGGCCTGTCATTACCACAATATCCTTTCTAGTCTCCATTTAATTCTGGCCACTCCATCCCATAATTTATTGAACAGAAAAAGATACTCTAGGCCGGATGCAGTGGCTGATGCCTGTAATCCCAGCACTTTGGGAGGCCGAGGCGGGCGGATCACGAGGTCAGGAGATGGAGACCATCTTGGCTAACACGGTGAAACCCCGTCTCTACTAAAAATACAAAAAATTAGCTGGGTGTGGTGGCGGGCGCCTGTAGTCCCAGCTACTCAGAAGGCTGAGGCAGGAGAATGGTGTGAACCTGGGAGGCGGAGCTTACAGTGAGCAGAGATGGTGCCACTGTACTCCAGCCTGGGCGACAGAGCAAGACTCTGTCTCAAAAAAAAAAAAAAAAAAAAAAAAAAAAAAAAAAAAAAATGAGATACTCTAGGGTGTCCTACTACTATTACTGTTATTATTATTCTTGACAACCTCTGCTCTGTAATAGCATTTCTGATGTTTTTCCCATGATTTCCTACCTACTTACCTATTTATATATTTTACCTTTTCCTTTGTCAATCTCATGCTATTTCTTGGGCATTCCTTCATTTCCATACTTATAAATTTAACATTTTAAAAGATAAGTGTTTCTAGTTCATAGATTTGCTACAATCACCCCCTACTAAAGAACTTTAGAGGTTTTTTTTTTTTTTTTGTCTGTGCTTCCTATTTTGTTTTCTGCTACCAACAGTACTGTAAAACAAGATGGGTTTTTATATACTGGTACTTTCATTTTTGTGAAGTGGATTTCCAGAAATAGAATTTCTAGACAAAGTATATGTTTATATTTTATCTTACTACATATGCCCAGATCAAATTTCAAAAAAAAACTGAAGCATTTTGACATTTAAACAGATATCTTTGGTGCCAGTTTATCAGCCCAGACCTGATATGCAAATTAGTAGATCGTGACGTTATTGACACTTCAGTGAGAAACCATATGTTAATTTACTTCAATATTCTCCATAGGGTACTTTTTCTCTTCAGTCCTCTACCAGGGATCCTGAAAGAGCAGAGTAAACAGAGGAGCAGGTCATCCCTTTTCCACATTAAGTAGTCGTCTGTTAAGTGTCGGCTGTTAGCTGAGAGCCTGAGAGTGGCGGCAGGTACAACCCGCCGAGGTTGGACGATGGCAGCAGGACGTCCAGACAGGAGCCTGTGCAATTAGCCAAGACGGTTACTGCGTTTTTGGCAGTCAGACAGCAGTTAAAGCAAAGAAGGGTCTTTTTTCCAAGAAGGAAAAGCCATTTAATAAGTTTGGGTCAGTTTGCTCATAACAACACTACATTTGAGGACCAAAACCCCAGGAGCTTGGCAAGCCAGCAGTGCTTGGCAAGTCTTCCCACCAACTCACCAAGTCTGAGGCCATCCTGCCGGGATCTGGCTCTCTGGGCTATGACTGTGTTCATTTAACAGCATTCCTAGTTAACAAGAAACTAAAGGCAGAGGAATCTTTTTTTCCCGTTAATCCAAAAGTAAAATTTAGCGGCTATAAGCAAGCCACCATCCAAGTAACTGCACGTCAGATGGGGGACGGACCGTCTGTTTGTATTGAGGGCTCTGCGTTTGGTGTACACAGCTGGGAACTTGTGGCCCACCAAAAACGACTTTTATGTTTAGGAATTGGGTGGTGCCGTCTTTTTTGTGTATGAATTAACATTTGTATATGACTTACTAGTGTGAAAGTTTGATTTTATAATGTGTCAGAGAGCCATCGTTTACCTGTCTCATGAATAAATAAAATAAAAACTAAGCACGTTTGTATAAATATTTAAAAATACACTGCATTCTCATACTTTCCCCGTTTCACCTATGGAAATCTTGCCAAAGTGAAATCAAGTTTGAGCATTTCAGCGTAAGAGAAAACCAGCTCATGGATCTTAAAATTAAGAAATGGAGTTTTGTTTGTTTGTTTTGTTTATGTTGGCTTTGGTTTTATTTTGTTTTTTGTTTTCTCTACCAAGTAAATAGTTTCAATGAAATAAACAGGTCCAATCATCTAATGATGGATTATTTGAATGCATATTGAAATTGAATTGAAAATGTTGAGAAAGAGCTTGTTTATGCATCTCAAAAAGCTGCAGCACCTGCAACTGATAAAAATTACTACAAACATATCAAAAGTCTTTGAAGAAACATGTGGCCAATCCAGTGCCAACTTGGACAGAATCAGAACACTGGCTGCCCAGAGGAAATATCCCAACATTCAGCTAATCAACAATGTTAAATGAAATGAAGAATGAAACTTCTTACATGACTCAGTATTGCCTGGAACAATGTTAATGTCAACAAGGTCAGTTCATGGAAGGAGATGCTGTATTTCTTAAGATTTTCACCCTCTCCTGTGTTTTCAACAACTGGGGTGTCTTGATTACACCAAATTCACTCAGTCTTTGAAATAATTTCTCATTAATAATTTATAAAGTTATGTGTTTGTTTTCAGGATCCAAATTTGTGGATCCTGAAAATATTACTCTTTTATTCATAAAAGAGTAAAGCTTTCTAAACCCAAGCCCCCATACATAACAAGCAGAATCGTGGCTTCGTGCAACCAGCCACGTGTTGTTATCTTGTTTGTAACAAACATCTGTTAGAAACAAGATTTCTAAGTTTTGTATCAGGTTAACCAAATAAACTTATTTCTTTAGTCCAGAGTTTCTCAACAGTGGCATTATTGACATTTTGGATTATATAATTTTTTGCTGTAGAGAGCTCTTCTGGGCCTTGTAGGATGTTTAGCAGCCAGCATCTTTGGCCCACTCAACGTCAGTAGGCCCCTCCCCCAAGGTGTGACAATAAAAAAAATTTCCAGATATTGTGAAATGTCTCCTCAGAGGCAAAATCACCCCTAGCTGAATATTACTGCTTGAAACAGTTATATAAATAAAACATGAATGTGTTAAACAAGTGTCCCTGTTTCCCCCACAGAACACTTCTGCCACCTAAAGATGATGAATATTAATGATCTCTTATGTTTCCCAGAAAGTTGCCATGCATATATGAGTATGTACATCTGTTCTGCATGGTCATGGCTGTTCAATACTACCCTTATTTTTTCATTTTTAACGTATCTGTGAGATTCTTGCATTGCAGTGTGTGCGGACTTATATTTAAAATGAAATATTTTTAAAATTACGTAGAGTTCATTACAGGAAGAGCCGTAATTTCTTTAACCAGCTATCAATATACATGCAGGCTCTGGTTTTTTGTTTTCCATATATAAGGGTGTGGCATTGTTTTCCAAATAATGCCATACCATTATATTTTTGTGTTGAACATTATGTGATGACAGCTATAAGGTATAATTTAGAGCATGTCCCTACAAGTGGAATCACTTGTTCAAACGAAAACGAAATTAAACGTATTTATAGATAATGCTGTATCACCAGCTGGGTATTACGGTGTTGTTTCCCCAGTTTACCAGACTTTTATATTTTTACCCATCTGATAAGAAAAAAAGTTATATCCATTTGTGTACATGTTTAATAAAAATGAGATTTCCTATGTTTCTAAGCCTTTTTTCCTTCTGTGATCATGCTGCATATACTCTTTGCCAATTTTTCTAGCGGCTTGTAGGGTGTTTTCTTTCTGATTTGTAAGAACTCTTTATATATTGAGGAAATTGGGCCTTTGTTTTCCTAGATATTTCAAATATGTTTGTACTATTTAATATTAGTTTTCTTTCAACTTTGTTAATATTTTTCTCCATAGAAATTAATTAGTTTCAAATTTGTCCCTCATTTCTAAGTTTAATGTCTTACAGAGAGTCATTTTTCACATACAGCAAAATCATGTTTTTCATGTTTACTTCTAATGCTTTCAGAGTTTTGTTTTTTATGCTTAAATATTCAAGGCATCTGAAATTCATTTGAGTATATAGAGACTGAAATACCACATATTCTTTTCCAAATGCTATGGTAATTTATGTGATAAAGGACATTTCAAACAAGTGGGATAAAGATGACTTATTAAACAAATTCTGACATAATTGCTGATATTTAGGTGCAAAATAATAAAGCTGTGTCTGTCCTTGGTGCTTGCAAGGAACCAACAGAAGGCCGTTGTAGCTGACTGAAGGAGACGCAGTGTTGTCAGAAAGATAGGTGGGGACCTGATTGTGTTGGGCTTTGTAAATCTAAGCTAAGAAATTGATCTTTTTTGAATAGAGTGTGTCTTTTTCATGTTCATTTGACATGTTTCTTCTATGTAGCATGTATTTTGGATTCTATTTTTTTATCCACTGAGCTTTTATTTTTTATTATTAATATAACACACATGTTTAATATTGCTTCTGTCATCACATTCTATGTTAGTTTTCAGCTTTTGATGTTTCCTTGGCTTCTATCTTTTACTAAAATTCCTGTCACCCTTTATTTCCCTAAGGACTTGTAAACATCTTTTACTCTCTCTTGGTATTGTGTACCTCTAGAGAGAAGTAGCAAGCCTCCTTGATTTTTTTCTCTTTGTTACTTTTTCTGTGTGAATATACTGAAGAATTGATCCTATAAAATCTTAAAACTCATTAATTCCTATAGCAGGACGTGTGTGGGTATTGATCTTTCTGTGTCTGTTGCTTGTTTTGTTTCCTGGGATGAAGGATCCTCTCTCTACTGGCTGATTAGAGTATTTCAGAAAATTTTCTTCTGTTATATCTTTGAACATTTTTTAAAAATCTGTTTTCCTCTTTTTTTTTTTAAGTACATCTTTTTGGGAATTTTTTTGCTTATCTTTAAGGGCTTTTAACTCTATCCATTTCTCTTAAAAATCTTTATTAACATTTTGACCTTTACTGAGAATTGTTTTATCAAGCTTCACTGTCTGTCTCTACGTGTGGTTTCAGCAGTGCCAGTTTTTTGCTTTTTTTTTTTTTTTTTTTGGTTTTTTTTTTTTTTTGGGACAGTCTCGCTTCGTCATCCAGACTGGGGTGCAGTGGCACAATCTCAGCTCACTGCAACCTCCACCTCCCAGGTTCAAGTGATTCTCCTGCCTCAGCCTTCGGAGGAGCCGGGATTACAGGCATGTACCACCACGCCTGGCTAATGTTTGTATTTTTAGTACAGGTGGGGTTTCACCATGTTGGACCAGGTTGGCCTCAAACTCCTGACCTTAGATGATCCACCCTCCTTGGCCTCCCAAAGTGCTGGGATTGCAGACATGAACCACCACGCCCTGCTAACAGTGTCAATTCTGGCTTTCATTTCTCTTTAGGGTGGCTTCAGTCTGTGACATTGACCTCTTCCTATTTATGTCTTTGTTTTCTATATTAGACATCTTATTGTAACTTTCATTTCTAAGAAAATTCATGTTTTTATTAGCTCTCTTAGTCTCACCAAGAATGTTTGAGATTTTCTTCTGCAGTGTGGCCTTGTTCTCCTGGAAAGATTATTTCATGTGCGTTTGTCATGTCCTCTTATTTTTTCTATAATATTTTTGGAAGATGTCTAGGGGAAAGGGGATTCCAAGTTGTCTTGGAGCACTTCCTGCTCTGGTCTCCTATCACTCTGCAATCATAAGCACCTCCCTTGCTGCTGTTTCTTTCCCTTAGAGGAGGCCTGTATTCCCTAGAGGAAATTTCTGTGTGTTATGGGTTTCTCTTGGATGATTCTGCATTTTTTTTTCTTTTCAGTTCATCTTGAAACTTGATCAGTGTCTGCCAAGTTGATTGTCATTTGTATTTTCCATGCTGCCCTGGTGTCCTCCCTGCTTGATTCCTGAAAGAAAGGAGGGAAAGAGCATATTGCCCTTCAGCTTTAATTTGCCTGCTGTGTTGAATCCATCCAGAATTCAACCTCTGCCACTGCTTGCCCTGACCTCTATATTTTATCCTCTAAATTAGAGTTTGTTTGGCTATTTCTTGGATTGTTTCACCTATTTCTTTGAAACCTTTTTTTAGTTGGTTTAATCTGTAGGTTTTGTCTGCTGTGGGCATTCTCCCTTGATTTGATCTAATCTGATCATATTTGTTTGCATCTATTGTATATCATTTGTAGTTTTAAGTAAAGCTACTCATAGTTTCATTGTGTATGTGTTTGCTTTTTTTTTTTTTTGAGACATGGTCTCACTCCATAGCCCAGGCTGGAGTGCAGTGGCACGATCAGAGCTCACTGCAGCTGCCCACCTTTTAGGCTCAAGGAATCCTCCTGCCTTAGCCTCCTGCGGAGCTGGGACTACAGAGGCATGCATCACCACACCCAGCTAACTTTATTTTTTGTGGAGATGGGGGTCTCACTATGTCACACAGGCGGGTCATTAATTCCTGGGCTCAAACGATTGTCTCCCCTTGGCCTCTCAGAGTGCTGGGATTACAGGCATAAGCCACTATGCCCAGCTCTTTTCTATTTTTATTTGTGTTTGCTATTTTCAGTTGATAACAGGGAGGGCAGAGCAGTAGAAATATCACTACTACCTTCAACAAGACAACACATTAACTGGATTTTGCAATAAAATAAAATACTCACTAGATATCTTTTTGGTCAATCGTTTGAATAGGAGAACTCAGAATTATAGCACAGTCTTGGGAAAATTAACTTAAAACCCTTGAAACAATTTACTAATGTGTTTGAATCTGATGTGGATCCAGGCTCTCATTGCACTAAAAGTGTGGTTGAAGTATTGATTGCCAAGACCTCCAGTGGTAGGGAGAGAGTGGGGTTGAAATTGTGGTTTTAGGGATGGCTAGTATTTGAATAAATGTTGTAGGAATTTTCCAAGCACAGAGCACAGCATGAATCTCTGGTTCTTAGTTCTTCACCAATATTTCCTCACTGAGAATAGCCAGACCTCTTGGAAGGGTAGTTGAAATTGAGTGACTAGGAGAGAGAGCATCAAATCCTACATAGAATGGTGATAACAGAGGATGGAGGGAATTGGGGTGATGGTCAAAGGGTACAAAGTCTCAGACAAGAGGAATAAGTTGTATGGGGTTTTTTGAGATCTATTTTGCAGTGTGGTGAGTATAATTAATAGTGCATTGTACATTTCAAAGTTGCTAAGAGTAAATTTCAAATATTCTCACCTCTTCAAAGTAAGTATTTGAGGTGATAGATGCGTTGGTTAGCTTGACTTAATTATTCTACCCTGTATTCGGAAAGTTTCATATCACTTTGTGCCCCATAAATATATGCAGTTATAAAGGGTCAATTTACAATAAAATAAAACGTTTTAAAGGAGAAAGAAATGAAGAGTGAATAGAAGTGTGGAAGGATTTTTGAAAGTCAGCAAGTTTATCTTGGATTGAAGAGGGGACCCTAGTAGTTTTTTGAACAGGGGAATGACAAGGTGAAAGCTGTATTTAAGGAAAACTTTAACTAGCACTTGAATTGGCATTTAATTTGAGCTCACGGGGACTTGGTGAGTCCCTGTTTGTACCGAGTATCATACTGGATATAGTAGTGCACAGAGCGGCGTGGGGAACACTTCCTGCTTCAAGAAACTTAATCTGGTGGACACAAGAAACTGACTTTGAAAAATCTGCCTCAGTAAAATTTCCATACCAGAGCTGACCTGGACTCTGTTTGCCGTGGTGTCTGTTCTATGTTGCCAGTTAGGTTCTACCCCAGCAGCGGTCTCCGTCTGTGATGATATAACACAGCTAATGTTGACTCCGTGATTTGTATGGGACACTCTCAAGTCTGCCCTCAGTCATTGGAATCACATCTCATATAAATGTAGCTGATTATTCAACAGCAACTTTTAAAATTCCATATTTTCATGTTCGCTTCCTTCTAATTCAGGTTTCTGTCTTGGAAGAAACCTCCGGGTGGCTCGGCCCTCTTCCACCCCAGTCCTGCTGCCTCCGTGTACTCAGATTACATCTGGGTGATCTTTCCTTCTCTGACAGTGTTGTTTGGGTTTTTTTTGTTTTTGTGTTTTTGAGATGAAATCTTGCTCTTGTCGCCCAGGCTGGAGTGCAGTGGCACGATCTTGGCTCACTGCAACCTCCACCTCCACCTCCCAGGTTCAACCGATTCTCCTGCCTCAGCACCCCCGAGTAGCTGGGATTACAGGTGCCTGCCACCACACCCCGCTAGTTTTTGTATTTTCAGTAGAGATGGGGTTTCACCATGTTGGCCAGGCTGGTCTCGAACTCCTGACCTCAGGTGATCCACCCACCTCAGCTTCCCAGAGTGCTGGGATTACAGGCGTGAGCCACCGCACCTGGCCTCTGACAGTGTTTTATCCTTTGTCGTGCACACTAATTATATCCTGGCACTTGGCTCTGTATTTGTTTTTATATCAGTCTTGCCTAATCAGTTAGAATCATAGACTACTTGGAGGCATGAATAACAGTCCACATTTTATTTATTTATTTATACATCTCTCATTGCTTCAAAAAATGATTTGAGCATGTTTCTTTTATGTGATTCTGTTTTGACCTTGGTCAAGGTGGTAGACGTCCGATTAAGGAGGGTCGATAATGTATGAACTAAGAACACACAGAACAGAGGAGCTTTTGTTGTTGTTTTTAATTTATGATTTATATCTATTTGAAAGTCCTGCAAACACACATCATATTTCTCAAATCCACTTTAGAGAAAAACAAGAATGTGAAGCTGAGACTCCTCCAGTCAATGAGAAAGTTTTGATACCAAACCTATTAAAAACAAATTAAATATATTTTTCTGTGAATGTGTGCATATTCTCTCTTAACAATGGATGTATGCCTTAAATATAAATTTTCCTTACAATACGGATTTCTGTGATATCGGGAATCTATGTTTTACAAAGGAACAACTGCTGCAGTCCTGTGGCTCCTGATTCCTTAGCAGCTGTGTCCAGCTGGTGGTCCACATTCCCGCTACTTCTTCGGTGAATGGAAACATTTAGGTCAATATTGATATAAAACTTCATGAACTTTCTTCTCTTGCAGCTTTGGTTCGCCTTTGTTAATGGATTTTCTGGGCAGATTTTATTTGAACGTTGGTGCATCGGCCTGTACAATGTGGTAAGCATTCTTCATCTATCTGATCGCATGCAGAACTTAGAACTTCAGTGGCATTCCTTCACTGTTTATGTCTGGGAAGTGTACCTAAGTCAATCATCTGTATACTTACCAGGCAGCACAAATATATCTTTAGGCCCTTTGTTGCTGTGAAACATCCTGCAGAAGCCCAAACTCTCCACACATGGTTTCCATCATAGCAGATCATTCTTGAATAACCCCATGAAATTATTAACCCATATATCTTGATAATAGACCCTTGTTACCCCCTCACCAAATGCCTGTGCAACACTTTCGTGTTTTTAGCTCAAGTACAAGTTTCTGAACTACGTCTAAACTCATTCCACTTCATTATTTTTGTTCTGAATTCTTAAACATAGATACGCATATACAGTGTGTGATCTGGTGTCCCTTCTGGCCTTCCTGAAAGGGTATCTGTCCTTGTGGAAGCACATTTTCTTCTGCAATTAGAGCTAAAATAATGAATTCTGACTTCCAGCTACTGTGGAGGATGGTCATCAGCTCATCTGGTATTTTTTATGATTTTCGAGTTCCTTTTTTATTACTTTTTATAACTATGATGAATTCAGAAGCTAGAAATAAATATAAACTGTAGCTAAAATGGCTCAGTAGCTGCTTAGCTTTCTTGCTTTTTGTTTCACTGGCAGGAAGAACTAAGGGGCTTGTAGCTGAGCACTCTGGAGACCCCAGAACGGCCCATGTTTTGAATTGTTCTCTCACTTGGGAGTTTACATTCTGAAGCAGCCATCGTGGATAGATGTAGATGGGAGTTACCAGGCGTACAATGATAAAACCTATGGTACTAGAAATATTTCGTGTGCGTATCCATTGGTGGCTAGATATTTAAGTCTTCTATGCTTTCACCTGCCTTTATGGATAACCTCAGTGCTGGGCGCTGGTGTAAAATGCTGAATGCAGTAGTTTGCCCTGGCCCTGTGTAGCTTGCAGGTTAAGAGGGTCAGATATGTGGATTCAGACACCTCCAAGGAGGACTGGGTCCGGATCTTGAGTTAAATATTGTGTTGGTGAGTCCGTAACTGTGTTAACTTGCTGCAAAGTGCACTCGCGTATTTCTTGCTGATACTGATGCCCTAAAAGACAAAGATTAGGAGGGGTAAGAACAGGACAGAATTGATGTCCATTCCTCTCCTGTGCTAGAAAAGCTACTCTGACCACCTACCTATGGATAAGGGCTGCAGGACCTCCCCTTTGTGTACTAAGGGTAGACCACAGGTTGCTAACTCTGCACCTCCTGGAACTGTTTTGAGTAGGTTAAAGCTGTTCTACCATTTGGGGGAAATATGCAGAATGCTCCACGATTATTCAGGACTTGAAAGGGTCAGGTGTCCGTGGAGTTGACACTTCACACAAACACATGCCACATCCCTATTTTAGAAACAAGATGCTGAGACCTAGGAGAGATTCTGTTGTAGAGTGAAGAACAATCACCTGCTTATAGCATGAGTGGATTTTAGCCTGATTTCCATGCTCAGGGCATGAGGGCTGGATTCTTTTCTTAGCTCCATGCAGTCTTGGCCAATTCAAATTAATCCAACAGATTTTATTGAGTGCCTACTACACATAAGATGCTGACAGCCTAGAGGGCAGTGTTGGTCAAAATGAGGACCACAGACCATTTGCAGGAGAATAACTAGGATTTATTTGAAAAACGCAGATTCCTGAGCCCTGCCTCAGATTAACAAAGAGTATCTCAGAGATATTGCAGTTTTTGCCTTTTTTTTGTTGTTGTTGTTTTTTTTTTTTTTTTTTTTTTTTTTTTTTTTTTGAGACTGGGTCTTGGTCTGTCACCCAGGCTGGAGTGCAGTGTGCCATCACTACTCACTGAACCTCTCTGTTTCAAGCAATCCTCCCACCTCAGCCTCCTTAATAGCTGGGACCACAGGCAAGTGCCACCACAGCCAGCTAATTTAAAAAAAAAAATGTGTGGAAACGGGGTCTCGCTGTGTTGCCCAGATTGGTCTCAAATTCCAGGGCTCAAGCAATCCTCCCACCTCGGCCTCCCAAAGTGGTAGGATTACGGTCATGAGCTACAAACTTTTCTAGTTATTGTTATGCATGACCTTAGAGTTGGGATTATATTTTATGCAGTTTTTCTGTCCCCCAAACTATAGAGTACACTGTGATAGAAAAGAGTATTTCAAGGTGAAAGGGCCTAGGTTACCACAGAGTCCACAGTGCAGGCATTGAAGTGGGCTGCTGGTGAGTGCTGGCAGTTGGGATGGAATGGTCAAGGATCTGCCAGGTGAACTCAAATGCACCACTGGGCTCTGGACTTGCTCATACTGGAGGGGCCAAACCTTTTGGGAACATGAAAATTTGCCCGCATGATAATTGTGACATTTGTATAAAATAAATAGAAATTTAGAGAAAAGTTACAAAAAAGGTACAAAGAACTACTATTTACCCTTCACCCAGATTGAACAGTAATTAGCATTTCCCCCTACTGCATTCTCTTTCTCCATACTTGTCCGCATGCACACGTGCCTACACTCACGCACACACTTGTGAATGCATTTATTTCTGACCCAGCGGAGTATTGCAAACATCATGTCCCTTTCCTGCTTAAAGATCTTATAGCAGGATCTTCCTCTTATACAACCAAACTATAATGATGAAATCTGAAACATTTAACATGAATTTAATACTATTATCTAATTCATCTTAATCCATATTCCAGTTTGCCATTCTTGCTCCAATAATGCCCTATTTAGCAATTTTTCCAGCCCAGGATCATTCTAGAGACCACCTGCAAGAGAACATTTCTGATGTGGAACGCATTTGCTAGTGATCCTCTTCCTCTGGGCTGGGTTCTCCCCTGTCATATTCTTCAAGCAGTATTTCTCTCCTGCTTTTTCTTCTAAATGTACTCTTTCTTTGATTCCTCAAGTCAGCTGAAGTAGCAAGTCATTGTTTCTCAAACTAATTTTCTTTCTTTTTTTTTTTTTTTTTTTTTTTGAGATGGAGTCTCGCTCTGTTGTGCAGGCTGGAGTACAGTGGTGCGATCTCCGCTCACTGCAAGCTCCGCCTCCTGAGGTCAACGCCATTCTCCTGCCTCAGCCTCCCTAGTAGCTGGGACTACAGGCGCCCGCCACCACGCCTGGCTAATTTTTTGTATTTTTAGTAGAGATGGAGTTTCACTGTGTTAGCCAGGATGGTCTTGATCTCCTGACCTTGTGTTCCACCCACTTTGGCCTCCCAAAGTGCTGGGATTACAGGCATGAGCCACCACACTCAGCCTCTCAAACTAATTTTCATAACAAGTTAATAGCATTAAAACAGGCTTGAGGCCGGGCGCGTTGGCTCACACCTGTAATCCCAGCACTTTGGGAGGCCGAAGCAGGTGGATCACCTGAGGTCAGGAGTTTGAGACCAGCCTGGCCAACATGGTGAAACCTCATCCCTACTAAAAGTACAAACATTGACTGGGTGTGGTGGTGTGAGCCTGTGATCCCAGCTACTTGGGAGGCTGAGACAGGAGAATTGCTTGAACCTGGGAGGCGTAGGTTGCAGTGAACTGAAATCACACCACTGCACTCCAGCCTGGACAACAGAGCAAGACTCTGTTTCAAAAGCAACAACAACAACAACAAGAAACAGGCTTCTTCCTAAATAATAAATGAATGCTGTCCCAGAAGATTTTCATTATATCCATAGTCAACTTTATTATTTATTTATTTATTAATTTGAAATGGAGTTTTGCTCTTGTTGCCCAGTCTGGAGTGCAATAGTGCAATCTTGGCTCACTGCAACCTCCGCCTCCTGGGTTTAAGTGATTCTCCTGCCTCAGCCTCCCAAGTAGCCAGGATTACAGGTGTGCATCACCACACCTGGCTAATTTTTTGTATTTTTAATAGAGACAGGGTTTCACCATGGCCAGGCTGGTCTTGAACTCCTGACCTCAGGTGATCCACCCACCTCAGCCTCCCAGAGTACTGGGATTATAGATGTGAGCCACCATGCCTGGCTTATAGTCAAATTTCTATATCATTTTGTTTTGTGGGTAGAATGAGACTAAAAATGCCACCAGGGACCAATGCCACTAGGATCAAATGGATTTCAGCTAAATTTTATGTCTGTTATAATGCAGAGAGCACTCTAGTATTATTTAACCTCTTGCAGAAAATGAATCCTGTTGTCAAGCCAGCGTCATTTGAGGAAGAAGTCTCACTTATAAACAGAAATACAAAAATTCTAAATAAAATATTGGCAAATGGAGTTCAATAATATATTAAAAGAAAAAGTATGTGACAAAGTAAGATTTAGGAATACAGGAGGCTTGAAATTAAACATCTTTCTAAATATCACTAGATCAATAAAATAAGAAAAACGTGATCCCATCAGCAGATGCTACAAAAATGTTTGAAGCAATTCAGCTGCCATTCCCAAAATAAGAACTCTAAATAAAATAGGAATAGAAAAAAGCCACTTAACCGGAATTCATACCATTTACAAAAACCAGTAGCATGCTGCCCAAAATGGTAAAATTCTGAAATGATTTCATTTAAAATAAGAAGTTAATCAAGATGCTTGCCATCGCTATATAATTCATTGTTTTCGTATTTTTGGCAACTGCAAAGAAGATTGCAAATATTGGGAAAACAGTGAACAATTTCTGTACTTATACAAATATGCTCACAGAAATATAGTAATGTAAATATGTTCATATATGATTGTTTATCTAGAAAACAAAACCAGTAGAGAAATACTAGAATTATAAGAGAATTTGATAAAGTGACCAGATACATGATAAATATATTTTAAAAATCAATAGCCGTTTTCTAGCCTAGCAATAAATAGCTTTTTTTGTTTGTTTTTTTTTTGCTCTGGCAATGGACACCTAAAAATGCAAAGGAAGTAAGAATTCTTTCAATAAAGCAATTACAATTGTATATTGCATAGGAAAAATGTCTACAGTACCTACATTTTTGAAAGTCTTATTGAACAAATGGAAAAGCATACTATTTTCTTGTATGGGAAGACTTAATATCATAAAAGATTTAACTCTTCTAAAATTAATATAGATATATGTGATTCCACATAGAATCAATCCCAACAGGTGAATGTTTTGGGAGGAAAGGGGAAAGCTGCATATAGTTATATTAAAGTATTAATGGAATTTACACGTATCTGAGAATAAATATGTAAAGCACGCTCAAAAAAAGATCATAAAAGTAGACTTATTTTTACTAAATATCAGACTATACTATGAAGCCACCATAACCAAATCACTGTTATTGACAAATAAGTTGGAGATTCTAGAACTACATTCCCATTCTAGGGTCTGCATGTGTAATACATGAGAATTTGATTAGCCTTAAAGGTGATCTTTCAATGTATTGGAGAAAGTTTGGCCTCATTAATTATGTTGTCACAACTGGCTCTTAATTTGGAAAAAAAAATGGACTCCTATATAAAAAAATTCCAGATATATTAAAGACTTAAATGTGGAAAATAAATTAGTGAAATCCTACAAGACACTCCTGAAAACATGTAATTTTCATGGAGGAGAAACTTCTGTAGCCACAATTGGACACGCAGAAGCATTTCTTGGCCATTTAAATATTAAAAGCTTTTATATGGCAAAAGAACCCATTTTAAAAACCAATAGACAAAGAGTGCATTTGCATGAAATTTCATAACATAAAGACAGAGTTGATATCTGTTCTACTCAAAGAGCTCTTTAAAAAGAGGATAAGCCGTGGATACAAAGTAGACAAAAGACGTGAGTTAGACATTCCACAGAACTGCAAATGCAGATAGCCAACAAATGTGTGAAAACATGCTCAAACTCACTGGTAGTTGGGGAAATGCAGCTTTTTAAAGTAAGAAGTAGACAAAAGACATGAGCAGACATTCCACAGAACTGCAAATGCAGATAGCCAACAAATGTATGAAAACATGCTGAAACTCACTGGTAGTTGGGGAAATGCAGCTTTTTAAAGTAAGAAGTAACATCTTTAATTTTTAAGACTGGAGAACATTAAAAGACCAATGTAACAACCATTGCTGACAGGGAAATAGGAAAAAATCTGTGATTGTCTTTTGCAATGGGAGAGGAAAATGCTTTCAAAATCCTTTGAAAGGCAGAATCTAGTAAAATTAAAAATGCATGTATCCTTTTAACTCTGCTGCTGGGCCTTCTTCCCATAGAGATAAAAGAAAAAGCCTGTATGTTATAATATAGTATAGATATGTATTACATGTTTGTGGTAACAAAGAACTGGGAAGAAAATGAATGCCCATCAGTGGGTGAATGGCTAAAAAAATGGTACATCCGTACTATGAATTATTATGTGAGCATTAAAAGACTGCATTAGCATCAAACCCAAGGGACTTGGGGGGCTTTCTGTAATGCGTTGTTTAGCGAGAAGAGCATGATGAAGAAAAATGTGTATAATGTCTACTTTTTTGGTTGGCAGGGGACAGGGTCTCACTCTGTTGCCCAGGCCAGAATGCAATGGTGCAATCATAGCTCATGCAGCCTCGACCTCCTGGGCTGGAGCAGTCCTCTTGCCTCCACTTCCCAAGTAGCTGGGACTACAGGCACACACTACCTCGGTGTGTTCTGTGAAATTGTGACAGGTCTTGGTGTGTTGCACAAGCTGGTCTCGAACTCCTGTCTTGCCCTACCAAAGTGCTAGGATTGCAGGCAGGAGCTACCATGATTGGCCAGCGTCAACGTTTGATGAAACAAATTATGATCCCTAGTGTGTGTGTGTGTGTGTGTGTGTGTGTGTGTGTGTGTGTGTGTGTGTGTAGTATGCTATAGGCAGAGTGGAAAATGTGTAGGCATGCTGGGCTTCATTATAGCATGGTGATGAAGAACAGGGGAGAATTTGAAGATAGGTAGAAGGAGAAGCTCAAGTTTAAAAAAAAGAAAAAGACTGCCACGTAAACAGTAGGCATGACATCACACGTACACGTGGATGCAGAGCAATGGAGGTGAGGGTATGGACTAAGAAAGTGTGCATGGCTCCTGGCTTCTGTTAGAAGCTCTGTCCAGCTATAAAACAGACAACTTTTGTTGTTTTGAGGAAAGTGAGTGCAACAAGTCTCCTGTGGATTTCTCCTTAAAGTCTTTGTAGCACATTGAAATCCCAGGGCTGCTTTCCATTCTGCTGTGGCCTGAAGGAAGAGCGTGAGAGTTTTACTGGCTCTACTCACCACACATCCGATTGCCTGCTCCCAATAGACTTGGGAACAGCTTCCTCTGGCCGCACACTCCATCTCCAGATAGCTAGTGTGAGTTCAGAATTCTCTTACAGACGCACGTCCAATTCCCACAGGCCTGAGAGCTTGCTGGGCTTGTGGGTAGGGATTTGAGGGATGCTCAGCAGCAAGTGACCCAGGCTCTGTGAACCATTCCCAGAACCAAGCAGGAGAAGGACCCTCAGGGCCAACATGTCCTGAGTTAAAATGACATGTTTCTTCCAAGCACCTTCTTCAGCTCCTGCTTTATCTTTCTAATACACAAATGTGAGTACAGGTGAAAGTCAAAGGTCTTGCAAGGCACCGTCTGCCCAAGAACTCATTGTCACTGGAGACTGTTTGGTCTGGTCTCCTTCCTATCCTTGCCTTACACCGCACCCCTCAGCCAGCCACCATCCTGTGTATCTTAGAAGGTTCCTCGTCCAAAGACAAAATTACAACAATTTAAAGATCGAATTGGCTTTTGTTAGCCATTCTGGAATTGGGTAGCATCTCATTCCATGAAACAGAATGAGTGCTCTGATGAGCTAAGCAGAGGAGGCCAGCTTTATAGGCAGAGAGGGGCTAAGGAAACAGAAGCAGAACAAAAAGCAATAGGTTGTTTCAAAGTGACTTTCTTTACAGAGTTGAAACAGAGGGGACTTCCATATCATGCTGCCTCAGGTAAACTGGGCCCTTTCTGGTGCCCAGGTAAACTGGTTGCTGTGAATCTCCTGTGTTTTTTGTTTGTTGGTTTGTTCGGTTTTGGGAAACTGGCCTGTTTCAAAGTTTAGTTTGATGACACAGCTCTTAGCACAAGTAACTCCATTCTGGTTTGGTCAGGTCTGCTGGGGCTGAGTGCAGGAGCTCAGTCCAAACAGTGGCCTTCTATAAACTTTGTTCAACACCTCCAAACAGGCATGCTGATGTCTCAGAGCTTTGTAAGGGGTGCATCTCTCGTGGGACTGCTTCCTCACCCACATCCCTATCATCTTGCCAAATCCTGTTGGTCCAATACCTTGCAGGTCAGATACTCTTTGGTGCAAGAATCCTTTGGTGACTCTCCCTTCTCCTTCTGCATCCTCCCTCAACAGGTATTAACAGTTTTGCAGAGTATTTATCTCTATGCCTGTTGCCCCACTCCCCTCCCCCACCTTTGCAGTAGATGGCGTTCCTGGAGGTCAGGGACCTGATTTTCCTTCTTTCTTCTGTTTGTAAATCTCTCCATGCCTGGTGCTTATCACAGTATCTAGCCCATAATTCATTTATAGTAAACGTCTGTTGAATGAATAAATGGATGAAGTACATTATGCTTCCTGAACTTTAAGTATAACGTCAAGATGGAAGGTTGTAAATTTTACCTCTGCTAGCGTGAACAGAAAACAAAGCAGCACTTCACAGAGCTAACTGTGGCATGATTCCACATCAGCCCTCGTTTGACAAAGGAAGGTAGTTGCTAATTTAACAAGAAGTCTTGGCTAATCGGATAATGTATGATTTTTTAGTGTTCAGTGTATTCATTTGATAGTGATTAATGTAAAAATGGTCTTTCATTTATTTCCTTTGTTTGGAGGGTGTCTGGGGATCTGTGAATCATGAAGTCTCAGGTTGGGACTTGACTGGAAATGAAGTCATCGTTTGGTAGAAGGGAACACTGCAGCCATGTGGGTCGGAAGGACTGCTGTTAATGGCTCATTGTTCTCCCTGCAGATTTTCACCGCTTTGCCGCCCTTCACTCTGGGAATCTTTGAGAGGTCTTGCACTCAGGAGAGCATGCTCAGGTTTCCCCAGCTCTACAAAATCACCCAGAACGGCGAAGGCTTCAACACAAAGGTAAACAGGGTGTGATCTCAGAATTGTCACCTCAGAAAGGCATGGCTGTTTGATTCTAGTCATCTGCCTATGAGATATTTGAAGCTTGAGAAAGAACATTTAAGAAGTGCTGAGAACATGATCTGCTCGCCCCACCACCACACACACACACACACACACACACACACACACACACACACACACACACACCACAAGCCCAGTGAATTCAAGACGCCTTCTCAGGCGACGGGTCCATGCCGCGTGGGCTGCAACCTCCGGTCCCAGCATGTTGACTCCTTCCCACTTCTCCCTGTCAGCCCCTGACATCAGTGTGGGCAGCAGCTCCCACAGCCCAGGTTCAGGATCTACTGTCAGAGACCCCCCCTTGTGCGGTCCTGCAGCCCTATGTAGAGGCCCGATGGCAGCTTACCTAACTGTTGCTGGGTTTGTCATTTGAAATAAAATGTGTCTTTAGCTTGTGCATAACATTGTCTAGATATGAACTCAGGGATCACATGAGTTGTGGGGGTTTTGTTTGGTTTTGTTTTTCTGGACCAGAGAATCAGAAAGGAGCCAAAGAAAGGTATAGGTGATCCTGACAAACCCAGCCCAAAGCTGGGTGGGGTGTTAAAGGGGTCGGCAGTCTCAGGCAGCAGAGGGGTCTGCCACACAGATGCCGTTTGCAGCTGAAAGTGGCAGAGTGCTCGGGTGACCCCATCCAAAGAAAAGAGAGATGTGTGCCTGGGCGCGGAGGGGTGAGATGTGAGCATGGCCGCATGGCCTTGTTTCTGCCTCAGGTCTTCATTCGGGGGGATTCAGAAGTTTAGACAGAGGTCTGTTGCACAGTTCACCTCCAGGACTGTGTGCTGGTGGCGGTCACGATTTGCGTGCGTGGTTCCTGGGCTGTCAGTGAGAAGGACATAGGGAGTCACCTCTCCAGGCCTCAAGGAGTGAATGGTCTCCCAGGGCCTCTCTTCTGAGCCAGATGTTCCTGATATTCCTGCAGCCACCTTTTTCTGGGGAGGCTCACTAGTTACATCCGAGGCAGGGAGGAAACAGAAGGGCTCCTTATTGGTTCTGCCATCCCCATATCCAAAGAGGCCCGAGGGACTCCTTTTACCAATCCTTGTTGACTATGATTCCGTGAATGGGAAAATATGACCCATTTTCACTGCATTATTTACATAAATCCATTTTCTACAGAATTTGAATGCAAAGGCCATTTGAGGTGGGAAGTAAGTAAGAGCTGAGGATGCACGGAAACATCTGCAGGCACTTTGAAGAATTTTTTTTTTTTTTTAGATAGATCAGAGATGGTGCAAAATGAACATTTAAAGCAGGGGGAAATTCCATTGTCTTATAATAACATTTTCCACTATTTTCTGTCATCTCAGGCTCAAACTATATGATAATTCCCAGGGACAACTGGTAGATGTTTAAATAAATTTAATCTGGCTTTAATAGTTAATAATTCTGTCATCACAGTGGTTAAAACAATGATTGTGATATATTAGTGAAACTAAAGTTTAGAATAAACTAAACCTTGTGTCCTTTTTTCTGACCTTTAAATATTAAAATAAAGAGAAATTTCAAATATGCATATTATCTAAAATCCCAAAAATAATAGAAAAAGTTGAATGAGAGGGATTTGAAGTCGTAAAACAAAACAGCGAGAATGCCGTGCAAAAATTTACAAGTGGAATGTTTTCAGTGCTTTTAAGACATCCCATCCGCCCCGATACAGTTTAATTGTTAAGAAGAGACACAGTTTTAGTCTCTTCTTAACAATTTTGACCTACTATCCTTTCTCTGGATGTTTGTGAAATGTTGTTGTCTCTCTTACAATGCTAAAGAAAACTGATCAGAATGAATTTTTCACGTGTGGGTAGATTGTGTTGGTCTGCATACGTGTGAGTAGATATTTAGGTCTTTGTAACTAAAGTAATATGATCTGGAGATAATCCAGTCATTTTATGTAAAAATTAAATAGTTGATTTGGGTGAGGGTTTTGTTTTGTTTTGTTTTTCGAAGTCAAGAATAATATGCTACTCCTGGAACCGTGCAGCGCACGGTCAGGATCCCGCACAATGTGGCGTTTGTTGAGAGTTTCACAGAGGTCAAGCATTTTGGGCAGCTCCTGACTCCCTTGGTTTGTTTTTCCTTAGGTTTTCTGGGGTCACTGCATCAACGCCTTGGTCCACTCCCTCATCCTCTTCTGGTTTCCCATGAAAGCTCTGGAGCATGGTAAGGGCTGTGTGATCTCACCTGTCAGCAAGGAGCTTTGCAGCCGCTCTGCTGCCTGTGTGTTCACAATTTTTTTTTTCCAGTTCTGCAGAACAAGAGATCACAGGAACACATTTTAGAGTGAAAACATACCTAAAGCATAATGAGAGCTGGTCTCGGGTTTATAGCTGGTAGGTTTCATCAGTTCTGGCTTTGAGAACCCATTTTCTTTCCAGTTGACTGGATAGTTTGAGTACTAGGAATTGTCATCTCAGTTTGTAAACACTATTTGAGTCAGAGATCCTCAAGGAAAGCTCTGTACTATAATGAAATGTTGATGCTTATTGTCTGTGGTTTGAAATTCTCTGTTAATTACGTGGACTTTTATTTCCGAGCCTCCCCTACCCATATGCAGAATAACTCAGATCTTATAGGAGTTGGATCTTATTCCTAGCTTTCTAACAGAGGGTCCTGTCCTTGATGTATGCCTTTTGAAATTAGGGTTTGAGAACTAATTCTCCAGATTGGGGTTTGTCTTTACAGCTGGAAGAGGATATCTGAGAACTGTGGCAGACTCAGTGCTTTTTCACACTTCTTAATACATCCAGAACGTGGCCTCCTAAAGAGACATATTTTTATTCTCAGAAAATAAAAATGTATCATGAGAATGCTACTCTTTCATCCCTCTCAAATAGTAATAATCCCCCTGGGAAAAATTACTCCAAATGTTGACTAGACAAGGCCCTTTATTGTTCAAAGAACCAAAGAATATAAAGTTTCCAAGCGTCTTTGTTTCTGTGTCAGTGAGTTTTAGGCTTCCAACAGAAACGATTCATCCTCACTGATATTCTTTAACCTATTAAATACTGACAGAGAAAATGCGTGCACTGCCATTTTCTTATGCCACGTGACATATTCTTTCAATTTCATCAGAACTCCTTTGCCTTTGAGGGTTCTTAAGTCTTTAAATCAGAGAATACAATTTCATGCTTTCTAGCCCCACCCCAGAAAAGAGCATTCTAGTGAAATCGTTTTCTTTTAACGTGAAACCCTTCTTGTGATTCGTCTTTACTCAGTGGATTTAATTTATTTTAAAATGGTTTTGTAAATAAGAGTGCGTAAGTAGAAGAGTTGGGGATGTGATTTTATGTCAGAGGCTGTGATATTTTGGTGACAGACTCAGCCATCATTGTAGCCGGAGGAATTAGTGATGGGAAGTGGTATGTCTGATGAGCATAAGAGAAATTTCAGAAATCATCCTCCGTACCTGAGCCCAGGCTTTAGTACTTAAGAAGAGTCTGCAAATAGCATGAACTAGCCGCAAGTACTCTCTGAAGACTCCTTACCACTTATCTAGACATACTACTGTGTTCCTAACTCAGAAGTGCTCGCCTTTTGACTCTCAGAAGCTTTACAAGATGGTCACTTACTTACCTGCTTCAAAGGAACTAATGGGGCCGTTCTGCAGTGGAGACGATGGTTTTCTAATCCTGGAATTATGATCACATACTTTCAGTTGGTGCCTTGTAGTTTATGGTGAAATTGCTACAGTTTACCCAGATTCCATTATGTAAGTCCATTCATTCACATAACATGGTCTGTGTTTACAGGTGGTAGACTCCCAGCAGTTGCCAACTTACCTAAGAGACAGCACCAAGTGAATTTGAAATTAGTTGTGCTATCCTTATCTAATTCCTCCAAATCTGGCAAATTACCTGGCAGCCAGCCAATAGGATGCTTCTTTCCTCTTTTTATTATCACCATCATCATCAATGTCATTATTTCATTGGATTTATTGAACCTTCAGCATAGGGGTTTTCTTTGAGTTGTGTTGCAAACAATAATCTATTGAGCGAAACTGTGTAAAGTGAAGTAAATTGCAAATATTAAGTGTATCAGAACAGAGGGACATTGGTGTTTTTGGTCATTAGTTGACTTCCTTTAACAAATTGAATATTTTAGAATTAATTTATAAATTCTCACTATTAGTACGGAGAAAAAAATCATTATATGATTGCTCATTAACCTTATTCTTGTTATGTTCAAGACACTGTGGTAGATTCTAAGGGTGACAGTAGATATATCAATGTCGGTCTCACCTTCCAAGAGTTTGTAGTATGGAAAGGGAGATTAGAGTTTGTCTTAGTCCATTTTGTGCTGCTATAAGAGTACCAGAGACTGGGTAATTTATAGTGAACAGAAATATATTTGGCTCCTGGTTCTGGAGGCTGGGAAGTCCCAGGTCAGGGAGCTGGCTTCTTGTTAGAACCTACTTGATGTGTCATCCCATGGTGGAAGGATATGGGGTAGAGAGAGGGGGAAGGAACTCATGCCAGTGACACCAGCATTAATGCATTCATGAGGGTGGTGCCCCCATGACCCAAACACCTCCTGTCAGGCCACAGCTCCCAGCACCACTGCATTGGGGATCAAACTTTAAACACATGAGCTTTGCAGGCTGCATTCCAACCAGAGCAGATTTGCAAATAAATAACTCTAGTACAAGGAAAATAGCTGTTTCAAGTAAACCATAGATAAAATGCTATTAGATATCAGAGGACTGAGAGATGCCTTTCATTTGGAGTTATTAATAGCTTCCTAGAGGAGGTAATATTTACGTTTAGCCATGAAATCCAACAGAAGGAAGAATCAAGCAAAGTGGGGAAATCAGGACAGGTGTGGAAAACTGAGCAGCTGAAGGGTGGAAGATGGGGAAGTTTAGGAAGGCAGATAAAAGCTGAATTACAGAGGGCTTTGAGTATGAGGTTAAGAAACTGGGACGTGGCCAGGCGTGGTGTCTCACGCCTGTAATCCCAAAACTTTGGGAGGCCGAGGTGGGTGGATCACCTGACATCAGTTCAAGACCAGCCTGGCCATCATGGTGAAACCCCGTCTCTACTAAAAATACTAAAATTAGCTGGGTGCAGTGGCAGGCACCTATAATCCCAGCTACATTCAGGAGACTGAAGCAGCAGAATCACTTGAACATGGGAGGTAGAGGTTGCAGTGAGCCAAGATCATGCCACTGCACTGCAGCCTGGGCAAAAAAGCAAAACTCGGTCAAAAAAGAAAAAAGAAAAGAAAGAGAAAGAAAGGAAGGAAAGAAAGAAGAAAGAAAGAGAGAGAAAGAGGGAGGGAAGGAAAGAGAAAGAAAAGAGGAAGAGGAAGAAGAAGGAGGAGGAGGAGGGAGGGAGGAAGGGAAAGAAGGGAAGGAAGGAAGAACGAAAGAAAAGGAAGTTAGGAAGGAAAAGGAAGGAAAGAAGGAGAGAAAAAAAGAAGGAAAGAAACTGGGACTTAACTGTTTAGGCATTGAAGGGTCAGTATAGAATTTAGATCTAGATCTTTATGATCAGGACAATTTGGGAAAATAAACCTGTCATGTCTTGTAAGGTGAGCGGTAGAAAGAAAACTACTGGCAGAGACTCCAGGGGACAGCTTAGGGAGGGTTAAACCCAGGAATGGGATTGTGTTTGGAGAAGATGTTTTGGAAGGAGCTTCTTTGTTTGCTGAGATTGTAGCATATCTGTGAGGTAAGAGGCTCTCTGAGGGCGCGGTGAATGTAGATACCAGCAAGCCAGGCACTGCCTGTCCTGCCCTCTGGAGGCTTACCTGAGGTCAGAGTTGTTGGGCAGGAATTTCGTACATGTTGCTTAATTACCAGTGCACTGAGTCCTAGGATCTGTGAGTGGAGCTTGTATAATAAAGAGACACAACCTAGTCTAATGAGTCCAGGAGCGTCTTCTTCCGGGAAGTGATATTGAAGTTCTTGAAAGAGGAGTCGGGGGTGGTCACGTGGAACAAGGGAGATGTGGGACAAGGGCCTGGTTGGGAGAAGGAGCATTCCTGGCCAGAACCATGCAGGTGCACAGGACCTGAGCTGTTGAGGCCATGGGAAGTATTTTAGTGGGACTGGGGGTGCCTGGACTCTGGACTCTTCTTTATCCACCTCTGGTGAGAGGCTCGGGACCCTGGGCATTCCTGCCCTGGACTGGAAAAATCAGTAACCTCCTGCTGTGAACTGACTGCTTATATGGCCCCCTGCCCCCCAGCTGATATGTGAAAACCTCAAACTGTAAGGTGATGGTAGATAACATAGGGCCTCTGGGAGGTGATTAGGTCATGAGGGCAGATCTCTCAGAAATGGGATTAGTTTACCTATAAAAGGGACCCTCGAGAGCTCATCTGCCCCTTCCACTATGTGGGAATGTAGCTAGAAGACATCACCTATGAGGAATGGGCCCTCACCTGACACCACAACTGCCACCTCCTTGATCTTGGACTTCGCAGGCTCCAGAACTATAAGAAATGAATTTCCAGGGGTTATAAGCCATGCAGTATATAGTATTTTGTTATAGTCGGCCGAAAGAACTAAGACACTCCCTCTCCCTCTTTCCCTATCCTTCTGGAACTATCAATCAAAACACATCTCTACACATTTCTAGCATCCCCCGTGTAGTGGACAACCACCCCTAGTCAAGGCAGCTACAGCATAGAGAGGAGGTAGTGGCTGGAAAAAGGGGCAAAAAAGTGAGGGAGGATCTGATCACTAACAGCTGGTGGGGGGGACTTTTTCTCAGGGCAGGTTAGAGGTAGGAGAGTTATGTGATAAGATTTGCCCGTAAAGAAGATTAAGACTGCTCTGTAAAGAAACACGTAGGATCTGGCAAGAGTGTGCCAGGACCATGCAGTTGCACAGGACCTGAGCTGCAGAGGCCATGGGAAGTATTTTTAGTGGGACTGGGGGTAGCAGGGATTTTTTTGGTGGGGAGGGGAGTAGCAGGGATAAAGACTGTAAGCCCCAGAGGACCGGGATATGCCAGTTGATATACTAGCTGACTGGAGGACTTGTTCATGTGTGCTGATTTGCTGTCCTGAGTACAAGTGAATTCTTGTTACACTTTTTTTTTTTCTTTTTTTTTTTTGAGACGGAGTCCCATTCTGTTTCCCAGGCTGGAGTGCAGGGGTGCGATCTTGGCTCATGCAGTCTCCGCCTCCCAGGTTCAAGCAATTTTCCTGCCTCAGCCTCCTGAGTAGCTGGGATTCCAGGCTCATGCTACCACGCCCGGCTAATTTTTGTATTTTTAGTAGAGATGGGGTTTCACCCTGTTGGCTGGGCTGGTCTTGAGCTCCTGACCTTGTGATCAGCCCACCTTGGCTTCCCAAAGTGCTGGGATTACAGGCCTGAGCCACTGCACCTGGCCTTATTACACTCTTAATTGTCATTTAGGAGAATGTATATCCTCCTCACCCCCAAAGAGGCATAGGAACATGGTACCAATTTGAGACAAACTAGGGCACTATCAAAGCTGGGGGCCCTTGGTCTAACAGAGGGGCGCCTTCTGGCCTCTCCCCCTCCCCCAAGAGCTGCCTGAAGCCGTCCCTCAGATGCCCACCCACATCCAGAGATCCAGAGGAGTTTTGTTTGACCGGGGCTGAAGTCCCTAGAGTAGTTCATTTCCCCCTTGATACTGTACGGATGATGTCACAAAGACAGGAGGTTTTTTACTAGAAAATTCTGCCTCCACCATCTGTGGAGAGAACCTCAGGTATATATCAGCGGTGTTCACTTTGGGCAAGGCGACAGAAACACACTTATTGTTGGGAAGAAATATTTTCGGGAAGGTATATTGTTCGTTCCCTAGAATGCTTCCAAGAATTTTGCTTTGCTTATCTTCATGTGGTTTTGGAGAGACTTTTCAAAGCGCTCCTTTGCTGATGGAGTTTGTGATGATTCATTTCAAATTTCAAAATAAATTTTTCCACTGAAGCAATTCAGTAAATCAGATTTCTTCCAACCATCACAGCCATACACTTACTGCCATGGTCTGCCTGCAGCTCCTCGCCTTTAATCTGGAAAGCGATGCTAGGTTAGACCTAGGATGTCACCTTCACAGGGAGCCAAGTCCATCAGGAGCCCTGGTGTCAACCCACACCCAGGTTTCCTGTTGGTGCGTCCCGTCGGCAGAGTTGAGCAACCCTCCTTGAAGTGTAATGTGGTTATTGGCAAAATAATACAAAATCGGTCTTGATTTTAAAAAAGGAAGTATTCAGATGATAAAATTTAAGAGAGAGGTGATGGGAAAGAGACTATACTTAACAGAAGAAAAGAGCTCCTAAAAACATTTGTTCTTGATTCCCCAGAGTCCACACCGTAGAAACTGTTCCCTCACCCTTTAAGGAGAATACCACACGGATTCTTACGTATGGGCACTAATTAAGCAACCGGGCCTTTCGACATTTTTGGAGAAGGCTATTTTATAATTTTTAATAAATGTGCTCCTGTAAGATCAGGCATGTTTTACATACTGAAATAGTAGTGCACGTGTATAAAATAAAACTTAGTGTGACTCTCTGTGCCCGTGGCATTGTTGGGTCATATTAGTTTAAACTATTTCTGACCCTTACTTTATTACTGAAAACTTGAGTGTTTCATACCATATAAATCCTGAGACTTGCGTCGTTTCACATTAAGCTAAATTTGGGCAAGATTGCCAGTGTTCTCTGAGACTGCAACTTCTTAAACTCAATTATTCACTCATTTTTGTAAAAAGATAAAAGAGTCGCTGGGCAAGGTGACTCATGCCTGTAATCCCAGCACTTTGGGAGGCCAAGGCAGGCAGATCACCTGAGGTCAGTGTCAGGCCTCTGAGCCCAAGCTAAGCCATCATATGCCCTGTGACCTGCACATATTCATCCAGATGGCCTGAAGCAAGTGAAGAATCACAAAAGAAGTGAAAATGGCTGCTTCCAGCCTTAACTGATGACATTACTTTGTGAAATTTCTTCTCCTGGCTCATCCTGGCTCAAAAGCTTCCCCACTGAGCACCTTGTGACCCCCACCCCTGCCGACCAGAGAACAACCCCCTTTGACTGTAATTTTCCACTACCTACCCAAATCCTATAAAACGGCCCCACCTCTGTGTCCCTTCGCTGACTCTCTTTTTGGAGCAGCCCGCCTGCACCCAGGTGAGATAAACAGCCTTGTTGCTCACACAAAGCCTGTTTGGTGGTCTCTTCACATGGACGTACGTCACAGTCAGGAGTTCAAGACCAGCCTGACCAACATGGCGAAACCCCATCTCTACTAAAAATACAAAAATTAGCCAGACTCGGTGGCGCATGCCTGTAACCCCAGCTACTTGGGAGGCTGAGGCAGGAGAATTGCTTGAACCGGGAGGCAGAAGTTGCAGTGAGCCGAGATGGTGCCATTGCACACCAGCCTGGGTGACAAGAACGAAACTCAGTCTCAAAGAAAAAAAAAAAAGATAGAAGAATGTGTTATCTTATACCAGGCTCCTCCTGGGTTCTGGGGACACAGTAGTGCATATAACAGAAGAGTTTCTGCCCTCATGGAACTGACACCTGGAGAAGGCAGGATTTGAACAGGAAATGTTAGCAAAGCAGAAGGTCAATGTCAGGTGGAGTGTCTTCCAAGGAAAACTAACCTGGGCTGAGCTTTAAGGACTGCTTCCTGGAGGGTGTGGCAACAGAGCTGAAGGATGAGTAGGAGTGAGGTAGGAGAAGAAGAGAGAGGAAAGAGCTTCAGGTTACAGGAATAGAATAGTTCCAAGAGAAAGATGGCATGGAGCAGTCGGGGGCCAGATTGTGAGACACAGATTGCCTTCGGATGGTGAGAGTGGAGACAGAGAAGTCAGACCTTTCCAGGCCTTTGGGAATAAAGGAGCCTTTAGGAGTATAAGTGCAATAAAAGGCCATTGGCAGGTTCTAAGCAGGGAGCTGTGCAGTCCGATTTATTTTAATATAACCACACAGGCCAGAATGATGATTAGAGTCCAGTTCCTGGGCTGTTGCTGATCTAATTTAGCCATAATGGCACTTGAGAAAAGTGGATGGGTTGGAAGCAAAGCTGGAAGGACTCAGTATTGCATTAATTAATAATCCCCTTCTCCACCTGGTTGCACAATGTCCTAAACCCACCAGAAGAATGTGTTAATGCAGTCATACAGGGCAACAAAATACTATCTTTTACACTAAGGTACATGAAACAATACACTCACATTTTGTTCCCACATAAAAGTCACCAACAGTGCTCTGTGCAGCATAGAAAAGATCTAAAATACATTTAAAAGATTCAGAGACAAACATTAAATGCTAAATGGGAAGGAAAAGAGGGTAGTAACTCCGTGTGGCCTCTGCCATCTGGGAAGACCTGCAGAGAGGACAGAGTGTGGTGCAAGTTCATAAAACCCTGAAGTTAGTGGAACTTGCTCCCTAAGACCTAGAAACACAGAACATTCTGGAGTCTTTCAGATTTACGCAAATGAAACTACAGCTCGTAAATCTGCATAACTGGTTACTAACCCAATCATAGTACGTTTAAAATATAAACAGTTTTCCAAATTCAAATGCAAAATTTTTGTTTGTTTTGTTTTAAATGCAGTTATGAACTGTGGTAACACTCTGACTTCAGCTCTTCTTCTGTATTGTGACAGTGTACCTCACACATCCTGACACCCAGAATTGGGCTGGAAGGGTCATTGTTTTCATTCAGTTTAATGTTTCTCGTGTTTCAGTGTCTCTTTTCATAACCTCTGTGTTGCGTGTGTTTTAGACAGTTGGGTTCGGTGTAATATTGTAAGCAGTGTGAGCCAGAGTTCCTAGATTTCACTCGTAGCAGGAAGTTGAATCGAGATGGATTAGCCAGGGAATCTCACGGGCTTAACCCAGTAAAGATTTATTTCGCACCCACGTCCCTATCCAGTGGAGGAGTGCCTTGTTCATTGGCGTGTTGAGTATATTTTTCTTATTTTTCGTATTCCCGATGCACTGGCATTAGGGGCCTTGATTCCGGAGAGACTGTCCTCCCAGGGCTAGCTAATTCCTGAAGATAGCAGATGCCTCCCCTGCCTGCACCCCTTTGACATACAAATCAACCAAGCCTGAGCCCACGCCCCCAGCCACCTCCTTTATCAAACTCTCACACACTGAGCCAGTGTTCCTTCTGCCCAACAGCACCCCAGGGCCAGGTACCCGACAACTGGGGACCGTCCTTACAGCCCCGAGCCTGCCAGAATTACTCCAGATATACAATCCTAAATGTCCTCATTCAGCATACCTACCCTGCCTCAGCGGTTCCTCCCTGTGAGAACCCAGCAGAGGCCTGGGCCGTGCTGAGCGTCTCTCCAACCTCCTGAGTTCCGTGGCGCTACCTGGCATGGCCTTGCCTGGCATGCTGTGCCTCCTGCTTCTAGCATCTGTGAGTGTGAACTTCTGCCTCCATGACAATCATTCCAGGTCTGCCTGTCTTACCATATCTGTTCAAACGAAGCCCGCTTCATTTCAGCACAGCGAGGCTCCGGGGAGTACGCCCTCAGCCTCCACACTGGAAGGGGACAGACGGGACGGTTTGCAGGGCAAGGATCATTTGCTCTTCCCCGTGTCTGGCAGGAAGAGATCCATCAGTTCTGCCCACATCTGATTGGCAAGAACTAGTCTCGGGACCTAGCACGGTGTGGGGTGCTGGGGGATATCACTTAGGTGTGTACCCAGGAATGAGAAACACGTGTGGCCTCGCTGGGTGACTGCCTGGGCATTGGCAATCAAGTTTACTTTGCATCATTTTTACTTCCTTTTTCAGATTTATTTTTAGTAAACAAAAGTGAAAAAGGAGAAAGATTGAAATTTAAGTTTCATGTCCTTAACTTTCTCCAGCAGAAATGGCAGTGGAGGAGAAAATCCAGCAACAGGCTTATATAACCAGGAGCTTCAGCCGGCAGCGCTGGTTGTGAATGTAATTGTAATCGCTAACACTTGTATAAACCCTGCTTTTTATAAAGCAACCTCCAATACTTTATACTACTCTTTACGGGGAGGAAAAAGTACATTTTCTCTTCATGAATTCATAGTGTCGGAGGCAGAAAGCGTAATTTTAATTCTAGTACAGGCACTACAGGCATATGCAGGTTAGCTTCTAAAAGTTTGTAACTTAGTGACCTGAAAGTTGGAATACATCTTCACTCTTGATGTAAATCTAGAAGTCGCTAGTTGAGGTGCGCTTCCTCTGAGCCACTGGAGTCTTGAGAGGCCCAGAGAGTAAGGTGGGGGCGGGGGCTGGCTCAGTTAATGTTCTGGAATCCTGGCTGCTCGGAAACAGTGCTGCTGGAAGCTCCTGAAGGGAAAGGAGGAGAGAGGAAAAGCAGGAGAAACTTGGTATCTGCTCTTGAACCAAAATGTCTTGGCAAATGCCTTGGAGTTGAGGGAATGGTGCCACCTCTGCCTCAGTTCTCCCTCCTGAGCCCTGCATGAGTGTTGCCTGCATTGTTCAGTTCAGCTGTGCCACTGATTCTGACTACATCAAAAGTATACATGTAAATTCAGCCCATCTGTTTTCATGGTTGTTAAACCCCGACTCTTCTGACCACTATATTATAACGTTGTCTTGAAATTTTGCCTTTGTCAGAGCTAGTTCTGAATACATTTTGTGGTTTAGCTGGATGATGATGTAATGTTTTTAATGAGCATTTAATTGAAATGGCATCTTTATAAAATGGCATCAACCTAGCTCTTTGGAATATTCTGAAATAAGTTCCTTGATCATTTTGTCTGTTTAGAAAATGAGACATGCTTTTCTTATAAATTGTGGCTTTTCCCACAAATATTTTCAAAGAGATTTTTGCAGACAACGTTTTTGGGCTGTTACTGCTAATGTTGGAGGGCCCATGTGGTTTTGTCCCAGTTGTTCACAGTAGGCTGGTTTAGTGACTATGTTTCCAGACCTCATTTGGCTCATCCTATGTTAATTATGTCTGTTCTTGAACCCCAGCCAGATTTGATGACTGATAGGAGTCTGGAAGAACAGGCTTACCTGCCGCCCTGGGTCAGTGGATCCTGGAGCCATACATAACACTGAATTGTCTCTAAGAGAGCATCTGGGACTGGGTTTCTGTCTCTTTCATTTTATAGCACTTTTCATGCATGCCATAAGCCCCATCATTATATTAGGTTTATATCACATGCAATCAGAGATCATTCTAAATGTGACTTAGTATTTTATCAAACCAAGCACATGGGGAACTTGTGTTACCTTGTTGTTGTTGTTGTTGTTTACCCGGTAGAAATTGTCTCCTGGATTTCTGAGATGGGTGATATCCTCCTCTCTCAGCCCTCACCAAGGGTGGACCTGATCCTGGATTTGCAAAAGGCTAACTGATCTCAGTCCAGTTCCGGTAAATGCCAGACCCTCTGATGCAATGGGGAGACGAAGCCTTCTCACCTTTCTCCTTGCTCTTTAGGCCTTTGTGTACCAATGATGGGTGTCTGCGAGGAAGAGCTTGGCTCTTGGAGAACGCAGGTTTGGTGAGATCACATCTCTCTGTGTGCGCTTTGGATGAATTTCTTTTATAGAGATCTGTTTTGGAGCCTCATACATTTGACCCCTGCTGACCTCACCACTGGAGCCCCACCCCCACCTCATCAGCTCACCTTTCCACCTCTGTGCCCAATACAGGTTTTCTTTTTGCCTGAAATGTCCTTTCCCCTCTCAACTGGCCCCCACTCCGATATCCATCTCCGCTCCCCACGCTACTTTCTCTGAAATTATGCTCTTACCACAGTTTGCACAGACGGTGGGTAAATACTGTTCCGAAGGCTGGCTTGGGGAACCCAACTATTCCAGGTTTGGGATTTTGTCCCCCTTTGCAAACATTCACTTGAGATTTTAAATATCTGACTAAAATAAAGACAGGGAAGACTCTCAGAGTGGTAGAATCGTAACAGAGCTGTTCAGATTTCAGCTCAGTGGGAAGGAATATTTTGTCAGCAACCTGCTTTAGAAATAAACTGGACAATCAAACGAGGTTTTTCCAGCCTGCATTATCAGGAAGCTGTAGCTTGGGAACACCTTCGTGACAAACACTTTACTAGGACGTCTTTTCTCCAGGAGTAGCTTATTGGCAGGTTTTAGCAAGAAACAACACCCACAGTGTTTGCCTCTAAAACAGTCGAAACAGAACCATCTAGTCCCCGGGGCTTCCCCACAGGGTGTGCAGGGTGATGACTGTGACTCATTTGAAGGATGTTGTCTTTTCAGAGGCTCTTGGCAAGTCCGAGAATCTCACCTTGGTTTGGGAGTTTCTCCTCCAAGGGAATAAACTATGTATTTCCAGATGGTGTTAGCTTTGCCTAGGGAAGGAGATACTCTTTTCTAGGCTGAAAACTAAAATGCATCGCGGAGTTACCTCTCCAAAATGAGGAACTGAAATATTAGGCTCAGCCCATCTTCATTAAAGTTTAATGCTCAAATTACCTTATATGTTAACATTTTATTGAATGCCAGTAGCATTCACTGTCATGATAAGTTAGAAATTAATGCATTGTCAGCTGGGCGTGGTGGCTCACACCTGTAATCCCAGCGCTTTGGGAGGCCGAGGCAAGTGGATCACCTGAGGTCAGGAGTTCAAGACCAGCCTGGCCAACATAGTGAAATCCCGTCTCTGCTAAAAATACAGAAGTTAGCCAGGCGTGGTGGTGGACACCTGTAATCCCAGCTACCCAGGAGGCTGAGGCAGGAGAATCGCTTGAACCCGGGAGGCACAGTTTGCAGAAGCTGAGATCACACCACTGCACTCCAGCCTGGGTGACAGAGTGAGACTCTGTCTCAAAAAAAAAAAAAAAAAAAAAAAAAGGAAAGAAATTTATGCATTGTCAAACTCTAGAAGTTACATTTTAAAAAATCCTTTAGATTTCTCTGTTTCTGCTGTTCTGCCAAATTGCCAGCCTCCTATACATAGTCTTAAGGACCCCCCCCTCCACGTAGGTGTTCTCTTCATAGATTAGCATTCAGTCCTGAATGATCCAAGAATTTGTCTCTTGTAAAGGCCACCAGCTTCATGAATTGTGTTGCTCTGTGCTAATGCCTCATGCTATTTATTTTATTTCTTTAAAAATTTTTATTTTTTCTTTTTTAGAGACAAGGTCTCACTCTGTCATGCAGGCTGGAGTGCAGTGGCACGATCATAACCTCAAACTCTTGGGCTCCAGCAACTGTCCTTCCTCAGTTTCCTAAGTAGCTGGGATAACAGGCACACGCCACCATGCCTGGCTTCTTCATATTGGTTCTCTCTCCTGATTGCGTAGAGGATTGTATCCTACCCCGTGGTCTCCTCCTCAGCCTGATGGGAGAGATGAGAACTCTCTCTGTTAGACATTCTCTCTTCAGTGTAGGTTCTCTGTATTTACTCCACTACCTCCTTTTTCTTCCCTCTGAGGCAGTGGTTCTCAACCAGCATTGATTTTTGCCTCCCAGGGGACATTTAGCAATGTCTGCAGATATATTTGGTTGTCACAACTAGGATGGCTGCTACTGGCATCTAGTGGGTGGAAGTCAGAGATGCCACCAAGCTGTCTGCGATGCACAGGACAGCCCCCAGACAAAGAATTATCTGGCCCAAAATGTCTGTAGTGCCAGATTTAAGAAACTCCGGGCTAATGAAATGCCCACAGCAACTCAGGATAAAAGGTCAGGTCTCCAGGTGTTCCTGACACTCCCGGAGTTGTTCACTTCCTGTGCTTCCTTATGTGGTGCAAAATTTCATATGAAATTAATTTTCATATGATTTCAAATTTCATATGAATCTAATTTTCTGTCCACCACAAATCTCTCCTGGATATTTCCTTACCATTAGGTGTCAGTATTTAAAATGAGTACTTCTTAGTCTAATTATTTTTTTCGTTGAAATTATCTTCTGTCATTCTTAGGAGTCCATTTTTCTAACTCAGTTAATTAGTACAAACTCTCCTTTACCAAATTTACAGTTTCTTGGCCGGGTGCCATGGCACATGCCTATAATCCCAGCACTTTGGGAGGCCGAGGCAGGTGGATCACCTAAGGTCAGGAGTTTGCAACCGGCCTGACTAACATGGTGAAACCCCGTCTCTACTAAATATGAAAAAAATAGCCAGGCGTGGTGGCACATGCCTGTAATCCGAGCTGCTTGGGAGGCTGAGACAGAAGAATCACTTGTACCTGGGAGGTAGAGGTTACAGTGAGCCAAGATCGTGCCGTTGCACTCCAGCCTGGGGAGTGAAATGGCACACCCAGGGGCTTCTGGGATGAGAGAGGCCTTCTTGGGAGGCCCCCAGCACCCGCTAGGCCTCACCACTTCTCCCCTCTGCCTGCCTCAACATCCCCCTGTGTCCCTGCCAGCCCACCCATACCATCCTGCAGCCTCGCTACCACCCGTGGGCAACAAGAGCGAAACTCCGTCTCAAGGAAAAAAAAAAAAAAATTGCTGTTTCTTACTAACTGTGTGACCTTGAACATATTTGACTTATCTTTGCTGCATCAGGTTCCTCATGTGAAATATGCACAAAATTATACTACTTCATGTAGTTGCTAAAGTATTATAGGAGCTGATATATGTAAAGTGCTTAGAACTGTGCCTGTCATATAGTAAAGAGCTTATATACGATATTTTTTAAACATAGAATTTCTTGGCCGGGTGCAGTGGCTCATAGCTGTAATCCCAGCATTTTGGGAGGCCAAGGCAGGCGGATCACTTGAGGTCAGGAGTTCAAGATCAGCCTGGCCAGTATGGTGAAACCCCGCCTCTACTAAAAATGCCAAAAATTAACCAGGCATAGTGATGCACACCTGTAGTCCCAGCTACTCGGGAGGCTGAGGCAGGAGAATCACTTGAACCCAGTAGGTGGAGGCTACAGTGAGCTGAGGTTGTGCCACTGAACTCCAGCCTGGGTGACAGAGCGAGACTTTATCTAAAAAAAAAAAAAAGAAGAAAATAAATAGAATTTCTTGTAATGTCTAAAAAATTTGTTTATTGTGTGTATGTCCATAAAATATGAAACATGTTCTAAGTCCTCCCTGTTAAATAAATGCCTTGTATGTTTTAGTCCCTGACTTAACCAGCATTGGAAATATTGGTATTAGAAGAAAATTCAAAAAGTTGTCAAACCGTAACCACAAATTTTGATTTTCAGCTTAGTCTCCCATGCCTGCTAACCCTTTCGTCTGCTCAGAGTTTTCTCTAGGGCCCCTTAGGGCTAATGCCGGTGGCACTTCAAGCATAGAGATCATTACTCTTCTCAATTCAGATGCCTTCATGAGCAGGTGGCTTGAGATGGAGATGAGGAAAGACATCCTAAGCTATGTTGAGGAGGGAGAAGATCTGAGACTCAAATTTCTGCTGTTAAATCCACGGGGCTGATTTAGCAGCTAAGAATATGAGCCTTAGCCTTTTCGAGTTCCCTATCTGAAAGGAGCCTTAGAGATACCTTAGTTGTCATCATCTGCATCTGATATAAAAATGTCCATTTTATGGGTGGGGGACTGAGACTCAAAACTTAAAATTTAAAAAAACGAAATAACGGCAGAGCTGCAACACAGAGCGGGGCTGCAATAGGGTCTTGTAACTCTCATTCCTGGAACTTTCTCCACTAACCCTAGTTCCCTTCTCTCCACCTCATGTTTTCTTTGTTTTGTAATACGGTCATGTTTCATTGCTGTCTGTTCTTCCTCTCATGAACTTAAAATAGGAATCATTTGGTACCAAGTTTTCATATGTCTTCCTGTATTCATATGACCAGAATCAGTCTTCTCCATCCCAAACACCGCTGTTTGCCTACATACTCCAGCCAAAACCTTTCTTGATTCCCCACATTCTTTTCTACCCTACCTCCAAATCATAAGAAAATGGTTTTTTGTTTGTTTGTTTGTTTGTTTTTATAAGACACAGGGTCTTGCTCTGTCACCCAGGCTGGAGTGCAGTGGTGATCGTAGCTCACTGCAGCTTCAACTTCCTGGGCTTAAGGAATCCTCCCACGTAGCTGGAACTACAGGCATGCACCAGCATACCTGGCTAGTTTTTAAGAATTTTTTCCATAGAGATAGGGTTACCCAGGCTGGTCTCGAACTCCTGGGCTCAAGCAGTCCTCCTGCCTCAGCCTCCTAAGTGCTGGGATTGCAGGTGTGGGCCACTGTGCCTGGCCAAATGCTGTCATTTCCACCTTCAAAATATTTCCAGGTGGCTTCTGTCCAAGCTACTCTGGGCCTGCATTGTTCAATAGAACTTTCTGTGAGGATGGAAATGTTCTGTAGCTGTACTGCCCAATACAGTAGCCATTAGCCACAGGTGGCTATTGTGTATTTAAAATGACTGAGGAACTGAAGTTTTTATAGCAGCTTTATTGAGCTATAACTTATATATACCATCTAATCATTTAAAGTGTGCAATACTATGGTTAATATATTCACAGAATTGTACAGCCATTACAACACATTATAGAACATTTTTATCACCCCCAAAAGAAACCTTATATTCATTAAGAGTCACTCCTGGCCGGGCACAGTGGCCCACGCCTGTAATCCCAGCACTTTGGGAGGCTAAGGCGGGTGAATCACCTGAGGTCAGGAGTTCAAGACCAGCGTGACCAACATGGTGAAACCCCATCTCTACTAAAAATACAAAAATTACATGGGCATGGTGGCACACGCCTGTAATCCCAGCTCCTTGGGAGGCTGAGGCAAGAGAATTGCTTGACCTGGGAGGTGGAGATTGCAGTGAGCCGAGATCAAACCATTGCACTCCAGCCTAGGCAACAGAGTGAGACTCCATCTCAAAAAAAAAAAAGTCCCCATTTCTCCCAAGCACCTCCAGTACTGGAAACCACTGATCTGCTGTCTGTCTCTGTAGATGTGCCCATTTCTGGATATTTCATAGAGATGGAATATGTGACCTTTGGTGTCTGGCTTCTTCACTTAGCATAAGGTTTTCAAGGTTCATCCACGTTGTAGCATGTATCAGTACTTCATTCCTTTTTATTGCGAAAGTGTTCTATCATATTGATATACCACATTTTACTTACCAATTCGCAGTTGATGGGCATTTGGGTTATAAATAGGCTATTGTGAATAATGAATAATGCTGTTCATTATTGTGAGCTATTATTAATAATTATAATAATGGTGCTATGGCATTTAGGTACAAGGTTTTGTGGGTTTCATTCATATGTTTTCATTTCTCTTGGGGTATGTACCTTGGAGTAGAATGGCTAGGTCACATGGTAACTATACATAACCCTTTGAGAAACTGCCTCACGGTTTTCCAGGGTTTGCACCATTTTACTTCCCCACCAGGGTTGTATGAAAGATCTAATTTCTCCACATCTTGTTATTGTCTGTTTTTTTGTAGGCACCTTGGTGGGTGTTAAACGGTATCTCATTGTGGTTTTGACTTTATATTTCCTTGATGGCTAATAATGTTGAGCTGTTCTTCATGCACTTACTGGCCATTTTGATATCTTCTTTGCAAAACTGTCTATTCAGATCCTTTGCCTATTTTTAAATTTTTGGAGGGGCTTTTTCCTGTTGAGTTGTAAGAGCTCTTTGTGTATTTTGGATGCAGGTTTCAGTACATAATTTGCAAGTACTTTTTTCCATTTATCGGGCTGTCTTTTTACTTTCTTGGTGTTGTCCTTTGAAGCACAGAAGTCTCCAATTTTGAAGAAATCCAGTTCATGTACGTTTTGCTTTCCTCACTGTGCTTCTGGTGCCATATCTAAGAAACCATTGCCAGATCCAAGGTCATAAAGATTCATTGCTATGTTTTATCATAAGAGTTTTGTAGTTTTGCAACTCAAAAACAAAAAGTCAAATACGGCATGGTCTCACTGATAAGTGGTAGCTAAGTAATGTGTACACATGGACATGGCATGTGGCATGATAGACACTGGAGACTCAGAAGGGTGAGAGGGTGGGAAGGGAAAGGGTGACAAGAAATTCTTTAATAGGTACAATGCACATTGTTCAGGTGATGGAGACACTAAAAGCCTAGACTTCAGTCCAATATATCCATGTAACAAACTTGCACTTGCACCCCTTAAATTTACGTCAATTAAAAATGATTTTATAGTTTTGTTTCTATGATCCATTTTTTGAAACTTTTATTGTGGTAAAAACATCAGCTTTGCCATTTTAACCACTTTAAGCATACAATTCAGAGACGTTGATTACAGAATGTTGTGCAACCATCACCACTATGGTTTTCCAAAAATTTTCATCACCCCAAACTGAGACTCTGTGCTCATTAAGCAATAACTCCTCATTCTCCCCTTCCTCCCCAGCCCCAGGTAGGAATGAATTTTTTATTGTATTTTATTTTAATTAATTTAATTGTAAACAACTAAATGCAGCTGGTGATTACCATATTGGGCTGCACAGTTATAACACGACTAGTGTCCTCTTGGGTAGACTGCTACAATCATTTCTAAGCTGGCTTTGCATTTATTATTATCCCATTTATGGTTACCTATGGTCCATTCTCCCATAGAAGCTGGACTATTCCTTTAAGAACATAACTTATTCCATTTCATTCCCAGCTCTGAACCTTCTGGTGATTACCTATTACAATTAACAAAGAAATCCAAGCTCTTTGTTGCGGTCCACATTTGTCTGCCCCTCTGACTGTCTGTGTTCTCCTTTTCCTTCTCCCAGTGCCTGCAGCCGCACTGGTCTTTGTAATGATCCTTGAGCTCATCAAGTGCTGTCTGTATTCAGACTCTGCACAGTTTCTCTTCTCTTCCTGGAACACTCACCTTGTAGATCCCCATTTAACTCTCTCCCTCATACCATTCAGATCTGCTCAAATGTCACCTCCTCAGAAAGATTCTTCCCGAGCTCCCGATCTAAGATAGCAAACCCTGTCACCCTGTATGCTATTACTCTACCTTATATCTGCTGTGTTTTATTCTTATTTTTTTATTAAGACGGAGTCTTACACTGTCACCCAGGCTGGAGTGCACTGTTGCAGTCATGGCTCACTGCAGCCTCAAACTCCGGAGCTCAAGCAATCCTCCCAAGTAGCTGGGACCACAGGCGAGCACCACCACACTCCGCTAATATATTTCTTTTCTTTTCCCTCTTTTTTTTTTTTTTTTTTTTTTGAGGCAGAGTCTCACTCTGTTGCCCAGGCTGGAGTGCAGTGGCATGATTACTCACTGCAACCTCCGCCTCCCAGGTTCAAGTGATTCTTATGCCTCAGCCTCCTGAGTAGCTGGCAATTCAGGCACCTGCCACCACACCCAGTTAATTTTTATATTTTTAGTAGAGATGGGGTTTCATCATGTTGGCCAGGCTGGTCTTGAACTCCTGACCTCAGGTGATCCACCCGTCTCCACCTTCCAAATTGCTGGGATTACAGGCGTGAGCCACTTCTCTCAGCAGCTAATGTATTTCTTCATAGCACTTATTACACCTGACATTTTGTTGTGTATCTGTTCAAGGATTTATGTCCTGTCTCCATATAAAAACAGGGACCTTCTCTTCCCAGTTCTCATAATAATGCCTGGCATAAAATAGGCTGTAAGTAAATATTTGTTGAGTACATAAAAGAAGAATGTTATTCGTTTCAAGGCTATAATCTATGTTAGAATCAAAGAGATGGTCTCCGTACTAAACTAAAGTATTTCTTCACTGAGGCAGGCATTTAAAAGTGTTGCACTTGTTAGTAAAACAGTCTTAAGGCCAGTTCCTGAAAAGTGAACCCCTACAGTTTTGAGTAACTATTTGCTAATACATCAGTGTGTTGCCTTCTTGGGATTAATTTAGCCTTTCTCTTACTTTTTTAACTTGCTCCATTCCTTCCCTTTTAATGAAGTCATGCCTAAGCCCCAGTCTGTCCTTGCGCCATCTCCCCTGAGCTTTGAGACCATTCCTTTTTAAGTCAGTGGCCATGCCTCGCCCTGTTCTCCTGTTAAAACTCTTACTTTACCCAGCAGCAGGCCCTCCGTTTAGTGCAGCCCGTCATGTTGCCTTCCTGGTTCATCCTCCCTTATCCACAGATTTACCTGGCTGGAATCGGGAGACTGTATGTGCCCAAGGGCTGGATTCAGGGATCCATGCTTCCCCAGTTCCACTTATGACTCCATTGTTATGCTGTTTTAGGAAAAAAAAAAATAGATATTGATTCTCTAATAAGAGTGGAATTGTTCAACAAGCATTGGGTAATTCAGCGAGCCCGGATATGTATGTATAGCAGCTACTGGTTGGAAATTTGAACATGAACATCCTTATCTACCCAGCCTATGGGCCACAGACCAGGACTGAGTATAAAAAATAATAAAACCCAATGCCACATGTTGTCTCTTATAAGTCAGAACTCGACATTGGGTACACATGAACATAAAGAAGAGAACAATAGACGCCAGAGAACTTGACAGGAGAGGGAGGGAGGAAAGGCTTGAAAAACTACCCACTGGGAGGCCAGGCGCAGTGGCTCATGCCTGTAATCCCAGCACTTTGGGAGGCTGAGGCGGGTGGATCATGAGGTCAGGAGTTCGAGACCAGCCTGGTTAAGATGGTGAAACCCCATCTCTACTAAAAATACAAAAATTAGCCGGGCATGGTAGCAGGCGCCTATAATCCCAGCTACTTGGGAGACTGAGGCAGAGAACTGCTTGAACCCGGGAGGCAGAGGTTGCAGTGAGCCGAGATGGCACCATTACACTCCAGCCTGGGCAACAGACTGAGACTGTATCTCAGAAAAACACAACTACCTATTGGGTACTGTGCTCACTACCTGGGTGTCAGAGTCATTTGTACTCCAGACCTCGGCATCACATATACCTTTGTAACAAACCTGCACACACACACCCCCAAATCTAAAACAAAAGTTGAAAGAAGTTGAAAGAAATAAGAGTAAAGGAAGATTGGCAGTGTCATCCAAGGAAACTAAGCCTGATGTTAAAATAGGCTCCGACCACTCAGGATTGAAAACAGACTTCTCTATGCAGGTGTAGTGGAGACGATGAAACAACTCTATTAGCATCCGTCGTTATAGACCTTGTCATAGCCACCACTGAGAAGGAAAAAAAAAAAGGAAAATATTGGAAAACTGAAGCTTCAAATCCTTCTTGTATTTTCTAAACTCCTGTGGTTGGAGTGCTTGCGTTCCCCCAGGTGATAGGCTCTGGAAGCTCATACAGTTGCAAATGAGAACATGAATAGTAAATACCCCCAAGATTCTTTCCAAGTTCAGTCATTATGAATTGGTTTAATATGCATGTAGTTATCTTTTTATTGGTCCGTAATTCCAATTTAGCAAAAATTAAACACGAATCATAAGGGAACACCTGGAAAAAGCCTCAACATTGGTGGCACTTAATAAAAATGGATAAATATGTTCTTATTCCTTTTTTAAAACAAACTGGACAAAGATAAATTTTAATGTTTACAAAAATGTAAATTTCAATGCAGATCAAGCGTTTGGTTGGTTGGCTTGTTGGAAGCTTGACTTTATTTGCTTAATTTGGAGAGAATATAAGATGAAAAAGTTCATCATTAGGAAGAGAAGTAGGCATTAGAATCACAAGATGAGATTTTGAAATATTCTGTGAGTCGATAGATGTTCTTAAAGTTCCCTGTTTAATGCTCCGAATTAAATAGGTGGCCATGCTCGGCTCCTTGGATGTTAATAGTAACTTCTTTGTTTTTCAGATACTGTGTTGACCAGTGGTCATGCCACCGACTATTTATTTGTTGGAAATATTGTTTACACAGTAAGTTTATCTCTGTTTACTAAGCCGTTCTTAAACAGCTTATGTGTGGCTTGCACTTCTCTAAACGCTTAACAAGAGCCTTCCTCGTTATTATTTATTTCAAATCTTCAAAATGTATTTTGTATATCCTTCAAAGTTCAGAATGGCTGTGAAATGCTTACAGCATCATTTCTGAAGGTTATGCAGCGTCAGGGTCTCTGGACAGGTGGTTAACAGATTTCCCCATTCTTCAAACGACCATTTTACACCTGCCTGCAAAGGAAAACACTCAGGAAGGCAGTTTCTCCCAAGCTAAGAAAAGGGCAAAAGTAATATTTATGAGAAAGACTGTTACTAGAACGAAAGCTCTTCTGGAAGTGAATCTGCCTGTATGTTCCCTGAAAATAACCCCTAGAGAACTAGCTACTGACATGGATCATACTTTCAAACCAGAGCTGCCTTGGGGAAACTAGCTCCGGAGTGGGGAGATGGGATTTCTCACGGAAAGTGAAAGTAACTCATTGAGAATGATGTTTTTCCAAACTGCTTTTTGTTTTCACAGTATGTTGTCGTTACTGTTTGTCTGAAAGCTGGCTTGGAGACCACAGCTTGGACTAAAGTAAGTTTTCTCTAGAATTGTTTCTCTGTTCAGTATAGATATTTTTCATGCTATGGTTTCTTTTTAAGCCTTGGGGAAATAATAAGCAATATCTGGCTATCTTCTTTCAGATTTTCTGTGTAAAAATTGTGGTTTGATCTTTATCGGGGTAAATTTGTAATCCAGAGTCTCTTGGTGATTCATTTGCTTGGCACATAGTACAGCTCTAAACTATTAACAGTCATCTCATTTCAAATGTATATGCTTATTGTAAAAACAAAAACCATATATACACACATATACATGGAAAATATAGAAGGACAAAAAACATTTAATGTCCATAATTTTACCACCAAGAGACAATCACTGTTAATGCTTTCCTGTGGAACCTTCCAGACTTTGTTCTGTGTCTGCATGTGTGTATTTTTTAATAAGGTGATGCATTATAAAACATAAGACTTCATAATCCCTTTTAATTTAAATATATGTTAGGCACATTTTCTGTGCCTTAAAATACAATTCAACAAAGTTATTTTTCTTGATTAAAGAGTATTCCATTTTAGAGACGTTTCATCATTTATTTCATCACTCTCTTATTTTAGACATTTTAGTTATTTCCAGCATTTAAAGATTATAACCAAAGCTTCATGTGTGCCTCTCACAAAGTGTCATGACCTGGCTGCTGTTTAAATGCTCTGCTAAGAAAAATGGGGATGAGGTGGGAGGTCAGTGAGGAATTGGGGAATCCCCTAAGAGACAGTGGTAATTTATCCCGGTCAGAGGTGATGATGACTTCGCTTAGGATGTTAGAGGAGGAGGTAGTGAGAAGTGGTCAGAGTCTGGATTCATTTTATCTTTTTAAAAGCTAACAGAGCTTGCACATGGATTAGATTGTGGGGTGTGAAGAGAGAAAGAAGTCAAGGATCATCATATTAAGAGGACAAAGAAGAGAAAATGAACAACTCAGTAGGTGCTTAAAGGGGCATTGTTAAGAGGCAACATCCATTTCACATTTAAAAATAAAAAACTCTGGGCTAACGGAATGGAACAATCAAAGTCTTGAAATGATAAATAAAAGCATCTTATTTATTTTTTCTGTTCAGCCACTCTGTTGCCAGATTGAGTCCTTATTGTAAGACAGCCACAGGTTGGAGCAAACACTTGCTATGAACTGAGAGGGGCCCACTGTCACTACGGGAGAAATCTTAGAATACGGTCAGCTGTGACAGCAAAAGCACCTTTATCTTCAGGGTACTTTGGGGCCATTCATTACTTGAATTCATTGTTAAACATTCTGAGACACAGGAATTAGAAAGATTGAACTTCCCATTAACTGGTGAGTCATCAACATCTTTCCATAAGGAAAGGCAGCTTGGATGCAAGGATTCTGCAGCAAGTGGAGTTGGAGTGAACCTGCCAGGCCCGCCGAGAAGCCTGTCTGAGTGTGTGTTTCCCTCTGCAGTTCAGTCATCTGGCTGTCTGGGGAAGCATGCTGACCTGGCTGGTGTTTTTTGGCATCTACTCCACCATCTGGCCCACCATTCCCATTGCTCCAGATATGAGAGGACAGGTAAGTACTCCTGATTGGGAGTGTGTCTTCTGTGTCTTGTGACATCAGTGTTTCTCCATGGGTGGGCGAGCAGGTGCTGTGTGTCTTACAACCACGATGAGCTTCAGGAGAGGCTGGTCCTACCTGCTTCCATCAGAGTCTATCAGGAGAGAAACCAAACCAAAGCAGCTGGAAGAGGTCATCCAGTCCACAGAAATGGCATTTGAGGTTGCAGGTGTTATGAAAACTGTCAACTTAAAACCTCTGGCTCATTGGCATGCTCACATTTCCATAATGAATTATGTGTTAATTACACACAGTACCAATATGTACAGTTTGAAAACTGGAGCTATTTTGAATGGTTCCTCATCCAGTGATTTTGTCCATTACAGTTTTGATGCTATACTCTGGTTTGTTGTTATACTTTGCTGGGTCACCTGTGAGAGATGAATCTAAGAGCTCTATGAACCAGATCGTGGATAAACCAGAATCTCTCATTGTTCATCTCTTTGAACTAGAGAGGCTGAGATTAAAGACCTTTACACTCATTTTAATGTTTTTTGTTTTTTCTTTCACATTATCTTTGTCCAGTGCATAAGATTGAGCCATCAACAGTGACAAACTGTATCCTATAATCCCACAGTATCGGGTGTGGGGAGGAATGAGCTGACAGCCCTGTGGTCCACACCTCCTCAGTTTACCAAGGAAGCTGTGCAGACCCAGGTCTCCAAGCCCACCCCACAGACCCCACTCTGGGGTTGCCCACGTCCAGCACTGCCCTTAGACCCCAAGAGGCTGCTGGGCCCTGCACTTTAGGGGCCTCCGCTCTGGCCCTCTGTGGCTGGGCGTGTTCCTCGGCATGGAATGAAAAGCTGTGATGCACAGAGTCGGTCTTCCCACTTGTAACCTATTCTCTGGGCTCCCAGGACCCCTTGTTTCCTTCCCAAACAGCCAAAGGCCCACTGCCCAGGCTGGTCCTCTCTCCATATCCAGGCCAGTGTGAACACCCGTGGGCCAAAGGGGCAGCTGTTTGCAGGGGTGTGCACTGAGTAGATGATGTTTGCGCCGGTGTTCCCGCCCACACTTGCAGGACGGGGCACAGAGCCCAGAATGAGAAGGGAACTGTGGGTCAGGCTTCCACTGGTGTTCCTGCCCCAGGATACGTACTGCAGGGCCAGGCCTGTGCATGGTACACCTGGCTCCGATCTCTGCCTTACTTACTCTGTAGACATGAACAAAACCTCCTGGGTCCACCCAAGTGTGGACCATGTCTAGCGGCTGTTTCTTGTGAGATAGCCCAGGGTAGCATTATTTGCCATTTCACCTGGTAGCTCTGTCAGCTAACAGCCCACGTTGTCTGAGACCTCCGCTGAGTGTGGGTGCTGAGCGGGACGGACCTGTCCTATAGGAGTGGGCTTGCATGTCGTCTAGTGCGTCTTTGCTTTCTGTAAGGAAAGAGGACAAACAACATGCTTTTCAGGTTCTTTCCAAATCCAGACAGTAGAGGAAATTAGAGGGCATTCAGTGAACCCAGAAGATTGTTGTGTAGCAAAATGAGCATTTTCCAACAAAGGTATTTTGTGTTTAAATAAATCAGTTCTATATTAAAGCAATGTGACTGATCCCCACAAAAAGCAAACCAAGAAAAGTATCCACTACAAGACAGCGATCCTTTGGTAAGGCATTGGTGCTTAGAATATCTGCTTTGTGTTGTCTTCCTTTTGGTTCAGGATGGATCCGCTGTGATGAATATTTCATTTGGGGAATTTTATGGTGCTGGACAATAGATGGGGCCTCGGCCGATGGCCATAGACAGTGTTCTAAATTAGAGAGTGACAGCTGACAGGACGGGGTCGCTTGGCGTGTGACAGAAAAAGCCCATTCGTTTGAAAGCCCCTCCTGTGCCCTAGACAGAGAGCTGTGCCAGGGAGCCACGTGTGCTTCAGTAACTCCAAATGTGCGTAAGGTAGGCTGCTTGCCACCTCCCATTCCCGTCGAGATACCGACTTTCCAGCTACGGAAGGACCGGGCTGATCATGCGGCTGCTAAGGTGCCGACATTTTCACTGTGCCGGTCACATAAGCATGATGGTCTGTATGGTTAGAAGGCTCAGATTGGCCGGGCTCGGTGGCTCAAGCCTGTAATCCCAGCACTTTGGGAGGCCGAGACGGGCGGATCACGAGGTCAGGAGATCGAGACCATCCTGGCGAACACGGTGAAACCCCGTCTCTACTAAAAATACAAAAAATTAGCCGGGCGAGGTGGCGGGCGCCTGTAGTCCCAGCTACTCCGGAGGCTGAGGCAGGAGAATGGTGTAAACCCGGGAGGCGGAGCTTGCAGTGAGGTGAGATCCGGCCACTGCACTCCAGCCTGGGTGACAGAGCAAGACTCCGTCTCAAAAAAAAAAAAAAAAAAAAAAAAGAAGGCTCAGATTAACGGTGATATTTACATATTTAAGGACTCTTCCAGCAGAAATGTAGTGAGCTGTTTCTACCATCCAGAAGCAAAGAAGTGCTCATATTCAACCACATTTCACTTCTCTGTAAAAGCTTATTTTTATTTGAAACATGTCATTTTAATGACTTTATTGGTTGGTTCCCATGAAGCAAATGATAACGATGTGAAATAGAGGATAGCTGGGTGAAACCGAGGTTCTCATTAGGCGGTAAATGAGAGGATTAGTGTGGTTCTCTAGTGACCGGCCTTCCAAACAGGTACTCTGCTGTCTGAGTCTAAAGAACCGTATGTCATCTCTAGTTTACCTCCAGGGCAGGGGGCTCCAAGTGGGTAAAGGGGACCAGGAAACCATGTGTAACTTTAGTGGCACAGCCAACCTTTCTAGTGTTTCGCCTGCAGTCTGCCACTCTGTATTTTGACTCAGCGCTTTGTTCATCCTTTGAAACATGGCAGGGAAGTATTACAAAACATTGTTTTAAACGCTTTTGAAGGATTGCTTGGGTGGAGAGTGGCTAAGACTAGCCTGAAGTCTCAGAAAGCCTTCCTGCTGGCTCGGGAGGACTTACATGCTGTCATAAAAAGACATAGGAACTGGGTTCAGGTGCAGTCAGTAAAAGGAACTGGCTCTTTTGGGGAATTACTAAAAACATGCCCACGCCCTGTTCATTCCTGGGGGTCTGGGTTGGTAAATACTTAGGAGTAAAGGGTATTCCAGGAAAAGGCCACTTTTCAAAATGACTATTTGAAGAATGCTTCTAGTGATTTTTATAAACCGTTTTTTAAGGTTCACTAAACAGTAGGTTTTTGGCAAGTGAACCTGGTTATGTGAAGTTCTAGAATTAAACTAGTGCCTAACAGCAAACGGCATTTCTCACTCAGAAGCCAGAACCAGATTGGACACACAAAACGTTCTGTCTATTCATAACATCTTCAGCCATTGAAAAGATGCATTGTTTCTGCCGGGGGTTTCCTAAACTAATTTGATTAAATATGTCTTTGTCTTGTCCATTATATTTGGAGTTTTTGTCACGAGGGAGAATGCGGGCTTTCCCTTGAGGGCAGAGGAAAGGAAGAGCTATAGAATTGAGTTATTCTATACTATCAAAGAGTCTTTATCTTCCCTACATCACCTCATGATATGCTATGTGAAACCCAGCCAGACAGCATGTCAGGAAGTCCCAGTGGAAGTTTCTGAAATCAAAGAAGTCATCTGCATCCTTCCCCTCCTGAAAATACACCACATTTGTGGGATTTTAAGGGGCACCCTGTTTTTCCATTTTTCTCTTTTGAAGCTTGGATTTATAGTAAATTGAAAACTTGGGTTGTGTCTGTCCTGGGGAATGCCAGTCCTCAGCTGTGGAAAATACGTGATGATGTTTTTTCCGTAGGGGACCAGATGTTTCTCTTTCCCTCATAGCATAACCATTAGATAGAATATGGGTCCCCAAAGCAAATGCTTAAAGGTGGAAAATGACAAAATCCCTTAGCTCACCGCCTGCCCCAAAGTTGCCTGCTGAAGTAGAGCTTTGAATTGGAAAGATGAGGGAAACTTAATCCTAGACCAGGTCAGGAAATGTGTTTCTGTTTTCTTCATGCATTTCCCAACACTTCTGACTTTAGTGGTGCTGGAGGGAACGCCATCTGACTTGACCTCTGTTCAAAAGTCCGGAGACCTGGCTTTCTTCATGCCCCAGCTATGATAGTTATGTAACCACTGGCAAATCATTTTACTTGCATTAATCTCCTAATCAGCAAAGTCAGAGTAATGCCACCCACCCTGATTACTTTAGAGGATTGTGATGAAGATATAATAGGCTAGTGGGAAATCTAAAACATGCATGCTCTTCTTTTTTCTGGAGTGACGAACTGTTTTTGAACCTTCATCAATAAGAATATTGCTGTGATTTAAACTCCAAATTCTTTTAGCCAAAGAATTTTAACATTTTATAGGTTCTAAATGGGATGTTTTTCTGTAAGGTCTATTGACCATCTGCATCCAAATCATCTGGGTTCCTTGTCAAAATGACAACCCCCACACCCCAAAAATATGTGCAGGCAGTCACATACACACACAGGGACATACATGCACACAGATGCACATATACACAGACACACACACACAGACACACACACACAGACACGCATACAAAAATATGTGCAATCACATACACACAGAGACATACATGCACACACACACAGAAGCACATATACACAGACACAAAAATATGTGCAGGTAATCACATACAGAGAGACATACATGCACACACACACACACAGACGCACATATACACAGACGCACATACACACACACACATATACACAGACTCACACACAGACACACACACACACAGACACAGACACACACAGACACACATATACACACACACAGAGACACACATGCCCACACACAGACACACATATACACAGACACACACACACATAGACACACAGACTCACACACAAACACACAGACACACATGCACACATACAGACATACATATACACAGACACAGACACAGACACACACAGACACACTTTTACACAGACACACACACAGACACACATATACACAGACACACATAGTGAATTGCAAACTCTGGGTGTGGAGCCCCAGCATCTTGGCTTTAGTAAATCTCCAGGTGATTCTTCCCTTTAAAGTTTGAGAACCAGTGCTTTAAAACACCTAAAGTACGACTCTATTAGAATGTTTTAGCTCTTGCTGGGTGTTACAGGAGAAGGTGGTACACTGAAGATACAGCTGAGTGACTGCTCATGTTAAGTGGTTATATAAGATGGCCAGCTGGTGACGGTGACCGCCTTCAGAGCAGCTAGCTTTCAAAATAGGGAATTACACCACAAGACGTGAAATCGTTGACCATGGAAAAATTCTCCTCACTAACGTTTGCTGCTTTTCCCCTAAAGTTCTTTTCACTGCTAGTAAGAGAGGGGAAAAAACCTTTTGACTTCAAAGCATACAATCCGCAACTCTGCCTGCAGCGCCAAGCTCCTCGCTCCAGCCAGTTTCTGGAATAGGACAGCCTTTTTTGTTTTCATTCTAAACACAGGAATGGGTTTGCGTTTGAGTTTTATGTACACACTTATGTACACACAATGCAAACCCCAGTGAACCAAAAGTAAACACAGGGAAGAATGGTTCTGCCATCAGTGAATCAGTGATTAATTCCTCATCTTCCCCAATCATCTCCCCTGGATTTATAGCAGGCCTAGGTATATTTCACATGAAACTTGCAAAGACTGATGTTAGTTTCCCAGTTGTACGTGCTCTAGGAGGTAAGCTGAGAAGTTGGGGTGATGTCAAGTAGGTGGCCATCTTTGCTCGGCTACCGTTCCAGGATGTCTCTGGAGGATGGGAGCTTAAGTGTCGGAATCCACCTGAGGGTCAGGAAGGAAGACCTGTTTTCAGGTTAAGGTCTGTGGTGTGGGGCATGTTCGGTTGTCCCACATCCATCCTCCTTCACCCTTTCCTAAGGGTGCCCAGTGTGTATTCACTGATGTGCTGTGACTTCCACCCCTAAGTCTGGGGAAAGCTTCATTCCGTCCCCGCTGCCGCAGTGAGCGGGTCAGGAAGCCTGCAGGAGACACAGGGAGACGCTTGCTGGGGGCTTCTAGGATAGCAACGAGTTTGCTCCTAAAACAAATCCATGAAAGAGCTGGCTTTCCCGGCTGAGCCACGTGGCTGCTGCTGTGATACTGGGAATGGTTCAGGCACAGGACGAAACCAGAACCTCAGAATCCTCCTAGGGCCTGAAAGATGGACTAGGAAGACAACACGGCAAACAAAAACGAAAGCCTCTTTTTTACTGTTTGATTATTTTTTATTTGACAAGTAAAGGACTCCAAAAGTCTCTCTGCGATTGTTGAGACACTGTATGAAGCCAGCCTCGAAGCCCATCCCGGGTGGGGCGCTCAGTGAGAATTTCCTGTGTGCTGCCTGGCCTTGTGGGCAGCCCTTGCCAAGGAAGCCTCTCTTCACCCAAGTGCAGGTGTTGGGATGTTCCCTTAGCTTCCTCAGCCAAGGAAATAAACGCTTTTTAAAAACAAGCTTAGGGCTTTAGCATGTTTAAACTGTTGTATTATACTCAAAGCTGCAGATTGGTTTAAGGAGCTGGTAAAAATTACTTTAGCATTGCAATTACTAGTTTTTTAGATTACATTCCAGAAAACAACTAATAAGCATATCTTACGCTTACTGGAATTAATCTTTAATACAATATTGAATAGACTCGGTCCTGTTTTCCTCACATTTCAGAAGCCCGTGGCATGGCTGGTGAGGAGCGGTCAGCCTCGTCCAGGAGGAAGTCTCGTCAACAGAGACTCGCCTTGCAGTTTGAAATAACATTGTGACATCTTTTTGTACAGTTTTCTTGAGTATTGAAATTGGCCCAGTTATTCACTGACGTCCACTTTACATTCTGGCTTTTAAACTCGTACGTTTTGTGGAATAGTGAGACTCGTTTGCAAGAAGTAACACAGTGTTTCTGGATGACGTTCTCATCTGAATGCAAAGCACGATGAGCGAAGTTAAGATGGCACCGACTTCCTGGCTTCTGCTGCACCTGTGACTGTTGTCGCCTGCACCCCAGGGTCCCCCATCTGTGTGCATTTCCTTCCTAGAAGGCTCCCAACACCAGTCCCTTTCTGAGGCAAGCCCTAGAACCAAAAACAAAAGTGTAACAACAACAACAACAACAACCCCTCTTCATTGGTAATAAAAAGAAAAATCAGAGACGTTCAGTTGGGCAGTGCTAGCTAGGTGAGTTCTCACAGCCTGTACATATTTGGGTTCTAAAATCAGAATACTCAGGCGTCCATCAGAGAACAGTTCTGTCAGAAAATGGCTTTTGTCATTGTTACACATAATGCCAACTTGTTTCTGTTTTTCTCCTTCTGGTTAAAAACAAAGGAGAAAGTATATTTTTTTAAGTTGGAAGCTCCTTAAAGTGGTTTCAGATTCTTTCCACAGGCAGTGATGGGAACATAACTCCCATTCTCCTAATTGCCTCTGGATTCTCCGGAATCCTCCTGGATTAAAGTGACCCGAATCCGATTTCTTTCCTATTCAGTGCAAATTGTAACTGTGAAAGTAGGATTTGAACTAAATTAAGCTAATGCCTAAGACATTTAGGAAGCTAAGTCTATTATCTGTAATATCCATACTTGCGTTATTTCTGAGCTTGTTTTTCAGGTGTACGAAGGGGATAATATCTATCTTAGGGTTTAATAGGGAAACTAAAGAAAATAAGACATGTCAGTAACAGTAGGTAATGTTATTGAACAATTGAAATGAGAAAAGTTCTCTTGTCCCCCTGGCAGGGCGTGTGGCAGGGGCGTGGCTCGCTTCTTCAGTGCCCCGCTGCTCAGACCTCTAGGGGAGCATACAGATGGGCAGGCTGGGGGGCTTCGACCCCACTGCAGTGTCTAGGGGTGAGTGTTTACGGCTCCTGAACTCCAGTGGGCATGTGTTACAGGGTGCTCTTTTGGTTTAGCTGTCTGTAGGCTGCTTGTGTTAACCAACTCAACGAGACCCTCTATTTTGTCACAGGGACAGAGGGCTTTGTGTATCCCAGGCTCTTGCCTTGGGTGTACCGGAAGAATCAGATCACAGGTGGACTTGAAGAATGAGATGTTACTGAATGGAGGTAGCTCTCAGCAGACGGGGAAGCCAGCAGGGAGTTGGTTTTTCCCTGGAGTTGAGCTGCTTGGCAGCCCGGCTGTCCTCCAACTGCTCTGGCCAAACTCTGTGTCATTCTGGCGATAGGTGGCCTGAGGGTGCGCTGGTGCCTGTCCATGCATTCGTCTAGACATCCAGCCGCCCAGTGTTCCTCTGCCCATGTGTTCCTCTCAACATCCAGCCACCAGCGTGTCTGCCTGTTAGGGTCTTGGTTTTTTTAATAGGCACAGGATGGGAGCATGGCAGGTCAGGGTGGTCTTGGAAAATACAACATTTGGGCAGGAAAACAAAAATGCCTGTCCTCACTTAGGTCCCTGGACACAGGCCTGGGGGTGGAGCCCTAGCCAGGGACCATGCCCTTCCCGCCTTCTGCATCGTTTAAAGGGATCACGCCCTTCCCTTCCTAGCACTTCCCTTCCATATCACAATTACTACATACCAGGCAAAACACATTCATGAAAATATGTTTAATATGTGCAGTTACATGTGTAATGAAGTAAGCGTCACCTCATTCAGTAATCTGCAACCACATGAGGAAACTGAGGCTTGGCGAGAAAGGATCAGTCTCTTGGCCAGGCAGGGAGTGGAGTGGCTGGGATTCCTCTCGAGTCGGTTGGACCCCAGGCTGGGTCTCTCACTTTGTGACTATGGAAAGCAGCTACAGTGATGATGAACCAGGTGTCTGAGAAATGGTGCTCAATTCTCCTTAATATTTTGCTTTTTAATACATTTTATCTGAAGTGACTTACCCTGCAATGCAATCGAATTTTTAAAATATGAATGTTGAGTTAGAAGGAATATTTATGTTTGAGCTGCAGTCTCCTGTCCATGAGCCCAATCTTTTTAAAAGTAAAGCAGGTTTCAAACAACAGGATTGATTTTTTACGTTCATTATGGAAAGCCCTCATTTCTTCAGTCCTTGTCCTCCCTTTCCCCATATACAATTTCCTCCATTTTGGCAGTTTATTTTCTTTCTGGCCTCTCATTTCAAGGATGCTGTGTGCTAATTAGAGGCCAGGCGGCTTTGATTGTGAGTGGGTGGTTTTTTTTCTTCAGAGGTTTTGTTGTGGTGGTGGTATTTGTCATTCATTCTGATGTTAATTTTTAAAATATCTGTCAGCAAATTAAAGTACACATTACATGCTGATTTTGTTTGTTTGTAATATTGATGCTCAGTGGTCACAGTGTACGTTTGATGTGGTTTTGAACTTTTCCTTTCTTGAAACATGTGGAAATGTGTATGTGGGCCACTCTTGTTAAGATTCTGCACGGGGGTTTTCTTCTCCAACATCTGCAGAGGGAGGTGGCCTTGTCTGATGGCTGGAGATCATCATTATCACAGTTCTCCAACCCAGAGATGGCAGGGATCCTCTCAGGTTTATCCTATTTAAAAGGTATAAAAATGCCAGAGAAAGACCACCAAGTCCAGTTATGCAAGAAAACATGACCACGGTAGGTTAGAGAAGAGAGAAGAGAGAACCATTGCATGCTAGTAAGCATGTACCAAGATGTTTCTGTTTTATGGAAGTGATGATGCGAAAGCTATTGTGGACAATATCTGAGAGGCCCAAAATACTGAACAGACTTAAAGTAGGTGCGATTTTCAGTGACTATTGCTTACGTCGGCAGCACAACACATCGAGGCATCCACTGAGTAAACTGGGTGCTTTCTGAACTGTGATTACCAGCTGTCCTAAGTGTTGGCATTCCTTTGGCTGAAGACAGGCAAGAGAAATCTAGGTTGCTTGTGTCTGTGCTCATATGTGTACTTCGAGTCGCAATACTTTCTTAGTGATTGAAACCTGATTTCAATGCAGGATGGAAACTGAAAGACAGACGTATTTAAACGTGCAGAATGCTTTCCACTGTGCTCTGAAGGCAAACCCCTAACCACCTTGCCCAGCAGCAGCAAACACATCTCTGGTGCAGGGCGCAGTGGCATCTTGTCATCTTCCGCCCGCCCTCCATCCATTCCCCTCACCCCGTGCCCTCTTTCAGAACACGCATTCAAATGGTGCTGATTTTACCTCTTTGCCACCTCTAGGGTCTGGATCTGTGACCCAAACTAGTCAGCCGGGTCCTCTGCCTCACTGACCGTGACAATTGATTCAGGAATGCACATGGTGCTCCAGGCTGGACTATCACTTAAAGACAATTCAAGGATTTTTTTTACAGAAACTAATTGGGGGATGAAGCTCTTTTGCTGCTGGGTCTCTTATAGGAGGGTGGTATCAGCCTGGAGCGGCTAGGACCCCCTGCAGAAGGTGGCTGGCTGAGGACAAATTGAGCACAGAGGAAAGGTGAACTGAGAGCCATCAGCATGGAGCGCACCCCTGGATCCAGCTCTGCCTGAAGCTAGAGCCATCTCTGACCTGTTGGATATTGTTGTTCTATAGCAGAAACACAGTTGGTTGGTTCCCTTTTCCTACCATGCGTCTATCATCTTGGAGTAGGAAGGGACTTTGTCTACTTTTTGTAGCCTTCAGTATGTCCTTCCCCCAGCTTCTTTACCCAAGGGAAAGAAGACAGCCTTGGGTAGAAGCTAATTGTTTGAAATAGGGAAGGAAATAGGAGCTTTTCTAAGCAAGGCCTCTTTCTCTTGGCAGCCAACAATTCTAAATGCCTTACAGTCAAATAGTCCTGAGCAGTGCTGTCCAATAGAAATATAATGGGAGACTTGTGTATAATTTTACATTTTCTGGTGGCCCCATTAAAAGAGCAAAAAGAAATTCATTTTATTGATATATTTTATTTAACTCAACATTTCCAAAATACTATCACTTTGAGATGTAGTCAACATAAAAAGAAGTGGTTAGTGAAATAGTTTGTGAGGTTTTTTTTGTTTTTGGGGGGTTTTTTTGTACTAAATCTCTAAGTCCAGTGTGTGTGTTGTAACTACTGCACGTCCTAAATCAGACTAGACGTATTTCAAGTACTCAGTAGCGTCTGGCCAGTGGCTGCTGTGTTGGACAGTACAGCTCTTGACCAACAGACATCTGGAAATGCAGATTCATTCCCGAAAGCTAAATTTAGTGCAGGCAAGATCAAGAGGTAGGAAACTCAGCTCAGCCCAGATCCTCCAGGTTCCTCCCACACACTTGGGGTGTGCACTGCCTGACTTCTGTTTCAGTCACTCATCATTGAAAGGGTTTTGGCTTTTACACAAGACTTTCCCTAAAAATAAAACCTGGGAACAACTGAGCTCTTAATCTACAGGCTTATTAATTGCTTTAAGTGGAGTTTATAAATCAAGATTTATAAAGTGTGGATCTGACTCAAGTCATTTTTCCACAATTTTGGCTAATCATTTTCTCCTGAATGTTGGAAGGAAGAGGTCACGACCTGGGACCTGGGTCATATTTATGTCACACTGCAACCAGCTGAGCAAGAGGAATCTGTGCCACTCAAAATAGGTTAGGTCTGTTCCTTCTAAATCACTCCTTTATTATGTAAGTGACAATTTCTAAGCAAGATTATTATTTAGTGTCTAAGATTGTGGGAACCTTTCACCTTTGTGTCCTTTTTGAGTTTCAGTCCTCTCCCCGCTTATTATGATGAATCCAGGTCCTGTCATTTTTACCCCCTAAGTATCTCTTTTTTTTTTTTTTTTGAGACAGAGTCTCGCTCTGTCACCCAGGCTGGAGTGCAGTGACGTGATCTCTGCTCACTGCAAGCTCCGCCTCCTGGATTCACAGTGTTCTCCTGCCTCATCCTCCTGAGTAGCTGGGACTACAGGCACCCACCACCATGCCCAGCTAATTTTTTATATATTTAGTAGAGACAGGGTTTCACCGCGTTGGCCAGGATGATCTCCATCTCCTGACCTTGTGGTCTACCCGCCTGTGCCTCCCGAAGTGCTGGGATTACAGGTGTGAACCACTGCACCCAACCTTTAACCCCTAAGTATCTCTTAAATATATCTGTTTCCACCCAGTTTCGTCCCATCCAGTTAGTTTGTGCAGCATCATTTCTTGCATGGACGATTGCAGTAGCCTCATGACTAGTTCTTAGCATCTGATCTGCCTGGACCCATTCCTTTACGGAGCCAAAGTTATCTTGCCAAATGTAAGTCTGATGTCACTGTTCCCTGGCTCCTGTTGCCCTCAGGATAAAGCCTGGGGACATTCACCTGGCCTCTGAGGCCCTGCCAGGCCTACCGCTGCTCCCTTAATGCTGCACCTCACCCCATCCACTCTGGTGGCCTCCCACTTCCTGGTGTGAGGAGTGAGCTCCCACAGGGCATTTACACCTGCTCCTCTCACTTCCTGACTGCACTGGTCTCTGCCTTCTACCAAGTTAACTCTTACACGGTGTTTAGGTCTCAGATGCTTGATCACTTCCCAAGGGAAGCCTTTTCTCACATCCTGGACCTATGGACTCCTGTTGTATGTTCTCTTAATACCGTTTACCTTTCACATGTTGTGTAATACTTACCACAACTAAAACTCTACATACGTGTGTGAGGTATCATCTCACATCCATTGGGGGCCACTCTCAAAAACACAAGAACAGAAAACAGAAAATAAGTAGTTGGTGAGGATGTGGAGAGATCGAAACGCTTGTGACCTGTTGATGGGAGTGCAAAATGGTGCAGCTAATATGGAAAACAGCACGGAGGTGTCTCAAGAAATTAAAAATAGAACTACCATATGATTTGGGTTACCGCACTTCTGGGTATATACCCAAAAGGATTGAAAACAGGGCCTCAAAAAGATATTTGCACACTCATATTTATAACAGCGTTATTCAAAACAGTCAGGAGGTAGACACAATTCAAATGCCCATTAAAAGATAAATGGATGAACAAAATACGCTATATACACACAATGGGATGTTATCCAACCTCACGAAAGAAAGAAGTCCTGTCACCATTCTACAACACGGTTAAGAGTTGAGGACCTTATGCAAAGTGAAATATTCCAACATGGTTAAGAATGGAGGACATTATGCAAAGTGAATAAGCCAGTCACAAAAGGCAAATACCCTATGGTTCCCCTTCTGTATAGTGAGTACTCGTAGAGACAGGAAGTGCCATGGCAGTTGCCAGGGGCTGGGGGACGGGAAATGAAGAGCTGCTGTTTGATAGACACTGAGTTTCCAGTTTTGCCAGATGAAAATATTAGAGAGCTGTTGCACCACAGCATGACTTTAGTTAACGATACTGAACTGTGCATTTAAAAATGGCCAAGATGGTAAATCTTATGTTTTTATCACCATTTTAAAAATGTACCTTCGTGTGATTTACTAATTCATATCAGCTTCTCTCTCTAAACTGGAAGCTCTGTGAGCGAAGTGAATATTCTCAAATATATCCTTAGTACCTAGTACCCATCCCTTTTTGGTATTCAGTAAATATTTAAATGAAGGAATTAATAACATTGAACAAACTCTCGTGTACAATTGGGGAGTCTGTAGCTGGCTCTGTGCAGTTAGTGCATGGTGTCTGCTGCATTAACACAAACAGATGCCAAATATTTCAGCATTTATACAATTGTATAAATTACACACAGGATCTGTACTGAAGAAGTGATTAATAGATTAATGAATTTAGCGTTTTTCTTAAGTGTGTATAAAAAGTCAGCACCACAAACCATATTTTTTTCACCCAAAGAGTGATAGACATTTCCATTTAAAATTTCAGCCCAACTGTTTTAGCTACATGGGTGATGTCTGTGGTATGATATTCATTGATATTAGTGTTTGGAAACGGTTAATAGTCACGCTTAATTTCTTCATGGAAAATGTTTGTTTTGGAGGTGATATTAAAGGAGAGGCCAAAATGAAATTAAGGTGGATATTTTTGAGCACCTAATTCCAGGAAGTACTACGCTAATCATTCTCCGATGGTTTTATAAGAGATTAAAGCTGAGGAAGACAGTGGGTCACAGATGGCACTAGCAGAAGTTAATGTACCCTAAACCAGCACATTGTTGGGCAGCATCGTCATTATGATGTTTAAGGGACTGCCATTTCCAAAGTCATAAATATAAGCATGTGTTGGAGACAGGGTTTGGTTGAGAAAAATGTGACACATAGATAGCAGCCAGCCTCCAATAAATCTGGGATGATTTCATGGAAGAAATGGAACTTCTCTGGGGCGTTGTTCCTTGGCAGATCGGGGGTGGGTGTTTCAAGTCCCGCTGCCTTGGAAGAGGCTGAAAGGGAAGGGTGGGTCTGGCCCTACGAGCTCAGCTGGGGCGTAGGATTTCAGTGTCAAGTAAAGCTGTATGACAAGAGAAGAAAAAGTTTAGGATTTGGAAAGTCTGTCCCCAGCACAGCATCTTAATTAAAGGAAAGAGTAAGAAAAAGCAGCTAGTAAAGTGGCTGTGAGTGCAGTAAAGAAGCAGAGCTGGGGAAAGGAGAGGGAGGGAGGAAACAGTGATTGATAACGGGAGGATGAGGAGCCTGACTGTGATGGGGAAGGCCAGGGGGAGCCATGAAACCTGGAAAGAGAGGCTTTAAAAATTTCACTGCAGGAAATTACAGGCCTGTTGAGAAACTTTCCTATGTATGGCATCAAAACAGTAAGACTGACCATGAAAAAAGATCCTTTGACATAGTAAGTCAGAATTTTGCCTTTTTATGATTAATGTGGGAAAAGTAATTCTTAGAAATAAAAGGAAATGGAGGGAATATCAACATATGAATTTTATTTGTGCTCTTTTTCTGAATACTAAATCGTTTAAAGTGAATCCTTAATAAGAAAAAAGAAAAAGTCTTTGTCTGGAATGTAAAGAAAAAAATTTTTCCACTATTCAAAGAGAATTAAATATTGCATTAGGGCATTATAACAGTTTTCTATAATATGAACTAATTGATTCTAAGTGAGATTTTAAAATCTAAGGTGAGCATGATTTTGGAAAATAGCTCATTATTGCTGAGATTGTTTGTTTTGAACAGGAAATATAAAATCAAGAAGCAACTTTAAATAATTAACAAAGTTATCTACTTGGGGATTTATTTTTATTTAAAAAAAAAAAAAAAAAACTAATCCTTTTTTTTCCCCCGATGTTTTCAGTGATTCAAACTTAGTGGAGTAAACCTAATGAAGTAATATTCTCATACATGAAGTGAAAGTAAATTTGATTCAAACTTTTATGTAGTTCTTCTGACATAGGTCATCTTAGTGACAGATTGCCACCTACTAGATGGCATTTTAGGCCACTTTCTCCCCCCAAAACTTTTTTTAAAAAGGAAAGTAATTCTCTTTATTCTTCAGTATCACTATGCTAGAGTTAGGAGTTGTCTAGAAAGTTACAGTTTGGGGCCGGGTGCGGTGGCTCAAGCCTGTAATCCCAGCACTTTGGGAGGCCGAGACGGGCGGATCACGAGGTCAGGAGATCGAGACCATCCTGGCTAACATGGTGAAACCCCGTCTCTCCTAAAAAATACAAAAAACTAGCCCAGCGCGGTGGCGGGCGCCTGTAGTCCCAGCTACTCGGGAGGCTGAGGCAGGAGAATGGCGGGAACCCGGGAGGCGGAGCTTGCAGTGAGCTGAGATCCGGCCACTGCACTCCAGCCTGGGCGACCGAGCGAGACTCCGTCTCAAAAAAAAAAATAAGAAAAAAAAAAAAAAAAGAAAGTTACAGTTTGGGTCCAGATGGTCCACAGAGCTCACTTCTTTGTTTTTTAAAATTTGTTAGGGTGAAATGAGCTTCCAACACTTAAAACTCCAATCGTGGAACGTCTGACCCATACAGCAATGTTTAAAGCTGTATTTTTGTGACTTCTCCATGTCGTTTTACTTTGTTTCATTGATACAATATTCATTCATGTTGTATGTCTCTTGCCTTCAAGTTAGTTCTCAGTTGTCTTTCCTTTTGACATCCTTGGCACCCACCTCATCCCCCTCCCCACCCCGCAATTCTGTTTCCAGTTCGGTAGTAGTTATTTAAGGGTGTTTCCTCCCGTGTTCCTTAGAGAAAGTGCCTTTCTAAACTTTCATACTAGCCATGTAGTGTAAGTTTCTGGGTAGTTTATCAATCCCAGTTTTTGCCCAGAGACCCCTCTTCAGCTGTTTACTGCCAGAATCACCATTGCAGTGAATTCTAAAGCCATTGTATAAGCCCCCAAGCCCTTCAGACATGTCAAGGAAAGTAGCTGTGTTCATTAAGGACAGTACTTAGTGCTTTCAATTGCTGACAAAGGGAAAATGCTGCTTTTCCAGTGACTTCTTAACAGCATCACCTGTGTATACAGAGAACCCTCAAAGACCTGATATGTAGATGTCAGACGCAGAAGATTGCCCAAGAAAATAACTAGTTTGCTAAATGGATTGTAAATAAAATGTTACTAGTCTAACCACTCACTTCCACTCAGCTCTGGAGAATAGTGGGGGTTCACTTACGCCCTTTAGATGAGAAACTTTTTGAGGACAGCATATTCTATAGCGTGAAGAAGACAACTCAGGAAATGTCTGAGGAATGGATGACGAGAACAGGAGGGGAGGGCCAGAAGAGAAACCACAGGAGCCCCTCCTCAGTCACCGCCAGTCAGGCTCCTTCAGACAACCCTGTGACTTGCTGTATAAGGTGTATCGAAACGAATGAACCTAAATCATTTTGAGTAATTCCATGTCATCCACAAGCATGGTCTCCCGGTGTTACAGGAAAGGGGCCCCAATCCAGACCCAAGAGAGGGTTCTTAAATCTTGTGCAAGAAAGAATTCAGGGCGAGTCCGTACGGTAAAGTGAAAGCAAGTTTATTAAGAAAGTAGAGGAATGAAAGAATGGCTATTCCATAGGCAGAACAGCCCCAAGAGCTGCTGGTTGCCCATTTTTATGGTTATTTCTTGAGTATATGCTAAACAAGGGGTGGATTATTCATGCCTCCCCTTTTTAGACCACATAGGGTGACTTTCTGACGTTGCCATGACATCTGTAAACTATCATGGTGCTGGTGGGAGTGTAGCAGTGAGGATGACCAGAGGTCACTCCTGTCACCATCTTGGTTTTGGTGGGTTTTGGCTGGCTTCTTTATTGCAACCTTGTTTTATCAGCAAGGTCTTTATGACCTGTATTTTGTGCCGACCTTGTATCTATCTCATCCTGTGACTTCGAATGCCTTCATTGTCTGGGAATGCAGCCCGGTAGGTCTCAGCTTCATTTTACCCAGCCCCTATTCAAGATGGAGTTGCTGTGGTTCAAACGCCTCTGACACCAGCACCTCAGGCTCTGAACTCTCTGAAGGACAGTCCCTGCCTGCCCCTCGCCCCAGCACATTCCACTCACCCTGTCTCCACTCACGTCCATCATCACTTCCCCAGGAACAGGAGCTTAAAATTCAGCCACCTTCCCACTCTGTCTCCCTCATCCCTCACATTCAGAGTGGTGTCATGAGCGTTCACTCCTGCAGCTGTGTCGTTTGCGTGTCCCAGCGTTTATACCATTCTACCACTGCTCTCCTTGCAGATCGCCATGCGATTTGCTCCCAGAGGGCACAAGCCTTGTGCACACAAACTTGGTCTATGGGGCGTGTGGACAGGGCAGGAGAGCAGAGGGCATTCGGCACTGAGGACGAGAATTTAAGTAAACTCAAAGAATCAGGACTTTGGGTATCTTCTTTTGTTGTGGTTTATTCCCACAAAAGCGTATCTTAAACTCTCATTCTCTGCTAGTGTCTCTTTTTGAGAAATGCTTTATCAGGTGCCTGGGACAATATCTCCAGTGGTGTCACTAATCGCAGCTGGCTGGTGAGAGGGAGAGCAGGAGGCTCTCTTGGTCACCGGCCTTGACCTTATAAGTTCGGGGCTATAACCTAAAAATGCTAAACTTTATTAAATATGCCAGTCAGGATCTTTGGTTACAACGAAGGAAAAAAATGGACTTTGCTTAATAAACAGAAAAAGAATGCATAGGTGGTTATCATGCAATCCATAGAATATATGAAAAAGCTGAAGAACCAGGCTCAGAAAGCTGGTAGAAGCCACGGAGGCTACTCCAGACCACCTGGTCAAGACTCAACCCTAGCACTGCCACCACTGGATATGCACCTCTGCTGGCGATGGATTCTGGACTCCACCCTCCAACTAATCTTTGAGGTGCCCATTGCTGGCAGGCGCATCTGATGGACAAGCCCAGGTCTCCCACTGTGCACCTGCTGTTTCCTTTCTGCAGTGGTTCTTCAAGCAGAGTTGTGCAAACAGCCCCAAATGTGTTTTAGGACGGTCCTGGTGATACCTGCATTCTCCTGCAAATAATAGGAGGGAAAATGTCTTTTTCATTTGGCTTCCATAAGGGAAAGAGGAGGAAAATCCTAGACCTTTTCTTGAATGTCTTCTCCCAATGAGAAGACACATTTACCTAACTCAACAGATAATTGAGTAAGTTTAAGAAATTAAACTTAAAAAAAAAATTCAGTAATGCACATAGACAAAGCAAGAGTTTTCCCTGTGAGAAAACTTAAATAAGGCAGACCTGAGCTTGATACACTTTAAAAAGGTAGATGGTGAAGAAGAGGTGGCCTCCTAGACAAAGCCACAGCAGCATAGGCCTGTCCATGGAGTGGCCTGTCCATGGGGTACTGTTTTGGGCACAGCGACAGCGAGGACTAATCAGTTATCAGATAATCCTAAAAGCAGAAATTGACTACATGTAATCATACATAATTCGTCAGTGTCTAAAGCAATTTGAATAACAATTTTCCTTTCCCTCGTGCTTCCAAGAAAATCCAGCAGCTAATCCATAGACGGCTACCTCTTGGCAAACTTTGCTTTTTGTGAAGTAGCCACATATCCCATCAGATTAAAAAGTGTAATTTCTTTGTTTTCACAGGATGCTGTCTAGTCAGGAGCAACCAAAAAAAAAAAAAAAGAGGAAAAAATTGTGATTAGTATTATATCATTTTATTAATGAAGGCACTGGTAGTTTCACACTTGAGTAAATCAGTTATTACAAGCAAAGAAAGTTGCTCTCCAGCCATAATCCTGACAGTGAGGCCTCAGGGATATTGAAAGGTTCCAGATGACTTTTGTTTTTGCAGCAGAGTTTAGGCACTGTGAACTTCTTTCTAGAACACAGTCAGGTCAGTGCATATAAATCTACTGGAAGAACCTTTACAATAAGGAAATGGTATTGATAAGCTACCATTTTTCCATTCCCAGGAGCTACTATTTATTGTTACAAGTTATGTTCCCCTAAATGGAAAAGGCCTCACCTATCCCTTCATGCCCCCAAAGCTATTCAGCACAAGTTAATCTTTTCAACAGAAGCAGCCAACTTTTCTAGCAAAGGAATTTGCAGTCTTTGTGGTTTGGGTAAAAAGGTGGTTCATTTTACCAGTTTCTTGATGAAATATGTTTCATGATAAATTCAATCTTTCCTCAGAAAAATTCCCCAAATCTACTTTTCTGTACAAAATTCAGCATGAAAGCCTTTCTCTGTTGAAGCAGCCAAAGATTGAGTTTGTATAGACCTGGGCAAACAGTTTCGGGTCCAAGGTTAAGGATATTTATTGCTGGAGGTATTACATGTATTCGTATCCAGGAAGAACAAAATTCAACACCTTGACACTGGTTTTCAAATATATTAATTTACTTTCTTTTGTTTGGGAGGCATTTTTTTTTTCTCCCTGCCCTCTTTTTAATCCTTTTCCACACTTGGTAGAATGTGGAAGGATTTTTGCCAGTGATAACTAGCATAGGTATCCAATGTGTTAATACACAGGAGGTCTCCTGGTTTCTTGCACAGACTGCAGAGAAGGCTGCTTGCACTCTGACTTTGGCATAACATGCAGGAAATTCCTCATTGGTCTGCCCAATGCAATAAACAGACCTCCTGCATCTAACCGCATCCACGCTGAAGTTTCTCATGTGGGGTTACTTTTGCTTTTCCTGTAAAAGTTAAGGGTCGCAGCATTCCCATTCCACGCTTTCTTTCGCTCCTTGGCTTTGGAATTTGTGTAGGACTGTGCTTGAAGGTTAACAGGACTTGTGGTTTTATATTTTTATGTTCTTCATGCATACAAAAAGGATAGACTAGGTAAACAAGTCCTCCATGGGCGGGGTCAGAGAGAGAGAGAGAGAGAGAAAGAGAGAGAATAGATGCTCCCTGATATACCTTACAGTGTATCAGCTTGATGGGAAAGCCAGAAGTCACAGGCTATATACCTATGGGTACTCTTTAAGGACATTGCTTGCTCTACTCACTGCAGGTGGGTCCCTCAGTAACCCCTGCTACTCAAAGTTTGGTCCCCAAGGCAGCAGCATCAGCCTCATCAGAGGGCTCGTAGAAATGCTGAGTCTTAGGCCCAGCCCAGAACTACTGGACTAGAATCTACATTTTAAGCCCCAGGTCATTCCTAGAACCTAAAAGGCAGAGAGGTCCTGGGTGACATGCCATGCCACCAGAGTGTCTGAGTCCATTTCAGTAAGGACGCCACGGGAGGGTATGAGGGGGAAAGCAGGCTGACCACTGGGGCAAAGAGAAACAAGAGCCTGGAAGGACATCGCCTGACTTAAATTATGCTCATTAATTCAATTTGAGGCAGGAATGTGTGTAAATAAACGCTGGCAGCTGCAGCGGCTCTGTTTCCTGCAGGGCTCAGGCAGGAATGCAGGGGCCATTGGACGTAAAAACCTGACTCGGCGTTGGGTGGATATTTCTGCAACCACGAGATAATGACGGAAAAGATGGTATTATCATTATCGTATTAGGGAAGTCTTAAATGCAGAGTTAAGTGCCAAGCCAAGGGGAACTGGAGAGGCTGTGTTAGCATAGATAAAATCTTCATTATTTGAAAAGATTAAGCTTACTCGACTGCTCCCTCTCCTATTTTTTTAAGTCAGTACAGATCGGATTTCCAGGGGGTTACAATGAGTAGGACAGCGCCATGGTCAGACGCAGCCTTGTCAGTTTTTCCAAGTAAATAACCTTTTCGCATCCACTTTTTCTCGTACAAAAAAGACTAAGTTCATGAGAAACAGGGAAGAGAAAATTGAATTATGTAGGTTAAGAACAACTCCATTGTACCGTAAACCTGTAATATGTTTATTTGTTTAATTTTTGGCTCATTGTGTGTTCATTCATTGTTTTGAGGGCTGGGCAGCGATCACCAGTTGCCAGTTAATGTTTATGAAACCCCATGCGGCATCCTGGGCAAAGACACTTGCTCACTTAACCATTGGAAGATGGCTCTTGTTTGTACTGTCATTTTTGGAAGCTCATTGAATATTATGAATTCTAAAGAGATGTCTGTTTTGCAGCTTAAAAATGAGCCACAAATTGCTCGTGTCTACTCATTGATGGAATGGCGCTATGAATGAAGAGAGTCGTGTTCTTCTTAAACTGGGCGTGTTGTCCTTAAAGCCCCTGTGCCTGAGATGATGATGATGATGATGATGATGATGATGGTGATAATGATGATGATGGTGATGATGATGGTGATGGTGATGGTGGTGATGGTGATGATGATGGTGATATGATGATGGCGATGGTGGTGATGGTGATGATGATGGTGATGATGGTGACGGTGATGATGGTGATGGTGATAGTGATGATGATGATGGTGACGGTGATGGTGATGATGATGGTGATGATGATGATGGTGATGTGATGATGGTGATGGTGATAGTGATGATGATGGTGGTGACAGTGATGGTGATGGTGGTGATGGTGAGGGTGATGATGATGGTGATGATGGTGGTGGTGATAATGGTGATGGTGATGATGATGCTGATGGTGATGATGGTAATGGTCATGGTGATGATGATGGTGATGGTCATGGTGATGGTGATGATGGTGATGATCATGGTGATGGTGATGATGATGGTGATAATGATGGTGATGATGGTGATGAGGATGGTGATGGTGATGGTGATCGTGATGATGATGATAGTGACGGTGATGGTGATGATGATGGCAGCAGCTACCTACATGCTGCTGACTTTATTGAAGGCTATATATATTTAATCCACACTGTACCTACTCTCCATAAGAAACCAAAACCAAGTCCTAGTGATGTTACAGCCCTGTTCATGGTCACACAGCCAGGAGTGGGGCGGGGCTCGGCTCTGACCTCAGGCTGTCTCCAGGGCTTCTAACAGCAGCCATTCACCCTCAGCCCCCCGCTGTCTCGCTCTCTGGCTCTCCCTCTCCAGTGTGTGGTATGCCTTCTCTGCCCTCTCAGAGCTTGCTGCATACTCTTATGAAAAAATAAAAATTAGCCGGGCATGGTGGTGGGTGCCTATAATCCCAGTACTCAGGAGGCTGAGGCGGGAGAATCATTTGAAGCCGGGAGGCGGAGGTTGCATTGAACCAAAATCACACCATTGCACTCCAGCCTGGGCAACAAGAGTGAAACTCCATCTCAAAGAATAAAAAAAGAGAAAATACTTGTGTTATGATTACAAACTAATGTGTGTGCAAGTCTCTCACCCACTGGATTGTCAGGAGTTTTAGAGGCAGAACTGGCATGGAGTAAACCCTAGGTCCACAGCAGTTCCTCCTGCATGCAAATAGGCCCGTGTCTTCACTGCTGTGCCTTGCACTGGTCCTGTGCGAGGACTAGATAGGCAGTCTGGCATTGCCAACATGTGGACATCTGGGGAAGAGTAGAGAACGCTTGTCCTCTGGCTTCTCCCAGCTTCTCACAGCCAGAGAAAGCTCCCCCCTACCAGCCACTGCAGGTAAAACCAGAGAAGACCTCACCACCTCCCAGTCTGCTGCACTGCCTGAAGCATGCATGGGTGTTGATGTGGCCTGCGCGTGCAAGTCAGGCTCATGCAGAAAAACCTTTCAAGTTCCTGAGGCCTTGAGCGACCTTCTTGGTGGACACACTGCTTTTATCTTAGGAGAGGCGATTTAACATCTGGCTGAGAATGACAGGAAGCAGAGCAAGGTGTGTGAGTCTCTGTTTATTTTATCCCTTTTGTGCACGTGGCCTTTTCCCTTCAGGAGAAATGGAATTCAGGGGGCCAGAAAGATGAGAAATGGGGTTCTTCAGACTTACCTGTCTAGGCCACCCTCAGTGTTCCTTCCTTGCACCAACTTGTGGGAGAATGGTTAATGGAAGGACAGTGGGGCCTTTCACTCCTGCCTCCTGAACATCCACCTTCAGGAGGGTCAGTGTCCCTTAGCAAACCAGGAAAAGTTGAACTTACATGGATCTCTGTTCCCTTCTCCATCACAGCAGCGTTGGGTAGGATTCAACAAGTTCATGTCAGTCCTTGGGAATTGGGGATGGCGGCTGCACGGTGTTGGAGGAAGGAAATCATGTCGGGACCTCACTCCCTGCCACTCACCACCCACACGCCCCACTCCCAAATATTCAAGGGCCAACTTTTTTGTGGATAAAGCAGATCCCCTGCTTCTGCTCCCATTTTCTGCTCTCGCAGGCGTCTTCCAGCTTTCTCTGCTCGTTAGCAGGCTCTCAGAGGGCAGGCTGTAGAAGGAGGCAAGAGATCACTCCAAAATCAGAAGTGCTTTAGCTGATACTTCCCAGCAGCTTCCTTGGGAAGATAGAGGATGTTGTGATCGCCTGGGCTGGGACAGTGATGAACTTTCTGCCTCCTGATCTTCTCTCAGATGCAGGCAGTCCCAGCTACTCTGAACTCTTGAGCTGTAGCTCTGACCTTGGCCTGAGACTCTCCTAAGCATGCTTTGAAACGTAAAATGCGTGAGAATGGGGCCCAAACGTCAGAATACCTGGGTTAACAGAGTTTGATTTTGTTGCCCCTGCGGCTTCTCCTGCCCCACTCAGGTGCTTGCCCTCCTCCCACGAGCCATCCCAGGTCCCCGGGGCGCTTCTGCATCACCTCTGATGAGTCCACTCTTGTCCCCTCTCCCAGCCTCTGCCGACTGTTGACTCTGCAGGGAACATGGGAACTCTCTACAGAGATGTAAGGGGCTTGACGCTGTGCCCTCACCTGCATGCCTTCCTGTCACTTTGTAGCAATGCCCACAGTGGTCCCACTATCCTGAGCTGGCCTCTATGTCCTGGTCTGCCCAGGGCTCGCTTCCTCTCTCCAGCCTGGAGAGTCAGTCTCCTTTCTCTGCTTGCTTTTTTTTTTTTTTTTCTTGGAGACTGAGTCTCGCTCTTGTCGCCCAGGCTGGAGTGCAGTGGCGTGATCTTAGCTCACTGCAACCTCCACCTCCTGGATTCAAGCAATTCTCTTGCCTCAGTAACCCTAGTAGCTGGGAATACAGACGCCCGCCAGCAAGCCCAGCTAATTTTTGTATCATTAGTAGAGATGGGGTTCCACCACGTTGGCCAGGCTGGTCTCGAACTCCTGACCTCAGATGATCCGCCTGCCTCGGCCTCCCAAAGTGCTGGGGTTACAGGCGTGAGCCACCGCGCCAAGCCCACTTGCCTCTTTTCTCCGGTGTCTCTTTTCCTGACCCCAGCCCTCTCTTCTTCTGTTGGGGTGACCAGCATGCTCCTTACAGAGGCCATCCTGAAGGCTGGTGAGGAGGGCCGGATCCTGCTGGGGAAATAGTGCCTGCCCTGCCCAGCTCATCTGCAGAGCCCCTGGGGTTGGAGACCCCAGCAATGTCAGCGTGTCAGTCTAGAACAAGAGAAATCGCAGTGTCCTGCTGTTTCTCATTATGCTGTTTTCTTCCTATTTATTCTATGGTCTTGTTTCTCTTAGAATTAAACCATCAGAAACTGATATGAGGGGAATTCAATCAGAGCAGGGTGTTTGTGGAGCCAAGGCATTTCTCCTCTTTGACACAGCCGCATGGCTTGTTTTCATGCATTACTGCTTAATAATGTGTTTATTTATCTAGACTCTCACGATTCTCTCTTGCCCTGGGTAATCCACTATTAACTGTTAATAACCAGGATCCCTAGTGAAGGAAGGGATTTTTCTAAGAAAAGCAAAGGGAATTGCAGGTTTGAAATTCTAGGAAGAATTTTGGTGGGGGTGACGATACACCCCCACCGAAGAGGATGTGGGAAAATAGCTGAGAGTGCTCTTTGAGAGGCAGATGTTGTACTTCTGCTGATGCTCCACTGTATTCAAGTTGAATTTTGTTTGAAAGAAACTTTTCCTCCCAGAATATCACCGTAGTTAGTTCTGAAATTGACAGGCAATGTTATATCATGTCTTGGATAAGGTATGTATTTTTATGTATCTGTAGCTAATCAATAATGACATTAAGCTTTCCAAATTACTTAATAGGGCACCTGTCACTCCCAAAAGAAAAGTGGGAATGTCGGGTTGGCGATGGTGGGATAGCGTATTTGTTGCTGGGATTACGTCGTAAAGCTAACTTAGCTCTTGTTCTGCAAGAGTCTTAGAGTGGAAAAACGGTGACCCTTGCCCTGGCTGGGTTTGGCTGCCTGAGTTTTGTGTTTTTATAATTAGAAGGGAGGTGTGCCTCTGCTTTATGGACAATGCCTGGCAAATGCTGTGCTCCCTATTTTTGGCTCATCTGCAAGTGTGGTGTGCATCTTGTAAACAGGTCACTCATTCCAGGCTAGGGGCTAGAAGGCAGCTGCAATCTCGCTCGCATGGTTTCGCTCACGTGGTTTCACCCGCTCCACGTGCGCTGGATGCTGATGGCACGAGGGAAAGCCTCTGAGAACTCGGCTTCATGGGGCCGAGCGTCTCCCAGGGCCACTCCATGGAAATCCCTTCCAAGTGGCAGCCCGGAGCCTCTTTGTGCCGTCCGATAGCTGTTCCATAGCATATAGGAAAAACAGCTGAGACTCGGGGCCTTCTCCAGAGGGACCGCCGGAGATTTCCTGCCAAGAGAGTGAGAAATGGTGAGAAAAACATGAGGTGGCTTCCAATCTGCAGGCCCTTAGCACTACAAAGGCTTTATTTACATGCTATTGCTGGTTGCTCATTGTAGGGTCAAATTTATGAAGAAAGGGGTAATCGGCTCAGGTACATTGACAACGGCTGGTCTGCTAGCCGACCCAGAACACTTTTCCATATACCAGCCAACGATGCATAATGTCTGAGTAGGCTCTATAAACATCCGTGCTGTGTGACTCATTTGTGTAAAGGTCCAGAGCTTGCAAAACTAGTTTAGGTGTTGGAGGTCAGGAGAGTGGGTATGCCTGGGTGGAGGGGAGGATGAGTAAGAAGTGGAAGAGGCATGAAGAGGCTTCTGCTAAGTGTCTGGGTTTTGTTTTGTTTTTTTTTAATCTAAGTTCTGCCCATGGATATTCATTTCGTGAAAATGGAAAATCATTTGAGATGCACACATGTGATGTGTGCACTTTATGTACGAATATTTTACTTCTATAAAAAGTTTACACTAAAAGTATGACATAGATCATAAGGAAAAACTTCAGTTCAACTCTTTTTTTTTTTTTGTAAGACAGAGTCTCGCTCTGTCGCCCAGGCTGGAGTGCAGTAATGCAGTCTTGTCTCACTGCAGCCTCCGCCTCCCGGGTTCAGGCGATTCTCCTGCCTCAGCCTCCTGAGTAACTGGGACTACAGGCATCCGTCACCACACCTGGCTAATTTTTGTATTTTTAGTAGAGACAGGGTTTCACCATCTTGGCCAGGCTGGTCTTGAACTCCTGACCTCGTGATCCACCCGTCTTGGCCTCCCAAAGTGCTGGGATTCCAGACATGAACCACCGCACCCAGCCCCTCAGCCCAGCTTTTATTAATAATAAATTCAGAGAAGAGAGGAAAGGAAGACAACAAATGTTAATACTGTGTGTCTTCCACATGCAGGCCCTGAGCCGGGAGCTTTCTTTACATCCACCCTGTGAGCTGTTTAGCTTTTAATCACTTCTTACTAAGTTTTGATTTGTCTATTGAGGATTCCCAGTTTGTTTGTGTGTGTGTGTTTTTTTTTTTAGTTTGATTCTTTTAACAGACCAATAATCATATCAATATGTTTTTGAATCTCAATGGAATACTTTCGAATAAATGCTTCTGTGGGCTGCTTATCCAGTGAATAATCTACAAATTCATTTCAACACACTGACTTGGATATTACCACCATTTCAGTGATATTTGAGGTCGTGGAAGTAGATGGCACTGCCCATGGAGAGTAGGCAAGGAGGCAGGAAGGAAAGAACCCAGACCCGCCCCCCCCAGCGCCCCCTCCCAGCCCCCCCCAGAGAACACTGGCATTTACAGGACAAATAAACAGCCTTCTGCTTAACAAGGGTAGCACAGCACAGGCCAACTAGACAAAGGTTCGTGATCGCTCTGGAAGGATGCTTGAATAATTCAATCTTGCTTTCACTTTATAAAAGTGAAATAGCGTTGGGCCGTCTCTGTCTGAAATTTTAGGTTAGGACCTAAACAATACCCTGATGAGAATTTAGTAGCACTGCAGTTTTCCTCCTTAAACAACTTTATCTAAAAGATGCCTATAAATATTTTGTATAAAACTTCCGAAATAGGCTGATATGGAGACTTTCCTTTTTCTTCTGTGTCAAGTTCAGAAAAAGCTAAAAGCAAAAGAGGAAGCAACCAAATATGGGCATTGTATGCAGTAACTAATGAAGAGAGGGATGTGGCTTGGAATATACAGTGTGCTCCAACGTTTTACAGCTGGGTTCAACCCAGTTAGTATATAGAAGTTTGTAGAGTTCAGCCGCGTGTGGTGGCTCACACCTGTAATCCCAGCACTTTGGGAGGCCAAGGCAGGCGTATCACCTGAGGTCGGGAGTTAGAGACCAGCCTGAGCAACATGGAGAAACCCCGTCTCTACTAAAAATACAAAATTACCTGGGCATGGTGGCACATGCCTGTGATTCCAGCTACTCGGGAAGCTGAGGCGGGAGAATTGTTTGAACCCAGAAGGCGGAGGTTGCGATGAGCCAAGATTGCGCCATTGCACTCCATCCTGGGTGACAAGAGGGAAACTCTGTCTCAAAAACAAAAAAAAAAAGTGTAGAGTTCATGGGGTCATTTGTATAGAGAAAATTTTATTAAAATCAGTAAATTTTTTTCTTTTATGTATGTGAAAATACTATTTCTAAAGGTCTCCTCTCTTCTTCACCTAAATATGGCATCTTTTTCCTACAATCTGTCAACAACTATGGCAAGAAGCAAACAGTGTGAGTTCTACCACATAAGAGAAACTTCCTTTATACGTTCTCCAGAAAAGATTTCAATGTTATTTCATATACCATCTTCAGACAGTAATTTATTTGTTTTACTATTTTTGCTGTTGTTGCATCAGGCCTGATCATTTTCCCCATTTCCTAACAGGAACCAGTGTCTGTTAATTGCTATTAAATTTGCTTGTTCATGCTTTGTCATATATAAAATTTAAATGATTTTTAAAAAATAATATATGGTCAAAAATCCTTATATTGAAAGGATTGAAAATCCCCTAAGTGAAGGATTGTATGAATACTTTTTGTTTAAATCACTTTCTTTTTATCTGTTTCTGAGCTCTAGAACTCTTGAAGAAATAATTTCACTGTTCTTAAGAAAAACTCAGAGATGTGGTTTGGTCATAACCCTATTCACACTTGCTTGAGGCCCATTGATGGATTAATGCTCTCCTTAAGAAGGACGATTATCTGAGGCTTGGTATAGATTTTCAGGCACCTTAGCTCTTTTCCTATTGGATGCTGTCAGTATCACGGCTGCATCCTGCTTCTCCAGTGCATGACCTCTCCTTAGCCTTCACAGTGGTCAGTCTCCGGCAGCACTTAACCTCCTGCCCGTTCGTTCCTTCTAGAAATTCTTTCAGTTTTTTGCTTCTGAAGCATAATTCCTTCCTAGCTCTCTTGACTGTGACTTTGCCACTATTTCATTGCTTCGTTCTCCTCCATGGCCCGTTCCTTAAATGTAATTGGTTGGAAGGATTTTTTTCCTCAGATACTTTTCAATTTTTTTTTTTTTAACACTTTTTAAAACTTTAAAAACAGATTTTACCTTCTCTCTAGATTACATTATATATACCAAGGTTTCAATTCCAGCTGAAAACTAACAACTTCCAAATATATATCTTTAGCACAACACTTTATAGTTGTTTCCAACTCAGTTTCCTTTGAAAGTGGAGACAGGGCTGGGAGCGGTGGCTCACACCTGTAATCCCAGCACTTTGGGAGGCCGAGGCGGGTGGATCACAAGGTCAGAAGATCAAGACCATCCTGGCTAACGCAGTGAAACCCCGTCTCTACTAAAAATACAAAAAAATTAGCAGGGCATGGGTGGCGGGCGCCTGTAGTCCCAGCTACTCGGGAGGCTGAGGCAGGAGAATGGCGTGAACCTGGGAGGCGGAGCTTGCAGTGAGCTGAGATCGCACCACTGCACTCCAGCCTGGGCGACAGAGCAAGACTGCATCTCAAAAAAAAAAAAAAAAAGTGGAGACAGATCTTTTTTGTCTTTTGTATCTCTTTAAATACCTAACAGAATGCCTGGTACACAATATTAGATAGAAGAAAAATGTACATCAGTTAAAAGTTCTCAATTTCTATATCAATTTTAGGATTTATTCTAATGAAATATATTGTACTAGAAGATGTACTGGAAGCATAAGTGTAGATATTTCCTTCCCTGATACGTATTTGTACTTCTGTCTTAACGACCAGAAGACCAGCCTCACAACTGGTTCATTTGTAACTAAAATCTCTATCAGACAGAAGTGCATATGGGGGTTTTAGATGACATTTTACACAATTATTGTTTTCTTCATTTTTCTGGGACAGACTGATTTTTGAGCATAAGTCTGTGTAGTGGAAATACGAAAATATTTGGGAATTCTTTTTTCTTTAGTGGGAGCCTTTTATTGCTAGAAATGAATATCCCATAGAGCTAGAGAAAGACCTATGAAATTTAGCTTTTAAAAACAAAGCTGTGTTTAAGTTCTGTGGAAACAGAAGGTATTGCTTAAAAATGACACGGCAGATGTTATGAAATTTGTTTTAAAGCATTACTCTCAGGTTAAGTCATGTTTGCCAAGTTACAACCTGGAACACATTTTTACAACTCAGCAGAGCCCTGAAATTGAGGGTCTGTGATGATAAAAGGGTACTCATGTGGTGCAGTGGACCACGAGTGTTCTGTCAAGCTGTGGGTGAGGAAATGAACCTCGCGTCACCTTAGAAGAGTCCAGCATCTCCTCCTGAGTTGACTGAGTGAAGCCAAAGTAAAGTTGAAAATGCAAGCTACGTTGTCCCTAAGATTTACTTTTGTTTAACGGAAGTGTGTTTTAATAGATGCTGTGTGTTGCTCTCACTCAGTTTTGGAGTTACCTGTGGTTTTCTTCAATGTGTATTTGATGTTTCTTTAGGGCAAAGTTAACGCCACTCGAAAACGATGGTGTTGAAAGTGTGTCATGTTCAGAATGGGATAGAAATCACGTTGCTCATTAGAGCTGAGCCTTTGTCTTGTTTTGTTTTTTTTGAGACAGAGTCTCGCTCTGTCGCCCAGGCTGGAGTGCAATGGTGCGATCTTGGCTCACTGCAACCTCTGCCTCCCGGGTTCAAGCAATTCTGCCACCTCAGCCTCCCAAGCAGCGGGGATTACAGACACTCAGCATCATGCCCGCCTAATTTTTGTATTTTTAGTAGAGACGGGGTATCACCATGTTGGCCAGGCTGGTCTGGAACTCCCAACCTCAGGTGATCTGCCTGCCTTGGCCTCCCAAAGTCCTGGGATTACAGGTGCGAGCCACTGTGCCCGGCCAGATCTGAGCCATTTGATCCCTGCCTTCATCTCCATTAATTGATAATGTATCTATTCATTAGGGAGCTCTGTGAGGTGAGTTCTGACTGATGTTGGAGGGGATGTGCTATAATTCCTGCCTCTGCATTTAAGTGTATGAGGGATGTCCAGGACATCACCAGGGATGTCCAAAACTGTCCCACTTTGGGTAAAGGCCAAAAAGCAGGCCAAACAAGATTTTCTTTTGTCTGACACATTTTTTAAAAAAATATTGCAAGGTAAAATATTTAACAGAATGATTGTAGTGGGTTGGTATTGTGTGTGTGTATGTGCGCGCGCGTGTGTGTGTGGTTTGCTTGATTTCGAGGCTTCATGGTCTTTTAAAAAGATGGAGGTGTATGACCTTCAAAGCCTTTTTCTCGTTTTTATTTAGTAGGTAGTGTCAGCTTGGGTTCTTACCATGCAGAGCCTATCTTGGCACGGGGTGGCATCTCTTTAGTTATGAGACATTCAATTTGGCTTTATGGGTGGAATTTACTTGATGCCTATGAAAAATAAGTGAAAAGGCAATGGAAACAACAAATGGAAACATTTCTCTCTCTCTCTCTCTCTCTCTCTCGCTTTCTCCTTCCACCTGTGTTATACAAGTGTACTGGGAATGAAAAATCAGTTAAAAGGCAATGGAGGGGGGAGTGGGGAGGGATAGCATTAGGAGATGTACCTAATGCAAATGACGAGTTAATGGGTGCAGCACACCAACATGGCACATGTATACATATGTAACCTGCACGTTATGCACATGTACCCTGGAACTTAAAGTATAATAATAATAGTAATAAAAAAGCAATGGAAACACTTCTCTCTCTCTCTCTCTCTCTCTCTCTCTCCCCCCCCCCCCGCCCTTTCTTCCACCTGTGTCATGCAGGTGTACTGGGAATAAAAAATAAGTTAAAAGGCAATGGAAACAACAAATGGAAACACATCTCTCTCTTTCTCTCTCTCTCTCCTCTCTCTCTCTCTCTCTCTCTCTCTCTCTGTCTCCCTCCCTCTCTCTGTCTCCCTCCCCCCCACCTTTCTTCCACCTGTGACATGCAGGTGAACTGGGACAGGGTATAGAGTGCAATGCTCGCCTTCGCGCCTGGGAGCTGCTCCCTGCCCTGCTGCTCTGCCGTGGCCTATTTGATGAGTCTGGGAGTGTATGGGGGCCACAGGCTGGGTCTCAACTTGGTGTGAAGCACAGGTGTTTTGTTTAGTGTGTTTGGGTTTTTTTGCGTCCAAATATTTGATGACTCCTGATAGAAAATATTCTTCAAAGAATACCCAGAACTGAAAACATTAAAGTTAGCACAACGTGTTAAGTGGTTGGTAATATTAGTATTAGATAGGCTCAGGTTTGGGACTGTTTCTATCACACATAGGACATATCAATCAAATGTTGTTGTAGCATAAGTCCAGAGAAGGTGATTGCTGGCGAGCATGGAAACATGCTTGCTTGGGTTCCCAGTCTGAGTGCTGGAGCTCTGTAGAGCCAGGACAGCTTGGGATGGCCTGCCATGTGCCTGGCAGTTCTGTGTTAGAGGTGCTGTCCTTTCTGCCCCTTGTGGTGTGACATGCTACAACTCATTTAACCCCCTGCCTGGGTATGTCTGACAAATTGAGGATATAGAACCTGATTTATCTAGAGTTTTGCCAGATAACGCGTACAGGTGTCTGGTGTACTCTCCTGAAAATACACTATGGCTATACAGAGAATTACAATAGCAAGTGACTGGGTACTTCTGCAGATGGCAGGGATAATGGAAGCCTCCCAGGAGGGCCACCATCTCGGCTGAGATCTGAGTGAGGAGCAGAGCCGGCGGTGTCCGCACCAGGGGAGGCCAAGCTGAGCCAGGGACACAGAGCATGGTGTGTTCTGAGGACAGGGCCACAGTGAGACAGGCAGGAAGGAAGAGGTCGGTGCAGGGGAGGGGGCAGAAAGAAGAGTAGAGGGGTGCATGGTAGCCAGACCCCGGAGGTCTCTGTAAAGGACAGAGCAAAAAGCTTGATTTTCCTGCAGATGGGATGGAGAGTTTTTGGAGAGCTTTCACAGGAAAATGACATGCTCTGATGTCCATTTCCAAAGCTGACCCTGCCTCTCTATGGGGAAAAAATAAATGGTACATGGGAAAGAGTGGAGGCAGGGAGGCCAGCTGGGTGATGGGGACTTGGAGTTGGGAGTCAGGTGGACATGAGGCACATGACTGTGTTTGAGGATGCTGGGGCCTGCACAGGGACTGGAGTAGAAGTTGTCAGCTGAGGCATAACCAGTATCATACGTTTGGAAGAGCTTTATTTCTTATGAAGGGTTACCGCCTACAGGCTGGCCATTCCTCATGCTGGGAGGCAGAGCTGAGAGGGAGGGAGAGTAAGACAGGAATTTATGCTGAAATTTCTGAGTGGCTGGAAATACATATTTAATGAGCTATAGGAGGAGTCATGAATATTTATGAGAGGAGAAACATGTGTAGGCACAATTGACTTCCATGCTTCTTCATGGATCACATGTTCAAAAACTGGCTACATTAGCATGATCTGAGGTGGAGTTTTCAGCCCTCTGACATGAAAAGGCACAGTGGAGGACACCGGAACCTCACTGCATCCCCCGAGAGTCAGCCGAAATGTGTCCCAAGGTGGTGGTCAGTGTGTACGAAGGGATGCGTTGTGAGACAGGTGAGCTGTCACGTGGAAGCAGTGAAGAGGGAGGGGCATCTGTTCGCAGCCTCAGATGATTGGCTAAGGTGATAAAGGAATGAGCTGTCCATTTCTTGTTTTCCAGAGCTGGCTTCTGCTTACCCCTTAGGAAAGAGTTGTGGCTAAAGGTTAGTAAGGAAGGGGTACACTGAGGCATGTTCAACCTTATGTATGATGTGGTCAAGAACTCCATTTTTAAGGTTTCTCCAGGGTCTCCTTGGCCAAGAGGGGGTCTGTTCAGTTGCTTGGGAGCTTAAGATTTTGTTTTTATTTCTCAAAGGCCAGGGAGAAAGAAGCATCCAAGGCACCTGCTAGTTTTACCTAAGCAAGGAGGCGGGAAGGTGTTAGAGCTGTTGACCAAGATGGAAAACACTGGGAAAGAAGAGGCTTGTGGGGAAACCACACCTCCCTTCTAGCCGTGTCCATTGTGAATGCAGGCGACACACGGAAGCGGCAGGAACACCCATGAGTATCTTCATGGAGTTTGGATGGAGATGGAAGAAAAGCCCATGTGTTGTTGAAGGCTGCCTCATCTCAGAAGCCAGTGGGTGCTGTAATTAGTGCTGAGAGGTGGGCTGGGGGATGACTGCATTGCTTTAGCGAGGAAGGAGGGGCAGGGAGCTGAAGGGAGACAGGTGGAGGAGGCCAAGCAACTGGCTAAGCCCATGAGGGAGGGCTAAGGGAGGCCCAAAATGAGGGACATTGGAGAGGAAATATTCTGGAAGCTTCTACACGCAGACTGCGTTGTACTGGAAGGGGCCGATGAATAGTGCTGGGTCAAGGGTTTTTAAGTAGAATTTAGAGTAAGGGAAGCAGAAAGTTGGTTTGAAGAGGCAAAAAAAGGAAAACGGACTGAACCGAAAGGGCCTTGGGAGTGTTACGGGATTGGAGAACTTTTCTTAAATAATTTAGGAGCTCCAGCAACATTTATGTTTATGTGAAAGAAAAAAAAAATCACACATGTTACTTAGAATTGGGAAGTTTTATGCATCCATGTCTAGGAATTAAATTTTATATGAATTCATAACTATATTATATACACAAAATTTAAATTGTGATTCTTAAGAAGAAATCAAATCAACTAGAAAGGACAAAATAAAATTTGTAATTATCTGTTTTTCCATTATTTTTATACACAAATCTTAGAAGCAGGAACAGAGTCGTTTCAAAGGCCAGTTTCTGAGAGGAGTAAATAAACATGCTTAAAATTGGCGCTGATAACAAAGAAACTACTATGAATGGCTGAGGTTTCAAAGTTAGATTAGATTTCACTCTAGATCATATTTGCTAAGATAATAAAGCCGTGTAGGCTTGTTCTAGCCTGTTGGCTGGGAAACTGTCTCTAAACAGGATATGGTGATTATTTGTGAATGATCATTACTCATTGTGACAATAGATCCTCACTGCATGCCCAAGGGAACATCCCCTTTTAAACATGTGTATAAAGATGACTCCAGTAAAAATATCGTATATACAGTGCATCAATATTAGCTGACCTACCAAATCTGAAAATGCCTAAGTAAAGATAGTACACGATAATTTAGTTGTATTAAGCTAGATTCAGGATCTGTTAAGTAGCCTCATAGTTATAGAAAAGGACAACAAAAAAATTTTTTTTTGGCAATCTAGTGGAATAGGAGTATGGGGTTTAAAAAGGACAGTGAAAAAGTTCACTGAGCAGGAAAGGAATGGAAGATTGCTCAACAGATCTGCCGGAAACCATTCCCCCGCCATCACCTCTGCATTTCAAAAAGCGAATGCAGTTCTGGTCAGAAGACATTATCTGACTTTGGAGTGATATGCTGTGTGTGTGTGTGTTTTAACTCCCACAGTGAAACTTCAATTACATGTTCTTAACCCCTTCCCAAAGCCTTGGGAAACACTGGACATTTTTCTATGTAAGCAGATGGGGTTATTTGTCCAAATGATGGGTGTTTTTGAACTAGGACATCTAGCGTCTATCCATAGGAAATCTCGTATCTGGTGGGCAAAGAATAGAGTATAAATATTATGTATCTGATATTTACGCTTTAGGCCATAACTGTTTGAAACGGTTATATCTATTCATGTGAAATTTCTGGTCACATTATAGCAACCACATCAATTTTAGAAAAACAAAAAAGAATTCCCTAAGACTGTCCACTCTGCCTGTGTGTGTGCACGTGCGTGTGTATGTGCAGGCATTTTGCACCATGCTGCGAAACAGCTACTCTTCCTTCATTTGCCCTTGACTGTTGATCGCCCAAGGCTCAGGTCTTCATTCTCCTCTGCACGTTCCTGTGCTTTCAACCCCTGTCTTAGAGTGACCCCAGTTCTATGTGTTCAGCCCAGACCTCTTCCTGAACCTCAGGCCCATGCTGGTTGAGTGAATTTCCAGAGTTTTCAATAGGACATTTCCTCCTAAATGTCTGTGGTCTTACAGTCCCTGAAAATCATTCAAAATATTAACTGACTTTATACATCCCCAGATGCACACACGCACACACATACGTAAATGCACATGGCAGGGGTTGGGGCACAAAGTAGATAGAAACTCCTGTCTCGAATCGCTTGAACCCAGGAAGTGGAGGTTGCAGTGAGCCGAGACCGTCCCATTGCACTCCAGCCTGGGCAAGAAGAACGAAACTACATCTCAAAAACAAAACAAAACAAAACTGCAGTCTCCTGCCATAGCTCCTGTCTTGGTTTTGGGTTACTCATACCAGGAACCCGGAGACTTATTCTTGATTTTTTCCTCTCCCACACTCTCCATATGCAAACAGTCCCCAGATATGGCTGCTTTAACCCTCCTGTTGCCTTTGAATCTTTCCTTTCCTTCCTGCTGCCCTCCACCACAGCAATAGCCCCCTGCTAGGTCTGACTGCCGTGGCTCTCTTCCTTCCCTTCATCTCACATGTCACTTCCCACTAACCCCACCTGGTCTCCCATCCTCCATCCTGTCCCCTCTAAGTCTGTTCTTCACTGGAATGATCCTTTCGGAACCTGAATCACTCATGTCGTTCATTCCTCTGTTCAGAAACTTGCAGTGGCTTCTGGCCTCATTAAGAGAGTAAGTCTAAGTCCTTGCAATGATCCAGACCATTGGTGATTATCCCTGCCATTGCTGTCCTCAATCATTGCTCTCTGCCACGGTGGTCTTGTTAGTCAACGTCCCTGGGCAGATTTTGTCTTTAGTTTCCGAACTTCTTGTTCCCTTTGCCCTCAGCCCTCTCGAGGGGTCACTCAGATCCTCAGTACTGCCCTCCTCAGTGGACCGACATCGACACCTTATCCTGTTTCCACGTCACTTTTCACCTCTGGACACACTATGGAATTTACTTACTACTTTGGCTTGTTTTCCCACACACGTTCACACAGTGGATAAGATCTGTGAGGCTGCAGTTTGTGTCTGTTCTGCTGCTGACTTCTCAGCTTCTAACAGGAAGTCAATAGGTAGTTTGGAAGTAAATGAATGTGAGTCTTCTGGGGAGCATTAAAACAAAACAAAACAAAACACTGTTGTACAGACTCTACAGGTTGAGGATCCCTTATCCACAATACTTGGAATCAGAGGTGTTTCAGATTTTGATGTTTTCAGATTTTTGAGTATTTGCATTGGACTTACCAGTTGAGCATCCGTGGTCTGAAAACCTGAGATCCAAAGTGCTCTGGCGAGCATTTCCTCTGAGCGTCGTAGGACACTCAAAAAGTTTTGGATTTCGAAGCGTTTCAGATTTCACGTGTTTGGATCCGTGATACTCAACCTACACTTCGGACCTGTCAAATCAGAAACCTCGGGGTGTGGGATCCAGGAGTTGATATTTTTTACAAGGTTTCCAGGTAATCCACTGCCCAGCTCAGGCTGAGCACCATTGGTGCCAGACAGATTTCCTAAACCATGGACATCATCCCAGCTTCATGCCCTTTGACATTCTCCATTTTCTCATGGAATCATGCCCAGACTCAAAGTGACAGTTACAAACCCGCACCCATTGGGCCCCAGGGACCTTTTGGCCTTGTGTCCTGCCACTCACCACGCACCCCTTCCTGCCTGCCGGAAGCGCTTGTGTCTTCCCTCCGGTGTGATGCTGCCTTGTGCCCTCCCTTGCCTTTGCCTGTGCTGTTGCTCCACTGAAAATTCTTTCCATTGTCTGCTGAGTGGATTGCTCATGGATCAAGTTTGGGTTCAAATGTCAGTGTTTAACTGTAGTTTTCCCTAATGCTCTCTTTTTTTCTCGCACCCCCCCCGATAATTAATGATTGCTTGTCTAACACATTGTGTGTCACGTCCATATCACACACCGTTAGAGTTCCTCATTCTTTCATCAGACTCTAAGCACCTAAAGGATGAGAACATTTCATCAGTTTATCCTCAACATTCAGTGAATTATCACATATAGTTCTTTTATCCTCAACGTCTACCAAATTGCCAAATATCGATGTTTAGTGTGCCAAAACCAAAATTATGTTAATGGTGTGAGGTATCTCTTTATCAAGTTTTCCTGAGTATTCGGTAGCCAGATACCTGCATGGGCGTGTCTGTAAGCATGTGTACACCCACCCCCCCCCCCGCCACCGCCCCCAGGAGAAGTGCGTGTGCCCAGCCTGGTCCCTTGGTCCTGAAGGGAGAGCACATGTCACCCATTGTCATGCTATTATCCATTAACATGACGTTGTATCTTCTCTCTACCCAAAGACATCACCCATCTTCTCCTCCTTCCTGAAGACCTCACTTCAGCCTCTACTACTCTCTCTTTCCGCAGATAACCTCCTCAGGTACTTTACTTTAAAAAAAATTTTTAAGGGAGGCTTTCTAAGTGTTATCTCTTATACACTCATCATCTCTAAAACGATAAGATTTTCTCTTATCTTATAATTCACTGAATGTTGAGGATAAACCGGTGAAATGTTCTCATCCTTTAGGATGAGTCTGATGAGAGAATGAGGAACTCTAACGGTGTGTGATATGGACGTGACACACAATGTGTTAGACAAGCAGTCCTCTCCGGATTTAGCTTCCTATTGTCCTGATCCATCACTTCTTAATGCACGCTGATTCTGCTCTAAGCCTCATTCACTTATTTTTATATTCTGCCTCTCTCTCTCTCCCCCCCCCCGTCCCACTCTCTCCCTCTCCCTCTCCTACCGCCCCCCCCCCCGCCCCATCCCCTCTTACTTCCCTGTTGGTCTTTCAATATTCTGGTTTCTCCTAGCATAAAATAAAAGCAAGAGCAGCAGCCGCCCTGCCTGGTATCCCATGCTATCCCTGTGCTCCCTCCTCCACAGTTTCGCCATCAGTCGTTGGTGCGTGTTGAGTTTCTGTTCACACCTCCGGCTCCTCTCCATGCCTGCCGCAGGCCACTGCCATCTGGGTTTCTCTGGAATTGCAGAGGCCACAGGTTGTCGTCTACACTCTAGCCTCGATGCCTGTCTCTGTCCTGGTTTTCCTCCGCCCGCTGACCTCTTGCCTTCTGATTCCCGGAAGGACAGGGCGTTGGTTCCTGTAATTTTCCACTCTCCTGGGGCCCCTTCCTGCCTCTAAAGTGGCCATGCCCACCTCAGCTCTTCCTCGCCCTGAGGGCTATCAAACCATAAATGAGAGAACTTGCCGGAAAGCCCGAGGCCACAGAAGCATTCCATACACTGTGTTTTCCTTCCCGAGTCTTGGTTATTTCCTCTTTGTTCTTTGTCTGTACTCCTCAAGCAAACCTCTCTCTTGAGATGTTACACTTCTCCCAACGCTCTCTGCAGTTTTTATTCTAGCACCAGTCTATATTTGCCTACGTGATGAGGCCTTACCTTAAACTTTACATGTCTAAAACATATCGTTTCTCTTCCTCATCCTTTTTAAGATAAGTCCTTCCAGATTTCTCTCTTTTTGTCATTCATCTTCTGACTCTAGTGCCCCAAGTCTGTGATCATCTCTGTATTCCTCCCCCTTTATTTGCCCTTCATGGCCAGCCAGTCTTTGCGTCCTGTTCACTACCCGCCCCCTCCCCCCCACCCAATCCTAGCATAAACCATCATATCCTGTATTACTTCCTGTCTTCAATCTCTTCTTTTGTATTACAGCTACAAACTTGACCTTTCTGAAAGCCTGTTTTCATTGTGTCACTCTGCTCAGAATCTGCAGTGATGCCCTTATTTCTCTTCCAAGATTATGTAACTCTACCCAGTCTTCAAGGGTTTCCACAACGTGCCCCACCTTAGCAATTCCCAGCACCTAAGGCCTGAGCAGCAGTGGGGTCTCCTCTATCCTCTCCTCTCTGCCTTCTGATGAATGTTCTTGTTCTTCCTGTGTGAAACGCTCCCCCGCCTTCTCTCTCCCCCTCTTGCCATATATCCCCTTTCTTCTTCTTCTTGTTCCTCTGTGGGTACATCCGTCACAGGCCCTTGGTTTTCTGTCACTGCTTCTACTTAACTATTGAGATGACAGAATGAGAGCCTTCAGATAGGAAATTCTGGTTTCTAATGTTGCTTAAAGTCTTAACCCCTTTATTAAGCAAGCCTAAGCTGGTGGCAGAGTCCCTGAGTAAGCCATGTCTTCCTCTCTTTCTCCCTGGTGATCAGCTCTGTGCTTGGAGCATGGGTCCTTAATAAATATGTTTTGTAAATGAGCAGTTAAAAACAGATAGAAAAGATGCACGTAACTATTGTATTCTGACAAATGATAGCTTTGAAAAGGAGCTAAGCTGGCTGGGCATGGTAGCTCATGCCTGTAATCCCAGCACTTTGGGAGACTGAGGTGGACAGATCACTTGAGGTCAGGAGTTTGAGACCAGCGTGGTCAACATGGTGAAACCCCATCTCTACCAAAAAATAAAAAAACTATCCGGCATGATAGTGCATGCCTGTAGTCCCAGCCACTCCGGAGGCTGAGGCAGGAGAATCCCTTGAACCTGGGAGGTGGAAGCTGCAGTGAGTAACCACTGTGCTATCTGTGTGGAGATCACACCACTGCACTCCAGCCTGGGCAACAAAGCAAGACTCCATCTCAAAAACAAATAGTAAAACAAAATAGAAGGAGCTAAGTTAAAGTCGAACACCCAGTTTGATAATCATTATCTAAGAACGATAGGAGCTTGACCTCTGGTGAGTTTCTAGATGACAGTGGTCTTAGACCTCTCTCTCTCTCTTGCTGTTTTCATTCATACGGTAAAGAGGTTTATTGACTCAGCCACTCAACAACCATTTCATAACATGGGGACATGTTGATCTTTAAGGGCCTTTTCGACTGTAAAACAGCGATGATGACATTTTCTGAAGACAAACACTCAAAAACCTTGCTTGTTAACAGGCCTGTTGAAGATTTTCTTTTTCCCAACTTTGCCATCACAGGCTTTCTTTACCCTCCCTCCACTCCACCCCTGCTTGTTCTTGTCCTAACTTTATGTCTACACCAAGGCTAGGCCCTTGTGCTTTTAGCTGCCAAACACCATATTCTGTTAAATAAACAGTAGAATTCGAGTAAAAAGAGATTTTCTTAGAGTTCTGTGATGGACCAAAGCATGAAATGATACAGCCAACTCTACGAGGAAATAGGAAATAGGACCTCGAAGGTCCTTTTCAGAGTTAAACTGTCCTGTTGGATTCCTTGTCCATTTTAAGACTTTGACTTATTTCAGATATTTTTTCAGATCAACGTTCAGTGACGACAAATGAACTCTACATAGTCTGGCATCTCCCCTAGCAGACTATCAAAATTGAAATAATTAATATAACATTCATCATCTGAGATAAATACCTTAGGAATCTCATTTAAAGATAATCATGTAATGCCCCATGGTTTTCTACCGAGGCGTGCTTTCTCTGCTCCTGTGTCTGTGGGGCAGTTTTCTAATGCAGTGGTGTCAGTAGTTTCTGTAAGTCAGCAGTCACTGTATGCAACTCTATTCCGAGCACTTTAGGTCTGTGGTAATGGTGACTTAGGTGTGTTGAACATAGTTTCACCCTTCAAGTTGTCTTGTCCAGCTGGGATTACAGAGGAACTGAGAATTTCCTAATTAGTCAGTTAGACTGATCTTCGATACTTTCATCTTTGCAACGTCTTGACGTCTTGCAAGAAAGTCATGAAGCCGTGATTGTTCTTCCTATTTAGAATAGATGAGGGTGTCCACAAGGCCTCAGGTCCCTCTGAGGTGTCTGGTAACAGCATTCCACAACAGCCGTTCTGTTTGAAGGCTCGGTGCACTCCACGAATTCCAGACGCCCCACGGCTGCTGCAGTTGCTGAATGGTGACTTCAGGCTTCACTTGGCTCAAGCCTCAAGGGGGCTGAGCCAAAGCTGGCATGACTTACTGTTCAGGCAACAAGTTCCAAATAGAGAAAACATTTCAAATACCAACTGACTGCTGCTTCCTTCAAAAGAAACTGCCTTCAGAGGAGAAGCTCTTCCCTGTGCTCATGATCCTGGTTCAGTGACTTCCATAGCCTTTTCATTTCCCAGCCTTTCTGTAGTGGGGACAGTTGACCTAGTGATTGTGAATAATTTTAGTGTGCAATGCTTAACTTTTACAAAACAAGCCAACAAAGCAGAAAATATTATTTGGATGATAAGAGGACCAAACAACCTTAAGGAATATTTTTAAAGTGTGGATTTAAATTGAATGATAATATTAAATTTTTAGGTTTGGTACTATGTACCTTGAACTTCAAGGATTGTTATTTACCAGTAATATCTACATATTAAATCTTTATTTAAACCTGATATCTGGAGGAGGAGGAGGGTGGGGAGAGGATGGCCAATGGGTACAGAATTCCAATTAGAAAGGAACAGTAAATGTTGGTGTTCTGTTGCACAGTAGAGTGACATACTAGTCATGTGCTAATTAGCGACATACTAGTCATATGCTAACTGGACAATGCTAATTAGACTTATTTGATAACTACACAGTGTAAATATGTATCAAAACATCACATCGTACCTCATAAATATGTATAATTATGTGTCAATTAAAAATAACTTTTTTAAAAAGCTGATATATTTTAGCTGAGTGTGAAAGCTCTGCAAATACAGTAGAGTTGTGGATTAATTTTTCGTATTATGCATTTTAGGTTGGTGCAAAAGTAAACCGCAATTACTTTTGTACCAACCTAAAATACATAATACAGTATTTACTTCCTTGAAGAGGAAATCCTGAATGCACATTTAAATTATGAGTTCCCAGAATAATGTGGCTGGGAAAATAATACATTTTAACCATTTTTAAGTGTACTATTCAAGCCAGTTATATCCACTGTTCTACTTCCTGTCTCTATGAATTTGCGTATTCTAGGAACCCCATGCAGGTGCAATCATACAATATTTTCCTTTGTGTCTGGCTCATTTCACTGTGTTTTCTAGGTTCATTATGTTGTAGCAGATGTGTGATTTCCATTCCTTTTTCAAGCTGAATAATGCTCCGTCTTATACTGGCCTATTTTGCCTGTCCCATCGTCTGCTGCGGGATGGTGGTGGTGGTCGTGCCTGTGGCTTTGGTGAGGAATACCGCAGTGAAAAGGGATGCACCGGTTTCTGGTTTGGCGCTGATTCATTTTGAAATGTGCCTCGCTCTTTTTCCTGTAATAGGTAATGCTTTTTGACAAGAAATATTAAATATTTTTCCAAAAGTGGTGCAGGATTGGCTTTTTGGCTGTTTTCAAAATGGAATAATACTTTAATGGGTATAGGCCCTTATTGGAAGTTCTGGGTTCTAGACTGGCTGGTTAGAGATTTGTGTAAGTCCTCACGCCTCACTGTAAATAGCGAGCTCACTGTAAGTCCATTCAGGGCACCTGTAAGTGATTAAGTCAATGTAAAGAGAAGACTCATTATCCCTCTTTAGATAAGGCCAGGAGATTTGTGAGAGGGTTTGGCAAGTTCCCTGCAGAACTGCGGTATGGTTGAAACTGGGCTGTTACCTTATCAGCCCTGCGTGTGAGCCCTGCAGGTGTTATGTGGACAGCAGTAGAGAGAGTCAACAGATTGGATTCTTAATTTCTGTATTGGAAAAACATGAGACAACGGGTGTCTCCTGTATTTAGTCTGCGCTTAGATGTGTACTAGAACCTGATGAAAGTGTTTTTGTTTTCCCAGTTAGGAAAACACGCTGTTTCGCTCACAAGGTTGAATGAAGATGGTGGTCCTTGCCCAGTTTCCACGTATTAATACATTAACAACAACTGAGCTTATAATAAAGAATTGTGCCCTTTCAAATTATCTGAACTGTCTGCTGTATGTCACATTTTACCTTTTTAGAGAAGTGCTAATTCATGTTAAGTCCGCCTGAGAGATTTGTTTAATGAGCAGATTAAATGGATGATTATCCCTCTCTTAATTTTTTTTTTTTTTTAAGGAAGGGCCTCTTGTGATGTCCCTCTGTTATTTGGCACAGGAACACAGAGGGGTCTTTTTAAAATTACCCCTGCAGGGTCACTGGGACCCAAGCTGTTTGCTTCATTAAACCCTGGTGGCTTCTTTAGAGCCAGCCCCTCCAAACAGCCCTGACACAATTGTATCTAAATTAGCATCTGACTGACCCCCTTTGTCTCCTCTTTTCAAGCCCCCGCTGACAGGGATTGGCAAAAGATGTTAATTGGTTGGGCCTGGCTTGGAACAATAGACTTGCCAAGATGACAAAAGGACTAATGTTTCTTTCAATATGCATCCAGATTCACATAAGTACCTCTTTTAATTCCTGGGAATTATTGTAATGCCTGGTCAATGGGATAATTGACCCTCAGCAGCTAGCTCTTACTCCATAATACGGCATGGCACAGGCCTATCAGAGTAGCAGGTACTAGGGTGATTTGCGGGGGACTAAAAAGAGATTTTCTCAGCCAGCGTTCTGTGATGTACCAAGGCAGCCCAGTGGGAGTCCCAGAGAGGGGACTAATTTGAGCTTAACAGGGGGAAAATGTACTAAGAGCCACTAAAACTTATCCTCGGAGTCATAAAGGAGTTGCATAAAGGAATGAGTTAGGAGTTTGAAAGAAGTGAGTTAGTAGCTTGGCAGCTTAGAACTCATATGGTCAAGGATAGGACATGGGTCCAACAACTCTAGACAGGTAGAAACATTGCAAAATGTTGGCTTCCACACGTGGAAACACAAGATTCATTTCCAGCACGTACCATAGCTGCTCGTCTTATGGAAAAGGTATTTCCATTTCAGACGTTAGGCTAAATGAGCCCCCAAACCTATTCTTATCTCACTCTTTATTATCCCAACTGGCTAGAAATCTTACCGATAGTTTTGCATGGTACTGAGACTCTTGGAGAATTTGTTTTAAAAAATTAACTGTGGAAAAAAGGGAAGCCTTGTACACTATAGCTTGGAATGCGAATTAATACAACCATCATGGAAAACTATATGGAGGGAGGTTCCTTAAAAACAAACAAACAAAAAAACTAGGATTGTCATATGATCCAGCAATCCCACTTATGGGCATTTACCCAAAAGATTTCAAATCCGTATGTTGAAAAGATGTTTACACTCCCAAATTAACTGCAACACTATTCACAGTAGCAGAGTTATGGAGTCAACCTAAGTGTCAATCAACGGATGAATGGATAAAGAAAATGTGAGGCACACACACACATGCACATGCATACACACTGGAATACTATTAATCCTTAAAAAAAGAGATTTTGTCATTTGCAAAAATATGGATGGAATTGGAAAACATGATGCTAAGTGAAATAAGCCAAGCACATAAAGGCAGGTGCTGCATGTTGTCAGTTCCATGTGAAATCTGAAACAATCAAACTGAAAGAGGCAGGGAGTAGAATGGAGGTTATCAGAAGCTGGGGATGGGAGATGGAGAGATGATGGTCAGAGGATACAGAGCCTCAGTGAGACAGGAGGAATATGGTTTTTTTCCCTGGAATATATTATACGGAGTAATGAATATACTAAATAATAATGTGTCGTACACTTAAAAATCAAAGTGAATTTCAAAAGTTCTCTCCACAAAAAGATACGTATTTGATGTGAGAGATATATTAATTTGCTTGATTTAATTATTCCACATTGTATTCGTGAATCATGACATCACTTTGCATCCCATAAATACATGTAACTCGAATCTGTGAATTTACAACCTAAAATTTTTTTAATGAACTGTGTAAGTGTGGTATAGTATGCACTACAGAACAGTCTTTGAGCTTTGGGTTGTAATTCCAATCAAGGCTAATGTTTAAAGCTAGCTGTCTCCGACGTCCATTACGATAACAGTTGGCACTCCGCGGTGCTTAGTGGGAGATTCATTTTGTGGTTATGGCAAGCCCGTCTAAGAAGTAGGTGTTTGTGAAAGCACCAAAACGCAGCAGTGCGTTGATGAACTGAGTAGCCTTTGAGTCAGATAGCCCTGCATCTCCCTCCCAACTTAGCTACCTGTGTGACTTTTAGCAAGTTACTGTAATCCCGAAGTGTTGGTTCCTGCTTTCGAAAAGGGATAAAGAGTTACAAATAGCAATTTTCTAAAGAAATCGCAGAGCAAAGTGAGCTGATCTCATGTTACTCCATACAGTGCCAGATATAGAGTAGCACTGGATAGGCCATCTGTTGTCATTATTGCCCCAAGATTGCATAGCCAGGAAGGAATAGAGAGGCGGTTCACACCGACTGCTGTTGGACTCTGAAGCCTCCACTGGTTCACGATGCTGCATTGGCAGTTCATTCCTACAATTTCAGGGAAAATATCCAAACACCTAAAAAATGGTGAAAAAAATAGAAATGCTTGTTTCCATCTTTTTCTTTTCTTTTTTTTTGAGACGGAGTCTCGCTCTCTCGCCCAGGCTGGAGTGCAGTGGTGCGATCTCGGCTCACTGCAAGCTCCGCCTCTCGGGTTCACGCCATTCTCCTGCCTCAACCTTCTGAGTAGGTGGGACTACAGGCGCCCACCACCACGCCTGGCTAATTTTTTGTATTTTTTTTTTTTAGTAGAGACGGTGTTTCACCGTGTTAGCCAGGATGGTCTTGATCTCCTGACCTTGTGATCCGCCCACCTCAGCCTCCCAAAGTGCTGGGATTACAGGTGTGAGCCACCGCGCCCGGCCTGTTTCCACCTTTTAAAAGAGCAGGTGAGAAAAAAAATTCAAATAAACATAGCAAAATTCAGATACGTCATTCTGACCTTCTTTGCCAGAAAATTATTTTCCTTTCATAAAACTGTAATTTACTTTTTTCTAGTGAATGTCTGTCGGGGAAGGAGAGCATTTAAGCAAGATATTGATTGTTAGTTCTCAAGTTTATTGGTTTCTCACAAAGAAAAAGGTCTGATTTATACACTAGAGTGTGGGGTGCATGCCACTGCCTGAAGCTGGTGTAGAGGATCCTTTAGGCTTAAAGTGTCTCAATCAGAAATCGTGTTGTGTTTGTTCAGATGCTCGATCTGGAGAATAAGTTCAGTCTTTAGGAATTAAGTTCTCTTAGGTTAATGTGAATCAAATTTTAAAAATGGTGAAAAGCAGCGATTTTTGAAGTGATTTGAGTTAGGAAGTTAATGGAGAGTACAAAGTCTGTGTGAGCTTCTCTGTGGGCAGCTCTGGTTTTTATCACAGAACGGGGATCCTTTAGCAGGAAGGTTTCTGGCTGACCATGGAAGTCAGAGCTCTAGTCCAGTTTCATTACTAAGCAGCTCTGAGCCCTTGGGTGGTTCTGTCCATCACTCCAGGATGTTTGTTCCCTGAGCAGTAAAATGAAGGGACAGAACCAGGTGACCTCATATGACTCCTCAGCATCAGACCAAAAGACACTCCGGTCATCATCTCACTTGATGTTTGTGCCATTAGATACTCACAGCTCCCTCTGCTTCCTGAAACTCTTCTTTGTGGATATCCAAATTGTTTCTTGCCTCGTTCCCTCTTATCCATCTCTTTCCATCTCATTTGCCAGTTCTTCCTTCCCTGGCTTCCATTTAAGTGTATTTTTCCTTAAAGTTCAGTCCTTCCTGGATTTCATGTGTTTTCCTGTGGTATCACTTCCGTTCCCATGACAATCTGCAATGTGTATGTGTGTATTAAATGTTAATATAAATATCCAGCCCTTACCTCTTTCTTGAGCGCCAGACTTGGCTTTTCCGGGAACCTGTCCCACTTTACACCTGTGTGTTTGCTTGGCCACCTAAGCATCAAGATACTTGAAAATAAAACCTACTGTCTACAGCCTGCGTACTGATGAGCACCCTTATCCATCTCGATGCTCAGGTGTGGAATGTGGAAGGTTTTTTTATGCTCTTACTATTCCCTAACCTACACATCCACCTGTTTCCATCCCTCCTCTCGTTCACCACTGTGTCTTCAAATCCACATTCTCAATGCTGCTGTACTGATGTGGCCCTGTCACCTTCTGCTCAACTGCAGCAGTTACTCCAAACCATAATCCCCTTCACGCCATGCTTTACCTTATGGTACACCCCTGTCACTGCACAGACACTTGATAAAGGGTCACAGCTACCTACAGACCAAACCTCAGTCTCTTGAGAGGTGCTTCGCGGTGCTCCCCCATGGGGCTTTTGTCTGCCCACCCTTTCTTTAACTCCACCTTTTGACTCCAAGATTGGAACCAAGCTATGGCTTACACGTGCCATGCATCTCTCTGTGGAATGCCCTTCTTCCCCCTTCCCGACCTGTTAGGATTTGGCTCACCTTTCAAGCACCAAACTCTCATCATTTGTCAAGGTTTTGCCATGAAAGGTGTTACTGCCCGTGTGGAATCTTCTCCAGACTTCCCAGCAGAGTTCATCTCTCTCTGTGCCGGCCCACAGCTCTTAAGCATTTCTGTTCTAAAGTGCTTCTGTTCTAAAATTACGTCGTCTCTACCAGTGCATTGGAACATTTATCATAATGTTGAAACAAAAACATGAAACATTTCCGTGAAATTCTTCTTTATAGAAATCATAGATTTCGTGTAATTATTTACTTAAACCCACGCTAGAGGAGCATCTGTCATACTGCGTTACCGTCAATGGGTTGTGGATCAGTCAGGGTCTAACTGGGGACAGAGAAGCCAGGCTAATTATTTAAAAGATTGTCATTTAATTAAAGGAATTCATTGCAGATGTAATAGAGGGGGCTGAGAGAGAACCTGGGGGTGAACAACGGAAAATCGCTACCACCCCGTGATGAAAGGACCAAGAAAAGAAGCAGTAAATACACTCGAGCTCAGTAGCTGGGTCGCTGGGCTCAATGGCTCAGGAGCTGGAGCCCTAGTGGGCCGGTCCAGCAGGGGCGGGAGCCATGAGTGAATCATGGCCAATTTTGGAAACCTCCAGGTACACGGGGAGAAGTCCTAGCTTCTCCCTTCTTCTCACCCTCTGATCTCTTGCCAGTGCTTCCCGCTGGGAGGACCCAGTTGGAAGGTGCTAGAAAATGCAGCCTGCATGAGTTGGCGCCTGTAGGGATGAGGCAGAACTGACTCCAGTCCTAGAGACCCAGCACAGACCCAGGCTGGATCTGTCTCCCTCATATGTTTTCTTAAACACAAGAACCTCATCTTACTTGCTTTTGCAATTACAGTGCCTAGCACCAAGTAAGGTTTTATAAGTATTTAGTGAATTGCAGTGAACTCTAAGGTTGCCTTCCAAGACTAAAATTACATTGTTCTCTACCGGTGCTTTGGTCCATTTATCATAATGTTGAAACAGAAACATGAAACATTTACCACGAAATTTTTCTTTTTTTCTAACATAGAGTTTGTGTAATTATTTACTTAAACCCATGCGTTAGTTCAGTCTCAACCCTATTCCTTTATTAACATGAAACCAGTGCTATTTATCTGCTCTCGGTTGGTTTTGAAAACATTTTCCACCAACTGTGTGTCAGATTAAATACAGGAAGGAAAATGGAGACATTGATTTAATAAACGCTAACAATGTGACAGAAAGAGAAAAAATTATGTTGTGGACAATTTTCACATAACTCATCCTAAATATGCCTTTGAACAGGCTCCTCCTGGTCTGTGACCAGGCGCCCTGCACCACTCAGAACAAACCTTCTGCAGTACAGCCTGCAAGGCCGAGGGCACGGCACACCGGGTCTGAGTCAGAGAACTGTGCCGCCAGTCTCAGCCTTCCTTTTTAAATTGTCTTGCATTCCCTTGGTGGGGACATTCCAAAGAAGACAGACAGTCCCCGCAGCAGGTGCACATGGTGCTAGTGTCCAGCTGTGTGCATTTCACAGGCAAGTCAACCTTCAGCCTCTTTTCTGTCACCGACCTTCTGCAGAATTCTGCAGATTGCACTGATCAGACATAAAGTTATCGCATCGGCTGTGCCATGGGATTCAATGTTTGATGCACGTGGTCCAGCGAGGTTGGAAAAAATCTTAGAGAACACCCCAAGTTCTTTGTTTCCAAATGAGGAAATCGAAGCCCAGAAAAGAGTGACTTTTTGTGGCTTTTGGCCTGTAACTCATGTCACGTCTAACCCGTCATCATTTTCGTTTTGCTATTCCAGCTCTGGAAGTTGTTTTAAACCTTAACTCTGAACAGAGTATTGTAGTGTGGTTGTTGTATTTGTGAATTAGTTTGCTTCTCTTCTTTCTGCCTCCTGTTATCTCTGTTATTTTTTTCTATATACCTCTTCTTATTACCTTGAGACTTGAACTTGAAAATCACGTGTTGAGCCCTTGCTGAGTCCTAGATAATATCCAGGGTCCATTTAAGTTGGGGTTTTTTTCAGGCACCAACATCCTTATCAGTCTAATTGCTCTCACTACAAAGTCCTTAAATCTTGCACTTACTTTGACTTATTAGTGCATTAGTTGTGTACAGATTGTACACAACTCAGAAGGATCGACTGTAGCCACCCATGCCTGGTAGTAACCTCTCTTCATGTCAGTAGAATTTCAGAGTCCTTGTCTTTGAGGTCATCCTCCAATTCAGCTCCTGGTCAGAGCAGGGGTCTCTTCTGTCCTAGATATCCTCATGGATACAGTTAGCAAAGTTGACACCAAATGTTAAGCATAATGAGATTAACCTGGTTTTCTTCCTTCCCTTGTCTTCCCTTCCCTTCCTTCTTTTTCTCCCCTCATTTAAAGTCTTTCTAAATCTGCAGAGAACCAATTTTAACTTACTCGGCAGCTGAAATTACCAGGTACAAAGTCAAGGCAAACACAATACAATAGTAATTGTTTTGCATTGATTGTATCTGCTCCTCATAGTAACCCTGAAGGGGTTTTTACAGTCTGCATCTTATGAAGAAATAGAGAGAGAGAGAGAAGAGGTCATCTACCCAGTGTCACAGACATGTTAAGCCGCAAAGCTAGGCTATAGTCCCAGGGCCTCATGGATTTCACACCTGCCCGTTACACTGTGTAAACTCACTCTACTGTGTTAGGAGGTACAGCATCAGCTGGTGGCTATAACAATTACAATTCATGCAAATAAGTGTAATTTCAAGACCAATCACTCATTAATGTTGACATAAATAATTTACTAGACAATTCTATCTTGGTGAAGTTTTGAAATAGCATGGCTTTCACTGTTCTAATAAATATTTAAAGAAAGATGTATTTTTTCCCATAATTTCTTCAAAATTTGATGTATTATTTTAAAAGTTAATAGATGTATCATAGCCGTGGACTACAGAATTTTTGAAACCTTATTTAATTCTAACATTTCTTAAATATCAGAGAGTACATTTTTGTTCTTTGAATATTAGAAGCCCCAAAAGATGGTTGACCATGAAGAAGAAGATGAGGGAAATAGGAGAAGGCAGATGTTTGAAGAGAATAATTATCTGTAGAGGGACATATGTTTTTAGATTCAGTGAATTCATCTCTTGTAAAGTGGAAATCCTGGCCAAACCACATAAATGGACTTGAGCTGACTGCCAGATAAGGAGCATTTCAGAAATAAAAGGGCAATGGTGCAGCTTGAAGGATAGGCTTCCAAAAGCATTCTGAGAAAAATAAAATGCTTCAAGATGCTCAGGGTTCCTGGGTGATAGATAGGAGCTTTTCCTGGGAAGAGTGGCAGTTATTAAAATAGGAAGGAGGGAAATTTGTAACAGGAAATGAAGAGGCCAAAGTGTGATCGCTGTTGATTGGGTTGCCTATGCTTTCAACTATGTGATATTCCAATTACACAGTTACTTGCTGATGGTGGCTCTGTTGTTGCCCAAGGAGCCAGATCCATGGTTAAACAAGAAAGAAACCAATGTGTTATATCATCCAACAGTGAAAAACCAATGTCTGTTACCCAGGACACCAAAGGGAACCCCTCGGTCCAAAGGGGCTCTCAATTTGGAAGGGAATAAGCAGCACTTTATGTTATAAAATATTACAATTGCTTATTTTAAAGAGAATTTGCCCTAGTTTTTGAAAGCTCCCGACCCCCCGCCAGCAATATTCTATGTATTGCACGAGTCAACACGTAGAAAATTTGGATGCAGTGATACCAAGGATAACATGATTCGGTGTTTGTTGATTGGCACTTGTCTCCCATCCCTCCCAGCAGCCCATCCTGGTTATTTCGTTTCATTTTGGACCCCACTTGTAACATGATGTTAGGGGACTGCTGTATTGGTTACTGTGATTATTTTAAATAACTTATCATGTATTCCTCATAAAAATTATTAACACAAATTGCAACCTGGGGTTTAGTATTCAAATGGGAGCTAAACAGCAAGAAGAAGTAGTTTAAAATACTGTTCCTCATAGGCAGAGATACTAACACATGTGATCCCCAAAAGTGGATATGAGCAACTGTGTTGCATGAAAACCATAGATAATGAATTCTCTTTTTTAAACCTGAACTCAGTACTGCCTGGAAACTAAGTGAAATTCACATGTAAAAGAATATATATTTTTCCAGATACGAAGCTACCTATCCTTTAATATGTTCTTTTCCAAAATTATACGTTGTCCTTTTTACTCAAAATGTTCAGGTAAGTCCACAGTGAAGACGCAGACTCGAGGGAAGACAACATCAGTTCATCTGGGGAAAACACAAACAAGGTCTCCACTAAAGCATCCAGCATATGGCAGATGATGTCAGCCAAGGATAGAGTCTTATCTGAGTGTACCTTCTCCTTTATAACTGTATTCAGATCTCCTCATCGGAGAGATTGGAGGGATTTGGATTTTGCATTTTTGGTTTCGGGATGTGAAAGAATGTATATCTTTCTGCTGAGGAGGGCTGTCTGAGCTCTGAGTTTGTAGGAGGTGAGGCGAGGTGGGCTGCGGGAGCCTCAGGGTTCTCTACTCCTCCTCCAGCTCCTGCCCTAAGAGACTACAGTCTCACTTTAAGGGACGTTTACCCTCCCTCAACCCACTTCCCTACTTCCAGGTCAGCCCTTACCCGTCAGAGCCCATCACTGCCCCTCATTACTCTGAAATTAGTCTCACCTGAGTTGGCAGCTGGCTTTGAATTCCAATTCCAAAGATTTTCTCTTTCTTTCTTACAGTCCTCTCTGTACTTTTGTGTGTTTGGGGGGATTTTTTTGAGACAGAGTCTTGCTCTGTTGCTCAGGCTGGAGTGCAGTGGTGCCATCACAGCTCACTATAACCTCGATGATAGCTCCCACAACCTTGAACTCACGCGCTCAGGCAGTGGCCCCCACCTCAGCCTCCCAAGTAGCTGGGACCACAGGCATGTACTACAATGCCCGGATAATTTTTTAAATGTTTGTAGAAACAGGGGTCTCGCTATGTCGCGCAGGCTGGTCTCGAACTTCTGGGCTCAAGCAATCCTCCCACCTCAGCCTCCCAAAATGCCAGGACTACAGGTGTGAACCATTGCGCCCAGCCTTGTTTTGTCTCAAACTCACTTCCTTTGGTTCTTTAAAACCCTTCTTCAGATTCTTTTTGTGCTCCAGCTAGCTCATCTCCTTCTCTGGTCTTTCCCTGTTCTGTAACTTACAGGTTCAGGTTCTACACCCCAGCATTCAGCCCGTAAATACTGGCTCATTCTTCCTGAATGGTGCTTGTACTCTTCTGGCCTCCATTCATATCTGCATGTGTATGACCTCCAAATCTAAATCTCTTAAAGGTTAGGTCACCCTTCCTAGTGCTAGACTCAGTGACCTAGTGCCCTCCAGATGTATCAACCTAGTTAACACACACACACATCCTAAGCTCTACACGTGTGAAAAAGATGTGTTCCCCTGCCCACTTCCTCCTCTGTCTACTCTTCTGCCTTAGTAAATGGCTCCACCACCCACCAGCTCACAGAGCCAAACGCCAAAGTCCTCCCTCTCACCAGACTCATCAGTCACCAGGCCTGATAATTTGCCAAGTCTCCTAGCAGGCTACCCTGCCCAGTCTCACAAGAACCTCACGGTCCCTGGCCAGGATGTCCATGGAAGCCCATCCTGCAGTTTCCGGTGCTCTTAGGCTCCCACGCCCTTCCTCTGCCTTTGCCAGACTCCTTTTCCTAAATACTCTCAACATTTCTTTATTTTGCTTTTACGTATTTATGCTCTGAGAAAAACTGTTCGCATCCAGAGGGCAGGCTGGGCGTGGTGGCTCACGCCTATAATCCCAGCATTTGGGAGGCTGAGGCAGGTGGATCACTTGAGCCCAGGAGTTCGAGACCAGCCTGGTGAAAACCCTCTCTACTAAAAATACAAAAAAAATTAGCCCGGTGTGGTGGTGCATGCCTCTAGTTGTGGCTGCTCGGGAGACTGAGGTGGGAGAATCTCCTGAGCCCAGGAGGTCGAGGCTGCAGTGAGCCAAGATGGTGCCACTGCACTCCAGCTTGGGCAACAGGGTGAGACCCTGTCTCAAAAACAACAAAACAAAACAAAAGCAGAGGGCAGAAACTGTATCTTCCTTGTAGCTTGAGAAGCCATATAGTCCTCTTTTCCTCTTTCCCATTACTCTCTAAAAGCAATGACTCAGGAATGAGATCTTAGCAAAATTTAACAGTGAGGCTAAAAGACTTTTCCTGCAAAACAGTATGCTAATATTAGAGTACATATGATGGACTTTTTTCCTCAAATTATCTGAAAAATTATCAGACATCAGAAAAACTGAGCTGAGGCCGGGTGCAGTGGCTCACACCTTGTAATCCCAGCAATTTGGGAGGCCAAGGTGGGTGGATCACGAGGTCAGGAGTTCAAGACCAGCCTGGCCAGGTTAGTGAAACCCTGTCTCTACTAAAAATACAAAAAAAAAAAAAAAAAAAAAAATTAGCCGGCGCAGTAGCGGGTACCTGTAGTCCCAGCTACTTGGGAGGCTAAGGCAGGAGAATTGCTTGAACCTGGGAGGCGGAGGTTGCAGTGAGCCAAAACCGTGCCATTGCACTCCAGCCTGGCAATAGAGCTAGACTCTGTCTCAAAAAAAAAAAAGGAAGAAAGAAAAAGAAAAACTGAGTTGAAGTTCATATTTTGTTCCATGTTTATTTACTTGTGAAATCTTGTACTGGCACAAAAGACTTAGGTCTAAAGCTGCATATACTATTTTGATTGATTAGGTGATATGTTGTAGAATCATATAGTATTTATGGTTTGAAGTATAGCTTATTGTATTTATTTGATCGAATGTGTATTAAAGTGAAAAGTATATTGAAATATTAATATAGTTCTAAACCAGATTAAATAAATAACTTATTGAGGTAGTGAATCTTTTTCCTTCTATAGTTTATTTGTTAGATTTTTGTAAAACCCTTGTTAGATTTTGTAAAACCATTTGTTAGATTTTGTAAAACCATTGGTGCTTTTGTTTTGTGAAGTTTGGGGAATAAGAATTAACTGCATTTTTGGGGTTTTAGAATAAAGCAGGAAAATTCTGGTGTAAATGATTGCCTGTAATGTCAATATAGAAGAATAAGGCGGTGGAATTGTACCACATCATCAATAAAAGTTCTCTTTACCCTAAAATCCTACAGGTGGGTCCATCATCCTAATCAGTAACACGCAATTTCAAAATCTCTCTGTGGTCAGTTTATTATGCTCATTAAGAGTTTTTCTTCTAAAGCAACATTCAGAATTGGGATGAACTGAGTGAGTCTGAGCAGGGGCCCCGGTGGATTTATAGGTGTTTAGAATAAAAGGATGCTTTTACATGAATCAGTACAATTCTTTTTATTATTGCAACCTTGTTTTAGGCATTTATGTTAGCTGGTGACAAGATGGTGAAATCTTTAGATCCTGATGTTTCAGTGAACCACAAATAGAAGGAAGTTGACAATTATCACACTTTGGAATTGCAGCTATTTGCAGAGATGACAGAAAGGGCCATCTGTTTCCAGTCAGTGGGCAGGGAGTTGGTTTCCCGTAGGCAGCTGCCTGCACCTTCTGTGGAAGGCCACCAAGTTCTCAGAGGTTATACGTACGCATTCCCGGAGCTCTTCGGAGGGCACGAGGAGGGTCAGTGACGTTCTCGCATTCTTGTTCTGGCCGGCCATTAGAAGGATTAGGCCACATCTAATACGTCCGCACGTGTCCAGATATCCTGCACAGGGGTGTGGGTTCCTAAAGAAGGGGGGTCCGGTAGGCTCTACACATTTGTTGCTCATCTGTTTGCATCTCAAGCAACTGTGAGCTGGCTGGGCTTCCTGACTGTGACAGACACAAATTCTAATCCTCACAGCCTCATTCCTGAAATTGTACCTAGACCCTTGCCTGCTAGGAAGCCCCGGAGATGCTTTCTCTTACAGGGAACCAGCCTTGGACCCTGCGCCATGTTGATCCAGAACTAATCCACATCAGTTTTCTGTTGTGGATCTTTTCTGTTGATCTTCAACGTGAAGGGCAAGGGACAAGTGGAGTTAAATCGAGCCAGACCTGGCCTCCCTGTTTACTTTAGACAGCAAAGGAACAACCTAGAAACACATGTCTTAGTAGGAGCACAAATTAAGAAATAGTGGCCCTCCTCACACCAGAGACGGATCGCAATTATCATATTTGACCTAACAATACCCGTCAAGTTTTCCCCTTCCCAGATCCACCAGTGTAGCCCTGCCAAGAGCAGCAGCAATTTACTTGCCAGTTCATGAAGTCTTTCTAAAATTGTATTTTATTAAAGTCTTTTATTTCACTTTCAGCGAACATTTATTATTTGCCTCCTACAAGCCAGCACACCACAAGACATTTGGGACAGAAAGGGTAGGCTGCAGTCCACAGCTGCAGAAGGCCAGGCTGAGTGCTAAGAGCATGAAACGTACAAGTTGTGAAATCCTTTTCTGCTTTTTCCTACCACCGTTTTCAACTTAAGAAAAATGACACTATTGATATTGATGTCCAGCCAGCCAACATTTCTTTTTGTAAATTGTCAAGACTGAAGTTGCAGTGAACAAGTCCAGATCCCATCCTGCCCTCTAGATCCAGTGTAGCCTGGGCATAATTCAACCTTTAGCCTCCATTTTTTTTTTCTGTAAAATAGGCACGATCGCAAGTCCCTCTGTCCCCTAGAAGTCATCAAAATAATCAAAAAATGGACATGAAAGATGTCCATTATTCTCATAAAAGATGCGACCTAGATCCAGGGTAGGCGTATTTGATGATGGCTTTGATCTTCATCTTTCTGTAGACATGTGGTTGAACAACTTAAATTCTTTCTGGCTTTATTTTTCTAAGATTGCCTCATAGGTAGATTATGTAAGTCTAGCATTTTCTGTGTGGTTATTCTCTGGCTGCATATACATTACAGGAAAATGATAGTATCGTTATAGTGTCCGGTTTGTTAAATGATGGACTTTCATCAGTATCAAAGGGTAATTCTTTTCCAAATAGCCGAGATGGATGGGGAAATCAGTACTAGCCAGGAAGCTACCCTTCATCCTGCTTCCCCCATCTGCGCAGGAACCGAATGGATGGATAGTGTCCTACACACAGTCCCTCCTCCTTCCGCGTTGTCTGCTGTGCCTCTCCCACTCAGAGCAGAGTTACTGAAGGCTTAACAAGAACAATTAACGCTGTGGACACAGACCCAACCTCCTGTAGATATCTGGATTCATTTCCTAGGGCTGCAGGTAGAAAATGCCACAGACCAGGCTGCTTTAACCACAGAAACGATTGCCTCGCCGTTCCGGAGGCTGGAAGTCCAAGATCAAAGTGTTGACAGGCTGGTTCCCTCTCAGGGCAGTGAGAGAAAATCTGTTCCAGGTCTCTCCTAACTTCTTTTTTTTGGCAGTCTTCCGCATTCCTTGGCTTATAGAAGCATCACCCTGATTCTTCCTTTCCTCTTCATGTGCAGGTCTTCCTGTGTGCATGTCTGTGTCCACATTTCCCCTTTTTATAAGGACATGAGTCATACTGGATTAGGGCTCACCCTATTTACCTCATTTCAGCCTAACTAATTGTATCTGCAGTGACCCTATTTCCAAATAAGATCATGTTCAGAGATACTAGGGGCTAGGGCTTCAACGTTTGATTAAGGGGGAATACAATTTAATGTATCACAGTATTTTTTTCATTGAGGTATGATATGGTTTGGCTGTGTCTCCACCCAAATCTCATCTTGAATTGTAGCTCCCATAATCCCCCTGTGTCGTGGGAGGGACCCGATGGGAGGTGATTGAATCAAAGGGGCAGGTTTTTCCTGTGCTGTTCTCGTAATAGTGAATAAGTCTAACAATGTCTGATGGTTTTATAAAGGGTAGCTCCCCTGCACACGCTCTCTTGACTGCTGCCACATAAGACAAGCCTCTGCTGCTCCTTCGCCTTCTGCCATGATTGTGAGGCTCCCCAGCCATGCATAACTGTGAGTCCATGAAACCTCTTTTTCATTGTAAATTGCCCAGTCTTGGGTATGTCTTCATTAGCAGCATGAGAACAGACTAATACTAGGTGTTCCGGGTTCCTTCTGTATAAAATTATCGTATTTGATAACCAGATAAAAGACTGAATTACCTTTTTCTTTTTAATAAGTGATGTGGTACTTTTATTCCCTGAAAAAAGTCACCTCTCAGCTGCGTTTGTGAAGTCACAATGACTTTCAGGTGCTTATTGTTTTTATTTGGATTAAAAAAATTAAATTATTCAGATTACGCCTGTAATCCCAGCACTTTGGGAGGCCGAGGCGGGTGGATCATGAGGTCAGGAGATCAAGACCATCTTGGCTAACACAGTGAAACCCCGTCTCTACTAAAAATACAAAAAAGTAGCCAGGCTTGGTGACACGGACCTGTAGTCCCAGCTACTTGGGAGGCTGAGGCAGGAGAATGGCGTGAACCTGGGAGATGGAGCTTGCAGTGAGCCGAGATCATGCCATTGCACTCCAGCCTGGGCGACACAGTGAGACTCTGTATCAAAAAAATATATATTAGATGGGCCTCCTCCTTGACAGGCATTGAGCTAGTTGCTGAGAATGTAATGACATGCTTGGCCATTGTCCTCAAAGAGCTAGTGAAGGGAACAAATGTGAAGTACAGTATGTTTTATGTAATTATTGAAATATGTACACTGAACAAAAAAATTAACTTGACTAAAGTTGTCAATCTTTTTTTTTGAGACACAGTTTTGTTCTTGTTGCCCAGGCTGGAGTGCAATGGTGTGATCTCGGCTCACTGCAACCTCCGCCTGTCAGGTTCAAGCGATTCTCCTGTCTCAGCCTCCCCAGTAGCTGGGACGACAGGCACGCCACCATGTCTGGCTAATTTTTGTATTTTTAGTAGAGACGGGGTTTCTCCATATTGGCCAGGCTGGACTTGAACTCCTGACCTCAGGTGATCTGCCTGCCTTGGCCTCCCGAAGTGCCAGGATTATAGGTGTGATCCACGGCACCCAGTCAGTTCTCCATTTTCACAGGAAATTTCCGTAATGAAATTGTCTTAAATGTGGACTGAGTGTATTGTTACGCTGTTTAAAACCCTTCCATAGCTTCAACTTGACATTATGAAATAGTCCAGGATTCCTAACAAGACTTAAACACCCTCCATAATCTAAGTCGTTTCCATGACAGCTTTCCCTTGCACTCTGTGCTTCACCATGGTAGCTCCTGGAATGTTCCAGGCCCTCTCCAGCATCTGGGGCCTTGCCTATACCTAGAGCAGGGTCCTCTGTTTTTCCCATTCCAGTGGCCCCTCTCCTGTCACCAAATCAACTCCTATACATCTTTCAGGCATCCGGGGTCCTTCCCAATCACTCTCCACTCTGGGAGTCAACTCCCAGAGCACTTGACTGTAGTTTTTATGCCGTTTTTCATTCATTTAATGTCTTTGTTTTCCACTGCATGGACAGGGACTCTGGGGAGCAGGAACTGGGTCTCCCTTACAGTCCATGGTCTCTGCTGTGTGGAATCCTGTGTCTGGGGTACAGTAGGTGTTCATTGGCTGTTTTGCTGAATGAATGAATGAAACATGCAACAGATCATGGGGATTTGGGGATCATGTCCCCAAAATAAGCTTAAAATTTGAAAATAAAAATAAATGATTTATTACCAGTCACAAAAAGACTGAAATTTTAAATTATCGTAGGCTAGGCACAATGATTCATACCTGTAATCTCAGCACTTTGGGAGGCCAAGGCTGGAGGACCACTTGAGGCCAGGAGTTTGAGACCAGCCTGGGCAATATAGCAAGAGCCCCTCTCTACAGAAATTTTATAATTTTTAAAAATTTTAAATTATTGCAGAGCTCTCAGAGATGTTTGAAAGCATGAACAAATGGATTGACAATGACTCGGTAGTGACTTCTCTTGGTGCCCAGAAAGCTCTGGGAGGACCACAGGCAGATAAGGCACTTTCCCTGCATCCCGCTGTGCCTCCCGCTCCTCCTCCTTGCCACTCTGTCCCGTGTGATTGTTTTGTGTTTGATTTGCCTCCTACCCAGTCTTCATTCATTCACTTTCTTCCCTCTCCTATGGCTCACATGCATGGTTTGTCCTGATACGAGCACACAAACACCAACTGGATATTGCCCTCCATGCTGCACGGCAGGTCCCGGTGCCCCAGAGCCCCACTCCTCCTCGGCTGCCGCACACACTGGAAACTGCGTCTGACAGAAAGATTAAACATCTGCATTGTATCACCTTTGCTGAACAAAAGTCCATGGCTTCTTCATTTCAGGAGTGAGCTCAGTGTTTGTTTTGTTTCTTTGAAAACAAATCAGATTTGACTTTTGGGGGCCCCCGCATGATTTCCAGTCTCCAAATAGGCTGGTAGCTGCCTGTGTCAGAATTCTGAGCTTTTTTAGGTCATAATGCCAGTTAGCATTTCTCAAACCATGGCGCTGCTTTTGGGCCAGCAGAGTCTGAAAAGAAATAATAGGACGTATGTTGTAGTTAGATGAGTTCATGCTGGGAAATATGTGTCTCCACACGCGGAGATTTAAAAGGCCTGAATATTCATACGGTCTTATCAAAGCCACTCACTGGTTATTAGTTCTTCATAACAAGTGAAAGATACGTAAATCCTCAGAGGTTCATGGTATATCCAGGCTGAATAAATCTGAGCCTTAAAAAAGAATTGGCGCATTGAATTTTTCATAGACGTTCATCCATCTCTGCCATTCACTCCTATAACCAACCAGGTGTTTCTTTCTCAGGCTGCCGTCCTGCCTAGAGTATGGCAAAAGCCCAGATGAAATTGCGATCGCTTTGTCTCCAAACTGTATTTGATTTAGCTTTACGTTGATACCATTTATCTTCTTTGGCTTCAAACATTTTACGTTGACGAAGACGGCTTTGAGAGCAGAACACCCACATTTGGTGTCACTGCATTCATTTCTCCTGTGTTTTGGCTTCAATTCAGTGCTTTTAATATTCATGAAGGTTGAAAAAATAAACATCCTAGACTATTTCCTCTGAATGGAAATGTTATGGTTTCAAACCCCAGAGAAAACAACTGGTAAGTTCTACAAACCCACATCTTCTCCCCGTCAGTTGGAAAGTGGCCCCAGCTTGGCAGAAGTCACAGCCCCCTTGACACTCTGGAGCTTTCCCGAGCAGATGGCCAGGGGCCTGTGTTACGGAAGAGAGAGAGAAGAGAGAGAGAGTGCATATTTAAAGACTCCCTTCGGAATCATAGATACTAGAATCTTTTCAGTTGACTCGGAATTATATTATTTCTGTCATGAAGAATATAGAAACGGCGTTTATTCTGTTGGTGTCTCTGTGTTCAAATGAACATCACTGACATTTTTTCGTAGTCCTCTCTCCTTCATTTACATTGAGCCTGTTGTATCAGTTTTCGTCCTCTCTAGAGTTAGCCAGTCCCTTCAACAGAGAGAACTCCTATAGAATATGAGAGCAGGGGAGAGAGAGCAAGAACTTCATGCAAAGTTGAAAGCCAACCTTTAAAGAGAAAGAAAATGATTACTCTAAATAATTAAAAGGAAACTAATACTCAGAAGTGGTGTTTCAATAATAGAACACTGTTCTAGGATTCCTGTGCCGTGGGAACTCCTTGGATTACCCATCTTGTTGACTTTCCGTCACCACAGTCCAAGGGGACACTCCCAAACTCACCAGCTCTCTTCTTCCCTCCGTTGCGTTCAGAGGGCGGTCCCATGCCCCAGGCTGATGGCTGCACTGTTTCATCAATGGCAATGAAAGTTCTCCCTTATTCTTCCACGGTACAAGTTGAGGCTCCCTAATGTGAAAATCCAAAATGTGAAGTGCCTCCAAATCGGAAACTTTCTGAGACCTGACAGGACACCACGGGTGGACAGTTCCACACCTGAGCTCATGGGCTGAGTCGCAGCCAAAACACGGAGGCCTCTCTTTTTCAAAACTTCTCTGTATCATGTTTCTCCTCTGTCTTTTTTGGGAACCCTGCAATTTTTCTATGTGCTTAAGGCTAACAACCTCTTCCCGAGGTTATGGTCTGCATCTCTGCGGCTGACTCACAAGCCGCTAACAACCTCCTTCATTCCTACCACTTCCCACGGAGGATGCTGAAGAGACAAATATGGGCATCCCCAGCCTCTGTCGTAAATGTGCGTGGCCATGTGAGCCAGAGTGGGCCAGAGAGCACCAGGGAAGTCACTGGGCGTCCAGCACGCAGGCAGAGCTGGTGGGGACTGCCTCCTCTCCCTTCCCTGAAGGCAGATGAGATGCCCATTGCCACAGTGACCATCCTGGAACGGTGAGGCTGGAAGCCAGAGGAAAGGCGGCCCACATGAGGGTGGCAGTGCTAAAGGACCAAAAGGTCTGGGCACTTGAGAACACCAAGAAGGCAGATACATTCTTCAGAATTACACTGGGTCACAAAGCAACCACTGCTTGTTTGAGCCACTGTTTGCTGAATTTTTGGTTACATACAAACACAACCTGATACTCCCCTCCATGCTACCCCTGAACAAAATGAAGATTTAAAAAAAACCTTGCCAGAGACCCGGCTCAGTGGCTCATGCCAGTAATCCCAGTGCTTTGGGAGGCCGAGATGGGAGGATCCCTTGAGCCCAGGAGTTTGAGACCAGCCTGGCAACATAGTGAGACCTTGTCTCTACAAAAAAAATTAAAAATTAGCCAGATGTGGTGGCGCTGCACCTGGACAATGACTTAAGCCCATGAGTTTGAGGTTGCAGTGAGCTGTGATCATGCCAGTGCACTGGAGCCTGGGCAACAAGCGAGACCCTGTCTCTAAAATAAAACCCCAAATCCAAACCTTGCCTAATCCTGTGACTACTTGTACATTTTTAATTCCCCTATCCCCATGGGCTTTTCCCTCATATCATTTAACTTCCCTAACATGAACTCCCAAATGCCTGAAATGACTGTGCTCTGTTGCTCCACGGTTCTCTCCAGCTTATAGGTAGAGCCGCCCCACGTGCCTTTGCTCCTTGCACAACACGGGGCTTTTCTCTCATGGGTTGTGAGGGTCTTTCTAGTCTCTGAGACCCATAGGTCTCTGCCAGTCTCCCCCTCAGCCCGCCTGCAGCATTTAATGCTGTTCTCCTCTCCCTCCAGCTGACACTCTCCCCTCTGTTCTGCACTGTACCAGGAATGATCTTTTAACAATGTGAATCAAACTATGTTCCTTCTCTCTTTCACACCCTTTAATGATTTAGAGTTATACTTAGAACCCAGATCCTTTACCTGCTAATAAGTCCCAGCCTGGCCTGGCCCTGTCCTCCTGTTAGCTTCCCCTTAAAGCACTGTCTGCCCACCTCCACCCCCGTCCCCCACCATGCCCAGTTCCTCCCGTGCATTAAGGCCTTGCACTCAGGGCCTTTGCGTGGCTATTGCCTCTGTGTCTAGCTCCCCAAACTCTCTTGGCAATTTCTGCACCTCTTGGGGGACTCAGCTCAAATACTACCTCTTGAGGGAAGCCCTAAGCCCTCTCTGCAATGGCACCAAAATGCTTTCTTTCATTGCCATTGATGACAAGAATGTTAATTGTGTTCTTTGTTTCATGTTAACATGTTTGCCCTTCCCCAGAATGTAAGCACCTTGAGATGAGGAACCTTATGTGGCTTTTTTTCTTCATTGTGTGCCCAGAAACTGGCTCAGTGTCTCACACATAACACGGGCTCAAAAGTATTTTTTGGTTGGATAACAAATGAAGGCTCAGTGCCGTCTCGCTGTCTGTCAGACAGAATCTCAGCCACCCAGCTGCTGTGCACGGGCCTTAGGGTCTGGCGGCAGCTGACCTGTCACGCCTCCTCCGCATCCCCCACGTGGGAGGAGCTACTCAGCCTCGCCGCTGGCGTTCCTTCCTTCCTGCTGGTGCTGCATCTCCAGCTCCCTCCTGTTGCCATTTTAATATGAAAACCGCACCCACTTTGACAAGACCAGTTCATGCCGCATTTTGGATTTGTCCCCAACCAGAAGTGACCTCTGCCTCCCTTGTTCTTCCACAGTAGAGGGTGAGCCTCCCTAATGTGAAAATCCCAACTCTGAAGTGCTCCCAAATCGGAAACTTTCCCAAATCGGACACCTGACAGGACGCCACGGGTGGACAGTTCCACACCTGAGCTCATGGGCTGAGTCGCAGCCAAAACACAGATACATAAGACACGGTTCATTTAGCATCCCTAGGGGGAAAAGAAAATCACCTTCAGGCTATGTCTATGAGGTATATATGAGATGTAAATGAATTTCGTGTTTAGACCTGGGTCCTATCTCCAGGATACTTCATGGTGTATACGCAGTTATTCCAAAATTCAAGAAAATCTGAACTCCAAAACACTTCCGGCCCCAAGCGTTTTGATTAAGGGATACTCAACCTGTATATTGCTTTATCTTCATTATGGCTCCTGTCCTATGCTGTGCAGTTCGAATGTAAGAGGCCGCAGAAGCGACTGTGCCCCATGGGCCCTGGTGTCTTCCCCCACCCTCCTCGACTGCCGAGTGCAGAACCTTGTTTGACAGGCACGTTGGACAAGCAGTGGGCTGTGGTGGTGGGTGCTCTGCCCGCTGTGAGGCCGAGAGCACTGAACAGTCTGCAATCCCTGAATCAAATGGAAGTAAATTAGAAGCAGCTTGAGTTGGGGAAGAATCTTGAAGCCTGTGGCCAACCTTGAGAAGAGCCTTCATCAGAGTGTGAAGTGGCATCCAAGACAGGGGAAAGCCAGGGCCGGGCGCAGTGGCTCACGCCTGTAATCCCAGCACTTTGGGAGGCTGAGGCGGCCATTTCACTTGAGGTCAGGAGTTCGAGACCAGCCTGGCCAACATGGAGAAACCCCGTCTCTACTAAAAATACAAAAATTAGCTGGGTATGGTGGCGCATGCTTGTAATCCCAGCTACTTGGGAGGCTGAGGCAGGAGAATCGCTTGAACCCAGGAGGCGGAGGTTGCAGTGAGCTGAGATCACGCCACTGCACTCCAGCCTGGGGTGACAAGAGTGAAAGTCTATCTCAAAAAAAAAAGAAAAAAGAAAAAAAGGAAAGAAAGAAAGGGAAACGCTGGAGAGTTGAGGTTTGGGGCCCTATTGTACATTTACCCACACAGTGATGGATGCTCCCCGTAAAGCAGAAACAACGTATCACAGAAGCACGTCAGCTTAGCCGGCTGAGCAGATGTTGTGCTGAATGTGGATCTCAGAGGGGAACAGAAAGGAAAAAGGCCTCTGGTGTGGTCCTCAGAAAACAGCGCCTGCCTCTAGCCTCTTGGGATTGGTCAGAGAAGAAACGCCAGGGAGCATTTTGCTTGGGGATTCCCTGGTGTCTGTTTTGTCACAGCTTCCTGCAAGAAAGAACCCTTTTCATCACTTGAGTAACCATTGCCCCCTCCCCACAAAGGAAAATAAACAGGAAAATTTCCCTGTGGGGCGGCTCTGGAGCATCAGCTGTAGCTGCTGTAGCAAAAGATCAAACCTGAATACTTGTACCTTGTGGTCATTGGCATCAAAGGCTGCAGAGTTTTCTTTCCACCTAATTTTAATATGCTTGTGAGCCTTGGGAGGCTTAATTAAAACTGCAGGGGAGCCAAAGTAAGCACACAAAGGAACTGTTTTGATGCTTCAAAAACCCAAGCAAACAGAATCTGGATTATTCAATTAGGTATGCTTATGGGATTTGTCCTGGGTGTTTTGATTGCTCAAAGCCTGCTGGGGAAGTCAGTTATGAGGTTTAGACCTGAAAGGAACCATAGTTAATGCCCCCCAAATTTCACTTTTCATCTTCTTAGTTAGGCTTCCCGTTACCAGTGCATTGTTGTGAGCTGTGCATGAACTTTTTTTTTTTTTTTTTTTTGTGGAGACAAAGAGTCTCACTCTGTCACCCAGGCTGGAGTGTAATGGCATGATCTCAGCTCACCGCAACCTCCGCCTCCTAGGTTCAAGTGATTCTTCCACCTCAGCCTCCCCAGTAGCTGGGAGTACAGGTGCGTGCCACCACACCTCGCTATTTTTTTGTATATATTGGCAGGAACAGGGCTTTGCCATGTTGGCCGGGCCGGTCTCAAACTCCTGATCTCAGGTGATCCGTCCACCTTGGCCTCCCAAAGTAATCCCCAAAGGGATTACAGGCATGAGCCACCGCACCTGCCGTGTGTGAACTTTTACTCCAACTTCTGTTTCCTCAGCTTCTCCTTCCACAGATGCTAGATAACATGGCAGGGCCAGCCCAGTTTCCCATCTTAATTTTCTGCCTCACTTGGCAGGGATGTTCTTGGATTCCCTTCTCCTTTCCCTGATGGTTTTGGCTATGCAGGATAGCCTGGCAGTTCTGAGCACAGGATCTCTGAGCTAGACCACTTCTGTCTGCTTGGCCCCAGACATATCACCTAATCTCTTCATGCCTCTTAATACCATCTGCAAGATGAAACTCAAGATCACAGGGTTTACTCTGTTAATTCAGTTGGTTTTTTTTTTTTTTCTTTTTTAATTCATGTTACAGTGCTTAGCACAATGCCTGGCTCAGGATGAGTGTTGAATAAATGACAGCAGTGATCGTGATTACACGGGGACGTAGGTAGGTGCATCTCAGTCAGGTGTAGCCAGTGGATATGGGAAGACTGGGAGGATGTGTACCTAGGCCTTCCCAAGGGCATGGGGGTAGACCTAGTTTCAGTGCTGCACTCAAGCCCAGTCTAAGTCAGCCTCAAAGGCCACGTGACAGATACTCACACAAGATGAAGTTGGTGGAGTGTCTGTCCATGGGACTGGCTTGCCCAGAGTACATTTCAAGTGACAAGGACTCTTGCAGTGAGCTTGGCTGCAGTTAGTTTGTCATTACATCATGAAACTCTACCTCTGAAAATGGAACTCAAGAGTCCAATCCACAGAGGAATTTATTGCCAAGATCTCAGCCACAGCAAGACCTGGAGGCAGGCAGCTCTGTCTGCTTGGGCTGAGTCAGTCGGGGCTGATGGTGAGTACCATGCAGACCCCTCCGAGAGTGTATACTTGTAGCTAACCAGCTCAAAATAAACTCATGTGCAAAGGCCTATGAGGAAAGCTACCCAAGAGAAAAGGTTTACCTGACGCTAACTTAAGAATCCAAACGAAAAGACTTAGTGTCAGTTGCTAACAGTTTATGAAGTGGTGTTACCTGTGCTGGGCCTTAACTTCTTTTCCAGATGTCTATACCCCAGCAAAGCAGCCTGTATAGGATTTATGGTATGTATGGGTAGGCTGTGTAGAAAACAGCTTCCCTTTCAGTGTCTCCAGTGAATCCATTAGGTAAGTGTCTGCCCATGACAGAGCAGCCACTGAGAACACAGGGATGTAGAGAACGTGTACCTCGCACTAGGAGGCCGTCAGTCTAGTGAAGAAGTGAGTACACATAGGCATGGCATTGAGCTGATAAAGATCTCAAGGCACAGTGGCGGGAACACGCTCTGCAGGGTCTGCAGCCTTGATTCCAGTGGTGGCTTTTACCTCCAGTCAGCAGTGTGACCTTAGGAAGATTATTTGACCTTTCTGAACAAACCATCCTCATCTACCAAATGAAGGATAACACTCTTGTGGTAGGGTCACCGCAGGTATTAAATGAAGGGAAGGCCAGTGACCAGCACAGTGCCTGACAAATGGTCGTCATACAACAAATGGTGGCTCTAGAACTGTTGTCACAGAGGAACACGGGAGGGAGCAGGCCGTTCTGCTGGAGAAGCTCAGGCAGTGTTCTTTCAGCCGTGTCTTGAAGGAGGAAGAGGAATTCTCAAGGCCAGAACAGTGGCGGAGAGGCACTGCCAGCTGAGTGAAGACGGGGAAAGACAAAGAAATAAAAGAAGGTTGAGGATTTGAAGAAATTCAGACAGTTGGGTATGGCTGAAACGCAGGTTGCCGGGGACTAAGGGCCAGGAGCTGGGTCCTGAAAGAAGGGGCAAGAGCCGGAGTGGACTCAGATACCATTCTGGAGAGTTCGATTTGCCAACTTTTGCAAGAATGTGCCAGAAATCCCAGCTGCTCTTACTAAGTGCTAAGGATGCTACTAAGCTAAGCTACATATCCATAACACATTTGATGTCCAGCAAACACTCTGCAAGGATGACACCCTGTTTTACAGATGAGTAAACTCAGGCTTATGGAAATTCAGTTACTTAATCATTAAACTCACCTATTAAATTATGGTGGATTAGGGCAGCTGCCTCCCTGAAGGACATGTTGTCTCTGTTGATATATCATGTAAATTCTGTCGTCTTATTTTTCTGATTCATAGTCACTCATTGTTATTCTACCTTGGTACAGCAAGCAAATAAACTCTCTCCACCATTGTCAGACTTGAATGAGTTTAGGCAACTTCCCCTGCTGGGCAGTTGATTAGAGAGAAGGAGAAGTGGTTCACTATTATAGTGTAATTTTTTGATATAAAGATTCATTTTTACTTTGTGTCAGTCCATTTGCATTGCTGTAAAGGAATACCTGAGACTGGGTAGTTTATAAAGAAAAGAGGTATTTTGGCTCACAGTTGTACACTCTGAACAAGAAGCATGGTACCAGCATCTGCTCCTGGTGAGGGCCTCAGGAAGCTTCCAATAGTGGTAGAAGGCAAAGGGGGAGCTGGTATATCACACGCAAGAGAGAGAACAAGGGGTAGAGGAAGTGCCACACTCTTTTAAGCAGTGAGATCTCATGCAAACTCATTACCATGGAGAGGGCACCAAGCCATTAGTGAGGGATCTGCCTCCATGGCTCAAACACCTCCCAGGAGGCCCCACCTTCAACATGGGGGATCACATCTCAACATGAGATATGGTGGAGGCAACCAACCAAACTATATCACTCCCCAAATAAATCAAGCATTACATTAAAAACTGCAGACTATATTTTAATTTTTCATAATAGATATTAGGCTTGAGTTGCAGGTAATATGAGACATTTAATGGAGGTTAAGCCTAAGGATTTCATAAAATTGTGAATGTCACCAAAAGTAAGATTCAAACTAACTTTAGATGAATCATCCTCAGTCAAAAGATGGGAAAGTAGGTGTTAGCATCAGCCTTAGAAATGGGGTATGTCATACATCAAGCACCCAGAGTCCTATAATCTGAATTCCTGCTATCACCCTCACCCCTCAAAGTACCCAACTCACATTGATTTGGGATGAATTCTAAACAGGTGTTTCCTCTGTGTTGCAAATGGTTTGAACTGGAGCGTTGCACACCTCTGGCATGTTCATCCAGACCCAGCTGATGCTCGTGAACGTGTTTGCTCATCTGACAGCCAGTCCTTGCTGATTCCCACGTTGGTCAGCACCGGACACAGAACAGATGTTGCGGATTATAGAGAAGGTTTCGGGAGGCTGTGGGTCTGAGTGTCTGCAGAAGTCATTCATTGTGGAGACGCAGACAGGCCCTGCAGAGCCTTCAGTGAGAAGTTCGATTAAATAAGTCTCAATGGGCCTGCGTATCAGGGCGCAAAACAAATGTTTTCCAGGTATCCCTTAATTGAAAGAAAAATAATAAATCATCTTCAAGTCAGGCTGAATGAGAAAGGGAAATAATCCCAATCCCACAAATTTTCATCTGACTTCTAATCTAGGAGTTCATTAGGAGGATCATGGCACTTACTCATCTGAGTAGAATCCTCTGATTAATTCCATGACGAAGCATCGGAAGACAGTTTGCAGTTTGCAGAGCGGGGGAAGGCTGACTGCCACCCTGGGAAAACTCTTTTAAGGTTGGGCCCAGTTTTCCCCAGTACAACACAGGACCCTTTCTTGCTGGTCTGCTCTGGTTGTCCTGGAGTTTCTTTGTCAAGCTGCTCCACTGATGGTATTGTCTACACCTCAGCTCACTGTCCGAGATGCTGTCAGAGGTCTGAGGCCTGGAACTCTGTGGGCTGTGACGGGGTTTTACCCTCTGCTGAACCACCCACCTACAGCCCTCCGCTTATGGAAGCAACAGAAAGCTCACCAGAGGTGGCTACTTGTTTCCTTCAGTGTCTCCAAGTCACTCTGTAGACTTAGTGAACCTAAGCTTGGCACTCCTCATAGCTGTATATGAGTCTTTTTCTGGGATAAGTATAGAAATGTTTCATCTGAGGAGAAAGCAAGTTGGTAATAAGGAGAACAAAGCAACTGACAATAATTGATTAATATTTTTTAAAGAAAAGGGGATCAAGGACACATGCAGCTGTATGTCATTGGCATCAAATGCCGTACAAAAACGCAAGTAAAACTATAAGGGAAAACAAAATGTACCATTGCAGTAAATATTCTGTGAAGCAAAATCTCAAGTGCAGTCATAGAAGTCCTTCATTCAACTTGTGTGGCTTTTCATTTTCTTTGCTTTGTCTTTGTTTTCTTTCTTTTTTTTTTTCTTTTTTCTTTTTTTTTTTTTTTTTTCCTTTTTGAACAGCAGCCGAAAGTAACCTCATTGGTTGTGTTTTTGGAAAATGAAAGAAAAGGCTAATTATTGTCCTTTGCTTTTCTTGCTCTGAAAACATCTTCTATTCTCCAAAATTAATGGAGAAATATAAGAAGACAGTTCTGTATAAGCAAAAGAAATACCTTGGGGCCTTTAACAATTAAAAGGAACAAAGACGGCCAGGTGCGGTGGCTCATACCTGTAATCCCAGCACTTTGGGAGGCCGAGGCTGGCGGATCACAAGGTCAAGAGATGGAGACCATCCTTACTAACATGGTGAAACCCTGTCTCTACTAAAAATACAAAAAATTAGCCAGGTGTGGTGGCGGGCGCCTGTAGTTTCAGCTACTCTGGAGGCTGAGGCAGGAGAATGGCGTGAACTCAGGAGGCAGAGCTTGCAGTGAGCTGAGATGGCACCATTGCACTCCAGACTGGCTGACAGTGTGAGACTCTGTCTCAAAAAAAAAAAAAAAAAAAAAAAGAACAAAGACATAGGAAAGGTCTGGTTGATGTTTATCAAGAGTATATGATATCAAATATTATTTACATATTAATCCAGTTTTAAGAAGGGAAAATGCCATAAACGTAGGAAGTTCTCCATAGAAGAATCAGTCAAAAGTATTCCTGTTTGCTCACGTCTAAGAATTCTGAAACTAGGAAAACTGTATTGAAAAGATAAATTGAAATATATTGGAACGGGAAATGTAGCTGAAGTGTTTCCATTAGGGTACGATGAGCAAAACTGAATCTGTTTTATGTAAATTTTCAACAGTGACCTGGTAAAAAAAAAAAAAAGTCAAAGTACATTAATTAAATTTACAGAGCCAGAAAAGGTGAAGACCCAGGAGGTTAAACATAGAAAATACAGATGGACTGAAAGAGATGAGAGGAAGCGGACAGACTTTTACAGCATGATACTCAGCTTGGAAATATGCAGGAGAATACGACGGGGAATACCAGCCAAAAGTCAGATAGCTAGTTTAAAGAAAAAGTTAATAAAACATTGAAGTCTAAAAAACTATACAGACCAAAGCCAGGAAATTACAAAGTTATGGATCCCACAGTAACTGTAAATTAACCCCATTGCACATATGTGGTATTTCACATTACCGTCTGTGGTGTTAACTTTCACGCCTAAACATGCATGTGTGTGTTTGTTTCACCTGAATTATGGTTGTAAAGGGAACAAAGGTGCTAATAGGACACCGAATGGATTGCCAGCGCCTTTCATGGGTCGCCCAGGAGCCTCCAGGCCCAAGCTGCTCGTCCACCTTGGAATAGAGCAAGCAGGGAGACAGGCTTTGATTCAAAAAGTGTTCTCTAGAGGGGCTAGAGACGCCTGTTTCTTGACAATTGTAAGGAAGTTGTGAGTGTCATGGGTAGATGGAAGGACGTCTGCAACACATTCCAGAGACAATGCATTGGATTTCTATCATCCCTGCTCCTTCCTCCCTTCTCCTTTCCTTTCTGTTCCTTTTTTTTTTTTTTTTGAGATGAAGTCTCACTCTGTCCCCCAGGCTGGAGTGCAATAGTGCGATCTTGGCTCACAGCAACCTCTGCCTGCCCGGTTCAAGCGATTCTCTTGCCTCAGCCTCCTTAGTAGCTGGCATTGCAGGCATGCACCACCACGCTCAGCTAATTTTTGTATTTTCAGTAGAGACAGGGTTTTGCCATGTTGGCCAGGCTGGTCTTGAACTCCTGGCCTCAGGTGATCCACCCGCCTTGGCCTCCCAAAGTGCTGGGATTACAGGTGTGAGCCACCACACTGGGCCTTCTCCTTTCCTTTGATTGCCTCATGGGAACTACTCTCTCTTTACCAGCGTACTCCTTTTACCCCGATTTTTTGCCTCCAAATCATACTGTCTTTCCTCTCTGCATACCCCTTTGTCTTGGAGCGCTCATTCCAGGTGCTAAGAGGCAGTCCTTTCTTTTAAAGCTTCCAGACTATGGATCTGGTTATTTCTTTTTTTTTTTTTTTTTTTTTTTTTTTTTGAGACGGAGTCATGCTCTGTCGCCCAGGCTGGAGTGCTGTGGCCGGATCTCAGCTCACTGCAAGCTCCGCCTCCCGGGTTCACGCCATTCTCCTGCCTCAGCCTCCCAAGTAGCTGGGACTACAGGCGCCCGCCACTTCGCCCGGCTAGTTTTTTGTATTTTTTAGTAGAGACGGGGTTTCACCGTGTTAGCCAGGATGGTCTCGATCTCCTGACCTCGTGATCCGCCCGTCTCGGCCTCCCAAAGTGCTGGGATTACAGGCTTGAGCCACCGCGCCCGGCCGGATCTGGTTATTTCTTTGCCCGTTTTGGTTAATGTTTTAGAACATGTTTTAGTCAACTTACATGGTGTGCGTTCCAACACATCTCTCACTTGGGGCGCAGGACGGGGATGGAGGAGTCCACAGCCTCCCTCAGTCATTGCTCAGGCCTCTCTTCTGGTTCCTGTGTCTGCTTCTAGCATCTTCCACCTTTCCTCATCACAGCAACATGGTGGTTTTCCACTCTCCCTCCTGACTTTTGCCACATTGGGGACGTTTGTGCCAACATGGAGACTCCTCTGTTACCATGTCTTCATACTCTCTTGACTTCCCTGGCTCCTGGGAGGTCCCTGTCCACAATTCGTTCCCATCCCTTGGCAGGGCTGCCCTTCCGTCACTTGGAATCTGTGTCATCCTCGCGATCTTAGCATCTGATTCCCCGACTCACAGCCATCCCTGGTTCTGCTGCCACCTGCCACCATCCCCAGTGAAACCTCTTCACCTTCACTGCGATTGCCAGCCCCTCAGCCTTGCAGTTGGCATCCACTCCTACCAGTTCTCCCAGGCTTCGCCTTTCTTCTTCCAACAGGGCTCCAAAACCACTTATGTAGGTGGGACATTTCTTCTCGTCCTTCACTCCCCTGCCCTTCTTGGTTCTGGGTTTCTGCTCTGTCGTCCCCACCTTCCGCTTGGCTCTGTGCGTTCAGGCTGCTCCGCATTTGGGGAAACGTGAAAGGCTGTGGATCCTGCCCTCGGTCCTCGGGAACGTGAAGGGCTGTGGATCCTGCCCTCAGTCCTCGGGAACGTGAAGGGCTGTGGATCCTGCCCTCAGTCCTCGGGAACGTGAAGGGCTGTGGATCCTGCCCCCAGTCCTCGGGAACGTGAAGGGCTGTGGATCCTGCCCTCAGTCCTCGGGAACGTGAAGGGCTGTGGATCCTGCCCTCAGTCCTCGGGAACGTGAAGGGCTGTGGATCCTGCCCTCAGTCCTCGGGAACGTGAAGGGCTGTGGATCCTGCCCCCAGTCCTCGGGAACGTGAAGGGCTGTGGATCCTGCCCCCAGTCCTCTAGTGGCACTGGCAGGTGGGCTCTGCTTTGCTGACTTCCCGTGCCTGTCGCAGCAGCTTCAAAGGGCTGGACTCCTCTGCTTTTCACGCCGAACTTGACTCCACCTTCCGCTCACCACAGAGTGAGGCTCCTTCCACCGGGGAAGCCTCTTCCCAGAGTCCTCTGCTGATGCTGGTGCCTCCCATCTCCAAGTTAAGACCTGGCTTTGGCCTTCAGAGCTGCCGCTTTCAACTCCACTCCCGAAGCCGTTCCTCTCCTCACCCCAGGGCCTCCCTGCACCACTTTCCTTCTTGAGGTTTTACATTTCAAGACTTTCTCCCTCCTGTCCACTTCCTGCTGCCTTCCTGTCCTCTGGCCAGTCCCCACCGGCCTTTCCTCCACACTGACTTGTGATATTGCCGCCCCCTCTTCCCCTCCCTCACCATCCTCCCAGAATTTCCTTCACCTTCACAGCACAGCTGCCTCTGACGAGGACTTCATGGAGGGCTGGCTGCTCTTATTCCTCCACCTCCTAGCATAGCTGTCACCCGGGTTCTGGCCACAAGCCTCTGGCCACCATGTCCTCCTTTCCTCTGTGATCACATGAGTCTCTACGGGTTCACTCGTCAGCAGATGCAGGCGGCCCTGTCCCACAGAGGACTAGCCTGGCCTCAGAGAGGCTGAGAGCTTGGGTTCCAAGGTCTTGTTGGATGCTGGCTCTGCCACGACTCTGGCCAAGTGGCTTGACCCATCATGCCTGAGTGACCTCATGTGTGAGAGGGGAAGCAGCAGCAACGTGGGCTGTCAGGAGGGTGAGCTGAGCTGATTCACAGAGAGGGCTGGGAACGTGCCATGGTGTGCGGAGTCCACGTGGCTCTTTCCTCATTGTCACAGCCGCCCTCCTCCGGCCACATGCATCCATCTTTGTGGAGCACTCCACACCCACAGTTCCTCAGCCTCTCTCCAGATCAAGAACTTTCTGACTCCCTCAGGGAGGGAGATCCACGGAGCCTCAGAGCCGCTAGTTCCACCTCCCCCGAGTACTGCTCCTGCTTCCCCCTCCCACCTGGCTCTGGCTTGACTTGTCCCCTCCGCTACTTCAGGGACCTCCTCCTGTGCCTCCCAGATCCTGTCTGCACTTCAGTTGCTCTCATAGCTGGCGCCTTGGTGACTGTTCCCTGTTTGAAGTGATCCCCTGGCTTTCTGTTGTGTCCTGAAGGAACACAGCTCTGTTGTGTCTGAGCTCCTCAGTTCAGCAGCCCTCCTTCCTCACAGGCTTCCCCCCGCCATGTGTGCCCTCGACCCAAGCACACTGTTCTCCTGTAGGAAGCACCTCTGTAGGAGGCAGGTGCCTGGCGCTTTTCTGGCTGTGGTGCTCTTCCCACCTGCACTGAAATGGATCCTCAGTGAACCCCACACAGGCATCTCTTCCAGAACCCGTGTGACTCTGCTTTGCCCTACAAGTATCTCCTCACCCGTCCCATCCTGACCAACTGCTGCTTGAGGACAACAACCGTCCCTCTTGTTCCCCCTGCAGTTCTGGCAGCAGCACACACTGAATCCAACTGTGGTGACTTCATGCCTGTGTCCATTCTTTAAACCGGCATCTCAGGCCTCACACCAAGCACCAGAGTAGAGTGGAATGTATCAAAAGTGTGACAAATTTTGCACAACGAGACAAAAGCCCAGGAGTTAAATGGCCTATTCAAATATTAACATGCCATTTGCTTCGTATCTTTTTGAAAATAAATAAAATACTGACCACATTATATGAGTCTCCTTCGCTGTCCTCCCAGTCTCAGTCCCCCTGAGATAGAAGTACTCTCATTACTGTTGGCTATTTTCATGCATGTATTCTGCGTGCATAAACCTATAGAAAATATTAACGATACACAGTGCTAAACATGCAGGGTTTTGAAACTTTAAATAGATTGTATTATATGTACTCTTCCTCAACACTGGGTTTTAAAAACAAAAACAAAAAACAACTGTTTTTGAAGTTTATCATAGTGATATAATTGTAGAACATTCCTTTTAATGCTGTTTTTCATTATATAAATATGCCACCATTTTTGTAATTCTCCCATTGATAAACATTTGAGTTTCCTTTTTTTCACCTGCAATTGCCAGAAATGCTATAGTGAACACTCCTGAACGTGTCTGTCTGTGGACAAGAATGAATTTCCCAAGAGGGCATAACCTGGAATGGAATGCGCATTGCACACTTCTCGGTCTGTGGCTTTTCTTTAACTTTGTTGATAGGTGTCTTTTAGTACGAAAGTTTTCCATTGTTAATGTAGGCAAGCTTATTGATTTTCTTTCATGGCTTCTGCTGTTTGTATGTTCTCCAAAAGCTAATCAAGGTCATAAAGATATTCTGCTATGTTTTCTTCTAAGAAAAATGTTCAATGCTTTTCACTGTGAGTTCTGTGCTGTACCTGGAATTAACATCTGCCTGGGGTACAAAGTAGATCCTGATGTTTTCCATCGGGATGAGTAGTGTTGCCTTTTTGCCAGAGCTCCCTCCCCTGTCCGTGGACAGGGCATTTACTAGATTTCAAGCATTGTCCAGTGAGGTTTTTCATGTCCCTGCTGAGAGTCTTGGGCATTGCACAGAAGGGAAGGGTCTGAGCAGGAGCTGCTCTGTGTGTTCCATTAGAGGAACGAGAGCATGTGCCTCCAGCGTTTGAACCTAGGGAGCATCTGAGATGATCCAGGGTGGGCCATCTGGAGAAGCGTCCTCTCTCTGGAGATTCTCAGAACAATAATAATACCTCCAGGATAGTTCAGCAGTTGCAAGCTTGAAATCCTTGGAGAACTGCTACGCTGTCAACTGGAGGCTTCCTCTCCTCACTCAAATTACTTCCCTTTTATAAAAATGATTCTAGTCATGCACCGTGTAACAATGTTTCAGTCAACAGCGGACCACACGTGACCCACACATATGACAAGAGTGGGCCCCTAAGATAATGTCATATTTATACTGTACCTTTTATATGTTCAGATGCACAGATACTTAGCGTTGCGTTACAGTTGCCTACAAAATTCAGTACAGGAACATGCTGTACAGGCTTGTAGTGTACAAACAATGGGCTGTAACAGGTAGCTGAGATGTCTAGTGTGCAGTCCCATCTAGGTTTGTGTCAGTACACTCCAGGATGCTCCCACAACGATGACGCACTCACCTAACTATGCATTTCTCAAAATGTATCTCTATTGTTAAGCAATATGCATCTGTGTTTTGTAACCTGTCGATCTCCTCTGGTATGATTTGAAGACTGTTATTTTCGTTTCATAGGTCCCAACCTTAACAGGACTTGTACTACTAAGGAATAGTGAGGAACCATGAAATCCAGTCAAACCTGGCTGCCTGTTTAGACTCCCAGCCTTCTATTCATGGATAAGCTGCATGTTGCTTATTCACTGAGCACCAAGACGTAGCAGTTTTGCTTTCTTGTGTAATGATGCATGACTGCTTGCTCAGTTAGCACAACTGCAGTGTGCTGGAGGAATAGAGAAATCCTCTGGAAACAGTCCAGTTATTATGTTTATCGTTTTAAACTGTTACATTTTAAGCCAAATAGAAAAAGACAGGGGTCAGAAATATAGTAAAAGAATTAACTTATGTATGGTAAAGTCAGACTAGGATTACTGGGCTAAAAATTGAAGCTGGACTAGACAAATTTAAAGGCTTGCAATCGATTAAAATGAAAGTTATTTAAATGCTAACAAATCATGATATAGAAAATATTAGTAAAGCCATTATCTGTTAAGCATATAGGCCTGTAAGGGCTGGGCGGGTGGCTCACGCCCATAATCCCAACACTTTGGGAGGCCTAGGTGAGCGGATCACCTGAGGTCAGGAGTTCGAGACTAGCCTGGCCAACGTGGTGAAACCCCATCTCTACTAAAACTACAAAAATTAGCCAGACGTGGTGGCATATGCCTGTAATCCCAGCTACTCAGTAAGCTGAGGCAGGAGAATCGCTCGAAGCCAGGAGGTAGAAGTTGCAGTGAGCCAAGATCGCGCCACTGCACTCCAGCCTGTGTGACATTCGTCTCAAAAAGAAAAGAAAAGAATCCAGGCCTGTAGAAGGATTTCTTGAGCCCAGGAGTTCTGTAGTGTGTCGTGCCGATAGTGTATCTGCACTAATTCGGCATCGATATGGTGACCTCCCGGAAGCAGGAGACCACCAGGTTGCCTAAGGAGTGACGAACAAGCCCAGGTCAGAAACAGAACAGGTCAAAACTACTGTGCTGATCAGTGGTGGGCTCACAACTGTGAATAGCCGCTGCCCCTCCAGCCTGGGCAACATCACGAGAGTCTATCACTAATAAAAAAATATTTTAAAAATACGTATCTCTGACACCATGGGACAGGTACTGATTCTTGAATTGGAGAGACCTGGATTCAAATCCTGAGCTGGTCTCTTACTGTATGGCCTTGGACTCTCCATTCAACTCCTGAGCCTTATTTCCGTTATCTGTAAAATGGGAATAATTAACATCTCCCCTACAAGGGTTTTTGAAATAATGTATGTGGACATACCCGGAAAAGAAGGGTTTGACAGAAGAGAGTGGAGCCTGAAACCAAGACCTGCCTCTCACTTATGCCCGAGGCCAGTGTGTCATTGATGAAAATAGGAAATACTAGGGACGGGGGAGGAAGTGAGGGTTGGTTTTAGGCAAAAAATATACATGTTTATGATTTGGGATACCCCTTATTGGAAGTCGGAATGATTGCAAGGTGTGCTGGTGAATCTGCCTGTGCCCCCAGCAGTGGGTGTGTATGTGCGGGAACCGCTAGCCTGCAGTATGCACCTCATTCTGTTAAATGCGTGGATGCTTATTGATGAGGTCCGTGGGAGTGTGTTCTCTTCATCTTTGTGTGTCTCAGGAGTAACCAACAGGTTGACACATAATAAGTTCTCAAAAACTGCTGGCAGAAGGAAGTCACATTAGTGGTGGATGTAACATTATTCTTTTCATGAAAAAAAGAAATCGACATTAAAATTAGAAAGCCTTATTTTCATTTCTGAATTCGGTACTTGGGATCGACATTTTTCACAGTTTTCATTGGGTTATCATAAAATCTTTATTAATTCAAGTCTTTTCTCCCCCAAGAACGTTTTTCTATTTAAAAAAAAAAAAACACAACCATGAACTTCGGTGTGGAGGGGCAGTAAAAAGTGTAATAGTGAGAGGGAGAGAGAGAGAGAGAAGAATCCCTGGGGGGGGCGAGAAGCTGCTGCTAAATTTCAGTTGCAGTTGTCAGAATTAAAGAAAACATTGGAGAAAATGTCTCATCAAGGGGTCCCCGGATTTTTCTGCTCCGGGAAGGCTGCCTGAGGGATGGATCGCGGCCAGCTGGCAGGGGCTCAGACGCCTGGTACCGTGTTCCAGCCACTGAGCTCATTGGCTCCAGCTAAGTCATTTTACAGTCAGAGCTGCTTCAAGATCAGCACAAGGCACTGTACAGATGTTTGGGGCCAGGGAGGAGTAGAATTTGTGGAAGGAAGAAATATATACTTAGTTTGAAGGGTTTCATTCCACGACCTCTCGGGGTTCTGGTGAAAGGATCGTGTGAGAGTGGGAGCGCGGCTGACCAGGCTAGGCAGGACAGCCCTGTGAGGCAGTCTTGATTTTACAGAGGAGGAAAATGAGGCACGGAGACGTTAATTAACCTTTTGAGTGTCGCAGTCTCAGGCTCAGAGGCACAGTTTCATCCCAGGTCCCTCTGAATCCCGAGTGCTCACTCCCGATTCACCAACTTACTCCACTGCGGAGACCGTCCCTGTGAGACCTGCCACTCAGGTCAAGGAGGCCAGTGGCTCTGTCCCCAAGGGGACATCTCTCCGCTCCTGAGAGTCTGTCTCATACATCTCAAATCTGAGATACAGATTGAGAAGCGCCCCAGGAAATCCACTACATGGAAGGCAAAACAGCCTTAGCCACAGCAGTGACCACGAGCAACAGAAGTCTGGCTGGGAGCACAGTCATGATGTAGGTCGAGGTTGGGGAATTCAAGGCCTCCGTGTCCACCCCAGCATCTTCAGCTCCTGCTCAGGTCACCAGTGGGTGTCCTCTGCAAGCTGATATAAATTACTTTCCAACCCAGATACACACTCATGACTTAATTTCACTCTCCTCAAACTCGCCCATGGAAGGCCTCTAACAGAGAAGAGCGAGGGCACACCCTGGGAGGTCTGAGTATGCATCCTGTGGCATTACATCTCAAAAATGATGTTTACTCAAAGATGCTAGTTTTAGGTAAAAATAAATTATTCAAATGTATTGTGAAAATGTTACTGGTTTTTTGTGGGTTTGTTTTGTTTTTCTGAGACAGAGTCTCACTCTGTTACCCAGGCTGGAGTGCAGTGGCATGATCTTGGCTCACTGCAACCTCCACCTCCTGGGTTGGAGCCATTCTCCTGCCTCAGCCTCCCAAGTAGCTGGGATTACAGCCATGCGCCCCCAGGCCCGGCCAGTTTTTGTATTTTTAGTAGAGATGAGGTTTCGCCATGTTGGCCAGGCTGGTCTTGAACTTCTGACCTCAGGTGATCCACCCACCTCAGCCTCCCAGAGTGCTGGGATTACAGGCATGAGCCACCGCGCCCAGCCATGTTATTGGTTTTAATATGAAAGGATCTGTTTTCTAAATCTTTGGGTGAGATTGAAGATCCAGGAGGATATGTCTTGTTGATCATGTGGCTTGACGTAACTGCCCACACAGTATCTGATTTAGGATCCATGTGTCTTCCGGGTCCAATTGGCATTTTCAGGGGTATTCTGAATGCCCAAAGGAGTGACTGACAGGGACTCTTCGGTAAGATGAAATATCTCATATTCAGGGTATGTTCATGCATATACACTTTCTGTTATGTGATTTCCATTCTCTACATCTTCATTAATTCCGAGTAGGAAAATAGAGGCTGGGGACCGTGTCCTTCCTGGCGTCACTCCTGTGAGGCCCTGTGGGTTACTGTTTGCCTTTAGCACCGGTGAGGCCCACTGTGGGGTGGGAGAAGTCTTTACCATCATCAGTGACAATAACTAGGTGTCTTCAGTGTATGGTTCCTGCCATCTGGGAGTCTCTATAAAAGCCTCAAGGCCAAGAGGGTCTCCAGGACTTCCAGCTCAGAAGTCCCCTTTCATTCAGTGATAAGGCTAGGATAAAGATAAGCATGTGGCCTGGGCAGTTCCACTCTGTGTGATGGAGGCAGCTTCACTCCTTCCCCATCCCTGTGGAAGCAGCTGAGGCTCTGGAGCACAACCTGGGCCGAGACTCACCCTCTTCTTCCTGGGGCCGTGACTCAGGCGGACAACCTGGTCAGCCTTTTGATGTGCAGCTACTTGGCAGCACTTTTCATGAGCAGTCATCTCCTCTTTTCTCGTCTATTTGGGCACAGAATTATTGGTGAACATCCTTCATCATCAAAGAGCGAGATCTGAGTGCATCTTCAGTGGTGTTCTGTGGAGATAAGAGCAGATAAGAGAACATCATGCTTGCCACTGCCCGATGAGGGGATGTTCACCTGCACCGATTAATTAAAATAGAAGGCAGCCAATGGGCATTGGGCACCAGGGGCTGATGTTTGTATTGGGTATAAAAAAGAGACTTAGCTTTCTCTTGGCACCGGCGTCACTATTAACACTTACTGTCTGTCACCAATCAGCAGCCTATTCCCAGTATAATCTGGGACTTCTGGAGCACAGCTCAACCCTTGCACCTCTCTGAGACGAGTGGTGGGTAGCCCTTCTCCTGACAGCAGGAGCAGATCATACTCCCTGGGACCCAGTTCCCCCTCAGAACTCATTAAGGAATCATCACACATCACCGTTGGCCACATCTAGGATGTCTGAATAAGAATTGCAGTTATAATCAATAGTGTAAAAAATCATTAGTTATACGTAACATGTATGGCACTTACCATGTGCCAAGCACCTTTTATAGTACTTTACACTTAGTAATTCACTTAAGCCTCACAGTAGCCCTACAAAGTATGTTTTCCCCATTTTACAGAGGACAAAACTGAGCCACAGTGGTTAAGTAATGAGTCAATGGCAGAGCTGGGATTGGAGCCCTGGCAGCCTGCTTGTGCTTGCTATGGACTGAATGTGTCTTGCTTCAAATCCCAGAGTTGCAGCCCTAACCTCCAGTGTGATGGCTGGATCATGGGGACTTGAGCAGATAACTAGGGTTAGCTGTGGTCAGGAGGGTGGGGCCCTCGTGTTGGGATTAGCGCCCTTTTAAGGGACAGCAAAGAGCTTGATCACACTATTCGTGCACAAAAAGGAGCACACAGTGAGATGGGAGGTCTCTGCAAGCCAGGAAGAGGTGCTTGCCAGAATCCAACCATGCTGGCTCCCTGATCGCAGACTTCCAGCCTTGACTTCAAGCAGATACATATCTGTGGTTTAAGTCACCTGGTCTGTGGTGGTTTGTTATGGCAGCCCGAGGGGACACAGATGATGCTTTTCAAGACTGTGCAGCCCCTCCTGGAAGCTTCAGCTCCTCGGCCTTGCAAGAAACACTTGCCGGTCACTGTCTTTGGTCCTTTCAGAAGCCCTTCCTCAGTGGTGCCTCCACCAGGCTCCTGACTTCACCCCCCTCTATGGGAGGAGGGGTGAGCAAAGTACCCTCTCCCTCTGCTGTGGGAAGCGTGAGTAACTCATGGATAGTGCCAGAGGGTGTGTGTGCAGGCAGTGCAGCCAGTAGTGAGTGAATGAAATGAAATGGAATCCATCTGTTCCAGGGCTGGGCTCTGCAGGGGCAGGAGAACAGCTTTAGTCCCTGCATCTCTGCACCTTCCACCTGCGGAGGCCAGTGGGCCATTGCCGATGGGAGGGGACCCATCTCAGGGCTCCCCGCTCAGATGGTGACAAGGTGAGGTGGCCATCTGCCCTGTCTTTATCAATGTCTGTCCTAAATACTGCGCTTTGACCTTGACCCTAATAGTCTGAATTATCAGGGGTTTGGCGATCGTTAGGCATCCAGTTTTTCTCTTCTGGACCGGGATAACTTTGCACAGGGCCTCTCTTGGCTTTCTGTATAACCACAGGAAGATTGCAATCTAGAAATAGTGATTATTAAAATTGCCTATAAGCACACAATATAAACAAGATGCCAGAGACACACAGGCCCCCAGCACAATTCCTGGAAGCTGCAGTCTCACCTTTGCCAGAGGAGAGCCCCAGCAAGGGTTGAGGCTGGGCATCCAGGTGCCTCTGCAGCCCTTCCCGTGGCTCCAGCCCCCGTGGCTCCAGTCCCTGTGGCTCCAGCTGGACAATTGCCCCTGAGACACGGAAGATAGAGACTGCACATGTGTCTTCAGTGAACGTTGCTTTATTTATGTTGTTCGTGAAAGTAAAAGAGTACAGACCGCCTGTTTTTTTTTTTTTTTTTCTGAGACAGAGTCTCACTCTGTCACCCAGGCTGGAGTGCAGTGGCAAGATTACAGCTCACTGCCGCCTCCGCCTCCCAGGTTCAAGTGATTCTCCTGCCTCAGCCCCCCGAATGGCTGAGACTATAGGGACACACCACCACGCCTGGCTAATTTTTGTACTTTTAGTAGGGACAGGGTTTCACCATGTTGGCCAGGCTGATCTCGAACTCTTGACCTCAGGTGACCCACCTGCCTCCTTGGCCTCCCAAAGTGCAGGGATTACAGGTGTGAGCCACTGCTCCCAGCTCAGACTGCTTATTTTTAAACCACACAGTACCCGTTTTAAACCTGTCCCATTTTTACCTTGGAAATAAAAGTCGCGTATCTCAGGGGCAATGTGCTGTTTCCCTGCCTGGTTTCCCACATCAAGCCCTGTGGAGAATGGCCCAGGAACCACCTGTCTTTACATCCAGATAACAGCTTCAGGAAGAGACAGCAGAGTAGGGCAGGGGTCGTTCTGGGTGATGTAAAATAGCTATTTGGTTAAACCAACATTTTGGTCTCTCAAATTGGGTCCTAAGGAGAAAAATAGGAAATTAAAAACCAGCCAATAATTTGTCCTGAAAAAGAAAAACCAGCTAATAATTTCAGGGAGTCAAGGGTTTCACCTTTCTCTCAAATAAGTAGGCAAAGAACAGTAACAGCACTCCCCTTCCTCACACTCTGTTTGGGAAAATTGGGACATGTCTTCTCCTCACTGCCTGCCTGTTTATTTAACAATGAGCAAGAGTTTAAATGTTACCACCATTAAAAACCAAACACACCCAATTCCGTACGTCCTGAATGGAGAGGGAATCTAGAGTTCTTGTTTTCTTCAGGGTTTCCTTTCTGGAGCTTTATCTATTTATTTATTTTTTAATTTTGTTTAACTAGTCAAGGGCAAGGGCGGTAGCGAGAAGTGGGGAAAGAGAAGAAGGGGGAGTTGGATCTGTACCTGACTGTGAATAATCAGTGGAGGTAACTTGCCGCCTCCAGACCAGTATCCTCTCTGGAGCTTGTAACCTTGGGCCATCCTGTGAGTCAGGGGAGAGCAGTTGCTTCGGTCCTGAATAGCTCACAGGGTGGTGGGAAGGTTTGCCAGAGTCGTCTCACCTCATGCACACTCCCTTTCCCCCATGAGCCACTGGAGTGGAAACAGACACCATACCAAGTGCTGCTGAGGATGTGGAGCAACCGGAATGCACGTGCACTTGCTTTGTTCAGACAGCCACTTTGGAAAACTCTTTGGCTGTGTCTGATAAAGCTAATCACACTCTTCCCATAGGACTGAGCAAGCTCACTCCCAGATGTTGACCCAAAAGAATTGGAAACATATGTCCACACACACAAAAAGACTTGTGGAAGCTTGTAAATAGCAGCCTTATTCTTAATTATAGGAAATAACCCAAATGTCCATCAACAAGAGACTGGATAAACAAATTGTGATCTATTCGTGCAATGGACTACGATTCCAAAACTAAAAAGAATGAATTACAGATACATGCAACAGCACGGATCCCGTCTCAGAGACATCATGTTGAGTGAAAGAAGACAGATTCAACAGAACTGTACTCTGTCATTTCATTCATATGAAGTTTGAGAACAGGCAAAACTTAGCTATAGTGACAGCAGGCAGGGCAGGAACTGCCTACTGAAGGTGGAGATTGACTGAAAAGGGCACAGGAGGACTTTCTGGGATAATGGGAATGTTCTCTATTTTGTTTAGGGTGGTAGTTAGACAGGTGTAGACAGTTGTGTTAATAGCTGAAGATCTGTGCATTTTAGCATATTTAAATTATAACCCCCAGAAAGCATTGCCTCGTCCTCCTGGGGGGTGAATATGCTTGGTAAGAGCATACTGGGGGTGCTTTTGAGAACCCCTTACCATGTTATGTTAATGAACCACCACTAACTGTGGTTTCGGAATAGCAAGGTTCATTGATAAAATTCCCTTGTGCCTTGGTGACAAAAAACACTGATAAAGTAAGTGTGTTCGTTATTTTTGTTTCTAATGACACTAAGTTTGTAGGAATGATATTTTTAGATGGTTGCTCAATCTCTCCCGCCATCAGTTGTAGGTGACAGGGATGCTAAGTTGGCAGATTTTCATGCCAGAAGCTGTGGGTTTACATCTCCTTTGTGCAGGTGTCCTAGACATACCAGTGGCTTGTTATTTAAACATCGGGATCAGGTGTGTGGGTGGTTTTTAAGTTATAGTAGGGATGCAGGTGCTGTAGGATCACTTCATTGTTTATCTGAGAGTTCCTTTGCATTCACACAGGGCTTCTGAAGTGAGTGCTAGTAGAATCATCTTCAGAGGATGTACCGATATATTGAACTGAGATACCTTCCCTGTTTGCTGTAAAATTAAGCTTAAAATTGACACCAAGCTCTAGGCATTTCGTACAGGGAGAGAGTAGGCATGAATGATTTCGGGAAATGAGGAACTAGATTTCAGCCTGGAATTTGCTTCCTCCCTCCTGTGGCAAATTAGTGTGGGCTCACTAAGCACTTTGTGTGGCCATGGTATTTTCTTTTTCTTCTGTTTTTTTCCTCCCAGATATGGTCTCACTCTGTCACCTAAGCTGGAGTGCACAATCATAGCTCACTTCAGCCTTGAACTCCTGAGCCCAAGCGATCCCCCCACCTTAGCCTCCCAAATTTCTGGGACGACAAGCACACTACCACACCCAGCTATTTTTATTTTTTGTAGAAACAGGGTCTCACGATGTTGTCCTGGCTGATCTCAAACTCCTGACCTCGACCCGTCCTTCGCCTCAGTGTCCCAAAGCGTTGGAATTACAGCATGAGCCACCACGCCTAGCCAATTTTCTTTTCTGTTGCTTTGCAGAGTTAGGGCCAATTTCATTCATCCTGCACTGATGTTTGCCTTCCCGGCAGATGATGGGTGAGCTCAGCACACCTGCATCTCAGCCAGGCCTTTAGAGGGTGCACAGCTCTTCATTGTGTCAGCACCGCACAGCCACCCTGAGCAAATAGGTTTGGAATGTACATTGCCACCCTTCCTAAAAAGGCTCACAGTCACGAGAGAAGGAGATTTAACTTTTGACGTGCACACTCGTGAAAACCAAGGTTTTCAGAAAGCCAAACCTCAAAAACAATACAGAGAGGCTCCCTTGATGTTTCAATGGAACAAAATTTTAGGAGGCAACACTGAGGGGCAAGGAGGGCTGGGAAGAGAAGTTAGCAATGGCAACGGCAAGGATTCTTCCAAATCCGATTGTCCTGATAGGTTTTGCTTTTCTTTGTTGTTGTGTTGTTGATGCTGAGTGGGGATGGATTGGAAAAATTGTTCCCCTCCTGTGTTTCTTTTTGTCTTGTAACTTTACAAGTGCTTCTCATTTTCTTTTACTTACAACTTGAAGTTGGCGCCGGTGTTTCTGGTGTGAAATGGAAGTGAGGCTTCTGCCGTGAGTGTTGTGCAAATACAAGCTCCATCCAGAGAGGTGCAGGTGCAGAGAGTGCAGCTTGTCCTCCTCTTAGGGAGGGAGCAGCATGCAGGGGCCGACCAGCATCTTGAGGACTCAACTCTCTGCCTGCAGGTGCTGTGGGGAAGGTGCAGATTTAAATTTTCTGTAAAATGGGGATGGGGGATTAAATAAGATGCTTTATGGGAAGTCCTGGCACAGAGTGATGCACGAAGAAGTTTGAGCTTCCTTCTCCTCACAGGTGAGCTGTTGCCGCTCCACCTTTATTATATCTCTTCAAATCCATGCCACACTGGGGAACACAAACTGACCTTATGTCGCTCTGGTTACTCCTGCCTTTAAAAAAAAAAAAAAGGAAATAGGCAAGACAGTCAAATAGGAACAGCTCCGGTCTGTAGCTCCCAGGGAGCTCACACAGATGGTGGGTGGTCTCTGCATTTCCAACTGAGGTACCTGGTTCATCCCATTGGGACTGGTTAGATGGTGGGTGCAGCCCACAGAGGGTGAGCAGAAGCAGGGTGGGGCATTGCCTCACCTGAGAAGTACAAGGGATTGAGGAACTCCCTCCCCTAGCCAAGGGAGGCTGTGAGGGACCGTGCTGTAAGGAACGGTGCATTCCGGCCCAGATACTACGCTTTTCCTATGGACTTTGCAACCCACAGACCAGGAGATTTCCTCAGGTGCCTATGTCACCAGGGCCCTGGGTTTCAAGCGCAAATCTGTGGTCATTTTGCACTGAGCTAGCTGCAGGAGTTTTTGTTCATACCCCAGTGGCACCTGGAATGCCAGACAGAACCATTCACTTCCCTGGAAAGGGGGCTGAAGCCAGAGAACCAAGTGGTCTAGCTCAGCAGATCCCACCCCCACAGAGCTCAGCAAGCTGAGATCCACTGGCTTGAAATTCTCCCTGCCGGAACTGCAGTCTGAAGTTGACCTGGGACACTCAAGCTTGGTTGGGGGAAGGGCGTCCGCCATTACTTAGGCTTGTGTAGGCAGTTTTCCCCTCACAGTGTAAACAAAGCCAGCCGGAAGTTTGAACTGGGTGGAGCCCACCACAGCTTGGCAAAGCCACTGTAGCCAGACTGCCTCTCTAGATTCCTCCTCTCTGGGCAGGGCATCTCTGAAAGAAAGGCAGCAGCCCCAGTCAGGGGCTTATAGATAAAACTTCCATCTCCCTGGGACAGAGCACCTGGGGGAAGGGGCAGCTGTGAGCACAGCTTCAGCAGACTTAAACATCCCTGCGTGCCAGCTCTGAACAGACCAGTGGACCTGCCTCCTCAAGTAGATTCCTGACCACTATGCCTCCTGACTGGGAGACACCACCTCTCAACAGGGGTCAACAGACACCTCATACAAGAGAGCTCTCACTGGCATCTGGTGGGTATCCTTCTGGGATGAAGCTTCCAGAGGAAGGAACAGGCAGCAATTTTTGCTGTTCTGCAGCCTCTGCTGTTGATACCCAGGCAAACACCTCCAGCAAACTCCAGCAGACCTGCAGCAGAGGGACCTGACTATTAGAAGGAAAACTAACAAACAGGAATTTCATCAACATCAACAAAACAGATGTCCACTCAAAAACCCCATCTGAAGGTCACCAACATCGAAGACCAAAGGTAGATAAATCCACAAAGATGAGGGAAAACCAGCACAAAAAGACTGAAAATTCCAAAAACCAGAATGCCTCTTCTCCTCCAAAGGATCACAACTCCTCACCAGCAAGGGAACACAATTGGATAGAGAATGAGTTTGACACATTGACAGAAGTATGTTTCAGAAGGTGGGTAATAACAAACTCTTCCGAGCTAAAGGAGCATGTTCTAACCCAATGCAAGGAAGTTAAGAACCTTGAAAAAAGGTTAGAGAAATTGCTAACTAGAATAACCAGTTTGGAGAAAAACATAAAGCAGGAAAGATCCAAAATCGACACCCAAACATCACAATTAAAAGATCTAGAGAAGAAAAAGCAAACAAATTCAAACACTAGGAGAAGACAAGAAATAACTAAGATCAGAGCAAAACTAAAGGAAATAGAGACATGAAAAACCCTTCAAAAAAATCAATTAATCCAGGACCTGGTTTTTTGAAAAGATTAACAAAATAGATAGACTGCTAGCCAGACTATTAAAGAAGAAAAGAGAGAAGAATCAAATAGACACAATAAAAAATGATCTAGGGGATGTCACCACTGATACCACAGAAATACAAACTACCATCAGAGAATACTGTAAACACCTCTATGCAAATAAACTAGAAAATCTACAGTAAATGGATAAATTCCCGGACACATACACCCTCCCAAGACTAAACCAAGAAGAAGTTGAATCCCCGAATAGACCAATAACAAGTTCTGAAATCGAGGCAGTAGTTAATAGCCTACCACCCAAAAAAAGCCCAGGGCTGGATGGATTCACAGCCGAATTCTACCAGAGGGACAAAGAGGAGCTGGTACCATTCCTTCTGAAATTATTCCAAACAATGGAAAAAGAGGGACTCCTCCCTAAATCGTTTTATGAGGCCAGCATCATCCTGATACCAAAACCTGGCGGAGACACAACAAAACAAAAAATTTCAGGCCAATATCCCTGATGAACATCAGTGCGAAAATCCTCAATAAAATACTGGCAAACTGAATGCAGCAGCACATCAAAAAGCTTATCCACCATGATCAAGTCAGCTTCATCCCTAGATGCAAGGCTGGTTCAACACACACAAATCAATAAGCTTAATCCATCACATAAACAGAACCAACGACAAAAACCACATGATTACCTCACTAGATGCAGAAAAGACCTTCAATAAAATTCAACACCCCCTCATACTAAAAACTCTCAGTAAACTAGGTATTGATGGAACGTATCTCAATAAGAGCTATTTATGACAAACCCACAGCCAATATCATACTGAATGGGCAAAAGTTGGAAGCATTCCCTTTGAAAACCGGCACAAGACAAGGATGCCCTGTCTCCTATTCAACATAGTATTGGAAGTTCTGGCCAGGGCAATCAGGCAAGAGAAAGAAATAAAGAGTATTCAAATAGGAAGAGAAGAAGTCAAATTGTCTCTGTTTGCACATGACATGATTGCATATTTAGAAAACCCCATCATCTCAGCCCAAAATCTCCTTAAGCTGATAAGCAACTTCAGCAAAGTCTCAGGATACAAAATCAATGTGCAAAAATCACAAGCATTCCTATACACCAATAACAGACAAACAGACAAATCATGAGTGAACTCCCATTCACAACTGCTAGAAAGAGAATAAAATACCTAGGAATACAACTTACAAGGGATGTGAAGGATCTCTTCAAGGAGAACTACAAACCACTGCTCCAGGAAAAAAGAGAGGACACAAACAAATGGAAAAACATTCCATGCTCATGAATAGAAAGAATTTATAGATTAAATGCTATCCCCATCAAGCTACCATTGACTTTCTTCACAGAATTAGAAAAAACTACTTTAAATTTCATATGGAATCAAGAAAGAGCCCGCATAGCCAAGACAATCCTAAGCAAAAAGAACAAAGCTGGAGGCATCACACTACCTGAATTCAAACTATACTACAAGGCTACAGTAATTGTAACAGCATGGTACTGGTACCAAAACAGATGTATAGACCAGTGGAACAGAACAGAGGCCTCAGGAATAATGCCACACATCTATAACTGTCTGATCTTTGACAAACCTGACAAAAGCAAGCAATGTGGAAAGGAATCCCTATTTAATAAATGGTGTTGGGAAAACTGGCTAGCCATATGCAGAAAACTGAAACTGGACCCCTTCCCCATACCTTATACAAAAAAATTAACTTAAGGTGGATTAAAGACTTAAACATAAGACCTAAAACCATAAAAATCCTAGAAGAAAACCTAGGCAATGCCATTCAAGACATAGACATGGGTAAAGACTTTATGACTAAAACACCGAAAGCAATGGCAACAAAAGCCAAAATTGGCAAATGGATCTAATTAAACTAAAGAGCATCAGCAAAAGAAACTATCATCAGAGTGAACAGGCAACCTACAGAATGGGAGAAAATTTTTGCAATCTGTCCATCTGACAAAGGACTAATATCCAGTATCTACAAGGAACTTAAATTTACAAGAAAAAAAACAACCCCATCAAAAAGTGGCTGAAGGATATGAACAAACAATTCTCAAAAGAAGACATCTATGTGGCCAACAAACGTATGAAAAAAAGCTTGTCATCACTGGTCATTAGAGAAATGCAAGTCAAAACCACAATGAGATACCATTTGGCACCAATTAGAATCACGATTATTATTAAGTCAGGAAACAAAAGATGCTGGAGACGATGTGGAGAAATAGGAACGCTTTTACACTGTTGGTGGGAGTGTAAATGAGTTCAGCCATTGTGGAAGACAGTGTGAAAATTCCTCAAGGATCTCGAACCAGAAATACCATATGACCCAGCAATCCCATTCCTGGGTGTGTACCCAAAGGATTATAAATTATTCTGCTATAAAGACACATGTACCCATATGTTCATTGCAGCACTATTCATAATAGCAAAGACTTGGAACCAACCCAAATGCCCATCAGTGATAGACTGGACAAAGAAAATGTGGCACATATAAACCATGGAATACTATGCAGCCGTAAAAAAGGATGACTTCATGTCCTTTGCAGGGATGTGGATGAAGCTAGAAACCGTCATTCTCAGGAATGATGGTTAGTTAGCAAACTAACACAGAAACAGAAAACCAAACACCGCACGTTCTCACTCATAAGTGAGAGTTGAACAATGAGAACACATGGACACAGGGAGGGGAACATCACACACCAGGGCCTGTTGGAGGGTGGGGGGCTAGGGGAGGAATAGCATTAGGAGAAATATCTAATGTAGGTGACAGGTTGATGGGTGCAGCAAACCACCATGGCACATGTATACCTATGTAACAAACCTGTATGTGTTCTGCACATGTATCCCAGACCTTAAAGTATAATAAAAATAAAAATAACCTTTTCTAGTTTGTCACCACATTGGTGGACAGCTGGTCCTGGGGCACTGGGGTGCACGTGATGAGTGGCGTGGCTGAAGCTAATGTATTCACGACTCCTGATCCACAGGTGCATGGGTGTCCCTTGTTAATACTCCTCGTCTCACCCTAGGCAGTACTGCACAGCTCATTGGCTTTACAGTCAGACAAGCCTCCAATCCTGTGTCTGGCTCTCACCAGCTTGGTCCTAATGTATCAATAATTCTACCCACCTGAGCCTCACTTTCCTGTAATTGACTGCAGTGAGTTCCTAGGCATATGGCACCTAAGTAGTTAGTAGATCACCTTAGAAGGATTTCAGGACTCTGGGTCTCAGTCCATCTGTGAAAATTAGGATGGTAGGAACCTTTCTGAGACACACCTTTAAAATTAGTTATATGTGTCACAGTCACAGCTCCCAGTTTTGAAGACCAGCAACAGAACAATACTTTCAAGTCTCCGTGTAATCTTTATTAGTTTGGGACAGACTTCATATTTTCAACAAGAGAATTCAAAATTCATTTTCCTTTTTTCCCTCAGCAACTAAAGTTCTGAGTTTCATAATCTATTTCTTATTGATACATAATATTTTACATATTTACAGGGTACATTTGAGTTATAATCTATTTTAAATGATACCTTATTATAAAATCACTGATTTCTTAAATAAATCCACATAGTGAATGATCCTGCATGTATCCGCACAAGTACAGCTTGAACGAGTCCATCTTCCAGGGGCCAAGCACCGCCTCGGGCATCTGTAGCATGAGCAGAACCCAAGGTCGCCTCTGGAGACCCTGTTTACCCTGGAGGCAGGACAACAGGAGCTGGAAGGAGCAGGCTGATCCAATCCCTTTCGAGAGAGTTGAGTTTTGCCAACATACATGTTTTCTGTAGAAGAAACAGGAAATGGAGATACACAAAGAGATATGACAATACAAATCACCAGTTGTGCCGCCCAGATCCTCGTTTCCGTGTACTGTTCCGTGCATTGTTCCTGAGCACGTACACCTGCCCACACTTGAAGGAGGCACTCTCAAGTCCATCAGGGCCTGGGACACCCCACTGTTTTTGAAGTCCTGGAGTGTCTTTGTAAAGGTCAGGAAATACCAAAACAGGACTACAGAAATGATGGTATCTATTGATATGTACTGACAAATGTGTAATAAAGATGTAATAAAGACGTGTACGTGTGGGCATACCTCCTCTAGGGGTGACACCTCAAGTTTAATTTTGAAGCTTGGGCCAGTGGTGCTTCCTTTCCCACAACCGCCATGATGGGTCCTCTATGAGATGTTATCATAGAATCCATGTTTCTTAGTGGCAGTAGAATACAACATCTCTGTCAACAAATATAATTCTACATTACTTTAATTGCTTGCATGGAAATCTATTGTATGTAAGTGCCATGGTACATTTAATAGATCTTCTCCTGGGACATCTACTTCTGGTTTCTTTGATAGAATAGCACTCTTGTGAATATCATTGTACTTGCTGCTTTGCATGTTTCCTTCCTTCCTTAGGATGAAGACCTAGGATGAATTCTGAGAGATGTAATTGATGGGGCAAAATGTACTCACACATTTTTAAGGTTTTAAACTTTTCTGTCAGAAGCTGGTACTCTTGGTTGTCTGAAAAGCAAAGCAAGTCCTCCCATTCCAGGGTTGGATTTCGACTCTTTTCCTGTAAACCTCACTGCTTTTTTGTTTAATTGTCATAAAATGCCAACCACCACCAACAGGCCTATGTGAAGGGGCCCAGAGGCAGGAGGGCTGGGGTTAGGCATGGCCTTGGCCAGATGGGGAAGCTGGGTGCTCGGGATCAGGGTAAGCAGGTGGGGATGCTGTGAGAATAGACGCTGGGCAGGGAAGCCCTGCAGGGAAGAGGGAGCAGTAGGGCTGCAGTGCGTGTGGCCGTCCGGCTGGAGCAGACGATGGAAACCGAAGAGTGGGTAGACTTTTGGGTGCCAGGCTTGAGTCGGGTGAATCCTGCCCTCATTGTACTGCATAAAGGGAGCTATAAATCCAGGCCTCCGGGATTCTTAGACCCTTCCAGTCCCTGTGGAGGGTCCCAGAGGCGGTTAATTGTGTCTCAGGCCCTCTGCTCTCCCTCCCTCTGTAAGTCTCACTCTCCTTTGCAGTGAGCTGTAGCGAAACATCTATTCCAGTAGGACCAAATGGTTGAGGCCTCCAGAAAAGAAATCCAGTGAACACGAAGGGTTTGTCACACTAACCTGAGTCCCTTTCTCAGGTGGCCCACCTGGTAGGCCAGCCTCCTAATTCCTAGCCAGCTGCAGGCTCCAGGCTTTTGCTCATTCAAAACCAAAATTGGGCCGGGCGCGGGGACTCAGGCCTGGAATCCCAGCACTTTGGGAGGCCGAGGCAGGCGGATCACGAGGTCAGGAGATAGAGACCATCCTGGCTAACACGGTGAAAACCCGTCTCTACTAAAAATACAAAAAATTAGCTGGGCGTGGTGGCGGGTGCCTGTATTCCCAGCTACTCGGGAGGCTGAGGCAGGAGAATGGTGTGAACCCAGGGGGCAGAGCTTGCAGTGAGCCGAGATCGTACCACTGCACTCCAGCCTGGGCGACAGCAAGACTCCGTCTCAAAAAAAAAAAAAAACCCAAAATTGAAGGCATCTGCCCTACTCAGGCCCCCATCTCTGTTGAGAGTAAACTCCTCCCTCCCTCTGCTTTTGCCCTAAGTTCTCTTTTCAACTCACCTAACATCTAACTTGGCCCTGCAGCTCTGATCCCCAAAACCCTCTCTACCTTTTCCCTCCCAGGCTATCCCTGACCAGCGTGCCAGGAACAAAGAAGTCATGAAAGCTACACTCCTTGCTGCTCTCCCCTGTCCTTCATCCTTCCACTTGGAATCTCTGTCCATCTACCCACCTCTAGCTACTGAAATCCTGTTCATGTTTCCAGGCACATCTCATACTCCGTCATCTTTAAGAATTCTTCCCAGAAGCCCCATCGGATATTTTCGTGATAGGTGCCATATTCCCCTGTGTAATGTAGATTGCGCCAGAGGGTATTTAATCCCCTGAAGGCAAGGACTATAACTTACTCATCTTCCTTTCCTGGGTGGGGAGAGCCATCCTGCCTTGTACCAGGGACACGGGTCCTGGCTCCGTGAATGAACAGAAACTGAGAGAAAAGGAGCTGATGCTGAGTGAATGGAGGAGCCTAGTGAGGCACCGTTTACTCCTCAGTGGAGCAGTGTTGGTGGCTCCAACAGCTCTCTTTAGGAAGGATTTGGGACCGCATCCTGATCGGAAGGCGCTTGAAGCACTTTATAAAAGAGAGGCAAGGACACACGTGAAACTAGAAGAAGGAAAGTGAGAGGAGAAAGGGCTGCAGAGAGGAGCAAGCCCCTTCCGTCCCCTGAATGGTCCTGCCAGGGCACGGGTTACCTCTCATTGCGTTTAATACCATCTGTTGTTTTTGTATTGTGAAATATTTTCCTTGATTAAATCATGTTGCGCTGTTTTGGAAAGAGAGCGTATTCAAGCAGTTGTCACTTCTGTTTCTTGCAGGCAACTATGGTCCTGAGCTCCGCACACTTCTGGTTGGGATTATTTCTGGTTCCTACTGCCTGTTTGATTGAAGATGTGGCGTGGAGAGCGTAAGTGTAAAAGTGAAGCGGGGACCCCACGTCTGGCTTTTCTGTCCCTAGAATTGTCTTTCCCATGAGCCCTGCTACAGGGTATGAGAATGACAGGAATTTGGGAGAAAGGGGTCTCCTGCCACCTGCCAGAAATGAAAAAAAGTTTTTTTCGTTTAACGTGTGCTTCATCTTGATATGAAAATATAGACAACCATAACAATAGGAAAATCGGCGGGGCATGGCGACACATAGCTCTAGTCTCAGCTGCTCAGGAGGCCAAGGTGGGAAGATCACTCGAGCCCAGGTGTTTGAGGCTGCAGTGAGCTATGGTCGTGCCACTATACTCCAGCCTGGGCCACAAAGCAGGACCCTGCCTCTAAATAAAAAGAAACAGAAAGAAAAGAAAAAAGTACAGACACCAAAGAGCCGTGGGAGAAACTGTGAAGATCAATAGGGAAGTTGCTTGTAAGGCAGAGTTTCTAAGTACACACCCATTCTATCCAACTGAGAAAGTATGACTCAAAACTCATCTCTCTTCGTATCATAAACTCAGTGCTAAACATGGCCTGGCTTCACTTCCCGTGCTTAGAGGGAAGCTATGTATAGGTAAGTCGTTTAAAATTACAAGAACGAAGTATTCTTCATTTTTCCAGACAACTCAGAGTAGGAATGCTTTCAATAAAACTCTTCCAGAGCGAGCTCACAGGTCTATGAGGAAACCGGTCACAAAGATGGCACTATCATGTAGGTTAAATAGGAGATTATTCATGTTCAATTTTGCTTTTATGTTTTAAAATATGTCATTTTCAAGATACCTTCTTACAATGTAGAAGAAGCCATTAAGTTCCAAGGTCATGTCAATTTTAATTTCATCCATGAGCAAAAGGAGGGGCTGCTCCAGATGAAATGGGACTGAGTTTTGGTTTGGTTTGACCCAGTTTCTCCTACAAATGGGTGCCAACTTCTCTGCAAACTGAGACTCCGAGCTCGGCTTTACTTCGGGCAAAACACAATTATTTGGGGGCTCTGAGATAGAGAAGTGAGACTTCAATCCACACCTTCCAGGAACAGACATCAGATTTCATTCTCAGCCCTCCGTTCCTCCCACACTCAATGAGAATTTTTCTTGCCTGACAGTTAAGGATGGCTTTTGAAAAAGTCTTCCTTTTGTCATTATCTTCACAACCGATGATACCTCATGCAGACCTAGATAGAGGGGGAAAGAGTATTATAACATAGATTTTCTTTTTTCTTTTGTTCCTGTTCATTAAGTTTTTTAACTGTTAGAAAAATTAATTCTCATTTCTTAAATCCTTTGATTTACCATTACTTCCATTTTATTTGGTAAAACCATGTTCTGCAAATAGCAGAATCAGAATCCTCAGAAATGAAAAGACTACTGCCAGAAAAAAATATTTTCTTGATCTAATAGATGTACCATAAGAAAATATTAGTTCTGGCCGGGCGCAGTGGCTCACACCTGTAATCCCAATGCTTTGGGAGACCGAGACGGGTGGATCACAGGGTCAAGCGGTTAAGACCATCCTGGCCAACATGGAGAAACCCCATCTCTACTAAAAATACAAAAATTAGCTGGGCGTGGTGGTACGCGCCTGTAGTCCCAGTTACTCAGGAGAGTGAGGCAGGAGAATCGCTTGAACCGGGGAGGAGGAGTTTGCAGTGAGCTGAGATCATGCCACTGCACTCCAGCCTGGCAACAGAGCAAGACTCCGTCTCGAAAAAAAAAAAAAGAAAAGAAAAGAAAGAGAATATTAGTTCCGTTATTTTGCTCTTCCAACCAATAGTCCCAATTGTGGCACAATCTATTCCCTTGCTGAATTTGTTCGAAATCTTTGTTTTGCAAAGATAAATCAGTTCTAGATAAATGGAGAATAGTCTTGGCCACATCAGCTGGCCTTTTCTGTTTACAGTGATTGAAAACTAGTAACATGATTATAAATTAGTTTATTTTAATTCAGCTATGTCAAATTAGTGTTATTAAAAGATTCTATTGAGACTGTATATTTGCCGAAGACTTTAGCAATAGTCTTTCTTCCATCTGAAAGAGAATGTTTATACATGACAAAGTATCTGTGCCTCTTTGTCCGTTTTCTGGTTCTTTTCCAGTGCGTTCTGAGTAATCATTCCCTGTCACCACAAAGCAAATTATCTGTTCCCTCAAACAGGACTTGATTTTGGTTTCCCCTGGCACTATAAAATTAGCACCATTTACATTTTAACAAGGATAAATCAAATGACACTACTCCCAGCTTCACCATATGGAAAGAGTAAAAGTCACTTCGTTTCCAAGGAGCTTGCCAACTGGGTCAGAGAATAAACCCAGGCTCTGCAGTGAAGGTGCTGGAGGGGCAAGCAGGGGAGGCTGAGGGCCATCCCTCTGCAGCAGGAGCTCTCGGCCACCCAGCACCTGGCACCATGGGCCCAGAACTCAGCTTTTCCTGGGAGCCAACAGCATCTCAGCTCTGGGCTGAGCCAGAAAGGCCCCTGCTGAATTCCAGAGGTGCTTTCTAAAATGGATTTTTGTCTTGTTTTATTTAGGGGAGCAGGGAAAATAGCATATATTGGCTGTCAGCTGGAATATTTGCCCAAAGCACATAGATGCTCAATTTGTAACATCTATTTAATATCTAAACTACCCTCACCCCTCTCCTCAAAAACAGGACATTTTTCAGTTTATTGGCGCATTTTCCCTCTGATTGTGAGGCCCATATCATGTCTCGTATTATTCTCCAAACCCGAAATACTTGTTTTTGAGGCAAGTAAATTCGGAGGCCTCTCGCAAAAAGAGAAGGCCTATTGTGAGTCACTTACCTCTGAGAAGGCTACAGTGCTTCGTGGAGATTTCTCTTTCTGAATTGCAGCTTTAGAAAACGCTGTTGGCTGCTTCTTACCATGCGCTGAACAAAAATATTAATCCTGCTTGTCCCCAACCACCCATCATCGGATTTGAGTTGTCAGGTATCTACCGAGGCACGATATCTGTGATGCGCCTTGGGGTTCCCAGAAGGGGTGTGCCTTCGTGAGTGGGCACGGGGCAGCTGTGATGGCAGTACATGGTGATGCTGGGAGAGCTTCCACTGGGGTGCTGCAGGCCTCTCATTTTGCCTTGGGCCCATCTTCAGGATGTTTTATTTTGTTCCGAACTTTGGTGGTTATCACTCTCTTTTGAAAGGGCTTTTAGGCCGGGCGCAGTGACTCACACCTGTTATCCCGGCACTTTGGGAGGCTGAGGTGGGCAGATCACCTGGGGTCGGGAGTTCAAGACCAGCCCGGCCAACACGGTGAAACCCTGTCTCTACAAAAATACAAAAATTAGCCGGGCGTGGTGGCGGGAGCCTGTAGTCCCAGCTACTCGGGAGGCTGAGGCAGGAGAATGGCGTGAACCCGGGAGGCCGAGTTTGCAGTGAGCCGAGATCTTGCCACTACACTCCAGCCTGGGTGACAGAGCGAGACTCCGTCTCGAAGGAAAAAAAAGGTTTTTAAATTCCAGCCCAACGCAGGCCTGCCTTTTCAAGTATATTTCTGTGAGCACTGAAGAAAGTGAGTTGCTCCATCTTTCTACGTTTTCCCCATTTCTTTGCCCATTTTCTCGCTTCCATTTCAGGACCTGAGCTGGTAAGAGTAAGAAAAGAGAACCAGAATGAGGTAATTCAATCACTTTTTCCATGAGGTCTGTCGACTTTCTGGATGAAGATCCGTTATTAGACTATCTTAAGTCAGATTTGGCACGCCATAAAATGCCTACACTATTATCCTGCTAACCAAAATTTTCATATGGGACAAAACTAACCTACCTTTTATTAAAATAATTGATTGATTATATGTGATACCTGGCTAATGAGTATTTTTATTAGAAGCATGAAGTTTAAATTGCCCAGAACTATTTTAATATCCCTTCGCTTATATTCATCCAAAATGTTTACCGATGACAGCATGCTGAGGTAAGCTGCCATGTACCCACTCTCATCTAGGTGAAATTTGTTAGTCTTGCTTTATAAAAATAATATAAGCTCAAGGCCACTGAACACAGAGGAACCCATTTCCTTTTATCTAGCTGTATCTCCTGTATTTTACTGTACATCAGCAATATAGTCCCCAATTCCAGAATGACTTCATTTCCTTATTATAATCCCAGATAGGCAGTTAAATGGAAATAAGGGGTAATGAGCAATTTCTATATACAAATGGGCCTTGATTTCTTTTAACTTTCTGACTTAACTAATTTCTTTTGCAGCACGTTGTATTTACGCTTCCATCCACATTTAGAATTAAACGTTTCCTTTTGACTTGCTATTCTTGCATAGAAAAGAAGAGTCCAGGGAAAGAGTTTCAGAAAAAAAAAAGGACCCTAAAAAAAAAAAAAAAAAAAGATCCTAAAACAATCTATTTCTTTTAAAAGTCTCTGAGAACCTGGAGACACCCTTAGGTATATCTGAAAACTCACAGACAACTCTCACACTCACGAGTCAGTAGCCAGCACCCCAACTCTGTCTCTTCTCTGCTCATCCAGCCTCTCGATGTGGGGTTAGATGAAGCAAGCCTGGGCCACTAGGCAATAAGCCATTTACAGATAAGGGGCTTATTCTGCCACAGCTGCTGCTCAGAACACGCCAAACCCCAGCTCCTGGTGAGACCTAAGTGACATGCCAGTGGCTAATGCTTAACAACTGACCTTATAACCTATACATACTAATTTTAGACCACTCACACGTAGCCTTTAGACGGGAGATTTGAGAATCAGTTTTTCTAATTCAGGCGTTATTAGATGAAGGTGCTGGAGAACAGGGTTTTAAATTGCCAGCATCCCTTTACTGAGGTGCTATTAAATACACGCAGAAAGAGAAGTTGAATCATCCCCAGCATTGCAATTTAGTGTTTTCCAATAGCGACAAAGTTCCCAGGCTAGCTCACAGGTGCTAGCCTAGCGGAAATAGTATCCAATTGCTGAGTAACTCTTGAATATGGGCGCAGTTTCATCCCCTGAGAGCACGCACAATGCCTGGGAGCACTGAGATGCTCAGACCATTGCCCTCTAAGGCCGTGTTTCGATTGAGTGAAAACCGGCAGCTTCCACAGTGGGTTGGATTCTGACCTAAGCTGTAGGTTCCCAGTGCCCAACCTTCCTATTCCAGCCTCCCACTTAGGAACCCCATTTCCTCCCAGCCCGGAAAATAACAACGGGGTCCGTTCTACCCCTGTGCAGGGGAAAGGGGAGAGGGAGGATGATGGTGGAGAGAGGGATCCTGGAAGAACCAGCAATGCTGCTCATAGTAACCAGGCTGTTCTAGGACCCATGCAAGCCCGTGGCTCAGGGCAGGCGGGGCAGGCACTTGGTGGCCTTGTTGTCAGTCTAACCCCAGAAGCCCGGGAGATAAAAGACCACTTTCGGGGCCCCACGTATTACATAATAATGAACAGGGTACATTTTAACATCGTTTTTGACTCTCCTTTCTAGCAAACTGTTAGATGTTTGCTCATTTATTGTTTAAATTAAAATTCCACAGGCTCTGCTTTGAACTGCAGTGTTTTATCAATCCTGAGTCTCAGGACACTGTTTGATGGAATTAAGGCATTCTGTGTTAAAGCCTGTGTGGCTTTCCCTTGTTTACTTTGGGGGAAAGGATGTCAGGGGCATAGACAGTGTCAGTGCTAATACTCCATTATAGATTAACTCGGAGTGTCGAGAGATGGCTCACATTATCTCAACAGGCTTTCTCTCCTTGAAGGTGGAGGGTGGGTGAGATGGCACAGGATTCTGCCGGAAGAGCCCACATCTTCGGAATGTTCCCACGGCACTGTCTTCATTTCTGGGCAAAGGTGCTCAGTTTTTGTTCTCATTCTATCTTTGGGTCCTAGTACCCAGCAGGATCCTCACGTGTATTTATATTGAAATTAAGCTGATGAGGCCGGGCGCGGTGGCTCAAGCCTGTAATCCCAGCACTTTGGGAGGCCGAGACGGGCGGATCACGAGGTCAGGAGATCAAGACCATCCTGGCTAACACAGTGAAACCCCGTCTCTACTAAAAATACAAAAACTTAGCCGGGCGAGGTGGCAGGCGCCTGTAGTCCCAGCTACTCGGGAGGCTGAGGCAGGAGAATGGCGTGAACCCGGGAGGCGGAGCTTGCAGTGAGCTGAGATCCGGCCACTGCACTCCAGCCTGGGCGGCAGAGCGAGACTCTGTCTCAAAAAAAAAAAAAAAAAAAAAAAAAGAAATTAAGCTGATATGAAGCTTTTTAATCTGGTGTGTTACTAATTTATGAGTCTTTTCCCTTTACGGTTTTTCCCTCTTATATAACCTGTATCTTGTTAAATGTCTTTTCACCTAGACTGTTTCCAACTAGCAGCCAAATTGTTTCCAACTAGTAGCTCAATTTTAGCTTTGTTTAGTTTCCATTTTATGAAGATTCTGAGATCAGCCAGTTATTGTGAGGTATTCATCCTAGTTTCATCAGTAAAAGAGTGGAGGGAACTCTTCCTACCATTCAAGAAGAGTGGGCTGTCCAGGCCGCGGGTTATTTCATACGTTGTATTAATGCCACTGAGGCCTGCATGTGTGGACTGCAATGGTGAGTTGTTGCCAGAGGAAGATGGGAAGCCTGTACTCGGGATTTGTGTTGACTCCACATTTCAAGCCGATGGTTTTGCATCCAGACTATGCACTCTAGCATCCTAGGTCCCGTGGCTGCTGTGGCAGTGGCTCTTTTCACACTAAAGAGGGAGGGAGGAAACTTGCTAACCCCTGGGATCTCTGACTATAGTTGGGGTCCTTGGACCAGGCAGCCAGTGCCTGTTCACTGAGGTGAGGGTTTAAAGTGTCTTCTGAGTTTTCAGTTCCTGCCAAGAAATGCTTTAGAGGCAGACCGTGGGTCTTCGTGAACCCCACCCAGTCTTTGAGCGGCTGGGCTCCTCGGCAGACTTCCAGTTCTTTGCAGGGTGGGGGTGACTGTTGACGTGCATGATCCAGGTCTGGTCTGCGGCACTCAGGATGCCTCCGGGCTGTGGAGATGGAACCCGGGCCAGGCATGGAGACTGTGAATGCTCCGCCACTTCCCGAGCCTCTGCCTCCACCAAAGGGCATTTGGCTGTGGCCTGAGAGGGGAACGGCCTGTGTTTCCCAGCTGTGTCGAGTCTCTATGCCATGTTCTTTTTGTCTTTTCCTCTCAATACAGAGCCAAGCACACCTGCAAAAAGACATTGCTGGAGGAGGTGCAGGAGCTGGAAACCAAGTCTCGAGTCCTGGGAAAAGCGGTGCTGCGGGATAGCAATGGAAAGAGGTGGGGAAACTCCGTCCCAGTCCGCACAGAACGCATGTTCTCCCAGCCCTTTTCCCTTCTTCCTTCCTGTGTTTCTTTTTCTCATCATGGTTTTCGATGGGAGCACAGTATGCTCAGGTTTAAGAATTTTGGTTATTCTCAGATTTAAATCACACTCTCTCAGTGACCACGTGAAACCTAAATCTCTGGAAGTCTCAAGGTAAGACTGGGGGTTTTACTGGGGTTAGAGGTGAACTAAATAACCCATGTGCAGAAAGTCGACGTTGTGGCCAATTATCTCACGGTGGAAGAGTCCAGGGTTAGCAGTATTACCACCGAGGAGTTAAAGCCAGGCCTTTGGATTTCTTTTTTTTTTTTTTTTTTGAGATGGAGTCTCGCTCTCTTGCCTGGGCTGGAGTGGAGTGGCCAGATCTCAGCTCACTGCAAGCTCCGCCTCCCGGGTTCACACCATTCTCCTGCCTCAGCCTCCCGAGTAGCTGGGACTACAGGCGCCGCCACCTCGCCCGGCTAGTTTTTTGTATTTTTTAGTAGAGACGGGGTTTCACCGTGTTAGCCAGGATGGTCTCGATCTCCTGACCTCATGATCCGCCCGCCTCGGCCTCCCAAAGTGCTGGGATTACAAGCTTGTGCCACCACGCCCGGCCAGGCCTTTGGGTTTCAAACCCAAGTATCCTACCCAAGGATGAGTATCTACGGTGAAGGTTTGCGTGTGAAATAATGCACGTTGTTATTCATGTAAACCTTGTCACATTCCACTTCAGCAGATCTACATGGGGGAGTAGTTTTTAGTGTTAACGTTTTCTGCTGGGGGGTGAAAGGAATTGTGTGAACTCCTGGAACTGACACTGCTGCTTGCTCGCCTAATTCCTCCTGAACGCGAGCCTGCCCTTCCCCACAAGGAACAGCTGGGCCTGAGCATAGTTTTTGTTTCATCACAAGACGTTAAAATGTCGTTAGAGTGCATTCTGTTAAAATCTATGTACCATCAAGGGAAATTTCTCTGGGCCTAAGAACAATTTGCAGGGTACTTGAAAGCCATTGTTCTATTAAGGACATGGAATAGCTATAACATTCTGAGTACAACTCTCCTATAAATGCTTGGAAGGAAATCAGTAACTGTTAATGAAACAAACATCAAGAAATCAAATACTTACAGAGATCCTGACTTTGTGTTTTGCTTTATATTGTGTTTATTTGCACCATCTTTTAGAGCAATGAAGACAAAGCAATTTTTTTTTTGTTAAAGAGAATGCAAATATTTTGAGAGGCTTTCAAAATACGATTTCAAACAGATTTTAGGAAAGGGATGATGGCATAGAGTTGAAGTTGTGGTTTTGTATTTATTTAAGAGTTATTTTTTAGTCAGTTTATCCAGCATTCATTTTATAGCAGCTATGCTAGTCCACTTCTGGTCCTAAATCTCTGTGGGCTCTCCATTTTCTATGGAATGAAGTTCAGAATTCCAGGCAGACAAGTTCAGAACAATACCCTGTGTGAACCTGACTTCACGCCTTTGCTCGTGCTCTGTCCACAGTCTGAAGTGCGCTCACATTTCTTTCTGTCACATATTCAGGAGTCAAAGACATCAGTCTTGTTGACATCAGTCAACAGGACGAAAAGCACTGTCTTCCATAAGCTTAAGTTTGTGAATACATGGGGGTGGGGGCTGATTTTACCGCAGATGTACATGTAACCACTATGCGTGGTTGAGGCTTGTTCAGGGCTGTTCTATCCATCAGACAGCCGAGGCGTAGGGCTCAGAACCTGTTCGAGTTTCAGGAACCTACCATGCTCTTTGAGACTTGAAAAAAAAAAAAACATATTCATAGGCTCCAAAAATTAGGGAGCAGGAAATTAATTTCGTTTCTGCATAATGAAATTAATAAATATTTAAAACCCTGTAAAATGCATATCCCTCTTAACCGTTAAGTTTAGTAAGCACAGTAAGTTTATTATCCTTAGAAACAACTTGCAGCCTCTCTTATATCTCAAGTTACACAATGATTGCTCAGGGGGCGTAAGTCATTTCTAAATAAAATGAAAATTTCAGAGCAAAATTCTCAAACTCCTTTCAAACATTTTACAGGAAAACATTACATACAATGTGGTGTGAGAATGTGCTTTAGCGTGTTTGTTCTGATGTGAGGAGGGGTCATCTGGCTGGAGCAATCGAGAAAGGCTTCATGTTGGAGATGGACGAACAACAGGCCTTTGAGGATGGGAGGGTCTTGAATGGACAGAACTGCCGAGAATCTGATTTGGACAGAGGGAGTGGCACATGCCAAGGCTCAGGTCCAACACTGTGTGCAGGGACCAACCACCCAGTTTGGAGGGCCACGTGCATTGTGCAGAGATACGGAACCTGCGTTTGAATTCTGGCTTTGCAACCTACCGGTGAGGCCTTGTGCAGGATATTTCATATGTTGAGATTGTCTCTTCATCTGTCATAGAAGAAGGCTAATATTTTCTTTGGGGGATTAGGGTTCGTGAAACATGTACAATGCAGCATATTGCCTGACCCATCTCGGGTGCGTAAAAGGTCAGGGCTCACCTTCACTTTGGCAGGAGAGTCATGAGCTGTCAGCCTTGAATTGTATTGATGGGAGTCGTGGGCTGTCAGCCTTGAAAGAGTGTGTGAGCCCATTTTTGCTTGTTGTTGATCAAACGAATGTTATTTTTACAATTCACTGATCCTGTTCAAAATTCACTTTTAAACGTTCAAATGGATATCAGAAAATAAGAGTTTAAATGTGGCTTCCTACCTTCTACATTTAAAAGTCTTATTTTCTGGTTCCTTGTAAATGTCACTTTGTAGTTCATGTGATGGTGTGTGAGTGTGTGCGTGTGCACACGTGCGTGGGTGGGTCTGCATGCTCCCACTTGGTTGCACCGTTTCCTTTTCTTCTATCACAGCATCTTACTTTACCCTGGAATTCCTAGCCAGAACATAGTTTGGGGACTCTGCAGCTCATCCTCCTCAGTAACCTCCTCCCATCTGTTTTTCTCACTTCTGATTGCTCACAGATTTTCTGGGTGGTCCATCTGCAAACTAAATGATGGTGGCGTGCCGCTCTCTGCACGGAGACTGTGCTGTCCTGCTTGGCCTCCTGAGCTGCCTCACAATTGTTCTTTTACCACCTTTGCTTTCTTCTTTCACACCTGCTTAGATTCCTGAGGGGTGGAGGGCAGAGGCTTCTTCTCCAGCTCTGTCCTCCCTTCTAAAGATCTTATAGACCCCGCCTCTTTGAGGGGTCCTGAGTGTTTTTGTCTCTTCTCACCCCTCCCTGTTCCTTCTTTCCTACCCTCATCTGATCTGTCAGCTGATTTGTGTATCTCTCTAGCTGTTACCCGCACAGGAAGCTCTGTCAATATTTGCTGACTGACTGGCTGGCAATACCAAAGTCTAGTGCGGTGGTAGTGAGGAAAGGACGGTGACTTCAGCGCCAGATGAGTTGACACACTGGCGCCTGGTGTGTCAGCTCGTGTGTCACATGTGCACAAAGTGGCCACAGAGAGATGCTGTCAGTCACCGGGCCTCCAGGGAGGGACAGTCTATCTCATTGCTTAAGAGTACAGCTAACATAGACTCACACATGGAGAGGCATTTGTGACGTAAGATTAGCAAATCCTATCCTTGCAAAGATGCACAGGCCAGGAGCCCGTCCTCCCTGAAGCCCGCCGTCTTTCCTGCCTTCCTGTGCCAGCCAAGCCGGGGCACCCCTGGGGGTCCTCAGCATCCCTAACCCCGGGGGCTTACTCAGCTCAGTCCTGACAGCATTGCTTAGGGCCCCTTAAGGGACATTCTGCCAGGTTCTGAAACCCAGGTCCAAGTCACTGGCAAATGTTCTAGCAGTTTTTCTTAGGAATGTAATCACAGGAAGTAGAACAAAAAAAGTCTTTCTGCATTAATCTTTTTAGAAAACCCTCTTGTGCCAAATTCACAATTACAATTTTGAAATTGTAGCCAGGGATTCTAAGTTTCTCTCTGCGCCTTGTATTCATTCAATAAAATATTTTCATCTAACATTTTGTTGAACTTGTCTAAGCCCCATACGTTTATACTATTTTGATAAAGTTAAATTGTCATGAACACGCTTCTGCACTTTCTCATTAGTAAATCTTGTCTCCCAGAATCAACCTGTGGAATTGATACTTTAATAAGCCTGTTCTCATGAAGAAGAAGATAATGAGAAAGGGTGAGATGAGGGAATTAGATATCCAAAAGCAGAGTGAAGAAAGTGCTTTAGGGAGTAAATAAAAATGTGTGTCTTGATTTTAGTTTGTTCTTCTTGAAGGATTGTTTTTCACGATGTGGTGTTTGTGCACCTCATAGACACTGGACACATGTGACGATTTGGGTTGATCCGAATACCTTTTCCCAAACTCTTCCCAGTAATCCCTACCCGGGGAAGCAGGAAGCCCCCTGTACCGCACATGAAATAGTCTACCCTGCATATCGTTATTCTGAGTGTCTCAACAACGAGGAGCTAAATGGAAGAAAATTCCTTGTCTTTAATGTCTTGGTAATATCTTTCCCTTCTTTATTCCTGAAGTGTAAGCCATGCAAATTTCTTTCCTGGTGAAAGAAAATCTATCTTTGGCCACTCACCTTTACAGATATAACATAAACCGATGACGGCAGGTAAGATGACAGACTTTTGTTCCTTAATGTATTTTGGAGTGAGATAAGCGGTTGCCCTGTAATATTTTAGGTACAATGGCAAGCAAGAAAGAAAAGGGGGAATATATTTGTTGAAAACATCTAGTTTTTGAGGTATGCGTAGCCTGAATAAACAAGGAGAGCTTGTTCTATTTCTAGATCGCCTTTCACTGCCTTCATCCCAGTTGGTGGGAGTGGGGTGGGAGTGGGGTGGGGTGGGGTGGGAGTGGGGTGGGGTGGGGTGGGCCCGGGGCTGGTTTTCTCCATTGTCAAGGGCAAACAGACCCAACTGCTGCCCCTGCCTTCGCCAGGAAGGCGGTGGATTATCTTCCCCTTAAGTGCTTTCCCTGGGTGTAGCTTACGCTGTGACTTTGGTGAAGGTAGCTGTGTGGCTGGTCTTAAACCTTCTGGCGAGCCATCGCCTCGTCTCCCTTCAGTTTTGTGTTCTGTGAACATGTGTGCATGGCCCTGTGACCCAGGGTAATCTGGACGGCCCATCACCGCCAGGGAATTCAGGAGGGAAACCTGACTCTCTCCTCCGCCCAGGCGCCGCGGCCGCTTGCTCTGCGGCTTCCATTTCATCCAGGCTGCCTCTAAACAGACAGGGCCCTGGTCACAGCCTTGGACAGGTGGCCAGGGATCCTAATGGAGCTCTCTCTGCCGAAGAATAGGGACGGAGCCTGAAGCACAGCAGCAGGATTTCAAACAAACCCAAGATTGTTCCTCCACTCCAGGCAGTGCTCTCGAGTGCTCCAAACTAAACAACACAAACTCCCCAATGCATTCTGAGTGAGTACTCAACTCAGAAATACCTGCCATGCTTTGATCTTTAACAGAAATCCTTTGATCTTTAAAACAGCATTGAGAAAGCTGTTTGGAATCATCACACCTCTAAGTCAAAACCAGTCCCACTGCCAGGCTGAACGTGACGCTGAGCTAGCCTGAGGCAGGAGGGACGCTGGCCTTTTGCATGGGACTACGACGTTGCCTGCTTTAGGACGCTGTCACTTCAGGAAATCGGTTTTCTCACAGTACTGGCCGTTGGCAGTGCACGTGTGGTGCGTCTTCCTTTTGCTTTCGCCCCACCTCTCCCACGCTTTCCTCCTAAAATACCTATTATTGGCTTTTTGCTAGCCAAAAGGATAGGAAATTAGGGCATCATTTCAGCAAACCTCTCCAGGCCAGGTGGCAAATGTCTGCTTCCAGCACCTGGTGGAGATTTATTTTCCTTCCAGCTGCATTTTTTCCACGACTCTGTCATGAAGCAGAGAAACGAGTGCAGACGGTGAAGACGGACGACATGAGCTGGGCTCTAGCTTAGCTGTGTGGCCTTGGCTGGGTTATTCACTTCTCTGAACTTCAGTTTTCTCATCATACATTTGCTTGGAGGTTTAAATAAATAATGCAGATTAGGGCCAGGCGCGGTGGCTCACGCCTGTAATCCCAGCACTTCGGGCGCCCGAGACCGGCGGATCACGAGGTCAGGAGATCGAGACCATCCTGGCTAACACGGTGAAACCCCGTCTCTACTAAAAAATACAAAAAACTAGCCAGGCAAGGTGGTGGGCGCCTGTAGTCCCAGCTACTCGGGAGGCTGAGGCAGGAGAATGGCGTGAACCCGGGAGGCGGAGCTTGCAGTGAGCTGAGATCCGGCCACTGCACTCCAGCCTGGGCGACAGAGCGAGACTCCGTCTCAAAATAAATAAATAAATAATGCAGATTAAATCTATAGCATATGTAGATGTTCAGGAAGCGTCCCCTAACTGAAAAGCTGCATAACAAGTACATTTCACTGGCCATGTTCACCATCTAACATGTGAGCCTGGGGAAGATGCCAATACAGCAGGCTCTCCGAGTTGCCTCGTCGGGGTGCGCCCCCGAGTCTGAGGTAAAAGGGAGAATCTAACAGAATCCCAGGCACGTGGGAGTGGTGTGGACGATCGGTCATGGTGAATGTTGGATGGGGGCTTGGAGTAAACTCTAGTGAGTTCTGAATCTTGTGGTCTCCTCAAGACAGCCTTTGGATCACGGCTTCAAGGAGCTCCTCTTTGTGAAGACGACAGTGTAGCCAGCCCAGGCTGTCCCTTCTGCCCCAGGGTCTCCGGCCGGCCTGCCCTGTCCATCTGAGCTGCGGTCTGTCGGTACCGTCTATGCCGGCCCTCACCACTCCTCCCAAGAACCAGCCCTTCCTGCAGCGTCTCCTGCTCCATCGGGATGAATTGTTCCCACACTGCAGACTCCTTCTTGGTGTCCGCACTGTCCCCTCGTGTCCTGAGCATCCCTGGGTGCCAGGTCTCGACGTCTTCCCAGCATCTGTGCAGTTGTCCCCCCGGTCCCCTGCTGTGGTGCCCGTCCCTCTTCACCCACCGTCCCACAGCTGAGGACATCCTTTGTGAAGCGCAGCCTCATCATGCCACCTTCTGCCCTCAGCCCACCACCTGCTGAGCCAGTGCAGACCAGAGCCACAGTGATTTCCGCCTCTGCTTCTCTTCTGACGTGTACGACCTTCAGCCTCCACCTCCCCTGTCCTCCCCACACTGTGCCCTTCTGTGGTTGACGCTACCCTTGGCCCTTCTTGATTGACTGGTTTTATGTGACAGTGTCGCACTGTGTCCCAAGCACTGGACCACGCGTGGGCTACTCAGGGGCAGCAAGACAGGCCTTGTCCTGGGAACAAATGCCGTCCACCTCAGGACACACTCTCTGATGTCACCAGCTTCCCTGCTGTGCTGATGGCAGCCTGGGCTTCCCTTAAAACACTCATTTTACAAGTTTTATTTTCATTCTTCAAATATTCAAGCATATATGGTGGTAGGGAGATGAGCACAATAAGGTCTTATGAAATCATTGCCCAGATCCAATCATTATCAAGATTCTGCTTCATCTCGCCCCTTCTGCTCAGAGCCTTTCTTTCCAGAAACATAAAGCGAATCCCAGGCATCACGACAGTCCACCTACGCTTTAGGGGGCATCTCTAAACATTCCACGAGACTTTATAACATATGTGATACACAACATGCTTGTTCGTGTTATTAAATGTGAAAGTCCAGTCCCCATGCTCACATCTAACCAGTGAATAATAATTCCTTGGTGTCAAACACCCAGTCCATAAAAACACTCTCTGGATGCCTCAGCCCTGCTTTTTCGGATTGGTTGATTGGTGTTAGGATCTGGGCAAGGTTCACACATAACATTTGGTTTCTGTGTTCCTCAAGTTCCTCCGAATCTGGAGAACCTTCTCTTGTTTTTTTGTTTTGTTTTTAAGATACAGGGCCCCATTAGGTTGCCCAAGCTGGGCTTGAGTTCCTGGACTTGCTCCATCTTCCTGCCTCAGCCTCCCAAGTAGCTGGGATTACAGGGAAGTGCCACCATGCCGAGACCTGTCTTCCTGGTTTTTAATGCCATGGATTTATTCATTATGCTCCACTGTAGTTTTTTTTTTTTTTTTTTTTTTTAATCATAACACTGATCCCCACATGCAGCAAATGAAAGTTTCCTCATGTGCAGAAAAGGTGATGAGGACTCAGAGAGATGGAGTCATGTCTGCTCATTGTCCTCATGTGTCACCCAACTAAAGAGAGGCAAACCGGCATCTTCTTACTTCAGGCCTCTTTCCACCAAGCCAAGACATGGAGAGCCACCCAAATGCTTGCATTTGCAATTACGTCTTTATTAGAGAGACTGGAAAGCCACGGAGCCCTCAGACAGACCAGGAGGGGTGCTAACCTTCTGGTAGGGTCTGATGAAGAGGGTCACAGTCTGCTGGCTGATGAAGCTTCGTGCAGAGTCCGAGGAAGCTAGAGAATTGTAGTTGCACGTTGTTGACTTTTAGATCCCTCCATGTAGGAAGAACATGGACCAAGCAGAGAAATCATACCCACCTCCCCCCCAAGAAATGCTGAAGCCAAACCAGTGGACAAATTCAGAGCAAATACAGGGAAAGGAGTGCGTGAGAGAGGCTCATTTTGTTTGTTTGTTTGTTTGTTTGAGATGGAGTCTCGCTCTATTGCCCAGGCTGGAGTGCAGTGGCGCGACCTTGGCTCACGCAACCTCTGCCTCCCGGGTTCAAGCAATTCTGTGCCTCAGCCTCCTGAGTAGCTGAGATTACAGTTGCCCACCACCACGCCCGGCTAATTTTTGTATTTTTTGTAGAGACGGGGTTTCACCTTCTTGGCCAGGCTGGTCTTGAACTCCTGACCCTGTGATCCCTGCCCCCGCCCCCCGCCCACCTCCCAAAGTGCTAGGATTCAAGGCTTGAACTACGGCTCCCAGCCGTGGCTCACGTTTTGATATGGCTCAGAAAAGAGAAGCCTTGCTAAAGAAGCCAATTTCCACCCACAGTCACCTTCATGGAGCCTAGTATGGTCTATGAAAGAAATTAATTGAATGCATTTAATCTTGTAGAGCGAAGAACCTTGGGCAAAGCCTAATGCCGCAAACATTTTAGTTGAGACAACAGCAAGAGTTCTTAGGAGAACAGCTGGAGAGCCAAGGACGCTCCCAGGCAAAGCCAGTGGAAGCTCTCGCCTTGCCGACAAATACTCGCGACAGGTCAGGAAATGCATTAGTGGAACAAAGGGAGTGAATGGGGCAGGAAATTACCGAAAGACTGCCCGCGTGACCCAGCCGGGCTTCTGGGGACTGTTTGCATCCACAGGAAGGAGAGGAGGAGGCAAATAAACTCTTCAGAAAGTAAAACACCTCATTAGCATTTAGTTAATGCCTAAGCTGCCTGTGTCAACTAAAAATAATTGATTCTCTGTTATTTTAAGAATGTTAAATTCCAAGAGCCTGTTGTTGTTGTTGTTCTTATGGACCGATGTTTAATAATTAGAAATTTTTTAAATTAAATACCAGATGTTATTTATTGTTAAGCTTCTTGTTCAGCTTTAAAACGGTGCTGCAGCTGTATCAGAAATCTAATCAGGAGCTTAGCTGCTTGCTCAGTGCTGTGATGAAGAGTGCGGCATCTTTAGGAAATGCCTGGAGAGAAAATGGGAAGACGTGTCCTCGTGAGGGAGGGAGGTAAGCCTGGAGGAACCATCGGTGTTAGTGGTTTGCTGGTAACACAGCCTCAGGCTGTATTTCCACGATGACTTGAGTACATTTCCTTTTTTGAATTATGACTTAAATTAGTTCCATGTCAACTTTCTGTATTTGCCAACAAGACTTTTCTTCAAGAACCATTTTTACTGATGAATTTATTGTCCGTTCCGAACAAAACTAGTGTGGACAGCTCGCTGTTTCCCTTTTTAAGTGGTAAGGAAATATTTTAATCCCTTTTGGGGAAAAAGTTTTATTTAACCCACTTGAGCAGCAACAGAAACATTTAAAGGCAGAGTTGCAAAAAAAAGAAAAAAAATTGCCGTTGTATAGGTCGCGTAATTTGAATAATGACATTATACATTCCAGGCAGGGATTAGTTCTTCAGGAGGGTCTGGGATCTCTTTGCTAATCGCTTTTCTCCTGCGTTATCGGTGAGTTGTTTGCTTTTCCCTTGGGCTTCCCGTTTTGCCTACCTCCAACTGTGACTGATCTCTGAGAGTAAGACATTCCAGCCTGAAAACAAACAGGCAGGTTCACCCAATCTGAAACTGAGTTACAGGTTAGATGTTAACTGAGAATGACCGGATTCTACTGTTCATTTCTTGACTAACCTCTCCCTAAATTCTGACAAAGGCGTAGAGGAGAAGTGTAGACTCCCAGGCACCCCAGCATTCAGGGTTAAAATGACTTTGTAGTGCATCTGAGAGAACTGCTGGATCCCCGGGACGTACTGGACTGTTAGAGGGGGAAAGAAGCCTGGGGAGAAATGCTGGGTGTTTTCCAGTCATATTTGATGGCTGCTTTTGCACACTACAGCACACAGCGTGTCCTCCCAGGCCCCTGACGTGGTCTCTGTGGTAAGGTACACTAGTTCTGTGTCTAGAGCCAGCCCTTGGAAAGCCAGTCAAGGACCCGTTAGATCACGGGTGAATGACATCATTGACCTTGTGGTTGAGAGGAACGTGGAGAATATGTAAAAGTTATCAGTAAGAGATGGTCATTGTAGTAGGAATCACTGCATTTAGCAATAGATGTGTTGGATTTTTGGAGACGTTTCTCTGTTAACAGGAGCAGAAAAAAAAATTATTCTTGGGTTTAAAAAAACCTGGCATGGGTCTCAGGCTGGTGTCCCTAAGAGGAAATTCTGTAGACCAGGACACGTGATTGACTGTCACACAGCCTGGATTGTTAGTGATTCAGTGAGTCCCAGTTAAGTCTTCCTTTTCTAATAGGGCAGTGATAATATGATTATTCAGTGTTTATTCTCTTTCTCTGGCAATTAGGATTGGCTCAAGGCCCCTTAGGTGGTGGTAATTGGGACTTCACAGTCACTAATGAGTAAACATGTTGGCCTCATAGCAAATAGAACCAGTGATTGGCCTAATGTGGGGCGAGTCATTTATGTATCCATGCAACTGACATTTATTAAAAGCGGAGGAAGTGCCAGGCCGGACCCCGGCCTAGAATAAGAGAGGGAATTCCTACTGCGTTAGGGCTCACCTGGTAGTGGGAGACAGTGAGTGGTGGCTCTTAGGAGGAAAATGAAGCAGACGACATAATGGGCAGTGAATGGCTGGGCTGGAGCAGTCAGGGAAGCCTCCTAAGATGACAGTGTCAGGGAAGAAAAAAGTAATGTCTTTTCCTCATGCATTACAAGGCTCATGGCTGACACTCCTGTAACAACAGAGTAATCAGAGAAAAGCATAACAGACTGACTTGTCAAAGTTTTATGCGATATGGGAGCCTTCAGAAGTGAAGACCCAAAGACCCAGGGAAAAACGTATGTATTTTTATGCCAATGAAAAACGGACAGTCATGCGAAAAGGTGATTGGACAAAAAGGGGGTAATTTATCAAGCGTGGGGAACTCAGCAAGACCTGTCTGTTGGGACTGCGGGCCCCTCTGCGCAGCCCTCTTTCCCGCTCGGGGTGGGGCAGGACCGCTCCGGAACGCAGACCTCCTCTCAGGGGAGCTCCTTCATGACCATGCTTCCCACTGAAGGGTAGGGAGGGTCAGAGCAACCCTCTTGCTTCTGAGGCCCTCTCAGTCTCCTTCAGTTCACAGTGCTCAGGATCATGTTTTCCGAGCCATGACAATCTTTAAACTGAGACCTAAACAGGCACTCAACCAAGAGAGGGTCTGGGGAAGGAACGTTCCAGGCCCCAAAATTTGATAGGAAGGCCTGCAGGGGGAGTGGGAGAGACGCTCGGTGTGACCAGTGCCTGGGAAATGCATGACAAAGTCATCTAAGAGATCTAAGAGGCAGCAGGAGCCAGATCACACGGGCGTTTGTGAGCAGGGCATTGAATTGTAGCCACCAGGAAACATTTCCGTGGGAGGAGTTTAAGCAAGGAACATACATGACACAAATTTTTAGAATGTGTGATTGCCATAGCACTTAAAAGCCATAAAATCCCATTCTCAGATTTAAAAACTGAGTAAAATCTCTAGCCAGGCACAGTGGCACGCACCTGTATTCCCAGCTACTCAAGAGGCTGAGGCAGGAGGATCACCTGGGTCCAGGAGTTTGAGGCTGCGGTGAACCGTGATTACACCTGTGAACAGCCACTGCACTCCAGCCTGGGCAACACAGCAAGACCTGGTTTCTAAAAATAAAAAGTTAAGTAAAACCTCAATACTGTATATAAAACATACACAAAATTAGGATGAATTTGTGATGTATGTTCAAGTTAAGACATTTATTGTTTTAAAGTCAATTAGCATTAGCAATGAGGTGATTTTTCAAAATGATAAAAATTAGAAGTGAGTGTTAGGGAAGACAGTTTCCCTTATATCATCTCTGTATTTAGTTTACTTTTGCTTTGTTTTGGGTTGTGTTGAGAAAAGCCTTGAGGGATAAAGATTAGTTGCCGAGTTTGTGTTTTCATAGTTTGCCTTGTGACCTCAGACTTTCTCATTTTTGTTCTTGATTATATTTAACTGTTGCTTAAATATACAAGTCATATAAAGAAAGAACCAACAGTTTGTGTACATGCTCTCTCTGAAATCAAAATAGCCTCATGTGATGATTGTTCTCTTCTTATGTGACTGACTTATGCAGATAGGAACATGGATCAGGTAATATACTTTGTGAGAATGAGCTAGTTGCCAGTATTATTTTATGTGAGCGGACACGTAAGAATGCTTGTTTGAAAAATAGCAATATGTAATTACAATTACTAATTACTAATCAGTGACCTATTTGTAAGACCAAAAATAAGAACCTTTATTTAATCTGAGATCCTGACAGAAGCAAGTTAACTTGAAAATATCTGTGGATTTCAATATATTAAGATTTTATGTGTATTATATGAAACAATTCATATATTCTTATACTAATTAAATATGTTTAAAAAATATTCAATGTATGAAAAATGCACTTTAAAAACCAGTGGCTGAAAGAATAGTAAACAGCACTGTAACCCTAAAAGCTTGCATTAACTTTATATTTTAATTTAGTCACAACATCCAGATGCATACGTTCTTCAAAAAATGTGAGGTCTTTCTTAAGAATAGACAGTTTTGAGAGAGTAAGGCACATTTAATTATTTAATATTATACATTTACTTTTGGAACATAAAATGAGGAATTTAAAATGTTAATGATTTTAAAGGTATAATTTAAGAGTTTTACATGTCCTCACTGAGTTTACTGATAAATACAACTTTTCATTACTAGTGGAATCAAAAATTTTTAGTTCTCCCATATCTATTTTTTTGGCTGGTTCATCAGAAATACCCAAAGATCTTAGATGGGAGAAATTTTAGATTCTTAAGGTATTTCTAGAATGATGGTGGTTTTGTTTCTCAAAGCATTGATCTGTCGCCCAGACCTTTTGCCCTTCTTGCTCTGTCTCACCTATTCAAAAAGCACTTGCTTTTTAAAAAAGAACTGAGGACAGGAACCGGCTGAATACACTTTTGTCATATGGAACTTTGGGCTTATTGTCTAAGCTATCATCTTTTCACCATCCTCACAAATCTGTTGAAAACTGAAGACTTGTCCAAGTTGTCACAGACTGGAGACAAATTCCTTTTGCATGTTCCCAATTTATGCACAGTGCCTTTCACATGATGCAGAAGATTGCAGACATGAAAGCACTCAAAAGCAGAGAGACACCGGGGCTGGGTCGGACACAAGCTTGCTGCCATGTCGCTGCACAAACTGGTTGTACTCTGTGATCAAACATCTAAAGATATTCTGTGCACTGGAGCATCTGAGACACAATGACATTTCAAAATAAAATCCAAGTGAGCTTTCGTATTTGATAACCCGGAGAAATGCAGTGGCCACACATTTCTGCTCCATTTTGGCCTCTGCTTCTTGGACCCATACACTATGTGATTGCAGTGCGGCCAGCTGGAGATAACACTTCTGCTGTGTCCTCAAGGTTTTTCACTTTAGTTTCTTTGATACTTGGAAATGGAAATACACCTATGCCCTCAAAAACAATTTATTAATCTTTGTAACTGGACAGTTTTGCAAGGAATATCTACAAAGTGCACCATTTGATTCCGGGTAAATAAATTTCTTTCTATGGATCTTCAGGCAATTCTTCCATTAGGCGTAGCAGACATCCTCATCTATGTGCCTCAGATTCTCTGTTCTTTTTGTTCCGTATAGGATGTCTTTTTCTTCTTCCTTTTTATGTAATATTCTCAAAGGATATAACCACATCATTCCATCAAGTTTACTTCGTTTGTGTCAATGTATTATTCTTGCATTTGCTTCTTTCTGGAACACAGCAGTTTATACCATGCATAGGTTTCATGTTTTCTGACTTTAGTTCTTTCGTAGCTCTGTTAGAGTGAGTCCAACTTATGACATCATTAGCAATGTTGTGTAGGCTCTGGGACGCACCTTCTGTGTGTTTGCTTTGATTTTCTGTGCTGCCTTCATGACAGTGTCCCCAGAAAATAATTTTACATTCCTAAAAACTGATATATATTCAGCAACATTTCTCATTCACTTACACGATGAAGAACAACAGCAAAAGAAAATGAAGTTACAACAGCACATGAAAAACCAGATCATAGAGTTAGCAGTAGAGTTTGTATTTGTTCCCCCAAAACTTTGTTCGCCCACCTGAGAGCAGCACAGAACATAATGCACCCGTTTTTGTCTTCTACAAACCATTACCCATTGACATTCTAATCCTTAAAAAAAATCACACATAATACCTGCTGAGCAAGTAGCATTATAAGTTTTTTTAAATGCCTGTGAGTAGGCATATCCTATTGTAGAGAATCATGTTCTAAAAGTAGATTTCCTTTAGAGAACTTTGGTGAGTTTTCTTCTTAATCTTCAGGGGTCAACTTGGATCAAACTAGGGCTTCTGAGAATTTTCCAGGCATGGTTCCTCTCCTGTAGTTGTTAACTGAAAGACGTATTTATTGTCATCCTTTATGGTGATGCGAATCCAGGCAAAAGCACGTATCAAACCCTTACGATTTGCCAGAGGTCAAGCGAAGCAGCGAAGAAACAGAGAAACAGTAAGGTAATGATGACAAATGGTAGACACAGAATGAGAACACAATGTGAAAAGCATTTTAATAAAGCGATGAGTGACATTCCAGAGAGCCCAGGGAAGATTAGAATTACAGAGCAGGTAGTGAAGCAGGGGACGAGAATGACACAGCTGATGTAAAGAGTTATCTGGAGCTGGGGTGCAGTGGCTCACACCTGTCATCCAAGCACTTTGGGAGGCCGAGGCAGGAGAGAGACTTGAGGCCAGGAGTTCAAGACTAGCCTAGACAACATAAGGAGACCCCCATCTCTACAAAAGTTTTTTTAAAAATTAGCCAGGTGTGGTGGTACGTGCCTGTGGTCCCAGTTACTTAAGAGGCTGAGGCATGGGGATCGTCTGAGCCCAGGAGTTCCAGGCTGCAGTGAGCCATGATCACACCACTGCACTTCAGCCTCGGTGACAGAGCAAGAAACCGTCTCAGAAAAAAAAAAAAAGTTATCTGGGAATAATGAAAAGTTTGGTATGATGAGGCTGAGAGTCCAGAAAGGTGCTAAGAGGGTAGGTTGGGGCTGGGCCTGGTGGCTCATGCATATAATCCCAGCACTTTGGGAGACGAAGGCAGTCAGATCACTTGAGGTCAGGAGTTCAAGACCAGCCTGGTCAACATGGTGAAGCCCTGCCTCTACTAAAAATACAAAAATTAGCCAAGTGGTGGCACACACCTGTAATCCCAGCTACTTGGGAGGCTGAGGCACAAAAATTGCTTGACCCGGGAGGTGGAGCCTGGCCAACAGAGTGAGACTCCATCTCAAAAACAAAAAGAGGTTAGGTTGGATAAGTAAGTGAAGGCCAAATCATAAGACCTGTGATGAAGTTGAGGCTGTATTCTGTAAGCCACGAAGAGTCATCAAAAGCCTCACTTGTAAGAACTAGTTATTGAATGAGAGCCTGTGAGTAGAGAACATTTGCCACTTGGCCTTTGCTTTATCAAGATCTTGGCAGCATGACCATGCAGAAACAAAGGGATGTGTCACCAGGATTCCTTTCTCATGCAGGGCTGTGTTAGGACACACATATTTCATTAGAGATTGTTTGGAAAGTCACCTCTCACCCCCACTCTAGAACAATTTACATTAGAGAAAGGTTTTTTTACACTGGCCTCACACACACCCTTTGGAGGAGAAATGAAAAGCTGTAGGTTAACAACCGTCTTACACATAAGAATGGAGGAACCAAATATGCAAATTTAGAATGACATTACATTGGGCTGACGGTAAAGTACCCTCCATCCCCAGAGCACTGCTAATGCGGAGAATGTGGTTTGTTATACAAGACCTACTGGGTAGCTGTTTATTTAGTAGAAATAGTGTATGCTGGTTACAAGAATGGAAAAGAGAATAAAACTAAAATTACTATTATCAATTACATCCAAAAGGCACACAAAAAAATAACCACAAGGTGTATATCTCAAGGTCAGAATGCCGAAATAAAGAGCCAAGTTCGTTCTTTCTTCTCCATCTCCTTTCAGTTCATTCTCCCTGCTGTCACCCCACGCATATACTCATGCTTCCTTAAAGTCTGTCCTTGGGCCAGTGGTTCTTAAATAACTCTTATGTCAGTAGAGGATGCTTTCAGTTGCCAATACCAGAGACCCCACTTCAAACTTATCTTCAGGATTGGAGAAGCACCTAGCTTGTTTAATTGGAACGTCCTGCTCAGGGGCAGTCATGGTCGATCGATCCCTCGCCAGAATGTTATCAGAGGCCCACCAGTCTCTTCCCATCTTTTCACTTTGCCCCCAGTGCTTTATACTGAGTCTGGTCCATGGCCCTTGTGGAAATGACAGGAAGGTGACCCAAAGTAATGGGGACTATGGGCATCCTTGTTCACCAGTGGAGAGGGGGTGTTTGCCCCTGACAACCAACTGACCAAAGTTACTGTTCGCCTTGCCGGGACCACCCTGAGCCAATCCCTACAGTCCGGGAAATACCACGGTGAATTGGTTTAGACTTGGATTACCAAAACCCATCCGTGTAGGAAGATTGGGGCGGGGGTGTCACTGTGGCTATACATGCTCTTCAACAAGGAGGGAAGAAATGGATGTCGGAGAGAATATTCACATGTCTCCTTCAGGCCTCTGAGAGTCTCATAAGAGCAATGTGCTATCTCCCTGTGCGTTAATTTTGCATTTGATTTTTGGAGGATTCACTAACCCACTGAGGACTGTCATTCTTTTTTTTTTTCTTCAGCTTCATTGAGGTATAATTGACAAATAAAAATTGTATATATTCGAGGTGTACAACAGATGGTTTGATATATGTGTACGTTGGGAAATGATTGCCACGACCAAGCTAAATAACTTATCCATCACTTCACAGTTACCCTCACGTGTGTGGAGAGAACACTTAAGATCTACTCACAGCACATTTCAAGTATACCAATACATTGTTATTAACTATAATCACCGTGCTGTACATTAGCTCTCCAGAACTTACTCATCTTGAAAGGACACAAAGATAGATGTGTACCCGCCCCCCACCCGCTACACCCTTGTTCTGCTCTCTAATCTTTGCACATACCAGAGATTTCGTAAGTTCTGTGAGTACCTGGTTTTCTGCACATACCAGGGATTTTGTTTTGCACATACCAGAGATTTTGTAAGTTCTGAGGCAAGGTCACAAGACGTGTTTAAGTAAGATAAACTCTTGCTGCCATAAACCTGCTCTCCCGCCTCAAAGTTTGAACCAAAATATCAGAAATGGCGGGAACCAATCATAGTTAGCCAAATCGCCTTGTTCAAACACTAGCCAATCATATATCTGATCTGTATAATAACTCTATGCCCACTTTTCTTAGACTATATAACACTGCTCGGAGCTCAGTGGGGGAGCTCTCCTGCCCGTCTCGTTTCACGAGCGAGGGAAAGTTCCAGGTTCGAACCTGTAATAAAGATCCTTGCTGCTTAGCTTTGACTCTGGACTCTGGTGGTCTTCTTCGGGGAATAAACGGTCTGGGCATAACAATCTTAAAACTGAAAGGTTATACCTTTGGCCAACTTCTTACTATTTTTCTCACTTCTCAACCCCTGGTAACCACCCTTCTCCTCTTTGTTTCTGAGTTTGACTTTTTATAGATTCACATACAAATCAGATCTTGCAGTGTTTGTCTTTCTGTGCCTGGCTTATTTGGCCTAATGTAATGTCTTCCAGGTTCGTCCTTGTTGTCACCAATGGCAAGATTTCGTGTTTTATAGCTGAATAGTATTCCATTGTGGATTTGTACCACATTTTCTTTATCCATTCCTCCGTTGATGGACACATAGGTTGATTCCGTATCTTGGTTGTTGTAAATGATGCTGCAGTGAACATGGCAATGCAGATGTCCCTTCAACATGCTGATGTTATCTCCTCTGGATGTATAGACCCAGTATGGGGATTGCTGGGTCATATGACCATTCTGTATTTTTGAATTTTTTGAGGAATCTCCATACTGTTTTCCCTAATGGCTACACCATTTTACATTCCTACCAAGACTGTAAAGAATAAGGACCATTATTTACCTTAGAAAAGCATTGCTTCCCAGAGGCAGAGGTGCACCTCATTCCTAGATTTCAGCATTCTCCGGTACTGTTTATCCATTCAGGAGGAACTGCAGTCGTCAGACACTGGAGATAAATTGCGGTTTTAAGCTTTTACTTCATAATTTTTACAGATGATCTAGAGACAGGCCAAGTAATAATTTGTAAATAATTGATTTTAAACATTCAGCTCATTCTTTAAAAAACTCATAGCCCCAATTTTTTTTTTTTCCATTGAGAAAGGACAGGGAAATGTGGCTTCCAGCTCCTGCGCCCCGGATGTTGTTATATTTTACCATGTCTTTCACATCATCCTCCCATCGTTGGTTACCGTCCATCTTTTCATAGACGGCGAGGTACCAAGAGAAAGGTAATTTAGCCAGACCTGTCGGGACAGCCTCACTTCGTGGAGCCCAGGCGAAGTTTTCCAATAACAGCTGTTCTCCCAACTGGAACATACCCACAAGCAGCAATGCCGCCAGTCATCTCATGTTGCGGTTTTAAAAGAAAGGGTTTGCCAGAAGTACTGGGCAGGTTTAGCAGCTGTTCTGCCTGGAAGAAGGAAAGGTTCTTGACCTGTGAAGGACCCTTTAGCATTGTCTATGTGCTGATCAGTTTTAAGTAAACCCTGCACTGAAGCAATGAAGAAAGACACTGGCCAAGTCAGCATGCCGTTGCCTCACTCCCCATCACCACCATGAAGCCTCCTCTTTAAACACAAGGCCCAGAGAGGATCCAAGATGTTGCCAAGACCGTCTGTAGCCACCAGCCACGCACGGGTGGGGTCATGTTTCTTAGCCCACAGCAACACAGATGATAGGCCTGGGTCTTGATCTGGACAGCCTTCACACAGCACCAGATAACCGAATGCTAATTTTCCTTTCCATTTACCTTCAATCTCAACAGTAACACAACTAAAAATAAAAAAGGCACCGTGGAATGGGTCCCGTTTGTTCCACAAAAGAACTTTTCCCCAGGTGTGGCCTCCCTTGAAAAATGGCTGCACCTTTGGCTTTCTTTGTGTGACTGACTTGCAAATCCATTAGTCACATTCACCTTTGGCTAAAGACTATGGGATAGTTTATTTATTTTGGATGATGCAGGATTTTTCAAGAGATGTTTTCATATATTTAGCCCAACTGCTTGACCAGAAGAAACAAAGTCATAAGTATCTATACAGGATTACAGAAAATGAAATTGTAGCTCCAGCTACAAAGCAGCTCAGCCAGTTCATGGAGACTTGTCACAGGTTGGCAACTGAGAAGGGTCTGCCAGAAACACTTGTATGTCCAGGTCCAGCTAAGCATATGCATGTCAGCCTCAGCCGCTGGGGTCCCCGCCTGGTCCTGTGGCATCACGTGGCTCAGATGGCGTCTTCGCTGTGAGTGTGGAGACACTGGGCACCAGCACCTGCACAGGCAGATGGTGAAAGGCCTCAACTCTCTAGTAATGAGGATGGCAGCCATATGCTTTCTCATGCATCCAGCTCAGCCTCCAACCTACAATACCATAATGATGACATGTGGGAAAGTCTAGATCCCATACCACATGCCAGTTAAAATACACGCACTGGAAAAGGGAGGGGAGCTCCGCTGCACACACATGACTTTTTTTCTATGGCCTTTTCTGCATCTACCCAGGACTTCATTGGTAATACTGCCTCCCTCCATGTGGGATGAGGTGGGAGAAGGATGATAGGAAAATACTTCCACCCGTTTGCTGTGGCAGGGCTAGACTCCAAAGTGCCCAGGACTGCTAATTCATTCACCCCTTCGTGACAGCTTATTTACCCACACCCCACCTTATTTCCAAAAGGACTCCAAGTAGCTCAAGAAAGGAATAAAGAGCTATAGTTAAAAAATAATTTCTCCAAGTCCTCTGGCTCTCTCCATGGGCTGGGCTGAACTTTGAGTGACTCACCCATGGTCTGAAGTCCAAGAAACAAATACCCTAGGCTGAGATCTGGAGGCTGTTCTATTTGCAGTTCTTACGGAGGGAGTTACTGTGTTCTCCACTGATTGGGCAGTGTGTTTTCCCAGGGAGACAGCATGAAGCAGGCACCTGCATCCACTTTATTCTTTTCCTCTTTGTGAGTCTTGCATGGGCGGTCAGCCTGTTTGTGAACTGTGGCAGGACATGGAGGTCAGCCTGTGCCAAGCACCTTGAACCCTCATTATCTTTAATTAGTGTTTAGGAGGTTAATCGGTGGCGAAGCTCATCTTTGTTTAATTACTCCAACAATTCAGTCGGGGAGTCCTTGTAGCCAGCTTTGAATTCTTCTGTTTGTTTGGATGCTTATTTGAATTTGTAAAGTTGGATGTTTATTGACCAGACCTAGACCCTGTATGCGTTGAAGAAAGTGTTAGGAAAAGAGGAGAGACAAGTATGGGGAAGGTTATTTTTATTGCAATTAATTTGCAGCCTAATGAGCCCAGAACGTTTGCAGTTTTAAAAGTGCGTCACAGTCACGTGAGAGATACCAATAATTCAAACTCGATGCAAATCTTTTTAAGCTCCAGTGAGCACATTTGTTTTATTTTTCATACAAGGATAAATTCACATTCAAATAATTAGTTGATTAAAACATATTATTAGGTCTCTACTCCATGTCTTGACATATTAGGTGCTTTGTCCAGTCACATTTAATTTTCAGTGTTGTACATAATAAAGCTATCAACCTTGGGAAATTATATTCCAGCCCAAAGGCTTTCTTCAGAAACTCTCCTTAATACCTGGCCGACATTTCCTTTTCTTTCTTTTCTAGCACCTTATGCTCATTCTCTCCTCTGTTTCTTTTCAGTGACGACCAGACGCTTTAAAGATGATCTGTATTTACCTTTTTATAAGGATCCTTCCCACCCTCCATTGCTTTCCTTCCTCCTCACTTCCACCTACTTGTTCCTTAAATGCGGCCGTTGTTCTCATGCTTCACGGAAGGGTGAACTTTGGCTGAAGTCACGATTTCCACTCAACAGGACAGTAAGTCTCAGCCACATTGTGCCTCTGTCTGCAAAGTGTCCACTGCTCTTTGGCAAAGTTAGGATGTAGCCTTGGTTATCCTTTGGCCCTGGAGATGGTGTTGTTAACAAAGCAGCTCCCTTAGAGCGGGTTTTAGAGGGTCAGCAGGCCAGCGCCTCCCTTCCCGTTCCAGGAAGAAGCGGAATCTCAGACATGGTTTCAGGGAGGTGCTCCCAGGAGCCTCTGGCAGGAGAAAGGCCTTGTGGCCCTGCCATTTCCATCTTTGTCTTCGCTTTTGTACTTTGGCCCAGTCTGTGTTGACTCTTTCATCTCTTTGCTGCTTCAGTCCTTCAACAAATAGTTTTTGAGCATCCACTGTGTACCAGGCACCGTTTTGGGTGCCAAGCATGTAACTGTTAAAAAAAAAAAAAAAAAAAAGGCAAAATTCCTGCCCTCATAGAACTTACATTCTAGTGAGGAACACAGACAGTACACACAAACGATGTCGTGAAAAGTATGACACGGAAAAGCCAAGCTAGATGTGGGTGCAGACGGTGATGAGGGGAGGGTTTCTGGGAAGCTGGTCGGGGGAGTCTGGTCCGAGTGAACTGAGGGGGAGAGACTTGTCCATGGGAAGAACATCCCAGGCTGAGGGAAAGCATATGCAAAGGCCCTGAGGCGGGAAACCGGAGTGATCCGGGAACTTGCAAGGACGGCCATTTGGCTGGAGCAGAGGGAGGGAGGGAAGCACAGTAGGAAATAGCATCGGGAGGAAGCCAGCGTCCTTGCGTTTACTGTATGATTCTGAGTAGGTAAGCAGCATGGTCCTGTTTGTGGATGTAGAATTTTAACAGAACTTTCTGCTTATAAAGCTGCATCTTTGTGGTTAACTCAGTGCTTCCCTGCTATAGTATGTTTTCTCCATTTCCCAAATGCCCCTATTTGTAAATGCACAGAGCCTAGACTATCCTTCACTTGGTTTGTGACACCCAGGCCTTTTCAACCCGTGGCACGGCATTTCGCTTGGGGCCTCTCCAGGTCAGCCAGGTGCCCTGCTAATTTATCTGTTCCTAGCAGCCCCGTGACTCCAACCTGACCTTTTCATAGGCTTGCCGACAGGACCACGGAGCTCAGCCTTGCAAGTTGTGGAATGAGGTAATGGTTTCCATATGTGCCGGGGCTGTCATTCAAATTCTTTGCCTGCTCAGCTAATGAGGTCAGAATGGCTCTGCCTGCAGTGGACAGCCTCTCCCTCGGCTAGTGTGCCTGCAGGAGATGCTGGAGGAAGTCTCCCCACCCACTTTCAAGGAAGCTTGGCGAGATAGCATTGCTCTGTGCTGCTCACAAAGGGATAACTGCAGAAACACATGAAATAAAAGGGAATAGAAGGGAAGAGACAGACTGGCTTTTTTTATTTAAACCTTTTATTTGGAGATAATTGTGGCTTCATAGGCAGTTGTAAAAAATAATAGAAAGCTCACATGTACCCTTGACTCAGTTTCTTTAATGGTAACATCTTACAAAACTATAGTGTCACAACCGGGAAACTGACATTGACACGGTCAACACAAAACACCCATCACCACAAGAACCGCTTCCCCCCCACCCTACCATTGTGCTTTTACAGCTACCCCTACTTTCTACTCACTCCTTAACTCCTGGCAACCATTGATCTGTTCTCCATTTCTGTGATTTTTGTCATTTCAAGAATGGCATATACGTGGAATCGTATAACGTGGAACCTTTTGTTAGTGACATTTTCTCTCAGCATAATTCTCTGGCGTTTCATCCAGGTTGTTGTATGTGTCCGTAGTTTCTTCCTGTTTACTGCTGAGTAATATTCCACCTCACACATGTACCACACTTTGCTTAACCATTCACCCGTTGAAGGAGATCTGGATTTCCAGTTTTTGCTCTTATAAATAAAACTAGTACAAACATTTGTTTACTGGCTTTTATGTCAATATTAGGTCTTAATTTTTCTTGGATAAATGTCCAGGAGTACAATAGCTGGGTTTATAGTAGATTCATATTTAGTTTTAGTTTTAGTTTGTTTTTTTTTTTTTTTTTTTCAATAACAACCATGTATTTAGCTCATGATTCTGTGGGTTGACAGTTTGGGCTGCACATTAGTGGAGGGTTACCTGACTTGTGTGTGTGAGAGACATAATTCAAACACATAAACTTCACCATTTTAAAGTGTATAATTCAGTGGTTTTTAGTGTTTTCACAAGGCTGTGGTATGTTTGGTTTTTAAACAAACTGCCAAGCTGTTATTCAGAGTGGGCATACCATTTTATATTTTCATCATGATGCATGAGTGATCTAGTTTTTCTATGTCCTTGCCAGCCATTCAGTGCTGTCTTTTTTTTTTTTTTTTTTTTAATTTTAGCCATTGGGATTGCTGTTTAGTGATCTCTCTTTGTGGTTTTAGTCTGCATTTTCCTAATGGTTAATGATGTTGAACATCTTTTCATGTGTTTATTTGCCAACTATAGTCTCTCTGGTGAAACATCTTTTCATGGCTTTTGACCATTTTCTAATTGGATTCTTTGTTTTGTTTTGTTTTATATTGAGTTTTGAGAGTTATTTATATATTCTAGATATTAGTTCTTTGTGAGACATATGGCTTACAAATATTTTCTCCCATTCTGTACCTTGTTCTTTCAGCTTCGTAATAGGGTCTTTCATAGAAGAAAAGTTAATTTTAGTGAAGTCCAAATATCAGTTTTTCTTCGTGAATTATGTTTTTGGTGTCAAGTCTAAGAGAACTCTGCTTAACCCTAGATTTCAAAGATACTCTCCTACTTTTTTTCCTAAAAGTTGTATAGTTTTATATTTTACTTTCAAGTATGTATGTTGAGTTAATTTTTGTGTAAGGTATGAGGCTTAGATCAATGTTCTTTTTTTTCTGTGCATATATAGTTGCTCCAGCACCATTTGTCAAAAAGGCTTTCTTCCACTGAATTGCTTTTGCACCTTCATCAGAAATCAGATGGGTATGTTTATGTGGGTCTGTTTCTGGGTTCTGTCTTCTATTCTATTCATCTGTTTATTTGGATGGCACGCTGTCTTGCTTATTGTAACTATATCATAAGTCTTGAAGTCAGATACACTGATTTCTTCCATTTCATTCTTCTTTTCCAAAATTTTAACAATTGTTCTTTTACCTTTCCATATATACTTTTTGGAATAGTCTTATCTGTAACTACAAAAAATGGTTGAGATTTTGACAGGAATTGGTTTAAATCTGTATATCAGTTTGGGGAGAATTAACATCTTTACTATGCTGTGTTTTCCAATCCATGAAAATGGCAAGTCTCTCCATTTGTTTAGATTTTCTTTAATTTCTTTCATCAGCATTGTGTAGCTTTTAGCACACAAATTTCGTATTGTGCTCTGTTTATGCCTCAGTATTTCATATATTTTTGAACAATCACAAATTGCATTGTATTTTAAATTTTTAGGATCTGTGTGTTCATTGATAATACATAGAAATACAACTGATTGGGCCGGGCGCGGTGGCTCACACCTGTAATCCCAGCACTTTGGGAGGCCGAGACGGGCGGATCACAAGGTCAGGAGATCGAGACCATCCTGGCTAACACGGTGAAACCCCGTCTCTACTAAAAGTACAAAAAAAACTAGCCAGGCGAGGTGGCGGGCGCCTGTAGTCCCAGCTACTCGGGAGGCTGAGGTTGGAGAATGGCGTAAACCCAGGAGGCGGAGCTTGTAGTGAGCCGAGTTCGCGCCACGGCACCCCAGCCTGGGTGACAGAGCAAAGACTCCGTCTCAAAAAAAAAAAAAAAAAAAAAGAAATACAACTGATTTTTGTATGTTGATCTTACATCATGTAACTTTGATGAACTAACTTATTAGTACTAGGAGTTTTATATCCATACAGAAATGTATATACATATTTATGTATGCATATGTCCATACAGAAATATATATACATATTTATGTGTGCATATATATGTATTTCTTGGGATTTTCCAGACAATCATGTCATCTGCAAATAGCTACAATTTTATTACTTCCTTTCTGGTCCCTGTATTTTTTATTTCCTTTTCCTGTGTTATTGCACTAGCTAGAACTTCTAGCACTGTGTTGAATAAAAGTGGTGAAAATGGTCATCCTTGCCTTGTTCCCAGTATTTGGGAGAAAGCATTTAACTTTCTATCATAAAGTGTGGTGCTGGCTGCAGGTTTTTTTGTAGATGCTCTTTGTCAAGTTGGGGGAGTTATTTTCTTAATTTGCTAAGAGATTTTTTGTCTGTTTTTAACTCATGAATGGGTGTTGAATTTTGTAAAATGCTTTATCTTCATGAACTGATAGGATTGTGGTTTTTTTTTTTTTCCTCGTTAGCCTGTTAACATGGTAGATTACATTGATTTCTGAATAGTGAACCATCCTTGTATCTCTGTAATCTCCACTTGGTTGTGTTGTGTAATTCTTGTTATATGTTTATGAATTGCACTTACTAATGTCAGGTTTTTTGCATCTATGTTTGTAAGGTACATTGGACTGGGGCTTTCTTTTTTTGTAATGTCTTTGTATGGACTGGTATGGTATAACAATGGCTTCATAAATAAATTGGGAAGTGCCCTTTCCTTTTCTGTTTTCTGGAAGAGATTATGTAGAACTGGTGGTAAGTCTTTAAACTTTTGGTAAAATTCTCCAGTGAGGCCATATAAATTCAATTTCCTTAATATTTAGAGAGCTATTACAATTATTTCAAATTGTGTGATTTTTGGTAGTCTTGTTTTTCGAGGAATTGGTCCATTTCATCTGGTTTGTCAAATATATGTGTAGAATTGTTTCTAGTATCCCACAGTTATCTTTTTGATATCTGCAAGGTCTGAGTAATATCTCACTTAATTCCTAATATTGGTAATGTGTGTCTTCTCTTTTTTTTTCTTTGTAAGTATTGCTAGAGGTTTGTTAATTTTATTGTTCTTTTCAAATAAGCTCTTTATTGACTTTTTTATTGTTTCTCTGTTTTTAACCCATCAATTTTTATTCTTTATGATTTCCTTCCTTCTGCTTGCTTTGGGTTTATTTTGCTCTTCTTTTCTAGTTTCTTCATGTGAGAACTTGGAATTTTTTTATTTTTTTAATATATAGATGAACTGCTGTGAATTTCCGTCTCAGCACTGTTTTAACTGTGTACACAAATTTTAGTGTATTTTCTTTTTCATTTAGTTCAGTAATTTTTATATTTGTCTTAAGGCTTTTTCTTTATCCCTTATTATTTGGAAGTGTGTTATTAATTTCCAAGTGTTTGAAGATTTTTCTGTTACCTTTTTTATTTCTAGTTTGATTCCATTGTGTTTGTAACATGTATTGTGTATAACTTTTAAGTGTGTTGAAGTTTGTTTGATGGCCCAGAATATTCTATTTCTTGTTATATATTCCATGTGCACATGGAAAGAATGTGCATTCTGTTGTTATTAGGTAGAGTGTGCCGTGAATATATCCTGTTGGTTGATGGTGTTCGGCAGTTCTTTAAATTTTATTGATGATTTTCAGTTTGCGCTACCCATTGTTGAACGAGGGATATTGAAAAATTCAACTATAATTGTGAATTTGCCTATTTCTTCTTTCAGTTCTATCAGTTTTAGCTTCACATATTTTGCAGCCCTGTTACTTGGTGCATAGACATTTAGGATTGCTATGTATTCTGAATGGATTGATCCTTTTGTCATTACATGATGTTCTTCATTTTCTCCAGTAAATTACTTTGCTCTAAAGACTACTTTATCTAATATTAATATAGTTACTTAGGCTTTATTTTGATTAATGTTTGCATGATGTATCTTTTCCATCATTTTCTATCTGCCTATATCATTATATTTGAAGCGAGTTTCTAAAAGACAGTATGTAATCAGCTCATGTTTTTAAATTCACTATGTCATTCTGTATCTTTTAATTGGCATATTTATACCATTTATATTTAATTTATTGCTCATATATTGGGGCATAAGTCTGCCATTTTATCTTTTTTTTCCTGTTTGTTCTGTTTTTCATTTCTCTGTTTTCTTTTTCCTGTCTTCTTGTGGATTATGCAGACATTTTTTAGAATTTCATTTTGATTTATCTGTTTTGAGTCCATCTTTTACTCTAGGTTTTTTTACTGGTTGCCATTACATATATGTATATATATCTCTTATCCCAGTCATTTTACCAATTTGAGTGAAGTACAGAAACATTGCCTCTTTTTATATCTCTATTCCCCACTCCCATTTATAATATTATTATCTTAAGTATTTTCTTTACACACATTTATTTTATTTTATATTATTTTATGAGATAGGCTGTTGCCCAGGCTGGAGTGCAGTGGTGGGATCATGGCCCACTGCAGCCTCAACCTCTCAGGCTCTCAGGTGGGAGAATTGCTATCCTCACACCTCAGCCATCTGAGCAGCTGGAACTACAGGTACATACCACACACCTGGCTAATTTTTGTAAAAAAATTTATAGAGACAAAGTCTCACCATGTTGCCCAGGCTGATCCTGAACTTCTGGACTCAAGAAATCTGCCCACCTTGGCCTCCTGAAGTGCTGGGATTACAGGTGTGAGCCATCACACCCAGCTCTACATACATTTAAAACCATATCAGACAATGTATAATTTTTGCTTTAACTCATCAAGCATAATTTGGAGAAATCAAGAGCAAAAGAAAAGCTTCTTGTATTTACCCATATTTTTGCTTACTGTATTCTTTCTTTTTTATGTTCCAAGATTTCTTCTTTTATCATTTCCTTTTTGTTTCTAGAACTTTCTTTATTATTATTTTTTATTTTTTGAGATAGAATCTTAACTCTGTTGCCCAGGCTAGAGTGTGGTGGTGTGATCTCGGCTCACTGCAACCTCTGTGTTCTGGGGTTCAAGCAATTCTCCTGCCTCAGCCTCCTAAGTAGCTGGTATTACAGGTGTACACCACCATGCCCGGCTAATTTTTTTTTGAGACAGAGTCTCACTCTGTCGCCCAGGCTGGAGTGCAGTGGCGTGATCTTGGCTCACTGTAGCCTCCACCTCCTGGGTTCAAGCATTTCTTCTGCCTCAGCCTCCCAAGTAGCTGAGATTACAGGCACCTGCCAACATGCCTGGCTATTTTTTGTATTTTTAGTAAAGACAAGGTTTCTCCACGTTGGCCAGGCTGGTCTCGAACTCCTGACCTCAGGTGATCCACCTGCCTCAGCCTCCCAAAGTGCTGGGATTACAGGTGTGAGCCACCATGCCCAGCCAATCTTTGTATTTTTAGTAGAGACAGGGTTTCACCATGTTGGCCAGGCTGTTCTTGAACTCCTGACCTCAAGTGATCCTCCTGCCTTGGCCTCCCAAAATGCTGGGATTACAGGTATGAGCCACCGTGCCCCACCTGACAGAACTTTATTTACCTATTCTTGTAAGACAGTTCTGGTGGTGACAAATTTTCTTGGTTTTCCTTCCATTCGAGAGATTTCTTTTCATTCCTGAAAGATATTTTCACTGGGTTGACAGTTCTGTTCTTTCAGCACCTGAAAAATGCCGTGCCACTTGCTCTAGCCTCCATGGTTTCTGATGAGAAATCCACTGTCAGCCTATGTGGTTTTCCTCTGTTGGTGTCATTTCTCTTTGGCTGCATTCAGAATCTTTGTTGTTAGTTTTCGGCGGTGTAATTAAAGTCTGTCTTGGTGTGGATTTCTTTGGGTTTATCACCTTTAGAGTTTGCTCTGTAAGTTTATATTGTTCATCAAAATTGAGACATTTTCAGCCATTATTTCTACTGCTTTTTTAGTCCTGCCTTATTTCTCCTCTTTTTCTGAGACTATGAAGACATGAATGTTAGATCTTCTATTATATTCTTACAGGCTCCCGAGGCTCTGTTAATTTTCGTAGTCTATTTTGTCTCTACTACTCAGACTGGGTAATTTCTACTGTTCTGTTTTTCAGTTCACTGACTCTTTCCTCTGTCCCATGCATTCTGCTGTTGAGCCCATCCACTAAGGTTTTTATTACAGTTGTTATATTTTTCCATTCTAAAATTTTACATTTGTTCTTCATGTCTTATATTTCTTTGCTGTGGCTTTCTATTTTTTTTGTTTGTTTTAAGTGTGTTGATAATTTCTTATTGAAGCATTTTTACCATGACTACTTTAAAATCTTTGTCAGACAATTCCACTGTTTCTGACATCTTGGTGTTAGCATCTATTGATCATTTTTATTTTTCTCCCTGTTTGAGATCTTCCTGGTTTATGGTAAAATAAGTGATTTTCAAATGAAACCTGGACATTTTGGCTATTCTGCGATGGACTCTGGATTTCATGGCAGCCTGGCTCCTGCCAGGTAGAGGTAATCCAGATTCACTAATGGCCTCTGTTTATGTGTTCAGGGTAGGGATGGCAGCTCCTGCTCTCCAGGTGCAGGGGTCCTGATTCTGCATGAGACCTTTTCTGACATCACCCAGTGAAGAGGGAAAAGGATGTCTTCGCATTTCACTGGGTTGGGGATGGAAGTCTAGTCATCCGAAGTGATCTCTGCTGACACCCCAGCGGGGAGGGGGCCTCACTGGCTGACTGGGATGAAAGTCCAGGCTCCCTCCTTGGTCTTCTTTGTCACCTCCCCATAAGGGTGTTGGAGAGCCTCGTAACAGTCTCCTGAGGGAAGAAGTCTAAGATCACCACTAGGTCTTCGCTGGCATGGGTGGGAGGGGCCACCCTGTTCTCTGGGGTATCTGGCTGCAGGTGAGTAGTTCAGGCCTAAACGTTTTCTGTCTTGCTAGGCTGCCCCTTTCCTGTTCCTCTGTCTGGAGAGAAAAGGCATTTGCTAGGCTCTTTATTCATACCTGTGGACATCCAGAATCGTCCCCTGCCTCCACTAGCAAAACCTTGTCCGGGACAGAGGAAATCAAGCACTGTGCTGCTACAAGCCTCTCTTCTCTCCAGTGCCCCATTTTTATTATTAGAGGAAAGTTGGGTCCAGGGAGGACTGGAGGAACCTGCTGTTTATTTTTGGAACGGAATTTGTAGTAGGGTTAGTTAACCTTGAACCCTATGGTGTCTTCAGCCAGAATATCCCCCAAACTGTTCCATGTAACCTGAATTCTTAAAAAAAATTACAGTGTTTCATCTCCATAAATCCACAAACACTGCTCACAGTATCTTCCTGAGTTTGGAGAGGGCTTGTCTCTCTGGAAGAGAATAGGGACAACGTCCATATTCTGGCATTTTAAAAGAATAATACAGAGGAATTTATCTTGGCCACTATTGGAAAACTTAGTGTGTTCTGAGCTCAATGCTGGGCATTATGGACAGACAAAGAGACAAATGATGAAGGATTGAGTTGTGGAGACACAACATAAGAAGAGAGTCACACCACGAATCAGTGAATACAAAGCCCAAATGCAATTTTACATATTGAACCATGTCCTCTGTTTTCAGCCCAGGATAGGTACTTTGAAAAACGTACAAAAAGTGTAAGACTTGGTTCCCGCTGAATGAAGCCTCTAGTTGAACACACAGATGGTGTGTGGGTGTTTTCCAGGAACTGCCATGCACAGCGCTCCTTCTCAGTCTGCCGGCTCTCCAAGGTTTCTATAAGCTGAGTCCAAAGTGGCATCTGAGCTTTGGCCTCTCTCTGGTCCCTTGTCTTCTGAACACCTCAGAGGTGCTCACAGGCCCCACATCTGAAACTGGATTCATTGTTGTTCCTGCTAAACCTTTTCCTCCTCCTGTGTTTGCATCTGGATGGTCAGCAAAGAGCCATTCATTGTTCAGGACCCAGCTTCAGTGCTGATTCTCTCCCCGCCCTTCTCCAAGTTCTTCACTCCTCCATGTCACCTCTCTTGAGCCTAGCACAGTCTCTGTAAGGGCATCATCACCTTATCGCATGGTAAGTGTCTGCACAGTGAGGTCACCTGGAGGACTGTGAGTTCATGAGCGCAGAGGCTGTGTCTTGGGTACCTTGTTTCCAGCATTGGGTCTCACACACAGTAGGTGCAGTACAAATGCTGAATTAACAAGAGGTCGAGAAGTCATGTTTTTAAAAAGAAGACGCATATGGATTGGCCGAAAGGGGGAAGGGGAATCATGTACTACCATCTAATAGAATGGAATTTCTGCACGGCTCCTAGTTCCGTGGTATATAAAATAAATATAACTCTTATTGAAGTTTTAGGCTGGAAAACTGATTTTGTTTTGTTTTATTCTTGTGATTTTCCTTCATTACGTAAGTGTCTTTAACTGAGGTAAATTTTCAGATAAAACAAAGGCCTAGGTAGGTCTGGAATACACTTGAGCCCCAAAGGTTTTCATTTCCTAATGATAATGAGTCAAATAAGTTGCCAATTGAGGCTATGAAATGTCATTCCCTTTAAAACAGGTTAGAATGTTAGCAGCCTGGTGGATTGGTCAATGGTTGGCCTTCCCCGAAGGACAGGGAACCTGGGACCAACTTTTTTTCTTGAGGGCCCGTCACATCTGTGTTTTGCAGACTGCCCAGCAGCTAATTGAAAAATAAGTTTCTAAAACTACCTGCTTGTTTTTGGCTTTGTTGTAGTGTCATCTGTGATTCCGATCAGCTGTAGCTATTGACAAGATCTAAAGTTCAGATTTGGAGTTATTTGCTGTGTTCTCCACACTCCCACTCTTTGGCAGTTACGCATGTGTGATTTTTGCAGGAATAGCTTTCTAACAGAAATGTGGACACGAGTTTATTTTTCTCCATCATAACTCAGCTCTCCACTTCTTCCTGAAACTGATCATTTTGCAAGGCAGGAGCATAACACCTTCTGTAGGATTTGTCAGCTTCTAAAAAGAACCTTTTTGTAAGGACTTGTATGAGCTTGGGTTTCACCATCATTACTGGGGAGGCACCAAGACTGCACATATCTCTGGTGAATTAATGTCTACACAACACCTTTCATAGCAATAGTTCCCAGCTAGCATACCTGCTTCTGCCAGTACAGAGCCAAAAAAAAAAAAAAAAAAATTAAGTAATGCCAATATCCCCCCACCATGGGAGAAATAAACTGTAAAAATGGCATCATTACCAACAGCTCATGTGATAGGAGGGAACTGACCTTGATTTGGGACCCAATCCACCTTTTTTTATTTTTTTTATTCAACTTTCTTTCTCAAAAAAATTGTGATAAAATGCACACAGCATAAGATTTACTATTTTATAGTGTGCCATTACGTGGCAGTTGGTAGATTCACAGTGTTGTATAACCATTGCCACTGTCTAGTTCCAGAATATTTTCATCTCCCCAGAAGGGAACCCCATATGTGTGAAGCAGTCCTTCCCCCTTCCCTTTCCCCACCTCCCTGCCCTACAGCCCCTGGCAACCACTAGCCTGTTTTCAGTCTGTACATATTTGCCTATTTTGGACATTTCATATAATCATATAATACACAGCCTTTGAGGTTGGGCTTTTTCACTTAGCATAATATTTTCAGTCTTTATCTCTGTGAAGTGCGTATCTATACCATACTTTTTTATATGGCTGAATAATTCTCCATTGTATGCATAGACCACATTTGCTTACACATTTGTCAGTTGGTGGACATTTGGGTCATTTCTACTTTTGATTTTTGTGAATAACGCAGCTATGGATATTGTACTGGTATCTGTCTGAGTCCATTTTCCATTCATTTGGGTATATTCTTAGGAGTGGAATTGGTGGGTGATGAGATAATTCTGTGTCTAACTTACCAAGGAACAGTGAGTGCACCATTTTACATCTCACCAAATAACATGCAAGAGTTCCAGTTTCTCCATCTCCTCTCCAACACTTATTTTCTGAGTTATTTTGGTTTTTGGATTTTTTTAATAGCCATCCTAGTAATGTGTGAAGTGCTATCTCATTGTAGTTTTGATTTGCATTTCCCTAATGACTAATGATACTGATTATCTTTATGTGCTTGTTGGCTATTGTGTATTTTCTTTGAATAAGGGTCTATTCAAGTCTTTTGCACATTTTTTAATCAAGTTGTTTATTTTTCTCTTTTTGCTTTTGAGTTGTAGGTGTTCTTTATATATTCTGGATAGTAGACCTTTATCAGACATCATTTGCAAATATTTTCTCCCATTTTGTGCTTTTCATTTCCTTGATAATGACCTTTGATGCACAAAAGTTTTTAATTTTCATGAAGTCCCATTTATCTGTCCTTTATTTTGTTACTTGCATTTTGGTACTTGCATTTGGCCGTTGCCAAAGTCAAGGTCATAAAGATTTACCCCTGTATTTTCCTCTAAGATTTATATTGTTCTAGCTCTTATATCTATGCTTTTAATTAATATTAATTTAAAAATTATAATTTATATGCCTCTGGGGTACGAAGTTATGTTTTGATACAGCTATACAATGTGAAATGATTAAATCAAGCTAATTAACACAGTCATCACTTCACCAACTTACCATTTTTTTGTGGTGAGACATTTGAAATTTACTCTTAATTATTCTGAAGTATATAACACATTATTATTGACTATAGTTACCCTATTGTGCAATAGATCTTAAAACTTAATCCTTTTGATGCGTTCATGTCCTTTGTAGCAACATGGATGAAGCTGGAAACCATCATTTTGAGCAAACTATTGCAAGGACAGAAAACCAAACACCGCATGTTCTCACTCATAGGTGGCAACTGAACAATGAGAACACCTAGACACAGGGCGGGGAACATCACACACCAGGGCCTATCATGGGGAGGGGGAATGGGGGAGGGATAGCATTAGGAGAAATACCTAATGTAAATGACGAGTTAATACGTGCAGCAAACCAACACAGCACATGTGTACATATGTAACAAACCTGCACGTTGTGCACATATACCCTAGAACTTAAAGTATAAAAAAAAAAAACTTACTCCTTTTGTCTAATTGAAATTTTGTACCCTTTGACCAACAGTTTCCCATTCCTTCACTCTTCCACTCTCAACCCCAGCCTCTGGTAACCATCATTGTACTTTCTACTTCTATGAGTTCAACTTTTTAAGATTCCATATATAAATGAGATCATGCAGCACTTGTCTTACTGTGCCTGGCTTATTTCATTTAGCATAGTGTCCTCTTGGTTTATCCATGTTATAGGAAATAACAGGATGTCCTTTTTAAGGCTGAATAGTATTCCATTTGTGTTTTTGTGTGTGTGTGTATGTGTATATATATATATACACCTTATATACACACCACAGTTTCTTCATCCACTCATTCATTGATGGACGCCTAGGTTAGTTTCATATCATGGCTATTATGAATAATGCTGCAGAGGAGCACAGATATCCCTTCAGTGTACTGATTTCCACTCCTTTGGATTATATACCCAGAAGTGAGATTGCTGGATCATATGATAGTTCTATTTTTAATTTTTTGGAGGAACTTCCACTGTTTTCCATAGTAGCTATACTAATTTATTTTCCCATCAACAGTGTACAGGGGTTCCTTTTTCTCTGCATTCTCACCAATACTTATTAGCTTTCTTTTTTTTTTTTGAAATAATAACCATTCCAACATATGTGAGGTAGTACTCATTGTGATTTTAATTGGCCTTTCTCTGATGATTAGTTGTTTGAGCATTTTTCATATACCTGTTTGTCATTTGTATATCTTCTTTTAAGAAATGTCTATTCAGGTCCTTTGTTCTTCTTTTAATTGAGTTATGTTTTCTTGATATTGTTTGAGTTCCTTGTGTATTTTGGATATTAACCTCTTATCAGATGTATAGCTTGCAAATATTTTTTCCCACTCTGTAGGTTGTCTCTTCACTCTGTTGATTGTTTCCTCTGCTGTGCAGAAGCTTTATTGTTTGATGTCATCCCATTTGTCTGTTTTTGCTTTTGCTGCCTGTGCTTTCAGAGTTATATTGAAAAAATTACTGTCCAGACCAGTGTCTTAGATCTTTCCCCTATCTTCCTCCAGTAGTTTTAGTTTCAATTTGTATATATAAGTCTTTAATTCATTTTGAGTTGTTTTTGTATATGGTGTGAGATAAGGATCAAGTTTCATTCTTCTGCATGTGAATATCCAGTTTTCCAACACCATTTATTAAAGATGTTGCTTTTTCTTCATTGTGTGTTATTAGCACCTTTATTGAAAATCAATTGACCATAAATGCATGGGTTTATTTCTGGGCATTCTATCCTGTTCCATTGGTCAATGCATCTGTTTTTATGTCAGTACCATGCCATTTTATTTGCAATAGCTTTATAACATATTTTGAATACAGGGAGTGTGATGCCTTCAGTCTTTTTCTTACTGCTCAAGATGGTTTTGGCTATTGAGGGTCTTTTGTGGTTCCATATAAACTTAAGGATTTTTTTCTCTTTCTGTGAAAAATGACATTGCCATTTTGATAGGGATTGCATTGAATCTGTAGATCACTTTGTGTAGTATGACTGTTTTAACAATAGTGTTGTTTTACAGTTCATGAACACGGGATAGCATTCCATTTACTTGTATTTTCTTCAATTCTTTGATCAGTGTTTTGTAGTTTTCTCTATGCAGGTCTTTTACCCCTTGGTTAAATTTACACATCAGTATTTTGTGTTGTTGTTGCACTTGTAAATGGAATTGCTTTCTTAATTTCATTTTTGGATAGTTCATTATTAATATATAAAAACACTACCCATTTCTGTATGTTGATCTTGTATCCTGAAACCTTACTAAATTTATTAGTTCTAAACAGTTTTTTGGTGGAGTCTTTAGGATTTTCTAAACATAAGATTATGTGTACCAACAAACAGAGATAAATTTGCTTTTTCCTTTCCTATCAGAATGCTTTTTTTTACCCTCTTGCCTAATGGCTCTGGCTGGGACTTTCAGTTCTATGTTGAAAAGAATTGGCAAGAGTGGGCATCCTTGTCTTGTTTCTAATCTGAGAGGAAAAGCTTTCAACTTTTCACCATTGAATATGACGTTAGCTATGGGTTTTGTCATATATCCTTTATTGTGTTGAGATATATTCCCTCTATACCTAATCTGTTGAGTTTTATCATGAAGAGGTGTCGAATGGTTTTTCTGCATCTATTGAGATGATCACATGGTTTTTATATTTCATTTTGTTAATGTGGTGTGTTTATATATTTGTGTATATTAAACCAGGCACAAATCCCACATGACCATGGTGAATGATAGTTTCAATGTGTTGTTGAGTTCAGTTTGCTAATATTTTGTTGAGGACTTTTGTATCTATAGTCATCAGGGATATTAACCTGTAAGTTTTTTTCTTGTGATGTCCTTGTCTGGCTTTGGTATCAGGGTAATGCTGACTTTGTAAAATCGGTTTGGAAGTATCGCTTCCACTTCAGTATTTTGGAAAAGTTTGATAATTGGTATTAGTTCTTTATGTGTTTGGTAGAATTCAGAAGAGCAGCCATCAGGTCTTGGCCTTTTCTTTGATGGGAGATTTTTTACTAGAGATCCAATCTCCTTCTTTGCTATTGGTCAGTTGTGATAGGTTGTAAGTGTCTAGGAACTTATCATTTCTTCTAGATTATCCAATTTGTTGCCATATGATTGTTTGTAGTAATGTCTAATGACCCTTTACATTTCTGTGGTTATCTGTTATAGTGTCTCAACTTTCAATTCTCACTTTATTTGAGTCTCCCCTTTTTTTCCTAGTCAGTCTAGCTAGGAGTTTGTAGATTTCATCTTTGAAAAAAACCAACTTTTAGTTTCACTGATATTTTCCATTGTTTTTGTAGTCTCTGTTTCATTTATTTCACTCTGATCTTTATTGTTTCCTTCCTTCTGCAAACTTTAGGCTTAGTTTGTTCTTCCTTTTGTAGTTCCTCAAAGTGTGACATTAGGTTGTTTATTTGAAACCTTTCTTCTCTTTTGCTATAGACATTTATTTCTATAAGTTCCCCTCTTAGGATTGCTTTTGCTGCAACACATAAGTTTAGATATGCTGTGTTTCCATTTTCATTTGTTTCAAATATATTTATATCTTTGATCCATTTTAAGTTAATTTTGTATGTGGTGGGAAGGGCCCAATTCCATTGTTTAGCACGTAGAAATCCAGTTGTCCCAGCACCATTTGCTGGAGAGATTATTCTTTTATTATTGAATGGTCTTCACATCCTTGTCAAAAATTAATTGACTATTGATGTATGGGTTTATTTCTGGACTCTGAATTATATTCTCTTGACTTGTAAGTGCCATGCTATTTTTATTACTGTAGTTTAGCAATAAGTTTTGAAATTTATTTCAAATTGGAATAAATTACTGTAGTTTAGCAATAAGTTTTGAAACTCACACATACCTATGTGTGAGTTCTATAGCTTTGTTCTTTTTTCAAGATTATTTTGGTTATTTTGGGTCCTTTATAATTCCATGTGAATCTTAAGATCAGCTTTTCTGTCTTTGTTAAAAAAAAAAAAAAAAAACATTGGGATTTTGATAGGAGTTACACTGAATCTGTAAAAAACACTTCAATTAGTATTGCTATCTTAACAGCATCATCTTTTAATCCATGAACACAGTGTATTTTTCAATTTATTTGGGATGTCTTTAATTTTTTAGCAGTGTTTTATAGTTTTTGTTTGTTTGTTTGTTTGTTTGTTTTTAGATGGAGTCTTGCTCTGTCGCCCAGGCTGGAGTGCAGTGGCACCATGTCGGCTCACTGCAAGCTCCGCCTCCTGAGTTCGCACCATTCTCCTGCCTCAGCCCCCAAGTAGCTGGGACTACAGGTGCCCACCACCACGCCTGGCTAATTGTTTTGTATTTTTAGTAGAGACAGCATTTCCATATTAATATGCAAATTGATGGAACCCATATGGCCCTGGCAGAGGCAAAAGAAAACTCATTCTGAAGAACTAGAGCACACACAGGAAATGAACCACAATGAAGGAGAAAGTCCTTCTGTACTGAGGATAGGCAAATTAGCTTCCCAATAGCTGGAATTGCAAGGAAAGTCTGAAAGATTCTATAAAATAGTGATGAAAGAAGATACAGAAATTAAAAAGCAAGAGAAGGGTAGTATGTAAGAACAGGTGGATTTGGAAGAAAAATAAAACATATAGACATGAAAAGTCCAGTGATTTAAATTAAAACATATTGGAAAATTTTAAGGTAGTTTAGATAAAGCTGAAGGGAGAAGGGGAATGAAAAACATGGAAGCAATTTAGGGATGTGGAAGATAGAATGAGATCGATATGGAGATACTGTAGATAGAAGCTCCAGGAGAAAGTAAAATAGAGAATGGAGGGGAGGCAGGAATCTCAGTGTTTTCTGTAAGTGAAGGTCCACAAACGTTCAAGCTGTTGTAGCTTTCCAGACCTGAGCAGCTGAACAGGATATAAAAACAAACCTATTCCTGGCTAACACGGTGAAACCCCGTCTCTACTAAAAAATACAAAAAACTAGCCAGGCAAGGTGGCAGGCGCCTGTAGTCCCAGCTACTCCGGAGGCTGAGGCAGGAGAATGGCATGAACCCGGGGGGCGGAGCTTGCAGTGAGCTGAGATCCGGCCACTGCACTCCAGCCTGGGCGACAGAGCGAGACTCCGTCTCAAAAAAAAAAAAAAAAAAAAAAAAACCTATAACCAGTCATACTAAATATTGTCATGAAACTATAGCCCATCAAAGACAAAGGGAATTATTGTAAAAGCAACCAGAAGGAAAAGACAGATTCCCTGCAAAAAATGGCAACCTGAGTAAGCTTCAGTGCTGAAGACATGGGAAAATCAGAGTTGTGTGTTCTGAAGTGTTTGCATTATTCAAGAAGGGGGTTAAATTATTTTCTAACTTTTGACCTTGTCAGATATGAAGGCTAGAAATGTAAGGGTGACCACTGAAATAAATAATAAAGTATTCCTCTAAACCAAAAAAAAAAAAAAAAGCAAAAAACATAATAAACAGGAAGCACAAAATAAATGTCACCATTTATACATATTTTTAAATATAATTAGATATTAATTACCCATACGTATCTATGAAGCAACAGTATAAAATGTAGACTGGAAAGTTATTTCTTTTTTATAGAAGGGAGAAGAATGGGGAGTATAAGGAACTTATATTTGAGACTTTATTATTTTATTAAAATCTGAAGTAGTTATTATCATAGTTAGGCCTGCTCCTGACATTTGCAGGACTCAGTATAACAGTACCAATGGAGACCTTGAACCACGCATAAATATGTGAAAGTTATAAATCAAGCTAGCACAGAATTCTGTCCCTTCATGATGACACCTTCATAAAGTCTGGTGCGCTTCCTGATTCCTGGCTTATTTGAAGGCCTCAGCCAGAGCAAGGCAGCATGGGAAGGAGCACACTCCCTGGACACCCTGTCTTTGCTTCAGAACCCCAGCTCTGCCCTGCACTGAGGGCATCTGCACACGTATGGTGTGGTAGACATCCCAGCCCACACATCCAGGTTCTGTTCACACCCCCATGCAAAAAGCACCCCTTGGCCACCCCCACAGGCCTGGGGCATGCACACTGGCTACATGGTCTACTTTTAGGGGGATGGAGCTCAGGATGAAGTCAAGTTAGCCTTGGATGCAGGCCTGGGACTTCTAGGGTCCCAAATAACTGAGGTGGTGGACGGCAGGCCTGGGCCATGGGAGGAGGTACCTCCTTGGCTGTGGACCCCTCACCGTGTGTGGAGAAAGGGCTGTGGCACAGCGTGGGTTCCTCTGAAGCAAGATGTCGCATTTTTAAATAATATTTCATTATAGGCTGAGCGCAGGGGCTCATGCCTGTAATCTCAGCACTTTGGGAGACTGAGGTGGGTGGATCATCTGAGGTCAGGAGTTCAAGACCAGCCTGGCCAACATGGCAAAACGCCATCTCTACTAAAAATGCAAAAATTAGCCAGGCGTGGTGGCACGTGCCTGTAATCCCAGCTACTGGAGAGGCTGAGGCAGGAGAATCGCTTGAACCTGATAGGCGGAGCTTGCAGTGAGCCGAGATTGCGCCACTGCACCCCAGCCTGGGCAACACAGCAAGACTCTGTCTCAAAAAACAAAAAGAAAAGAAAATCATCATAAAAAAAGAAGAGAGAGAAAAGCGTTCCCCACTCTAGGCAGCATCTGCCAGCACAGGAGCCCTGCCAGCGAAGCCCCATCTGACCTTTGTCAAGTTATTTGACGCAGCTGAGTCTGTTTTCTCACCTGCCTGGTGAGAGACCAACATGTGTAATTTCAATGACCCCTCCCATTCCTGAGGATCTGTGACATTCTCATAAGACCCATCATGAGCTTCTGGGATGGCCAGCGTGGTTCAGGGGGCACGTCCCTGTGGTCCGGGGTATGGGGGCAGAGCTAGTCCTGCATGGTCCTCAGCTTCGGAGGAAGTGATGTATCGGGTGCCCGTTATGTCCCCATGTGGGACCTGGCTGGTGAGGCTACCTTGGGGCCAGGCAGGGAGAGGAGCCCCCTTTATTTTGTGCAGGGGTCGTGGCCAGTGCTGGGAACGTGTTGGACAGGGAGGACAGGTCCTTCTCTATACCTGCCACATTCTGAAACCAGGCAGCACAGGGAGCTGCGGACAGTCGGTGATGGCAGCTACACAGAGGGACAGGTGCCCCGGGCTCGCTCCTCCTGTGTCTGCACATCCGTGCCATCCAGGGCAATTGCTCAGCCGGACCCGGTGAGATTAACTTGGCCCATGGAAGAAAGAGGAGAGGGGAGGGAGGACCAGTGTGAAAGAAGGGAGAGAGTATTTTTCTTCCTCAGCCATGAGATGTTTTGCCAAGCTTAGCTAGCTGAGGCTCACCCTTAATTGCTGATGAATTAAACATTGTTATTTCAACCAAGGCACTCAGAAAAATGCCCTCTCTTGGAAATTCAAAATGAACTTCAGCTCAAAGAACTGTGAAGAACAGCCAGGGCCCCCCTCCTCTTTCGATGGCCCTGGGGGAGCTAGGCGGGTCTGCAGTCATGGGAGGGGCCTCCTATAGTCGAGGCAGGGAGGTACATGGGATTCCAGCACCTGCAGCTTCTTCTACAAGTCTGTATGTCCTCACATCCCCACAAACGCCATGGGGGCTGTATTTGTCTGCCTGGGCTGCCATAGGCTGTGTGGCTTCAACAGCAGAAATTGAGTTTGTCACAGTCTGGAGGCTGGAAGTCCAAACTCGAGCTATCTACAGATTGGTTTCTTGTGCAGGCGCTCTCCTTGGCTTACATGTAGCTGTGTGCTCCGTGGTCTTCCCTCTGTGGGTGCCTGTGTCCTCATCTCTTCTTATTAGGACAGCACCCATGCTGGATTAGGGCCCTCCCTGATGACCTCATTTTACCTTAATTACCACTTTAAAGGCCCTGTTTCCAAATACAGTCCCATTCTGAGGTACTAGGGGTAATGACTTCAACATGTGAATTTAGAGGGGACATTCAGCTCATAATCTATTATGCCTCTAGGTCACTGGCAAACTCCCATAATGACAAGTGAAATGACAGCCTGATAGTAAAAATCAAAGCACTTTGACCTGCCTGGGCGGTTTTCAAGCAGTCCCTTTGGGTTTATAGAAATAAACAGACTGGGCATGGTGGCGCACGCCTGTAATCCTAGCACTTTGGGAGGCTGAGGCGGGAGGATCACTTAAAGCCAGGAGTTTGAGACCAGCTTGGGCAGCAAAGCGAGGCCCTGTCTATACAGAAAATGTTTACAATTAGCCAGGTGTGGTAACGCACACCTGGAGTCCCAGCTACTCAGGAGGCTGAGGTGGGAGAATTGCTTGAGCCTGGGAGTTCGAGGCTGCAGTGAGCTGTGATTGTGCCAGTGCACTCCAGTCTGGACCACAGTGAGACCCCAGCTTTTTAAAAATTAGAATAGAAATAGCCAAGCTCCCGAACAGTTCCACATTTCTTCACAGCGGTGGCAACCTTGAAGCGAACAGGTTCAGGAAAGGCAGGGACTGCTCCTTAGGCGTCTGTTTTGGAAAACTCGCCTTGACTTTTCAACGGGGTTCAAAATAATCAAGTTCTGCAGAACGAAACTGGGCTGTGGCTGGGGTCCTGAGGACCCCGCGGGGCTCCCACCCCGTGCAGGCAGGGGGCTGCATGCAGGAGTGAGCAGCTGAGCCCTTTACCCGGAAACAGGCCTCTCCTTGCAGAAGTGGCCTGAAAAGCCCAGGGTCCCGCGGGTATGGACCGGGCACAGGCACGTTTTTCACCACAGGGAGCCAGCAGCGAGGCGCCCAGATGGCAGGTGCTGGAAATAACGGGCAGCTGGTGAAGCACCAAGCCTTACCCGACGTGGGGAGGTGATCCCTACCTCACCCCACCCCCTTCTGTCTGTCTCCTTGTACAACCCGAGTGTTCAGGTGAGTCGAGACTGACGCGCTTGCTTTATCTGCAGGGTGAACGAGCGCGACCGCCTAATCAAGAGGCTGGGCCGGAAGACGCCCCCGACGCTGTTCCGGGGCAGCTCCCTGCAGCAGGGCGTCCCGCGTGAGTACGGCGGGCGGGGCTGATGGGGAGTGGGTGTCGGTGGCGGGGGGGGGAGGGGGGGTGATGGGGAGTGGGTGTCGGTGGAGGGCGGGGGTGATGGGGAGTGGGTGTCGGTGGAGGGCGGGGGTGATGGGGAGTGGGTGTCGGTGGAGGGCGGGGGTGATGGGGAGTGGGTGTCGGTGGAGGGCGGGGGTGATGGGGAGTGGGTGTCGGTGGAGGGCGGGGGTGATGGGGAGTGGGTGTCGGTGGAGGGCGGGGGTGATGGGGAGTGGGTGTCGGTGGAGGGCGGGGGTGATGGGGAGTGGGTGTCGGTGGAGGGCGGGGGCTGATGGGGGGCTGGGTGGGTGCTGATGGGGGTTGCGGGTGGGGCGCGCGTTTGGAAGTGGAACTGCAACATGTGTATTTGGCCCCAGGAACGTGCAGCCTGAGTGTAGGTAATTCCCTGGGACCACAAAATCCTTAAATCCTGATGTGTTTATGATCCTTCCATCAGCCTCCCAAGAGGACTTTTTTAAGGTTGAAGCAGTATGACCTTTAAACTGTTGCGCCTAAAGCTAGCGACATGAACTGTTTTGTGTAGTATTGCCATATTGATTGAAACAGTGACCATCATTGGGGAAGAACATCATGCTTCTCCCAGGAAGGCTGCCCCACGTCTAAGGCTGACGTCCCCCTGCCACCCCCGCCCTCACCTCCGGATTCCAGAGGAGAGTGGGAGGCTGTGAAATATCCCCTCTCCCCTGTCCCAGACTTTGGAGCTCGGCGCGGGGGAGCTCGTGGGCTTGTTTTTAGCAATCCAGCCATCAGATCCCAGCTGAGGCAGATCCAGGCCACCTTCCCCAGGGCCAAGGCCAACCCAGCCCTGCCTCTCTGGGTCCTGCGGCCTTCCCCAGCCCCTCTCCACCCCCATCACATGCACATGCCAGCTTTTCCTCCCATACCTACTCCCTGCCTCCCTTTCCCTTCCCGAGGAGTTTAGAGGGAAACTGGCAGAAAGAGATGAGTTGGGTCAGATGCGGTGGCTCACGCCTGTAATCCTAGCACTTTGGGAGGCCGAGGTGGGTGAATCACTTGAGGTCAGGAGTTCAAGACCAGCCTGACCAACATGGTGAAACCTCATCTCTATTAAAAATACAAAATTAGCCGGGCGTGGTGGCCCCTGCCTGGAATCCCAGCTACTTGGGAGGCTGAGGCAGGAGAATCACTTGAACCCAGGAAGCGGAGGTTGTGGCCAGCCAAGATCATGCCATTGCATTCCAGCCTGGGCAACAAGAGTGAAACTCCATCTGAAAGAGAGAGAGAGAGGAAGGGAGGGAGGGAGGGAGGGAGGAAGGAAGGAAAGAAGGAAGGAAGGAAAGGAAGGAAGGAGAGAAGGAGAGAGAGGTTTATGAAAGAATCACTGTTCACACAGTACAGGCAGTGAAGGATCTGTGTTCAGTTGAGCTCCGCCTGTCAACAGGTATTGGCAGATTCTCTCAATGGAGAGAGAAGGAGGGAGATAGAATATCATTGCTTTTTAGTGATCTACTCCCTGTCCTCACTTTGCCATGTGGAATATCGTATGGGAAGAAGGGGACTGACATGTTTCTGTCCTTTAATGCTCCACTGCCCTGGGAGGTGGCTAATGCCACCCCAAGGAGACAAAGCAGAGGCTCGGGTCAGAAAGTGGTTGGCCCAGCATTGCTCAGTGGCATGCCACGAGGTCTGGATTGCAGCCTCAGACTCTGGCCCAAAAGAGAGGTCAAGTCAAGAGGTTTGATGGGACAGGAGTGCTAACTGTAGGGCAGCCCTCTGGAGATGGGCTGCCTGGGTTCCTGTCCCTGCCCCCCTACTTTTTTGTGACTTTGGGCAATTTACTTAATGTCTGCTTCTGCATCTGTAAAGTTGGGTAATATGAGAACTTACTGGACGCTAGAGGTCCAGTGCACCCACAGCTGCACAGAAAGCCAATCACTGAGACAACAGTTATTGCCAAGGAAGAAGACTTTATCTGGTGCTATAGCCAAGGAGGTGGCAGATTAGTCTCAAATCCATCTCCCTGACTGACTAAAATTAGGGGTTTATATAGCAGGGAAGAAATGTTAGCAATGTGTAAGAAAACAGGAATCAGGATGGGTAAGGAAGCAATCAAGATTAATGAGGGGCTTAGCATCTCATTGTCTGGATGAGATCATTGGGTGAGTTTCAGATCTTTGCTGCTTTTTGAGAGGCCTGGGGGTCCTTACAGAGGAAGGAACTCAGATAAAACAAATATAAGTGTCAAGCTTTAAGCCCAGAAGGGTCATTTCTATGTTAAAAAAAGAAAAAAAAAAAAAACTGTCTGTGGGACTATTGGGTCAGTTTCAATTAGGAGGATTAAATGAGATCATAAAGATAAAGTACCTAGAACAGTATAGGCAATATAGCGTTCAATAAATGTTGGGTATTATTTTTCTGTCATTAGCTGAATAATTTTGGGAAACTTAATTTCTCTAAATTTTTATTTTCTCCTATGGAAGAAAAAGAATGTTAATGATATACATCTTACACAGTCCTTGTGAGTCTTCATGACAGTAGGTGTAAAGCACCTTCTGTATGCCAGACACAGAGAAAACACATACAGGTTCCCAGGGTCTGTTCTGTGGAGCCGTGTTGCCTCTCTGATGAATGTTTCAAAATAACCATAGACAGAATATACACGAGATATATATTGTGATCAAAGACCAAATGAGAATTTTTATGGGAGAGTCATAAATGTCTTAAGACAACTACTAAATGCTTTTCTTAAGTCAATATTTGGAAGGCCAAAAAAAATCTACTGAATAAATATAAGAAATAAGAAGGCTTCTAAAATCACACCATATTTTTTAAACACTCAGTGACTAGTACCAGAACCTGATGGATAACTTAGGACATTTCTGTCACTAATAGCCAGAGAAGATCATCGGGTGGTCAGAGCTGGTCCTGGGGTGCAGGACGGGCATATAGCAGATCTCAGCCTTTTATGTTCCCCCTGGGTCTGTCCAGGAAACTGGCAGGAAAAACTCTAATCTTGGTAGTATTTTAGTTCCTGTGAGCCACCAACATACAATATTTGTAATCAGCATTTCCTACACAGTCTGATTTCCTCATTGTCCCCATGGTCTTCTCATTTCTATGGCTATTAGGAATCTTTCCAGACAGGAAACTGCTATTTTCATTAAGATGCTATCAGAGCGCAGATTCAAAGGAATGCTACTTAAGGGGAGTTTTATTCCAAAATAATGAAAAAAAATGACATGATTGTATGGATTTTACCAAATGTTCTACCCAGAGAAGACAAAACAGCTAAGAAATCCATCTATCTTCCCACCTCCTTTCACCTACACAATTCCATCCTCCATTCTGGCTGTGGCTATTTAGAAAGCAGATGCTTTAGGAAGCCAGCCAGGGAAAGTTCAGTTAGTTGGGTCCATGAGAGCTCCCTCCAGGCCCCCATCAGGACTTTCTGGCTGCTTGGACTTCCTGAAGGATGAGTGAAAGTGGGGGATGCAAAGACCTGGAGGCTTCCTCTGAGCTCCCTGTTTGGATGCAAATGGCAGTTAAAGGTTCAGGAGGCAGAGCTGGGAGCAGGTCTTTATCTTCCTCAGGTGGGACGGAGGCTGGGCAGGCAGGGATGGTTGAGGGGTGATGGTGTCTGGTTTTCCAGTAAAACTCCTCCTGTGACAGCTCTAACTCCCACCAGGCCTGTTTTCTAAGAGGAAAATGTTTTATCTGAACCTGGGAGGACTCCCTCTCCCAAGATAAACGTATCAGGCCATCCTCCTTTCACTGTTGAATTGTAGACTCCACTTTCATTCTTGGTTAAGGTTAAGAAAGTCTTAGCGTACAACATGCTGGAAATGTGGCGGTGGGTGCGAACAATGGGAACTAGGGAGGATAGTGGGAGACATTTAGCACAGACCTCGGGGTGCTCCACTTACCCTGGGAGGTTTACAACAGGAGGGGGAACTCTTCTCTGCCTGTCTCTTCAGAGGAAAACCTTGAAACCCTTCCCACCCCGGGGGGCCGAATTACCCGCTGCAATCCCGTGGGAGGCCCTTGTGGCTGCGGCACTAATGCACACAGAAGAAGTGACAGAGTTATGAGCTGAAGAAGCCCCCGGAGTTGGGTTTCCAGCAGACACAGGCATGTTATGGAAAACAAGATAAATAGAAGAAAAAAGCTTTTGCACCTTCCATTTAAACAGGAAGTAGACTATTCCAAAGGCTAAGATACCTTTCCCAAAAGGACACTCCCAAATTTATTTTTATGTCTCCGTGAGCTCCCCACAACCAGGAGAAAAAAGCAGGCCAAAAGAGATATAATACGTAGTTAATTGTTCTTTTTGGACAGACTGTTGACACCAAACACCAGCCCTTTCTTTTCTGGCATGGATGCGGAGGCCTCCATGTGGGCGCAGTGCGAACTGGTACTGACAGAGGGAGAGGATCCTGCAGCGTGGGTGTGACAGGCCATGAACATGTCCTGGAGCCCATAGAGAGGACTGGAGCTGGAGAGAACTTGTGCCTTCCCTGGTCCAAGCCATTTAATTTACAGAAAAGTACACCAAGACCCAGGGAGCTTAAAGAGCCCAAAGTCACATGGACAAGTAGCAGCAAGCAAGGACTAGAGCCACCCTTTGTTTCCTGGCCACCACCCCAACCCCGTGCTGCAGCCACTTGGGGCCCCCAGAATCTAAGATAAAAACAAGCAAGTGGAGAAGAACGTCTTCAGGGTGGAGAGCTCAGTAGTCCTCAGCCTGCCACTAGAAGAGTTTATAAAGAGTATGTCCAATTCTTTGGGGTGACCGTTCCTTACTCAGAACCCCTTCAGTAGGACTGAGGAGCAGCCCTTGGGATGGTGCAGCAGCTGTGGAGCCGGTGGTGACCCTGCCATTGCAGCTGCTGTTCTGCCAGGCCCCCTCAGGAAGACATCAGAGGTGTACTAGAAACGTTCCTTATTAAAGAAGTGGAGAATGGCAATTGTCCAAGTTGACCACAGTACATAGCCTCGTTACTGGAGCAGATGAGGCCGTGTTATTTACCTTGTTACTGGAGCAGATGAGGCAGTGTTATTTGCTAGATTTTGCTTTGAAACATCCCAAGGAAAGACGTCTCCTCTTGGATTGCAGTAGAAAGGCTTCACAAGGACCTGCTTGTACAGGATTTGGGATGAGAGTGTGTGTGCCACACGGTGCCAGAGGGAGGCGGGAGGCTGGGGCAGCTCCTCCAAAGCCGGGCAACGGAGGTTTCCTTGTCCCAGCTGATTTCTGATTAAGCAACTTGGTGAAAATCCAAAAGCTCTTAGGAGAACAGGAGGGGTGGCCTTTGCTCTTCAGTGCTTGGAAGCAGATCCCGTGAAGGCTCTAAAGCCCTGAGTATCAGGAAGTTCAAGTGCGCTAGGTGTGGACCCAAGGCTGGAACAAGCATGTTCGCCTCCAAGGGAGCTCCCCTCCCGGCTGGTGCTGCCTTCAGGCTCAGGGACCCACCTGCTCCTGGTCCCAGCTATCTGGGGGCTCACACTGGTCTGGGAGCTGCTTCACTGTGGCTACCACGTGGTGGGAATGTTTGGGTTGTAGGTTTTGTTTTGCTAGAAATGGAGGTGAGCAAGTAGACAAAAGCCCCCTGTGGAGGATTCCTCTCTGTTCTGTTCGCCTGGCTCAGCTTGCATCACCTTCTCTCCCACCTACTGTCTCTTCCTCCCATGGCCTCACTGGCCTGGGCCCTCCTCTCTGCTGCTCAGCCCATGTCCTCAGTCAACTCTCAGGCCACCTCTGCGGACAAGCCCTTGCCTCCCCGGATAACCCCCTGAGCCCTCGGCATTCTCAGGCAGTGGCTGGCAGGCATGCCGTCTGGAAGAGCCGGAAAGCCAGCCCTGGACTGGGACTCTCAGTTATGGGAACACACAGAGTAAGAAAACAGCCTGAATGTCTTCTTTTAAAATCTCCTCCTCTTCTCCATCGCGCGGGGACTCTTCTGTCTTGTGACTGTACGTCTTGATACTCTAGAAATTTCCTTGTTAAGCCAGATGTCTGAGGAAATTAGCAGGCAGTCCAGGAACTGATACATGGGCACACTTTCCGACTTCTTTTCTCCTGTTAAAGAGTATGACAGTGAATTCACAGCTCCCCTGACAAGTTGTAAGCATGCACGGATGGAAGTCAAGATTGTCGGGTTTCAATTGTGCTGTCTTTTGGCCAGAATGTCTAATTGAGCTGTGGGGCTTTTCCAGACCCCTGACACACAAGGATTAGCCTACGGAGAGCGGGCCTTATACATGTCTTTTTGTGGGAAGGGCCAGTTGGAAGCAAAGCCCCACTCTGGGCTTGTGAACACTAAAGCCGTTTCTCGGCTGTAGAGTGTGGATCCTGGGTTTGCTTCCCAGCTCCGCCACGCATGAGGCCTGTGACCTTGAGCAGGTCACAGATATCTCTGTGCCTCAGTTTTCCCATCTGTGAAGTGGGAGGAATATAACCACCTATCTCATAGGGTTTCTGGGAGGATTAAATGAGCTCTATGTTATAGAACAGTGTCTTAGACACATGGCATTTCATGAGTCTTGGCTACTATTTATTTTATTAGTAGTATATGAACTGATTGTGTAAGAACCATTCTTCCTGTGACGACAGGTCCAGTCAATCACTAAATTCCTTTTGACTTTATTGTGTGACCTTTTTCTTTCTTTACACGGAAACAACCCTACTTTGATTACTTATTACCAGTCCAGATCAGTCTCGATTTAAAAACAGGGCTGGGCGCGGTGGCTCACGCCTATAATCTCAGCACCTTGGGAGGCCAAGGTGGGCAGATTGCTTGAGGTCAGGAGTTCGAGACCAGCCTGACCAACATGGTGAAATCCCATCTCTACTAAAAATACAAAAAAAAAAAAAAAATAGCTGGGCATGGTGGCGCATGCCTGTAGCCCTAGCTACTCAAGAGGCTGAAGCAGGAGAATTGCTTGAACCCTGGAGGCGGAGGCTGCAGTGAGCCAGGATCACGCCGCTGTACTCCAGCCTGGGCAATGGAGCAATATTGTGTCTCAAATAAATAAATAAATAAACAAACAAGAAGGCCCCGGGCATCACGTGCATTTTGCCAGCTTGCACTGTTAGTGTTGTATGTGTTTTCCCTGGCATGTTTTCAGCTTCATAAATTAGCGGCTCTCCTGCGGCATCAGGCAGACGGGAGTATTTCCTCTTAACTGGCAGTGGGAAAGTGGAGATGGGGACCAGTGACCCACTGTGTATGATTCCCACCCTGAGCTCAGCCGCAGCCCCCTAGAAATAGGAAACGTACCCTCAGAGCCGTTCCCATCCCAGCATCAGCAGCGAGAACCATGGGACCCCAGTCAGCCTGCACACGGCCGCCACGGCCCCTCTATGGCCACAGGTTTCTTCATCTCAAGCCTCCAACTATCCAAGGCTAAGGAGGCCAGGTGTCGCACACCACTCGCCCGCACGCTGCCAAAAAAGCAGCGTATTTAAACCTAGTGTGCTCCCCCAGTTCTCCTGTTAACCAGTTTCTCCTGTGTGCTTCACTTTCAGATGGGTATGCTTTTTCTCAAGAAGAACACGGAGCTGTGAGTCAGGAAGAAGTCATCCGTGCTTATGACACCACCAAAAAGAAATGCAGGAAGAAGTAAGACTTGAATTTTCCTGACTGATCTTAGGAAAGAGATTCAGTTTGTTGCACCCAGTGTTAACACATCTTTGTCAGAAAAGACTGGCGTCTGCAGCCAAAACACCAGAAAACACATTTCTGTGGCCTTAGCCAAGCAGTTTGTTAGTTACATATTCCCTTGCAAACCTGCAAACCTGGAGTGTAGACCGCAGGGGAAGCTATCTTTGCCCTCCCAACTTGTTTGCAGCGCTTAGCCTAACTTTTGTTTACGTCGTTATGAAGCAGTCAACTGTGCTCTGTGAGGTGTGAAATTAAAAACATTATGTTTCACCAGTATTTAAACATCAGTACTAGTTGTCCTGGGAGAAAGGGAAAGTTTTATGTTGCGTGAGAAGCCCGTCTTGTGTAATTGGAGCAGGGCACACTTGCTTCCTGTTTGATTAACTCACAGATTACATCCAGCGGGCCACATGCAGACCTCACTGTAGGCAGGTCGCTCTCCTGCTTTGATTCCTGTTTTGTTTGTGTAAAGTTGGCATAAACTTCTTGATTGCAGTGAAATCACAAAATTCTATGTCGGGGTAGTCAACCTGAGAAGATTATTTGAACCTCTTAGCCACATTTCCAGCAGGGCAAACCGACTGATGCCCTGGCAGAGTCTTCCGCACCCTCTCCAGGTGCACTCGGCCCAGTCCCGCCGCCGTGTCCAGGCGTCCCTCACCCCGACACCTGCTGCATGGCTGGCCACGGCGCTCAGTGCATGGCGGCTGGTGGGCAGCCAACCCAAACCTGCGCCTTTCCTTGTTCCACTGCAGACTCGGAAACAGATGCGAAAAATTCCTTCTTCCCCCGCCCTTTTTGTTCTGTAAAGAAAGAAAAGAAGCATCGCCTTTCCGCATATATTCTAAATGTCTCTGCCTCTGTCTGACATGGGGCCGCCCCACAGGTCAGAGCGGTGGTAGAACCCCTTCAGCACTCCCAGCCGTGGTCAGGCTCTGAATACCCCCTTCCCAACAGCCAGACTGCTGGGTCTTTGGCATCCACTTACGTTAGAACCCACGCTTCTTTCAGAGCACATTTTGGACTTTCACTGTTGGGAAATGAATGAATTTCTAACATGCCCGTGCAGCGAAGGAGCACACCTGTCGCTCTTAGCTCTAGAGTCAGAGGATGAGTAAACCCAGATGCGAGAGTATAGGACATTGAACGGGGAGAACAAGACGACCACAGAAGTCCTCAGAAGGAGAAGGAAGGGCACGGAAGACAGTGAGAGGAGGACACAGAGGAATCGCCACCAGATCTCCGCAGTAGAAACTCTGAAACGAACCCTGAGACCCAGACAGTTGTCATGATCAGCCCAGTGTGTATGAGAGCTTAAACAAGAGCTTCACACGCAGTTTTAATTGAAAAGAATTCCAAACATTTCAGGGAAGCACCTTTTTTTAAATACACCGACATGTTTCCTTTCTGTATCCCATCAGTGTTAGACACAGGTACCCATCAGAATACGGCATATCCTGAATTCTGAGACAAGGAAGCAAAGTGCTGAATCACTGATTTTCCCAACTGCAGAGTCCCACACTCTAAATCTTAACCAAACCTAGATGCCTTCAGGCATGAATGTGAGCATCTGGAGCCCTTACTAAACAACCTGCCTGGACCCTGTTCTCTGCTCTGGTTGCCAGGCCAGATTTTTGGATGGCCTGAATACTTCTGGGCAGCTGTTACTGGTGAAAATGGGAGTTCAGAGCACGTTTTGGATCTTCACTGTTGGGAAATGAATGAATTTCTAACATGCCTGTGCAGCGAAGGAGCACACCTGTCGCTCTTAGCTCTAGAGTCAGAGGATGAGTAAACCCCGTGGGGATGATTGTGCTAAATTAGGAAATAGCACATTAGTGCACTTTGCTTCCTAACCCTTTATTTTCAGAAATGTACAACTTACTGGGCATGGAAATCATTTAAAACATGATTTGCATTGACTAAGAAAACAAATCCTCACTTAGGAGGTGACCAGGATGCAGAGAGGGCCTGAGGGGCAGCAGAACAATGCAGTTCACAGGTGAGGCTCCCAAAAGGGCCATTCCTTTCTCCCCAAGGTGCATAAAACATTTTTAAATACTGGAGTGCCCAGTGAGACTGAAGGATCGTCATGCAGGAACTGTAACACAAAATGTGCCTATGACTAACACGACAAACCAAGGTGTATGGGTTTTTTTTTTGCACACCCAGAAAGGTGATGGCCAAAACACAGAGGAGAAACGAAAACTGGAATTGAATGCGCATTAGGCATCGTAACTATTAATATTTTGTTTTATTTGGGAAATAAGCCTATTTGGAAAGAGTGGATTAGAAATTCAGTTCTTTGTCAAACAGTTAGCTCTGTCTTGAACTTGAAGCCTTCCAAATCAGAATTATGAATTTGTGTGTTTGTGTGTGTTTGGGGTTTTTGTTTTTATTTCTTACATTAGAGTTCATATTTTCTGGGATTTAAATTATAGGTGTATTTTCCTATTCTCTTGAGAAGTAGACTAAACAGTCTTTGCAATGATGACGGATGCACACAGAAGAAAACATTAGAAGACATTACTTTCTATCTTCTCATGTGGTTGAGCATTCTTACAGCCAAATGACTAAATTGGGTTTCTAGGAGGAGCAGCTGTCACTACATGTGATATATAATGTTTAGCCAGGGCCAACTCAGGGGCTGTGTCATTTGTCCTATCTTCAAATTGAGGTCAGAGTGTCACACACAACCCCTTCCCTGGGGCAGGGTGGACTGGACTAGGTTGCATACGCTGGCTGTCAGCTCAGCGAAAATGCCACATGGGGCTTGTCACTCTGCCACACACTAACTGACTCACAGGCTGGCAGGTCACACTCGGTTAGCGCTCCAGGGCCTGACTCTGGATTGAGCTAAACTGGCAGAATCCACTTAGGCCAACCCTTGGTCTACTGCTGTACACAGCCCAGTCCTGTGTTGAGTCTCTCTTGTCCTGGATGACCCTGCAGAAGGAAGAGACCAGTTATGCTCTGGGCTCAGTTCTGGGTTTCCACTGCACATGGACACGTGCCAGCAAGGGTAGCTGTGGAAAACACGGATCAGGAGAGCAGGGTTGTCTGGTTTAATACTCCGTGCTGATCAGAACGGGCTCGCTCATAATTTAGGAGTGGAGCTGATGGGTCTGTCCTGCCTCAATGCAGAATATTCCAGGCTGCTTGACCACGGTTATGTCCGCCCACCTCCCAACACACACGCGCACGTGAAGACAAAAACGTGGTAACTCTTTTGGTTCTGTACACCGTACAAAACGTGCTTTGGAGCAAGGAGTGCTGTTTCTTTAACACTTGTAGAGGACTATCCTGAGAAGTGAACCTGGGCTTTCGGAGAGCTCAGCTGAGAATTCTGTTGACATTTTCTTTCCCTTGACAAGGCTTCAGGTCTGTCTCACTATGGGGAGCTGGCTGTGAAAATCAGTAATAACTTGTCAAGAAGTGGTGAAAAGGGGGGAAAAGTGAGTCTAGGTAACTAATGTCTTATAATGCATATATAAGTAAATATTGCAGGCTTTAAGGTTGAATTTTGTAAAAAGAAAGCTGTCGTCTATAATTTCCATTTGTTATAATAATGACCTTTAATCTTGTTGTTTGGAACCATAAAGCATTTTTATCAGGTACTTCTGTTCCAAGGGATTTATGTCTTAGACTATAGCTGAATTGAATGTTTGCAAAACTCTGCTATAGGATAAGGTGGTCTTTAGTTTTGAACGTGTGAAAAGACTGCACACTCTTCAACCAGGATTTGAGTTACTGCCCAGGGTCATTGTCTCAAAGTAATTCAAGGAGTGATTTAACTTCAGCATTTGAAATGTAGCCTTTATCTCCTGGGATCCATAAAAAAATGTGAACAGGGAAATGGTGGCTGAGCAGAGCCTGAAATAATAACTTGGCAAAGAAATGCGTCAAAACATGGCATTCCCTGTTACATTCAAGAAATGCTTTCTTCATGTAAATGTTTACACGGACGTAATAATAACGATGGGGACAGTTAAAACCCACTCCCTTCAAAAAAAGGAAATCTACATCAGTTGGGTTTGTTGTTGGTTCTTCATTGGCTCAAGGCAGTTAACCGGCTCATAATAGCCTTGGGGGAGATTATTTAACCTCATTCTAGCCATTTTTCCAACTCGAAGGCCAAGAAGGACTATTAGAAGGGTTTTGGATGGGTTTCGGAGGTGAGGGCCCAAGACCCCCATAATGACATCATTAGGTATCCTTGAAAGGAACAGACCAGCATGCTCGATGTGTTGTACCCTTCATTTATTTATTTTTTCTCAGTATCCCAAGTTGTCCATCAGTACATTCCCCTTCACCTTACCTGATGTTCACTTAATGCCCAGTCTGTTACTAATGTTCTGTTTAAAGCTCTCTTAATTTGTTGGCTATGAGTGATTTGTGAATCCGGGATGTAACCCTGAGTGAGGAGAAAAGAGCATTGAGCCAACATAAATCTTAACGGGCAGAAGCCACAAACAAATGGGAGCAGAAAAGAAGGGCGAGCTCCCCGCACCGCACCCCTTGTATAATCCAGCGTTAAGTTAACCTCCGAGGAACACCTCGGCTCTCCCGACCGAGGACGGACAAAAGAGGGATTCTTTTTACACCCAGGCTGGCGCGTTTTCAAGTGACAGTCTCTGGCTCTAGTTGCCTTTGAGATATCCACTCTGCTCTTTCTCCCAGGCCTCAGACCAAGAAAAACATGCTCTCAAGATTAGCCCATAGGCAGTTCTTGTGACCTGGCTGAAGAAAGAAAGGAGACCTGTTTGTTTTAAAAGTCAGGCGCAAAGTGTCAGGTAGCTTTGATTTACGACAGAAAGAGGAAGAAGAAAGTTGGAGTGATAGCACTGTCCAAATAACCCTGCCCAGGAAACTTGGGGGTCAAGAGAGCTTATCAAGAGCCTTTTATAGGTAAGCTCTTCCGTGTGAAAGAGAAAAGGCCGGAAAGAGGGAGAGAGCCCAGAGAGCCGGCTGTGAACTCACTTCCAATGGGATTGGAGTCTGTTGCATTCCTAGAGATAGCCTGATATATGGTTTATAGCTGAATCAATAAACACCACCAAAAAAAAAAAAAAAAAAGAAAAAGGAAACCTGCCCTGTCGTGGAGTTTCTCTCTTTCCCTGCACAGTAAAGACTTTTGGGTTTTCGTGGATAAAATCAATGTCAGTACTGAAACTCACCCTCCTCTCCTGCCGCACTCTCCCCCGTTGCCCAGGATGGCCAAGTTCAGGCCTATGCAGTGCCGCTTCCCTCCGAGCCTCCCTCTCGAGGGCCATGCAGGCAGCCGCAGCAGGGCCAGCTGCAGGATGGGGCTGCAGGTCACTGAACTGTCGTTCAAATACATCATATTTGTGGCCTCTTTCTCATGCGAGCAAAGCCGTGTGCTCTCCTGTCTGCTGTCACATCTGTGCCTGGACTGCGTAAATACTGTTTGCGACGGGGAGGTTTTAATCTGGTTATGCAGAGGGAAGCAGGGCGGTGGGGGCATGTTTAATTGGCTCCCAGCAGAGTGGTGAGCGCTTCTATGGTGTGTGGGGCTTTTTGTTCCCTCCCTCTAGAAGTGTTACCGTTTTCACGTCCTCTTAATGTCCTCTGGTTGTTAAATTACAGCAGCACATTATAGTGCACTGGGTTCCCTCCTGGAGTGAATAAATGAAGGGCATCTACTTGTGTTTTTAGAAGTTTTGGGAGAATGTAGTGATTTGTGGCTTTGATCAATCCTGTTGACTGGTGTATGTCTGTGCAAACCTGTTTCAAATAAATTTTTTGTTAAAGGAAGTGATTGGACTGTTTTATTTTGGAATTTTCTTTTCCACTAATAAGCATTTACTGCCACAGGGACTGCGGCCTGTAACACAGGGGTTTGTCAGCAGGTGCAGGCTCAAGGACACGTACACTGCCTGGAGAGCCGAGGCCCAGGCAACAGTGTTCACTGGCAGGAGCGCAGGAGAGTCTGAGTAGCAGATGAACACGTGCTGTTTTCTCTGAGGCAAGGCCCCCTTTTCTTTTCTTTTCTTTTCTTATTATACTTTAAGTTCTAGGGTACATGTGCATAACGTGCAGGTTTGTTACATATGTATACTTGTGCCATGTTGTTGTGCTGCACCCATCAACTCGTCAGCACCCATCAACTCGTCATTTACATCAGGTGTAACTCCCAATGCAATCCCTCCCTCCTCCCCCCTCCCCATGATAGGCCCCGGTGTGTGATGTTCCCCTTCCCGAGTCCAAGTGATCTCATTGTTCAGTTCCCACCTATGAGTGAGAACGTGCGGTGTTTGGTTTTCTGTTCTTGCGATAGTTTGCTGAGAATGATGGTTTCCAGCTGCATCCATGTCCCTACAAAGGACATGAACTCATCCTTTTTTATGGCTGCATAGTATTCCATGGTGTATATGTGCCACATTTTCTTAATCCAGTCTGTCACTGATGGACATTTGGGTTGATTCCAAGTCTTTGCTATTGTGAATAGTGCCGCAGTAAACATACGTGTGCATGTGTCTTTATAGCAGCATGATTTATAATCCTTTGGGTATATACCCAGTAATGGGATGGCTGGGTCATATGGTACTTCTAGTTCTAGATCCTTAAGGAATCGCCATACCGATTTCCATAATGGTTGAACTAGTTTACAATCCCACCAACAGTGTAAAAGTGTTCCTATTTCTCCACATCCTCTCCAGCACCTGTTGTTTCCTGACTTTTTAATGATTGCCATTCTAACTGGTGTGAGATGGTATCTCATTGTGGTTTTGATTTGCATTTCTCTGATAAGGCCCCCTTTTCTAGAAGGGAGTCCAGGGGGCCACACTGAGTTTGGATTCAGTCGCTCAAAGGAAAGAATGGTGTTTACAAGACCTCCTTCTTCCATTACTTCCTTCCCTCTAATTCATCTCAGTTGGCTACAAACTAAGAAGGAGGCAGCTCAAATTCAACTGGCAAGCAGGAAATCATAACATTCTTACTTTAAAAAGAAGAAAGACACCCCTGCCCTTTCTCTCTAGGAACAAGGAGTTGCGTTCAGGTAAATATCCATTGCCTCCAGGGTCTCTGTGATGCCTCAGCCAAGGCAGCCTCCTCGCACCTGGGATAAGGTGGGAGGAAGCTGGGGGGCCCAGATGTTGGCCCCTTGCCTGGCTTTGTGTGGGTAGCTCTATACTTCCCCAGCAGGGTGTGACCCGGGGATGAAAGACAGCCTTTTAGATGACAGTTCTCTGTAGAGGCTTGAGCCTGGTTCCCAAAAGACTTCTTAATTGCACTCTGAATTTATAGCAATTTTCCATAGCGGACTTTGATTCCTCCCAGATGGTCCAGTTCCTATGAGACCTGGATTTGACCAGCCCAGGGCAGTCCTGACCTCAGTGACGGTGTCCCAGGCATGGCAAGGACACGGGAGGCCTCACTTATAGGCAGAAAGTTCTACAGTTTAGAGCTCACCAGGGAAGGGCTTTCATCTCCTGTTCTACATTGGCCAGGCCTTTCTTTTCCCCCAATGGTGAAAAAATAAAAATGATTTAATACAATCAACAGCGAAGTGTTAAATTCCAACCTTTGCCATTTCTTGGTCATATCTTTACAACATCTGCCTTTGCAGCTGCAATGGTTTTCCTGAAATGTCATTCTTCACTGGTTCTCAGCAAAATAAACTCAAACCAGTAAGAGGCCCTTATCAGCTGAAAACAGTTTGCAGACCCTAACCTTTCTGCCTAAAGCAATGTTCTTTGTAATGATGTCCTCCGAAAAAGTCTCAGGATACTTTGAAAAATCGTTCAGCTTCTGCTACTATTTTCAAAATGTTTATTATGGAAGAGACATATGTAATGTGAGGGGTTAAAGTGTATAGCAAACTTGTCCAACCTGCAGCCCAGGACAGCTTTGAATGTGGTCCAACATAAATTCATAAACTTTCTTAAAACATTATGAATTTTTTTTTTTTTTTTTTTTTGACACAGAGTTTCGCTCTTGTCGCCCAGGCTGGAGTGCAGTGGCACGATCTCGGCTCACTGCAACCTCTGCCTCCCGGGTTCAAGTGATTCTCCTGCCTCAGCCTCCCGAGTTGCTGGGATTACAGGCGTCCGCCACCACACCCGGCTAATATTTTGTATTTTTAGTAGAGACAGGATTTCACCATGTTGGCCACGCTGGTCTTGAACTCCTGGCCTCAAGTAATACACCCACCTTGGCCTCCCAAAGTGCTGGGATTACAGGAGTGAGCCACCGCACCTGGCCAGTGTTACTGTATTTTATGTGTAGTCCATGACAGTTCTTCCAGTGTGGCCCAGGTAAGCCAAAAGATCAGACACTCCTGGGTGTATGGCAGAGCAACAGGGCATGTGACGTGGGACTGCTCTGCCTCTGATACCTTCCACCTCATTCTGTCCCACACGTGAGTCTTTTGAGGGAACTTTCCAGCTCTGGTTGGAATGCCAAGCAGTTAATGTTAACTGGGGCTACAGATGAGGCTCTGGGACTTGATTACCAAAGGGGGACAAAATAAAACCCTTCCACCTACTAAAGCGACAAGCACCAAACACATCTGGTCCACCTCAAAAGCATTAAGCTTTCATTTATGAAAAGTAGGCCATGCACATAAATAAGATGATTTAAAATTCCTGAGGGTTGGTCTCAATGCTCCATCTTCAGCTGTTCGTCCCTCTCTACAATAACTGTTGTTGACTTAAGATTCCAGAGCAATGGCTGTTTCAAGAAAGGGTGCGCAGGTGATCTCTAAAGCAACAGCACTAGCCTGAACCTTGGAATTGCATGGTCTGCCCTAGGAGTTTCTATATCACTGTTACTAGATAGTTAACAAAATGTAATGCTACTGGTACTCTCTCGTCTACTCTAAAAAAAAAAAAATGGGTTTCGATTTGAAATATTCTAAATTAATTGCTGAGAAACCTTTCTTCCTGATTTTCCCCAGTTTTTCTTTTTTCTCTGAAATGGAGTCTCACTCTGTCGCCCAGGCTGGAGTGCAGTGGTGCCATCTCTGCTCACTGCATCCTCTGCCTCCTGAGTTCAAGCGATTCTCCTGCCTCAGCCTCCTGAGTAGCCGGAACTATAGGCACCACCACTGCACCCAGCTAATTTTTGTATATTTAGTAGAGACGGGGTTTCGCCATGTTGGCCAGGCTGGTCTCGAACTCCTGACCTCGTGATCCGCCCGCCTCGGCCTCCCAAACTGCTGGGATTATAGGCATAAGCCACCGCACCCGACCTTCCCCCAACTTTTAAAACTGGTGTACGATTAAAAAGCTCTTATGCCTGGCAGGGCGAAGTAGCTCACACCTGTAATCCCAGCACTTTGGGAAGCCGAGGCAGGCGGATCACGAGGTTAGGAGTTCGAGACCAGCCTGGCCACTATGGTGAAACCCTGTTTCTACTAAAAAGACAAAAATTAGCCAGGTGTTGTGGCACATGCCTGTAGTCCCAGCTACTCAGGAGGCTGAGGCAGAAGAATCGTTTGAACCTGGGAGGTGGCGGTTGCAGTGAGCTGAAATCGCACCACTGCACTGCAGCCTGGGCGACAGAGCAAGACTCCATCTCAAAAAAAAAAAAAGGTGGGGGTTCTCTTATGCCAACCTAACACATCTTGCCCTGTGACTGGGAGGCCAGATGGTTGTCACTTGTTACTGTTGCTTCCCGAGTGGCCTTAAGTGGAAGGTATGACTAGCTGTTAAGAGCTGAAAGAGAACAGCCCACAGCCCGCTAGCCACAAACAAAACTGTTAAGCTCACTTTTTTCCTTTCCCAGTGTCCTTAAGAGGAGCTGCCTGCAAATTACTTACAAAAATGGCTGCAGGAAAAGCCCTTGAATTTGTTTCAATATTACATATAAATTGCATGTGGTTGCAGAGAATGAGGTTGGGAGGCCCTTATTCAAGAAACTGCCTCCAAGCAATGTATTTAATACGGGTTAGCTGGAAAATGTCTTCATGCAATCCTACTTCCCGATTTATATGATCAAAACCCTGCTATAATGCAGAGTGGAGAGCGAAGGGGTGCTCCACAGAAGCACCTGTCCTTGTGAGTGAGGGAGAACTAGTCAGACAGGATGCGCTTGCATTTGTGTGTGTGAGTATACACAGGCATACGTACCTGATAGTTCTATGGGAAAAAATGAAGTAAACCACTGTCCAGGAATACAAAAGAAAAAAATTCTAAACTTTCCCGCAAAGACCTCTTTCCGCAAGTCCATGGTGTGGTTCGTGTGGCAAGATGAACATTAGACTTGGAATCGGAATGATTGTGTTCCAGTACTTATTTGCCCAGTTATTAGCCTCGTGACCTTGAAGAAATCATTTCACTTCTCTGCACCTCATTTTCCTCACCTGCAGGACTGGGACGTTACCTTCCTACCTCCTCACAAGGTGATATAAACAGGGCTCACCTGCTGCATCCACACTGTAGTGGTACTATTACTGTTTGATCAATAGCTATTTCTCTTGTCAGTTAAGCAGTTGGGGCACCCACCACTACCTCCGGACCTTCCCACAGTCCAGCAATGAAGAGGTAATGCTGGTCATGGGGCCTCCTTACCGTGCAACACTCTTACTCTAGGTTCTGTTGCTGTCCACACAGGAAGCTAGTCGCTGAGACAAGAACTGCCAGGGAGGGCTGCAGTGAGGAGAATGGGAGATGAGTCTCAAACCCATCTCCTCTATAACTGAAATGTGGGGTTTATTAGCAAGGAAGAAATGTAACCACGTGTGGAATTAAGGAGGGGTAAGGAAGGGGAGCTGGTCAACAGGTAGTCTTAGGCAATCATGACAGTGAGGAGTCTGGCATCTCATTGTCCAGATGCATCTGGCTGTTGTGAAGACTGCTGCTGTGTATGGGTGTACAAATATCTCTTTAAGATCCTGGTTTTAATTCTTTTGGGTATGTACCCAGAGGTGTGATTGCTGGATCATGTGATAATTTCACCTCGATGCATGAATGCACATCGATGCATGAATGGGTAACAAAGTATAGTCTATAGAGACAATGGAATACTTGCCTCTCAAGGGAAAGAAATTCTGACACTTGCTACAACAAGTGTATGAATAAACCTTGGATGGACCTTGAAGACATTATGCTAAGTGAAATAAACAAGACACAAAAAGAGAAATACACAATTCCACCTATAGGAGGTGCCTAGAGTAGTCAAATTCATGGAGACAGAAAGTAGAATGGGGCTTGGGGGAGGGAGGATTGGAAGTTCATGTGTAACCTGTACAGTTTCAGTGTGGGAAGCTGAAAGAGTGCCGGAGGTGGTGGTGGCCGCAGTGGCTGCCCAGCACTGTGAAGGCGCTTCAGTGGACTGAACTGTCTGTCCGCTTCAAAATGGTTAAAATTTTGTTATGCATATGTTACCACAACTTTTACAAAATCAATCTTTTTTTTTTTCTTTTTGTTCTCATCTACAATTTGGAGAGTGCCCAGCAGGAATGACCTATCTCTGATCCATGAGCTTTGGGAGCTCAATTGGGATGATTTAAATGGCTGGGGCTGTGCTGTGAACTGAATGTTCTGTCCCTCCACCCAGACTCATATGTTAAAACCCTAACCCTCAAGATGATGATATTAGGAGGCGGGGCCTTTGGAAAGTGATTAGGGCATGAGGGTGACACCGTTGTGATGGGATTAGTGCCCTTAGAAGAGAGAGTAGGAAGAGGGTTCTCACTAAACCCTGACCACGCTGGCACCCTGGTCTCAGACTTCCAGCCTTTAAAACTGTGAGAAAGAAATGCTTGCTATTTAAGGTCCCCAGTCTGTAGAACTCTGTTATAGCAGCTGGAGTAGACCAAAGTAGGCTGTCTGGGCATCTCCCATCTCTTTCTGGCATCTCAGGGCCTCTCCCTGTGGCCTCCCCATGTGGTTTCTCCACGACGATAGCCTCAGAGTAGTTAGACTTCTTACGCAGCAGCCCAGGGCTCCAAGACTGAGTGTCCCAGGAGCCAGGAAACAGAAGCTGCCAGGCTCCAAGGGCTGGACCAGGAGACAGGCTCAGCATCCTTTAGTGAAATTCTTTTGGTACAAAGCCACAGTGCCCACCCAGATTCAAGGGGAGGGGCTTGCACTCCCACTTCTCCACGGAAGGAGTTTGAAAGAATCTGTGGTCATTTCTATTGTACTGCAATGTGATAAGTGAAGCGCCTTCAAGGGACAAGACGGTGTGGGGACAGGATGACTCTGGGGATTCAGAGCGACTTCTAGGGAAAAGGAGAAGATTGCCTCTAGGATGAGGTCATTCATGTGAGAAGATCTTGTAAAGTTAAACCATAAAATGTTCCACTGATGCATTATCAATGATGGCTACAGTAAATATTGAATTAAGACAAGGTTTTACAGCTGTTTCCCAATCAATAAGATGTAAGAGGTAATAAAACATAGACCTGACCTGCACCCCCATTAAATTCATGAAAGAAACTGTGCTACTGATCTGGCAGTGCCTGCAGCAGGCCCGCCAAACAGAAATGTGTGCGTACTTCAGGAACCAAGCAGCCTGTGGGTGATGTCCAAGTAGAGCCTGTCACTCTGAATTCCTCTCTCCGGCAAATCAAGGCCACAAGCAGGCATTGAACACTATGTGCCATGTACTGCAAGGTGAACTGTGGTCACACCAACATAGCCAATTCATTTTCTGTTCATCATAAAGATGCATATGGGCTCAAAGGCCATCTGTTAAGTACGGTTCTTCTTAATAACCACATTGTGAAAATGTCACTGAATCAAATCAGGCTCTTTAACGTTTCTTTCTTTTTTTGTTTTTTTATTTTATTTTTTTATTTTTTTTGAGATGGAGTTTCCCTCTTTTTGCCCAGGCTGGAGTGCAGTGGAGTGATCTTGGCTCACTGCAACCCCTGCCTCCCAGGTTCAAGCAATTCTCCCGTCTCAGCCTCCCAAGTAGCTGGGATTACAGGTGCCTGCCACCACGCCCAGCTAATTTTTGTATTTTCAGTAGAGACGGGTTTCACCATGTTGGCCAGGCTGGTCTTGAACTCCTAACCTCAGGTGATCCATCCACCTTGGTCCTCCCAAAGTGCTGGGATTACAGGTGTAAGCCACTGCGCCCAGCCTGATGTTTAAATGTTTTTAAATGTTCCTGCCAGCATTCTTCCTAATAGCACAAAACTGAAAATAACCTAAATCTTAATCAATAGTAGAGTGGATGCAAAAATTACGGTACAGTCACAGAATGGAATACTAGACAGCAATGGAAAGGAACAACACCACCACCAAGCCAGACACCAGAGAGTACTTACGGTGTGGTTCCATTTATATGATGCCCAAAGCCAAGCAGAGCTCATCCATGGAGACGGGGATCAGAGGAGCATTTGTCTTTGAAGGGGGCTATTAACTTGATATTTTTCTGTCTCCTGATCTGGGTGATGGCTTACTGAGCTATACATTTAAGATTTGTGTGCTTTACTGTGTGTAGGTTATAATGAATTCAGTAGGAAATTAAAATAGATCAACGTGGGCAGATCACCTGAGGTCAGGAGTTCAAGACCAGCCTGGCCAACATGGCAAAACCCCGTCTCTACTAAAAATACAAAAATTAGCTGGGTGTGGTGGTGGGTGCCTGTAATCCCAGCTACTCCAGAGGCCAAGGTTGCAGTGAACTGAGATTGTGCCACTGCACTCTAGCCTGGGTGCCAGAGCGAGGCTCAGTCTCAATAAATAAAAATAAAATAGGCCTGGCTCAGTGGTTTATGCCTATAATCCCAGCACTCTGAGAGGCCAAGGCCAGCTGACCACTTGAGCTCAGGAGTTCAAGAGCAGCCTGGGCAACATAGAAAGACTCTGTCTCTACAACAAATTTAAAAATTAGCCAGGTGTGGTGGTGACCCTGTAGCTACTTGGGAGACCGAGGCAGGAGGACTGCTTGAGCCTGGGAGGTCGAGGCTGCAGCGAGCCATGATCGTGCCACTACACTTCAACCTGGGGGACAGTGAGACCCTATTTCAAAATAAGTAATAAATAATTGAAAAATAAAATGATTTGGCCTATATTCCTGACTGAACTTTGATTGGTTCAGAGAGATGGCAAGAGGCAGGCTAGAAAGGCTCATGGGGAGGAGCCAAGCCCAGCAGAGATGTAAGAATGAGATGTTCTGTGACTGCAGAGCAACAGTGCAGAGAAATAAGACAAGACCACTTAGGGCATTCCAAAGTGTGGTATTGACTCAAGGGACAGAGAAAGTCAATTCTGTACAAGTTGCTTAGTCAATCTAAAAATACAATAAATTTAGGCCTTCCTTGGTAAAATACTATTGATTTGTTAGTGGAACAAAAATAGGAAAAATATCTTAAACTGGTTCTAAGGATCTACATCTATTTGACATATTTTGTCAATATAAATGTATATATTTTTCTATATTGGAAAGGTTTAAAATGTCTGGAAAGAAGTTAAATTATATGCTTATTACAAAAATCTATTGGATACTACTAGCATGGCCCAATATTATATCCTTCTGTCCCCACACCAATCCCCTTTTACAGAGAACACTCCAAGGTTCAGAGCCACAAAGTGCACACCAAAGGCCACAGCGCGAGTGGTAGAACTGGGTTCATGCCATTCCAGAGGAGGTGTGATAGAATCAACTACAACAGAGACAAGCGATGCTGAGCACTGTAAACTCCTCTTTTAAAAATCAGCCAAGAATTGAGAACAGTCTTGGATAAGATAGCCTCGTATAATAAGTTCTTTCTGTTTCACATTTTCCTATGATCCTTCTGTACACGTATGTATACACACGTGGCAGTGTTATATACATGTTACAGATGTCAATCAGTCTTCTCCAGCTGTGAAGTCTTCTGAGTAAATAATGTATTCTGTAACCTATGATTTTTCTAAATGGAAAGACCTACATTTCAAGATGGTTAAAATTAAGGTGCAAGTTGTCATGCTTAAAATTCGTCTTAAGGCTGCCGTTATTTTTTTTTTTTTTTTACTGTTTTATTATTTCTCATTTAGACGTTTTAAAAAGCATTAATTTTAAACTTCTCGTTCCCAACTTGCATCTAGGTCCTTCAATTCTGAGTATAAATGGTAAAGATATTACGAAGATTTTCCTGGAATGGCAAAATGACTCTCACAGCCAAATCTCCACTCAAAGCTGTAATTTTATCTCCAAGTTATTTTGTCATGGTGATGCAGGGTCATTGTTGATATCCAAAAATACCTAACATCTTTGACAGCAATAACTGAGTGTTTTCCTAGGGTTTTATTTTTCCATTTTTCACTGATCAATGATTCTATACAGAAAAAAAAAGGGAGCAAAGGAGAGAAAATGCAAATTAGTGCCCTAAAAAACATTCTACCTAGTACACTGCAGTGATTTTCAAGGAGAAGAGTTAGTCATTTCTTTTTTTTTTTTTTTTTTTTTTTTTGAGACAGAGTCTCACGCTGTTGCCCAGGCTGGAGTGCACTGACACAATCTCAGCTCACTGCAACCTCCACCACCCGGGTTCAAGCGATTCTCTTGCCTCCGCTTCCCAAATAGCTGGGATTACAGGCGCCTACCACCATGCCCACCTAATTTTTGTATTTTTAGTAGGGACAGGGTTTCACCATGTTGGCCAGGCTGGTCTTGAACTCCTGACCTCAGGTGATCCACCCACCTTGGCCTCCCAAAGTGCTGGGATTAAGGAGTGAGCCACCACAGCCGGCCAGAGTTAGTGATTTCTAATTCTTTGTCATCTCTCCCTTAATCTCTGATAGGCACTTGAATCACAATAGCATTAGTGCTTTCAATTAAGAAAACATTTCAGAAGGCAAAAAAATATTTGATACAGGTATTTTTGAATGAATAGGCTGAATGAAAATAGCTGATCTCCAGCTCTGAGACAGACAGAGAGAGAGAGAGAGAACATGTCCTCAAAGCTCTACCATCTAAGCAAGTAGAATAAAAGGAGGATTGACGTTGAGTGATGAGGAAGGGTGTTCTCTTTTGTATGCATGCTTCATTCCTCATTGCAATATTTCAGCTGCCCCCTTTTAAACATAAAATGTGCACAAAACTTGAGCACAAGTGTGGCTTCCTTAATGGCCAGGCCCAGACCAAGAACCATGTCTTCCCCGTCCCTTCTCTGGCAGGTCACAGGGAATCGACATACTTCCCGGTGAGTAAGCCTCGGTACCCCCATTCCGTGCCTTGAGATTGCTCTGCTTGAGCGCAGTGCCATTGTAAGATCATGCAGCTTCCTCAGAGGGTTTGGTTTTCTCTTAAGAGGCAAGAGAAATAAGCAAAATGGGAAGTGACCACATTTTTTAAAATCCTAGAAAGTTCATTGAACCATTACTGCTGATGCATTATTTACTTAGCAGTAACTCAGTCCAGTAGGGCTGGCAAGTGCCTGGGATGCTTATTTTCTATCCTGACAACTGACAGGGTCAGTCTGGTCTCTCTGTCTGCCCAGCACCACCTCTCTCCCCAGATTCCCATGAGCTGCCCCCAACTTCTATGAGTGGAAGTCAGCCCCAGACGTGGGTGAAGTACACACTGCATATTTTCATGAGACCATTCTGATTGACTGGAGGTAGGCCAGGCTAAGTGAACGAGAAGTCTCCATTCTGAAATCCACTAAAAAGAAACAAACTTACTCCCTTTAAGCATTTAGGAAGCTCAAGCAACTAAAAGCAAGCTTGCTGTTTATTAATTTCAACTGCTGACCCACTTGAAAAAATCATTGAGAATATGCATGGTAGGGAACTTGCACTCCTAGCAAAAGACCACAGTGAGTTTGCAGGAAACAGAGACAAAGTCCCTCAGAGAAAAAAGGACTAGTCTTAAGTGCCACTACAAGGTAAGGGCCAAACAGAAGAGAATGTGTTATTCTAAGCTCTCTACGATCTCAACTTTTAGCACCAAACTTTCTCTCTGGGATTCAGTCCATTTCTGAACATTTGCCCTGACTTTCATCAACTTTGTTCTAACCTTCATGGTTTCTTCAGTCAAGGCTCTGAAAGGAACTTAAATCCTCATTTGTCATTTTGGGAGGCCACGGCGGGAGGATCTCTAGAGCCCAGGAGTTCAAGACTGTGGTAAGCCATGATGGTACCACTGCACTCCAGCCTGGGTGACACAGTGAGACCCTCTCTCAAAAAAAAAAAAAAAAAAAAATCAGCATTTGTAACAAAACAAGGAGAAAGTATGGGTTACAGAGTTTGTGAAATAAAACTCTGCAATCTTAAAAGAATGAGCTCAAGGTAAATTTAATAGGTGAAATATTTCATTAGTCAAGCTTATGAGAACGTAATCAGAAATGGAAGGCTACGTGAAAGTGCGTGTTGCAGAGGATATACACGAAACCAAAACACACTTGTCTTCATGGTGTTTTTGCCACTTTGGATGTTGATCTTATTGCTAAATCTTAACTTCTCCAGTGGCAGCAGAAATGACACATGTGCAGTTTTCACGCTCTTCATAGACACAATATGCTAATTTCTTCTTCCTTGCAGTCAGAGTCTGATTCTCTGTCCTATAAGCAGGGATATAGAATCCCCTAGAACTATCATAAACCGACACTAGAGGTTTAGATACAGCAGAAAATGTACAGCAGCAAACTATTTTTCTATCTGTAAATGACAGAACTTAGAATATTTCTGCAGGGTGCAAATTACCCTTTATAGGTTCTGATTTATATTTCATGACAAGGAAGGTGTCCTTAAATCAGGTAGTGGAACATTTTTGCTTTGTCAGCTAAATTTTTCCAGTTCTTACCAAAACCGAAAAGATCTGAGGTTGCTTCTAATAATGTTATACTTTTGGAAAACCAAGTAGCATTCACTAAATAAAAAATTCATTCATTAAGGTGTATTTACCACATAGAAAAAGAAGAACTATACAATCTCATGCTAAGAAAAGCAAGCATTTTCCATCCCTCTGTTTAAAAAAGAGTGCCAAAAATGTCACAAAGGTGACTCCTGCATAGGGGAAGGGAGGATTAGATGAGGGACTGACAAACTATAGCTTGCCAGGGAAATCCTGCTCACTGCCTGCTTTTGTACAGCACTGGAGCTTACAATTACGTTTTGAAACGTTTTGGGGAAAAAATTGAAGATTATTTTGTGACATGTCAAAATCATGTTAAATTTGAATTTCAGTGCATATAAAGAAGGTTTTGGCCAGGCACAGTGGCTCACGCCTGTAATCCCAACACTTTGGGAGGCCGAGGCAGGCCGATCACGAGGTCAAGAGATCGAGACCATCTTGGCTAACACGGTTAAACCTTGTCTCTACTAAAAACACAAAAAATTAGCCGGGTGTGGTGGCGGGTGCCTGTGGTCCCAGTTACTTGGGAGGCTGAGGCAGGAGAATGGTGTGAACCCAGCAGGCGGAGCTTGCAGAGAGCCGAGATTGTGCCACTGCACTCCAGCCAGGGCGACAGAGTGAGACTCTGTCTCAAAAAAAAAAAAAAAAAGAAGGTTTTATGAGCATATAGATTCGCTCATTTGTTTATGTATATCTATGGCTGCTTTTGTGTGCTACTGCAGAGCTGAATAGCTGCTAGATCCCATATGGCTGGCAAAACCTAAAGTATTTACTCTCAGGATCTTTTTTTCTTATTTTTTTGAGACAGGTTTTCACTGTCACCCAGGCTGGAATGTAGTAGTGAAATCACAGCTCACTGCAGTCTCAAACTCCTGAGCTTGCAAGTGATCCTCCTGCCTCAACCTCCCAAATCACTGATACTACCAAGTACGCCACCACTCCCAGCTAATTTTTATTTATTTTTTCTTTTTTTGTAGAGATGGGGTCTCGCTATGTTGCCCAGGCTTGTCTGGAACTCCCGGTCTCCAGCGATCCTCCCGCCTTGGCCTCCCAAAGTGCTGGAATTACAGGGGTGAGCCATGAGCCCAGCCAGTCTCTGATTTTTACTGAAAAAAAAAAAAAGCTTGCCAATCTTTAGGCTGGGTGATATCTGAGGTCCCTTTCAGTTCCAAAGTTCTAAGAATTTCACTTCCAGAGATAAGCAGGAATCTGCCATCAAACACAATGCAGGGAACACCCATTAGCCTCATAATATAATGATTCCAAAAGAACTGTTTCTTTTGTGTTGTCAACATTTCCCATGAAACCTGTAAAATAATACTCGCTGACTCACAGAACATTCACGTAAGCTTCCCAGATATTGATTACTTTGAAAAGCAGGCTCTTGGTTCTAGAAAGCAATATTCATAATTTTTGGAAATTTTGTTCTATTAACAGGTTGACTAGACCATCCGAAAACTTACCAAGTACAATGAAAATGAAAAAAGAATCCCAACTCCCCTAGGAATTCACATCATAAAATATTTATTAATAAGTAAAATGATTTCCCCTGCCTTTGGTTATTAAAAAATGAGTATCTTTGATGATACCAGTTGCCAACAATGGTTTTACATTATTCAGTCATGAAACAGAATAGAAAGACGATCGATAGATATCTATAGATATAAATGTGTAGAAGACCATACCATAAAACGATTTGTTTAATTACAAAATCTTGCACATCCTTAAAGTTATCTTTTTTTAATAAGTAAACAACACACAAATAAATTCACTTGAATTTGATAATTTGGAACCTTGGCAATGAATACAGTGCCTGTTGAGGCCTGAAAGAGAGATGAAATCAAGAACTGTGTGGGAGAAGAAAGGCAATACTTCTTTGAAAAGCTTTTCTCTTGACTTAATAGTCCTATTGCCCGAAAAATAAGCCATTTTGATAACAAGAGTATAAAAAGCCTTATGATCCGCAAAGTAAACCATCTCTGTGGTTTAAATTTCATCCCAAGTCTCAGGTTATGACTAAGGAGCTATACTAAGTATCTTTGTAACACTTTTGTTTGAATTTTTATAACTAAAACAAGAAAATGTTTTATCAGATCTAGGCAGAAATACTGATCCTCATGTATAAGTATAGTAATTACTTGCACTCAGGACTATATAGACACGGGGATCTGAAAACCAAACAAAAGGAAATCCCAAACCGTAACCACAAGGCAAAATTAAAAGTAACTCAGAGAAGCAGCGGGTGATAGCTTATGATTTCAATATAAAAAAGAATGCATTACCTCTCAGATGTCACCTTAAAGCCAGAAAATTAAGATACAATCAAGAAGGGGGTGAATGGTTTTAATACTACACCACCTACTACTTCAAGATTAAAATCATCCCAGAGTTCTGAAATGTCTTCATTAGTTAAGTAACTATACAATTTATTTCAGTCTCTTTTTAATGTAGAAAATCACTTTGTAATAAGATCTCTACACAAGGTAAAAAAGCACAAAATAGGCCCCAAAAGCACAAAAATAGACAAAATGTGTATCTTTTTACGATGAAATGAAGGTGTGCCTGTGGAATACTGAGGCTGATGACTGATCTCACAGAGTTCAAACAGGTTTCCTTTTAGAATAGTCCTGTTATTTGTGTCTTCCCCTTAACCTTGGATGCATTAAAAACATAAAAATAAAAACATTAAATAATGGCTCAGGCTGGGGGCAGTGGCTCACGCCTGTAATCCCAGCACTTTGGGAGGCTGAGACAGGCAGATCGCTTGAGGTCAGGAGTGTGAGACCAGCCTAGCCAACATGGTGAAACCCCGTCTCTACAAAAAATACAAAAACTTAGCCGTGGGGGCAGGCACCTGTAATCCCAGCCACTTGGGAGGCTGAGGCAGGAGAATTGCTTGAATCCAGGAGGCTGAAGTTGCAGTGAGCCGAGATAGCACCACTGCACTCCAGTCTGGGCAACACAGCAAGACCCTGTCTCATTTAAAAAAAAAAAAAAAAAAAGGCCCAGGTAAAAGGGAGATACCAGGCATTTTGATCTTGTGCACTCAACAACAAAAAAATAATAACAACAACATAATAAAACCCCTTAATTTATCAGTTTATAAAATTCTTTCATCAACCATATCTCAAGGGCACTTGGGACTCAAGCATTTGTTACACGCCCATCAGCAACATCATAGCCATCTCCAGCTGAGGCCAGTTTCCCATCATAAATCAATGATACCCTGGGTGACACATATCCAGAAATGCTCATTTGGAGATGTTTTCATACAGTCTGGGGGCAAATGAAGCCATCCAAAGGAACCGTGCCACAAATACCACCGGCACGTGCGGACGCCCACCTGACAACCCACCCCTGCCTTCCTCTCCCTTCAGTAAAGGAACCCGCCAGTGACTGCGTTATACAGTCACCGCTGGGTACATCTTCTGTTCACTGTTGGTGTGAGGGAAGGGGGACTGAATCTGCCTGTAGCCAGGCTGCAGGCCGTCCATGAAAGGTGGCACAGCAGTCATGGGCACAGAGTCATGCTGCACCGTGTACCCCACATATGGGGGATGCAGATACTGCCCTTGATGTGGCACAATCTGGGTGGCCTGCTGACAGTTCAGCACCGAGAAATTCGTGGGCATGTTGACATACACATTGTTCATGGTCCCTTCCGGCAAGCAACAGTTGGTCTGTGACCTTGTTGGCGGCGCCCGGGCCCCCGAGTTAGCGCTGGAGCTGGAACTGGCAGCTGTGCTGGACTGGCGTGAGGACGACCCCCGGGAGGTGCTGGCACTGGGGATCATGGGGATGGTCTCCATCAAGCGGTTACCCCCTGGGGCTCGGCTCTGTTGGGGATCCTGCTTAGGCCGGAGACATCTGCAGCAACAGGCTGCCACCAGGGACCCCAAGATGATAAAGGCGACAAACACAGAGCCAACGATGAGGAACGGCACGTAGATGGGCACTGAAGCAAAGGACAGAAACACAACATTATGATTTACTCTGGGAATGCAGTCCAATCGCCGACTGGCAATGGCAATGAATGAATGAGCAGCACCGACACCCACAGCTGAAGGGCCGACACTGGGCTAATTTGTTCACATATTAGGAGTCCATAAGATGCACCATTCTTTATCAAGTGTTTAGAAAGATCCTGAGACCCTACAGGCATGGCAGTTCAGCCCCTAGAAGCAAACTGTTTATATTTAGTTCAACTCATCAACTGCAAGACTGAGTGAGCCAGATATCCAATTTAGCAAAAATATGGGTTTAATAGGTTAAGACAGTTATGGTTCTAAACTTCCTACCATAATCGAACTGTCCAAACAAGTCTGCCCTACCATATTGTTGTAGGATCTTCATAGTAATAATGACTTTAAACTTATTTAAAAGTCTTTTTTCCCCCAGAAAGTTTCCCCCAGAATAGCAAGAACTTGCTATTCTTTAGCAAGTTCTTTTTTCATCAGCAGTTAAGTCAAAAATTTAGGCCGGACTCTAAGTCACTACTATTTCCAAAAGGCATCTGTACGGCACAAGAGGGTCAAGGAGGGGCTGAAAAAAGACCCTCCTCACTCTTCCCTAGCAAAAGCCAGGGTCCTTCCGTAGCACTGGGTCCAGGTGACGGGGTCTGTGTGGAGGTGGCGGGAAGTTATTCCAGGCATTGGGCCATCCTGAAACAGTGTCCCAAGAGCAAACATCAGGAGCAACAAGACACATGTTGCAGGAAGAAGAGTCACCCACAGCGAGCCAAGAAGGCAAGAGTGCACAGGGAAAGCCCTCAGGGCATAAAGTAACAGCCATGATACTTCACCAGGGAAGCTGCTTTTAAAATAGAAAACAATAAAAAGTAAAAATAAAAACCTTTTGATAAAACCACTAGCAAACTCCATTTTAAAATTAGTTTCTGGCAGGGCACGGTGGCTCACGCCTGTAATCCTAGCACTTGGGGAGGCCAAGGTGGGTGGATCACCTAAGATCAGGAGTTCCAAGACCAGCCTGGCCAACGTGGTGAAACCCCATCTCTACTAAAACCACAAAAATTAGCTGGGTGTGGTGACGCGCACCTGTAATCCCAGCTACTCTGGAGGCTGAGGCAGAACAATCGCTTGGACCCAGGAGGCAGGGGTTGCAGTAAGCCGAGACTGTGCCACTGTACTCCAGCCTGGGCGACAGAGTGAGATTCCAACTCAAATAAATAAATAAATAAATAAAATTAGTTTCTTAAAACAATCTTTTAGGAGCCATAGGGATGGCACTACAAGGCTTTAGAAACTAGATGCAGGTTGATGGGGTAGAATCAGACGGGAGGTGCCTGCAGAATGCCTCTGAGCCACTTTGGTAGAATCCTACCCTATGTTACCGACAGCCTGCATTTTCTGATGTGCTCTTGCCCCATCCCCCTGACTATATTTTTGGGAAATACATGAGGACAGGGACGGATTGGGTCTCACTGGTCTTGGCAAAGCATAATGCCAGCCCACAGTCAGATGGGGCAGCACTTTCGGAAGGAGCCCGCGCCTTTGAGGTCAGCTCTATGAATACCCTTTGATCATCCATTAGAGCAGCCAGGCTTTCTAATTACGCTCCTTTTGACTGTTCTGGTATTCCTGCAGTCAGTGTTTTTAAAGTATAACACCAGGTGGAATTATGGAGAAATAATGCTTTGTAAGTAAAACAATACTTTATAGGTATTTAACCAAAGGCTGACTGTGGAAGATTTCCTGGAGTTTCAATGCTAAACAGAGCAGTTTCTATATATAGCGCCCGTTTAGCAGGTAGAAACACTTGCCACAGTGTCTGCAGCACAGCTGGTGCCTGGCAGTAGACCTGTTCTAATTACACTATCACTTCAGGCTAACTATGGATCACTGGAGAAGTGGATGCAGGGCTTTTTCCTTGGCGTGTTATAAATATTTCATTTTCTAAATTGAGACACAAGCCCTAAATATGTTATCAAAAAATAATAAGAGAAAAACAGGAAAAAAATGTACCCCAGTCATAGCAGAAACTGGCTGAAACCAGCCTCAGTCCACATAATGAGTTTTGGGGAGAAATAACTGTTCTCTTTCCAGGATTTTTAATTGGAAATGTAAATAACTACACAGGGGTAAGGAATGCAGCGCTACCATAAGCCCCCCCGGCAGGCTTAATTAGGTGTGTTGTCCTTCACTGCAGAAGAGAAGTGGAAGAAATACAATTTTTAGGAAAAAAACGTTTAAAAGTAGCGTGAAGAAGGCACCCACACACAACACAGGACGTCATAAGTCTCGTCATGAGAAGTCCCCACTAGTCCAAAGCCATCCCAACTTTTTGGAAACCATTAATGAGCCCAATTCAGCAGACATCTGACTGTAGCTGTTTGGGGTCTGGCTCGCTTCTCCGGGCTGTCTTCCATGGCCACACAGTCTGCGAGGCTGAGCCTGCGTTTTAAGACTGCGCTGGTTCTGGAATTACACGCTCTTCACATTCAAGACAGAACAATGGGAGTAGCATGCTAATAAAATGCTTGACTGCAAAAGGGAACGGCACTGGAAAGAGCTGTCTCTCACCGGGTCCTGGGAGGCAGCTCTATAAACACAAACCACGCTGTGCCAAAGCTCAGGCAGCCCGAACCCAGGCTCCGGGTGCTAGCGAGGTCTCCCAGGTACACCCAACGGGCCCACAAAAAGGAGGAGCCGCCCCCTCGGGGATACGTTTGCCATTTTACCTCCCCTCCCCCGAACGAGAGAGAGAGAGAAAAAGAAAGAAAGGAGAGAAGAGAGAAGAGAGAGAGACTGGTGTAGACACCACCCCAGGGAGGCATTCCGGAAGGTTTCTCAAGAATTAAGTGCAACCTACCAAATTCTTTAACGGGTTTACTTTCCAAGTCTGGCTTTGGCAATTTGAAAAAGAAAAAAAAAAAATCAAAGCCACAAAGAGCAAGGCTGGGCACTGCTCCGATGTTACACCTACTAAGTCTGACGTGGTAAGGAATTAACAGTCCAGAAACCCCAGAGACGGGCCGCTGCAGGGGAGAGGGGCCGCCGCGTGGAGCAGATGGGAATCCGCGGGGTCTGGCACAGGGCAGCAGCCCCCGGGAAAGCTCTGAGGAGCTGCCTTCTTTTCGGGGAGCCTTCAGGGAAGGACGTCTGCCAGGCCCTCACGGGCGGGGGCGCACCCTCACCGTCTTCTCGGGTACCCCTAAGACACGGAGCCCTATGGAGACAGCAGACGCCAGAGGGGCCCGGAGTACCCTGGTCGGAAGGAATATGGGGGCTATCTGTGGCCCACACTGCCTTAGGAGTGTGATTTTCTTCGGAAAATTCACTCTAAGCCACCCTTTGGCTGACAGATGGAGAAACTGAGGCCCGTAGGGGTGAATTAGTGACCCACATCGACCAAGTAATAAGCCAGACTGCAGACTCCGCCTCCTGGTCCCAGGTCCTTCCCTGAATCTCCCCCTCCAAGCTCCCAGGTCCCTGACGTCCAGGCAACGCCAACCGTCCTCCCTTTCGCGCTGGGCGCAGGCCGCCCTACCTGCCGAGCCGTCGGGGCCGTCTTTGTCCGCCCTGCCAGGCTCGCCGGCGCCCTGCTGGCGGTCGTTGTCGCAGCCGCCCTGGTCCAGGCGCGCCTCGGCGCTGGAGCAGCAGTAGCGCAACGCGCAGCTGCCGCAGCAGATGGTGGCGTCGCCGCCGTCGAAGCGCTCGGGACACTGGAAGCCGATGCGCCAGACGCCCTGCGCGTCCAGCCAGCCGTGGCAGTACTCGCCGCTGGCCCTCGCCCCCGCCGCCAACAGCGCGGCCAGCAGCAGCTGCAGGAGCGAAGCGGCGTTCCGGGAGGAGGCGACGGATGAGCGGCGACCGCCCCACATGGCACCACCCTGGCGCGGGCGGCGCGTCTCCAGAGAGCGCAGGGCGGTCTCCGAGAAGTCGTGGCCCCGGCGACCCCCGGGCCTCGTCGCTGACTGTCCCGCGGCGCTTTCGGCGCGGGCCACTCCCCTCTGCCGCGACGCCCAGGAGGCGACGACGCCGGGCCCTAGGTCCAGGAGCTCCTAAGCCATCCCCCTCCTCAGCCGGTGGCCCGGTCCCCTTAGGGGCTGCCTTATGAGTTGCACTCGCTGATGGAAATCTCAGGATGCAGTAAGAAGGCCCCCGGGACTGTCGTCCCGAAGCCTCTGGAGGCTTCACCGGCAACCGGACCCTCCCTGAGCATCCCCGAAGGGACGCTCACTCTAGCCGGATGACCGCTGGGCGCGCCGCCACGGACCTGGAGCCAGGGCTCCGCCGCAGGGTTTAAGCCTCAGGGTCCCGCGCGCGAATCGGGGCCCGTCTCCCCTCCTTTATCCCCTCCTCGGGCGGGTAGAAGGAGCGAAGGCGGGCAGTGCGCGCAAGACTCTGGGCAGCAAGTGAGGCAGCCGGCCGCGCTCAGCCTCCTCTGCCCCGAACTTGGTCCGCATGGCTCCGGCCGGGCCGCCCGGGCAGCCCTCAGGGGTGCAGCCCCGACGCTCCACTCGGGGGGGCCGACGGCCAATCCTCCCAGCACGTCGCCGAGGGAGCGCTCCAGATCCCGGGAACGTCCCGGACGAGGCGAGGGTCCGGCGCGCCCCAAGCCGCAGTCCTCGGAGCCTGCCCGGCTGGCGGCGGCCGCGGCTGCTGCTGGGCGCGGATCCAGCCGGGCGGCTCGCCCGGGTTCCCCTTCTCCGCCTCCCCGGCTGCAGCGCGGTCCCACAGGAGCCCGGCAGCCTCCGGCCGGCGCTCCCTCTCCCGGTCGCTGCTTCGCCCTCGGGAGGTGCGCACCGATGGAAGCCTCCCACGGAAGTTTCGTTCCTCCGGGCTACAGGAGAAGCCGAGCGCTGCAGCGGCCCGCAACCTCGCTTCGCCCGGCGCCAGGCCAGCTCCGACTCCGCTAGCTGCGCTCTGAGCTGCGCTTTTATAGAAGCCGGCAGCTCCCCGCTCCCCGGCGCGCATGCGCGATGCGCGGCTCCCCGCCGCCCAGGAACCCCCGCCGGCGCCGGGCAGCCCCTCACTTTCCCACCCGCGCGAGGAGAAAGGTGTGGCCGTGGGCGGGGTCTGCCTGCTGGAATAGGCGCGGGAGGAAACACAACCTAAGCAATCCAGGCCTCGCTAACACAAATAACAATAATAATGGAAGAAACTCAATTTGCTTTGTGAAGATCTTTGGCATTCAACATTCGGTTCGTTTCTGCAAACTTCTCAAGGGATTACGATCACTGTCCACCCTACAGATCATGAAATCGCCGCTCAGATGAACTCTCTCAGCTTCCAGCAGCTGATGTCCCGGCCCCGGTTGGTCCCACGCCCTATGTAGGAAGAGCTCCGATGTTGGTGGCTCACTCACACGCCTGGGGCTGTGTCTGGGGGGCTGGAGGCCTCCGCCACAAGGTGGAACGGAGACAGTTCCGCAAAGATGTCACACATTCGGCCACGGTCTGGATGATCTGTGTCCCTTTTTCTTTCTATATTTGGGTGTGGTGATTTATCGGAGTCCAGCAGGAAAGTGCCTCCGTCCAACATGTGGCCTTAGTGGTTTAGACAGCTGCAGTCAGGAAGAAAACAAGGTTCAGACAGACCAGAAATTCAGCTTTGATGAAGGAGAAATTAATAGCTTCTCTCTTCCAGAAGCTGGAACAACAGGTGCTGATGTTATTAAAGCAGCAGTGATTATTTTTAAAGGAACGAATGCCCCTTCCCACACTGTCTGGGAGTCAGCAGACCTGACTTCTACGCCCAGCTCTACTAGTAGAGAATCACTGCGTTTTTCTGGCCTCAGTTTCTTCATCTATAAAGTGGAGCATAGGAGGTGATGATCACTAAGGTCCCTTCCAAGTTCATGACTACAGAACACAGGCAATTTTACTTACAGCAAAGACACTCAGATTCAAGCAGCCGTTGGATGCTTGTGTGTTCTGGTTAATGTGAAGTTCAGACATTGTTGATTATTCTTCCACTTGTCCCAACAATGTCAAATCCAAGAAAAAACCCTACCCTATGTCCCTGCTCCCCAACACACACCTTATTCTTTTCACTAAACCTCTCTCCAAGCATTGCACTTTGTTTTCTTGCAGTTTTTTGGTTGTGTATCATTTTTAGCTACACAGGATTATGTATTTTAAATGCACTATTCACCAAATTTCTTGAGCTAGTAAGCTAAAAAAATTTCAATATCAAGAAATTATTCATTCAAGAAATACATGCCATGCACTTACAGTGTACTGTGCTCTGTGCTGGCTACTGGGACTCATCAAGAAGCCAGACAGCATGGCCATTTCCTTCAAATGGGGCCTAAAGTCTCCTGGGTAAAACACAGAAATCAGACAAAAAGACAAAGAACTGAATAAGCAAAGAGAATGCAAGTATGATCAAAGCTCTCACCCACAATGAACAGCATCAATTTAAGCACATAATCTAGGTTAGGGTGGGGAAGGAGGTCAGAAAAATCATCAAAGGAATAACACTTAAAATGAGACCAGAAGAAGTCAAAGGAAGACTGAGTTTTTCAGAATGAGTCGTTTTCTTAGAAGATACCATTAGCCACCATTTATTGAGAGCTTACTATGAGCCAGGCACCATGCTAAGAATTTCACATGCGTGATTTTATTTAATCCTCACAGCAGCCCTATGAATAAGACAGTAATACCATCCTCATTTTACTGGTGAGGATACTTGCTCAATCCCTAAAGATAGAGAGTGTTAGTTTGCCTGGACTGTACCCAATTTCTCCTGACTCCTAAGCCCACCCACCACACTGCTGGTCACCACAGCCTCCATTACGGAGAGCCCAGGATTGATTAACTGGGAGTTCTGTACAGACCATGAGATGGTTAGGTATCATCTTCCTATGGCAGCACGAGTTGATTTGGGTGGTGTTCAGAGGGTGAATACTTTCAGTTTTTGCCATTTGGAAAAACAATTAATGCAAGAGAATTGTACTTATTGTACTATTTAGAATTGTATAATTTCAGGCAGTACCTATGCCATAACCTCCTTCCACGATCCACTGATCCTATTCACCAAAACATCCACAATTTGTTAGAATTTATTTATGAAGAAAAAAATTGTTTAACATTTCATATTGGAATTGATTTGGTGACTGGATAGTGCCACCTTTAAAACACAAAGTTTTTCCCAAATAGTCTACAATTTAATCTATAATTGGTGAACTTAGAAGTATGGTGCTCTAAGCAAATTCGTCTTCTTTTTTTTTTTATTACTGTGTTTCCTTTCTTCCTTAACAGTTAAGGGGAGGCCCTTTCACGGTTACTTTCCGTAGTGGTTGACTATCTTCAATGCTGAAAGGTCGTTTATGTCACTTTATGTCACTCTCTTGTTTTATCGTTTCTTTGTGTATCTGGAATGCTGTACTGAAATTTTATAAAATAACTTGCCAAGGATTTAGTGAGGTTCTGCATGGGAGGTGCTACTGGGAGATGTTAAAATAGTTTGTTCCTTCCGTAGGAAATAAAAAAATCCCTCATTGGTCTTAAAAGACAACCAAAACTATTTTACTCATTTCTTCTGAGAAACTATAACTAGTAATTACAACATAAAGGTAGTAGTAATCATAATTTATGATAATCAAAATGAAATGTCAGGCAGTCTGCCAAAATATATTTTAAAACATATGAAAGAGTGCCGCCCCCTTTTTTAAAAAGTTGAATTCTATAGACACTAACTGAAAAAGTGTATTTTCAAGTTATTTTACCTTTCAGTATGTGCCTGTGTGTGTATATATATACATATATATATAAATAAAATCCAATTGATATAAAAGCAAACTTCTGACACATCTTCACTAGTACAAATAGCAAGTCATGTAACTAAAGAAATGATTACTGATGACTCTACTAACTAGAGTTGATACAAATCAGATGGAGGTAATCATATTTCATTTGGCTGGCAGTTCTAAAAGCTGCAAGATCTACAGTGTTTTTCTGCAAGTTTCAGCAAGAGCAGAAGGTTCTTACCATCTGCACACCCATCAGCAGTCTGTTTAGGGAGAATGGCTTTCACTAGGTTCATTCATCTTTTTCTCCTCTTCTCTCATAAATAGAAATAGTATTGAAAATTTGGCATTTGGCTTACCAAAATTTCTTTTAAATTAAAGTGTTTTTGTTAAAACCCGAACAAATATGTTAATTTACATTTATTTTAATTTTGTCTTCTGATTACCTAACCTCATCTAAAAATAAAAATGTTCATAAATTTGTGAAAAAATTGTTCTTGCTTTAAAATTTTTAATTTTTCACCCTCCTTATTTTTCTTGTAATTGACATACTGACTTCCAGAAAAGTAATTTCCATATTTTCAATTATATTTCTTCTCATTTGTCATTATAAACTATTGACATAGTTCTCTCTCATCCCACCTCCTTACTCCATTGTTTTACTGAACCCCCTTTAATTTTTGATTTTGAGGTTTACTATGGATACATTTTCATTTTGGAGCTATGGAGTTTCATGGAGGGCTTATTTCACTAATGCCTTCATATCTAAAAGAATGGCATAAGGGAAAGCAAAATGTGCGAAGATTTGCAAATCATATATATGAAAAGAATCTAGTATCCAGAATATAAGAGAACTCTTACAACCCAGAACAAAAAGGCAACCCAACCAAAAAAACTGGCTTGAATAAACATTTCTCCAAATAACATCTACAAAAGGCCAATAAGCACATGAAAACACCTCCAACATCATTAATCATTAGAGAAATGCAAATCAAAACCACAAGATACCACTTTACTTTCACTAGGATGGCAATAATAGTAATGATGATGATAATGGGAAATAATGTTGGTAAGGTTGTAGGGAAATCAGATCCCTTGAACGCTGTTGTTGATGGGAATGTAAAATGGTTCAGCCACTGTGCAAAACAGCTTGACAGTTCCTCAAAAAGTCAGACATAGAATAACCATATGACCCTGCAGGTCCACTCCTAGGTAACCCCAAAGAGATGAAAACATATGTAGAGACAAAAACTTCTATATAAATGTCCATAGCAGCACTATTTACAATAGCCAAAGGGTGGAAACCACTAAAATATCTGCTAACTAATGAATGGATGTACAAAATGGGTTATAGTCGTACGATTGCAATGTTATTTGGACATAAAAAGAAATGAAGCATGAATACATGCTACAACCCAGAAGAACTTCGAAAACACTGGGCAAGTGAAAGAAAGCAGACACAAAAGGCACATACTGCATGAGCCCATTTATATAAAATGTCCAGAAGAGGCAAATCCAAAGAGACAGAAAGTAGATCAGAGCTGGGCGTAGCGGCTCACACCTGTCATCCTAACACTTTGTAGGGGTTGAGGCAGCTGGATGGCTTCAGCCCAGCAGTTTAAGATTGGCCTGGGTAACATAGTGAGACCCTGTCTCCACAAATTTTTTTCTTTCAAAGTAGATCAGTGCCTGTCAGGGGCTGGGAGGAAGGAAGAAGGGGAAGTGACTGCTTAATGGGTACAGGGTTTCCTTTTGGAGTGAAAATGTTCTGGAACCAGACAGTGGTGATGGTTGCACACAGTACGAATATAATAAATGTCACCAATGGTATTTTCATGTTGTGTGTATTTTACCATAACAAAAAAGAATCTAGAACAAATAAATAAATACAACTCTGCAGCTGTGAAAGTAGTTATCTGCCCATGATGTCACTTGAAGGTTCTGAAGCAGGTGCACCAATTTTGAGAGGATCTATTCTTTTAACAGTGAATGGCCCAGAAAGAGAAACATTTAGAAAGTCTGAAACACAGCCAGATACCTCTGAGCATGATTCCAAGTCCCTAAGCTCAATGTTGCAAACCCTGTTACGGACTGAATTGTGTCTCCCCAAAATTCCTATGTTAAAGCCCCTAATCCCTAACGTGACTTTACTAAGAAATAGGGCCTCTAAAGACGTAATTAAGGTTAAATCAGTGGGGTCCTAATCCAAAAGGACTGGTGTCCTTATGAGAAGAAGAGACACCAGCCATGTGTTGGCACAGAGCAAAGGTGGTGTCCTCACTCAGTGAGAAGGCAGCTGTCTGAAAGCAAAGGAGAGAGGTCTCAGGAGAAACCCAAACTTGCAGGCAACTTGATCTTAAACTTCCAGCATCCAGAACTGTGAGAAATAAATGTCGGCTGTTTAAGCACCATCTGTGGCATGTCTTATGGCAGCCCGAGTTGACCAATAGACCATCCGTCCCCTTTCTCCTCTCCACTAACATCAGGAATGCCATGAGATGCAAGCATGAAGTCTTCCTTCACCATAGTCCTCAAATGTAAGGCAGCTTGGGCCTTAACTCTATCTATGGATCATGCAGGGATGACTTGAAGTGACAGGAGCTACATGTGCCCTAGAAACAGTTTGAGAAAACTAGATCTCAGTGTAGAATAAGAGACAGTTAACGTGTGCTGATGTGAAATGGTTGGAGAATGGAGTGAGGCCAACTAGCTGCTAAGATCTGAATATTGTACATATCCAAGTTCAATTTCCTCCAGTATATTTTATTCTGGTCTCTATGGAATTAGGATTTCTTTTATTCCCTTGTCTCTTCTTCCAGACAATCAACTCCTTGAAAATGGAAACTAAACCTTACTCATTGTTTTTTGCTGTTGTTGTTTGTTTGTTTGTTTTGAGACAAGATCTCATTGTCACACAGGCTGGAGTGCAGTGGTGCAATCATGGTTCACTGCAGTCTCGACCTTCTGGTCTCAAGAGATCCTCCTGCCTCAGCCTCAGCTGGGTCTACAGGTGTGTGCCACCATGCCTGACTAATTTTTTATTTTTGTGGCGATAGGGTCTTGCTATGTTGCCCAGGCTGCTCTTGAACTCCTAGGCTCAAGCAATCCTCCCATCTTGACCTCCCAAAGTGCTGGGATTACAGATGTGAGTCACTGCACCCAGCCCTTGCTTATTTCTGAGTGCTCTGAGTGCTGGACGTAGAGTAGGCTCAATTTGTCCATTCAATAAATATTTATTAAGCATGTACTATATGCCAGGCACAAAAATCCTCAGTATTGACTTATTCGTTTCAAGGAATTTGAAACCAGTGAAATTACCTAAATGTGAAAATCATTCTGAGTACTGTACATCAGCTCGGATATAGGCTATCTGATAAGACTAGGGGAAAAAAAAAATATCTGATGCTTCCTCGCACCCAGTGGTTCACGCCTGTAATCCCAGCATTTTGGGAGGCCAAGGCAGGGGATCATTGGAACTCAGGAACCAGCCTGGCCAATATGATGAAACCCTGTCTCTACTAAAAATACAAAAACTAGCCAGGCGTGGTGGTGCACACCTGTAATCCCAGCTACTAGGGAGGCCGAGGGATGAGAATCACCTGAACGAAGGAGGTGGATGTTGCAGCAAGCTGAAATTGTGCTGCTGCGCTCCAGCCTGGGCAACAGAGCTAGACTCCATCTAAAAAATAAATAAATAAAAATAACCGACGCTTGAGAATAAATCCTTGGACGGTGGTTTTAGAGGGGAAGGTGATTCCTAGTGATTCCTAGTGCATAGCGTCCCATGGTCCTGCCCCCACAGATTTGAGGCTTAAAATAAGAGTTTTGCAATGAAAGAAGATGCAAAAAAGGAACGAGTGTTTCCTCTCCATTACCATGTGAAAGAAAAATGTAAGCTACCCACAGACGGACAGTAGGACGTGGCAGCTATGTGCTGTCATTGGCGGTCTTCACTTTGGTTGTAGCTGCCTCATGTTCAGTATCGGTGGACAGTGGCAGTGCCAGCGTCTTCTGCAGGCACTAGCTGTACCTCCCGGACTTCCGCTCTCAGAATAGAAGGCATGGCTCAGAGCTAGAGGAGGGATGAGGAAACTGTGCCCACCTCCTGGTTACCGGGAATATGAGTCCGAGAAGCACCTGGAGACACTTTTCAGGGATTCCCACAGTGGAGAAACATTTCTGAATGGGATGGAGCAAGAGGAGGTAGAGAAATGTTTTGTACGAAATTATATTGTTTTACATTCAGGCTGAGAAACTAGATTGCTTGAATATAATTTCACATTTTTTAATAAAATAATTCAGAAGGCATTTTTGGATCATAGTTTCCTTGAGATTTCTCGTTATTAAAATCATTGTTTTTATATGATCAGGTCGTAGGGAAAAAAGTCCCATTGATCCTGGGTGTTTAGATTTGGTATAAATAGGAACTCCCTTTATCAAAGCTGCCTTAGCAGCCTCCTGGTAAAAACATAAAAAGATAAAGAATCATTGTGCTGCTTATTTTAACAGAAGCAGAATTATGGCCTTCACAGCGCAGCCTCACAGTGGTCGCAATTATCCCTGTCCAAATACGTTAACTTTTTCAAACCAAGCCCTCCCTCGTTCTATGGTTTCAACCTCGTTTTTGTACCTTTTGGATTAGTAAGAGATTTTCTTTGGCTTTTGGAAGAAGTCAACCTCTCAGGAAACAATTGAATTAAACTTCATGTTTGTTTAAAGAGTCCTTGGATAGTACCCCACATCTGCCTTTCCTCAAAACGTCTCCGATGAAAGAATAAACAGAAAATGTCCTGCGTTGTGTGGTATCCAAATGAGCAGGAAAATGTTTAACAAGTTCCATATTCTGAAAATGTTCTCGTCCCAATAACACCTTAAGACTTGTTAAGTATTTCAGACCATTTCACAGCTTTACAGTATTCAGTACACTTCCGGCTTCATGTTGTTAATTCTTATATAATATAGTAGTTATGTAGAGAGTCTCCAACTAACTAGCCTTCATTACCAAATTAGAAGGAACGGTTTTTTTGTTTTTTAATGTTTTTACATTAGAAAATATACTTGAACAGATGAAGTTCAATCAGCTAATAGCCGCTATTTATTGAGCATCTGGTATGTGCCAGGCATTGTGCTAAATTTTTTGACATCATTATAGTGTCTCACCGAATAAATACATTATTAAGTAAGGTTAAAAAAAAAAAAAGGTTTCACTTCATCCGCTTTTCTAAAATTTCCTAAGTTGAAAAGAAATTTCCAGCCTATGCAGAATGTTATCCAAGTATTTTAACACAAAGCCTTTTCTAGTTTTTATTTTCAATGAACTGTTTTCTCATGTTACACAAATGAGATGCGATGTCTTATCAGAGAAAAGTCCACAAAGCACTGGCATTCTTAATTTCTATGACTAATTTCCTTTTTGGTGCACAGCGGTTTGGTTTTATTAGGTGAACGTATTTTCAGTTACTTTATTCCTGAAAGTGGAACAATTTATCTTGGAGACATGAGGCCCAGAAGAAAATACTAGAAAAATGCAAAACAGAAAGTATAGAAAAATTTAAGATGATGATTATTACGCACAAAGAAAGTAAAGGGGGAAGTTGCTCCGAAACTATCTTTAACAACGTGAAGGAATATTTTAGGAGGGACCTGAGTACAGAGAAGACAGACCAGAGGAAGTGGAGTTGAATTACGGAAAAGTGATGTTTGAAGAACCCTCTCTAACCAACATAGATGCAGAAACGGTCATGCAGATGACTTGAGAGGTGAGATCTCCCAACCCCTCTGTTTCTTAGAGACTTGTGAAATCACCTCTAGCTTTAGAAGGAGAGGGGGAGTCTTAGGCTATTACTATGCCAGTGGACAGGGCCAGCACTGGTTAAAATCCTGGAGACTTCTTACTAGGATTTCTTTCTACCTTACTATACAGTGAAACATTTTGAGGCTTGTCATAAAGAAAACAGCAAACATGGTTGATATTTGTTCTTTCAACACGGGTCAAGCTTCTTGACTTCCTCAAACAAATAAAAAGATGATAATGATTATTATCATTTGAGACAGAGTCTCGCTCTGTCACCCAGGCTGGAGTGCAGCGGCGAGGTCTCAGCTCACTGCAACCTCTGCCTCCCAGATTCAAGCAATCCTGCCTCAGCCTCCTGAGTAGCTGGGATTACAGGCGTCCGCTACCACACCTGGCTAATTTTTGTATTTTTAGTAGAGATGGGGTTTCACCATGTTGGCCAGGCTGGTCTCGAGCTCCTGACTTCATGATTTGCCTCCACCTCCCAAAGTGCTGAGATTACAGGCGTGAGCCACCCTGCCCGGCCTAAAAAGATTTTCAAACAAGACAAAATTGTGACTGCTATTAAATGTATCTGGTAACTGATTCCAATAGTATTTCAATGCTTTGGAACAATAACCATTTTTAGTGCTTTTGAGAGTGTAAAGAAAGGGAGAGCAGAGAGTGACTTGCCACAGGCCTGCTGCCTGGAGACCTGGTGATCTGTGGGAGTAACACAGTTCCGACTTCTGCACTCTGGAAAGCCAGAGTCAGTTTCAGATGTAGGCAATTTACATTTATAGACCGGGTCAAGCAAATTGGACAGTTTAAGTGAGCACTGAATGAATGGGAACATAAATATGTTGGGGCCTATAAATGGTCATATTTATGGAGTGCAGTAAAATCCGTATCTCTCCCCACTTGGAGAAACCTTGCCAAGTGGATTGAATGCAGTGGTCATGATACTGAGTGCTGAAACCACAGGAGAGGCAAACTCTGTTCTTGATATTGAACTTCCAACGTCTGTAGTACTATTTCAGATGCACTTGAATATTCACTATCCCATGGTAGAGAATGGGTAATAAGTGCTAAGAAACATCAACAATATCAACAACAACAAAACACAAATAAACAAAGAAGCAAACCCCCCAAACCAAAAAGCAAACCACTTCCTTTTGAACTCATTCATAAATCTCCAAAATCTGTACCAGACTGCCAAACTCAGCCTAATTTTTGGGAAAATATACTCCATATGTCATTTGATAGGAAGAGAAAGATTAAGCCAACTCCAAGTAATAAAAAATGGGTAACCAGTCCCACGGCACAGCACTCACTACTGTTTTATTCATTATGGTGGGTTCTGTTTGGTAGTCTTAGAAGAGAAGCTGAAGATTGGAGCCTGGCTTACTTTACAATCCGAGTGTCGGAATAGATTAGCCTTCCAAATATAGGAAGCACGGTCCTCCAGTTGTTGAACTCCAGTGTGAGCTAGCATTGTGGGGTCTGAGTCCTGAGTAGGGAGCAAGCTCACTAAGCCATAAGTCTTTCTAAAAGACGACTAGAGAAATCCAAGAAGAGATCCTCTCTGCCGCTTTGGTGTCACGATGAGAAAACACCGCCTCCCTATGGAAATATTCTGACATTGTTGCTTTGTCTCCACCTCACTGGAGATTCCAAGATTCCAAGAATAAAGAAATCTTGGGATTCTGATCATTGATGTGTATCAATTTTCACACTCCCTTAATTAATTTCACCATGAGCTATTGATCTCAGCAGACTTCAACACTGATTGTTTTTTCCCCACTAACAAGTAGGTTAAGGGCAGTTTAAGTGCTCTCGTTTTTACGGAGTGATAAAATCATGCTATGTCTAATTGACTAAAATGAATTAGAAATTGTGTTTTTTATTTGTTTTTAACTTTTCATTTGCAAGTAATTTCAAAATAGAGAAAAAGCTGCAAAAATAAAGAATAGTACTAAAGAACCACTGATTGTTAAGATTCTGGGCGATCCATTTTATGTCCATGTGGTGACTCATAAAATTGAATTAACCCTACTCCTGATTTGTGGCTATCTGTCACCTAGACTTGTAGACAAAAGCACCATCATTACTAGTTTTACATTGTTTGGTATGACAGAACCCAAACCATTCTCTTGCACTGGTCATTGATTTTTCCCTGTTTTCAACAAATTATTAAATCTAAATCCTATGCTTAGTGAAATACTATTTGGGTAGCCCACTGTTAGCAGCTTGGCTAACTTCACACATATTATAAGGCTGAACTTTGGGCCTAAGTGCGAAACTGAATACAATTCTAGGTCTTTCAATTCAGAGAAAAATATACGAACACCGTAACAGGCCTAAGATTTCCTAGCTTTGGCTCTTGCACTCCATCTTCTGGCTAAAAGTTGGCCTTGAGATGTTTAAATTGAACACACCATTCATTCGTTACAATTAGTTACATGACGTAGAGCCTTCAGAGCGTTAGATTGATTTCAGCAAAAGAAACGCATGAACGTTATACCCATGAAAATGTACCACCTCCACAGAGAAAAGCAATTTACAGGATCAGAAGGAAGATGACTACAAAGCTAAAATGACGTCCTGTGCTCACCTGGAATGCCGATCTGTGATGCCCGTGTCAGGAGTATGCAGGCCAAGGTTTTATGGCCAGGTGACACAGGCAGAGAAGAAAGAGGTGGGAGGCGGGGTTAGGCACAGGGATCCATGGTCTGATTATTGGGATTTTACTTTACATCTTAGGTTAACTTTTCTCCAGGACACCAGCTCTGAGATCTACACTCCTTGAAGGCAAGAACTGAGTCCTGTTCATCTTTGTATCATCCACAAACCACACAGTGTCTTGTTGAATAAGTGAACTAAGAATGAGCCACTAATGTATTCACTCTTTTTTTTAAATGTGCAGCCATGCTATTTAAATTAATCTGAAACACAAACATTAAATTTAGAAATATTTCTAGAAATACGTCTGTGTAGTCACATTTTTCGATTTGCTCCTGAGATGGAACCTATTTGTGGAAACAAATGATCTATTTAGAGTTCTAATTATTCCAGACCTGGAGTGGGCTACAATGAGTATATAGTTTACATCCAAAATTAACCGTTATCTTTTTGGTTTTTTAAAAGCATCATAAACAATTCTACAGATCCTATCTATAGATTCCATATGCTTTGGCCTCTTCTAGATTTAACAATATTTGCAACATACTTTTAAAAGAAGTGAAATAATTGTCATGATGCCATGGTAGTGACTGTCTCAACTGTGAGAAACATGAAGGTTTTGGATAATTGAAGCAACAAGGCATGGAGACAGGTTTCTACACAACATCAAGTTTAAATCTCCCAGGGACTAGGATCCTTTTTTCATAGATAGTCCCTGTCCTTAACCTCATCTATACTTTGACTCTACAAGCTTTGCTGATAAGTTTCACTGAGGGTCAAAATACAATGCAGGGCCAGGCATGGTGGCTCATGCTTGTAATCCCAGCACTTTGAGAGGCAGGCGCTTGAGCTCAGGAGTTTGAGGCCAGCCTGGCCGACATGGTGAAACCCTATCTGTATTAAAAGTACAAAAATTAGCTGGGTATGGTAGCTTATGCCTGTAATCCTAGCTACTTGGGAGGCTGAGGCAGGAGAGTCATTTGAACCTGGGAGGCGGAGGTTGCTGTAAGTGGAGATGGCGCCACTGGACTCCCGCCTGGGCAATAGAGAGAGACTCCATCTCAAAAAAAGACAAAAATATACAGTGCAGTATTATAGCTAATTCTGACCAAAGGGAAAAATAGTGAAAAGACCTGCCATTTATCAAAGACCTACTGTGCGCCCCAGATTCTCTACATGCATTGCCTCCTTTCATCTTCTAAGCACCATTTGGGATCATAGAGACACGCAGAGCTCAGCTTTGGCCTTGCGTTCAGCTGAAATCCTGCTGTCTGCCTTTGCTTCCATTCTGGAAGCCTGCTTTATGTCACCCCTGAACTTGCATCTGATCAATGGTCATCTACTTGCATAGGCTACCATTGTATCTAATCATTATACGAACATCAGTGATACAAAGGTGGTGTGACATTTTAATTTGTTATTAATATTACGATATGGTTTTCACTTTTAAATATAGATAAACATTCAACTTGGAGTGAAAAACCTCCTTTAAGTGTTTAGAGATTGGAATTTCATCAGTCCAAGTATGAATTCATACTCTTTTTTTTTTTGAGACAGAGTCCTGCTCTGTTGTCTAGGCTGGAGTGCAGTGGTGCAATCTCAGCTCACTGTACACTCCACCTCCTGGGTTTACACCATTCTCCTGCCTCAGCCTCCCGAGTAGCTGGGACTACAGGCACCCACCACCATGCCAGGCTAATTTTTTGTATTTTTAGTGGAGACGGGGTTTCACCGTGTTAGCCAGGATGGTCTCGATCTCCTGACCTCATGATCTGCCTACCTGGGCTTCCCAAAGTGCTAGGATTACAGGTGTGAGACACTGCACCTGGTCGAATTCATACTTCTTATTGCAAGACTGCAGTGAGCGCAAAAGTCATTAATATGTAAAAGAAAGCATGTTTTAGGATCCATATCTTTTTTTGAGTCCACCAACATACATGGAAATTTAGATGATAATACATGGCAGAATAAAAAAGATTAATAGGCCGGGCATGGTGGCTCATGCCTGTAATCCCAGCACTTTGGGAGGCCAAGATAGGAGGATCGTTTGAAGCCAGGAGTTTGAGACCAGTCTGGGCAACATAGTAAGACCCCGTCTCCACAAGAAAAAAAAAATGTAGCTAGGTGTGGTGGTATGAGCCTGTAGATGTAGCTACTCGGGGAGCTGAAGAAGGAGGATCACCTGAGTTTAGAAGGTTGCGGCTTCAGTGAGCTGTGATTGCACCACCACGCTCCAGCCTCTGAACATGTGAGATTCTGTCTCAAAAAAGAAAAAATCACAGGAGGAAAATCTTCCAAATCATTCTACAACAAGGTATGTTATACATCATCTTTGATTCAGATACAATAAAGACTAAAGGGAGAAATGTAGAATATTTATATTAAAATGAGCTACTCAAACACCTTGCTTCTCTAACAATCACAGGTGAAAGTGGGCTCTATTTATATGTTTGGTAGGCAGCTGACAGAGGAGAAATCTTATTGACAGTGGAGAAATTATTGTATCTTCCCCATCATGTCAAACTTATAACATTTGACTGATACAACGTTAATGATAAAATCATGTTAATGAGGTGAGTTGAATGCAAGAATGGCTCTAATTCTCTACCCCTCCACATATTCAGACTCTTGAAATGTGACTTTGGAGCCCCTCCCACCGAGAGGTGGAGTCTATTTTCCCACACTTAGAATCTGGGCCGCTTTGTGATTGACTTTACCTAACAGAATGCAGCAGAAGTGACCATTCTGAACTCAGTTCTCAGGAGGCTTTGCAAGCTTCCATTCTCAACCTTTGAACCCTCTCATGTCATGAGGGCAAGCTCAGTTCTCTACAGGAAGATGAGAGACGGTGTGGAGCAGAGACATACGACAGGCAGCCCTCCACCCACCCGGCAAGTGGCTGCAACCACGGGAGCTGAGTCAACCCAACTGAGACTCTACAGTTCTGGCCCAGGTCAGTAGAACCACCCAACTAACCGACAGAATGGTGAAGAACAGATGTTTATTGTTAAATACAATTGAAGTTTTATGGTTACTGGTTACACAGCGTTATGATAAAAATAATGATATAGTTAATGATTACTTTTTTGTGTGTGTGTTTTTTTTTTGAGACGGAATTTCACTCTTGTTGCCCAGGCTGGAGTGCAATGTCATGGTCTCGGCTCACTGCAACCTCTGCCTTCCAGGTGCAAGTGATTCTCCTGCCTCAGCCTCCCAAGTAGCTGGGATTACAGGTGCCCGACACCAAACCCAGCTAATTTTTGTATTTTTAGTACAGACAGGATTTTACTGTGTTGGCCAGCTATTCTCGAACTCTTGACTTTAGGTGGCCCACCAGTCTTGGCCTCTCAAAGTTCTGGGATTACAGGCATGAGCCACCTTGCCCAGTCAATTATTACATTTGAATAAGAATATCAGGTTTATCCTTTTATTCCAGAAATCGATGTTATCATGGTAATGTTTGGCCTTGTCGCAGTAACTTTTCCACTTAGCCATTTAGAATTCAGCCAAAGTATGGATTTGGTGCATCTCTAAGAGGTAATAATTGTTATCTTCAGCTTAAAAATAATTTTTAAAAAGCACACGTACAATTGAGGCTCATGAGGGTTTCTCAGACCCAAGCTCTAGTCTAGCTTACTCCAGAGCTGTGTTCTTACCACTAAGCTACATCCGTCTGAGGCAGCTCACACCTGTAATCCCAGCACTTTAAGGGCCGGGAAGGGAGGATCACCTGAACCCAGGAGTTCAAGACCAGTCTGGGCAACATAGAGAGGCCTTGTCTCTACAGAAAATTTAAAAATTAGCTGGGCATGGTGTTGCATGCTTGTAGTCCCAGCTACTCAGGAGGCTTGAGCCCAGGAGTTCGAGGTTGCAGTGAGCTGTAATCACACTACGCACTTCAGCCTGGGTGATAGAGCGAGATACTATCTTTAAACAAACAAATAAAACAACTCCAGCTACATCAGGAATGAGCTCCAGCAAGAATGGAGAAGTCATTCTATGGCGTGATAGATGATTTATTCTGGGTAGAAAATGAAGAAAGCTGCTTCCATTTGAAAACTGATACCTGTATACACTATTAAAAATAACTTGGGCCAGGTGCGGTGGCTCAAGCCTGTAATCCCAGCACTTCAGGAGGCCAAAGTGGGCAGATCGTTTGATGTGAGAAGTTTGAGACCAGCGTGGTCAACATGGTGAAACCCCGTCTCCACTAAAACTACAAAAATCAGCTGGGTGTGGTGGCTCGCACCTGTAATCCCAGCTACCCGGGAGGCTGAGGCAGGAGAATCACTTGCACCTGGGAGGCAGAGGTTGCAGTGAGCCAAGATCATGCCACTGCATTCCAGCCTGGGCAACAGAGCGAGATTCCATCTCAAAAAAACAGTATTAACTTGATGATTTTCTGGGAAAAGGGTCTGATAGCAGGAAGTACTATAATCCCATCACATACTGACACACAGATACTCAGTAAAAGTGTATTGAATTGAAGAAACACATTTCAATGAAATATATTTTGCAGTTTAAAGAAAAATCTCTTACTTTTTTTTTTTTTTTTGAGACAGAGACTTGCTCTGTCACCCTGAGTGGAGTGCAGTGGCACAATCATGGCTCACTGTAAACTTGAACTCCTAAATTCAAGTGATCTTCCCACCTCAGCCTCCCAAGTAACTGGGACTACAGGTGTGAGCCGTCACACACAGTTGATTTTGTTTTTTTTTTTTTTTGGTAGAGACAGGGTCTTGTTATGTTGCCCAGGCTGGTCTGGAACTCCTGGGGTCAAGTGATTCCCCCCCCCTTGGCCTTCCAAAGTGCTGGGATTACAGGCGTGAGCCACTATGCCCAGCCTCTTAAAATTATTTTACAATACAGTCCTTTCTGTTACACTCCTGATGTAGTTACTCTAAAATTAGAGCAGTAATGTGACCACATGGGTCTCCTCAAATTCAACTAAACTGCCATTTGAGGGGAAGTTGTTGGGGAATGAAGCAGTGTGTTTGTAAGACTGGCACAAATGAAGCCAACTAGCCTGTGAGTGAGGATGCCAGTGATAGAAGGCAAATGGACAAGGCAGATAAGATCAGTGGTTCCCAAAGTGATTTTAGGACCAGCAACATCAGCATCACCTGGGAACTTGTTAAAGGCAGATTCTCGGGTCTCGCTCCGGCCTGTGGAATCAGAACTCGAGTCAGGCTCAGCAATCTGGGCTCTAATATACACTTTTTTTTTTTTTTTTTTTTTTTTTTTTGAGACAGACTCCTGCGCTGTTGCCCAGGCTGGAGTGCAGTGATATGATCTCAGCTTGCTGCAGCCTCCACCTCCTGGGCTCAAGTGATCTTCCCGCCTCAGCCTCCTGAGTAGCTACGGGGCATGCCTCCACGCCCAGCTAATTTTTGTATTTTTTGTAGAGACGAGGTATCGCCATGTTGCCCAGGCTGGTCGTGAACCCCTGAGCTCAAGTGATCCGCCCGCCTTTGCCTTTCAAAGTGCTGGGATGACAGATGTGAGCCACCGCGCCCAGTCTCCAACACACTCTCCATGATTCTGATGCTGCTGAAGCAGGTAAGAGAACAGTGGCATTCCGAAAGAGGGTTTCCTCCTTCCTGTGCATTAAGCGTGGGTCTTACTCTCAGTCCAGAAAGGTGGGACCAGGCAGCTCTTCCCTGCCTTGTTCTCTTTTCCCAGAGGTTCCTGCAGAAGTTGGAATTTCCTTGTTCTGTGTCTCAGTTTGTTAAAAATGAAAGTGTAGGGGAGAAAAAGGTTGGGAGAAGGTAGCTAGTGATTGCCATTGGCCTGCCTGTGGCTGTGACCTCCTGCCACCACCTCACTTTCCTCTGGTTTCTGGTGCAGGTCAGCAGCCTCCCCTCTCCTTCAGCGGAATCCTTTGGCTGCTCTGAGGAGGTCGAAGCACCTTGTATGTCATGTGAAAACTATTTCCAAGCAAAGTGCTTTGCCTCCAGCTGCAAAATTGATTCGTGGCTTAAAATCCCCAGTGTCTACCACCAGCTGGAGTTGCTATTTTAAACCTGGACAAAAAGGAGTGTGTGAGACGGGGAGGGATTGTGTATTATGTACAGGGAAAAAAAAAAGTTTTAAAATATTTTTTTCCTCAGAATTGGGAAATGGCACATACAGGGGAAGAAATGTGTGAGGAAAAGTGATATTATTTTACTTCCTGTATTATAATTGTTTGGTCTGATAGCCTAAAATTTAGTTAATTGTAACAAAGCTCCTTCTGAAATTAGAATCAAGAAATTCAGCTTTGGGGGATTTAAGGGACTGTGGAATTAGATGAAAAAGAAGATGAAATCCAGCCCCTGCAGACTCCGGGGAAGGTGCATTCCTTGCTGACCACTTGCCTGGGTGAACTGTCTGGTTACATTCAGGAACGCTCTGTGCAATACCGCATGGAAATCAGAAGTGCCTTTTACCACAGACACAGCAGATTCAATATTCCTCAGATCTGGACTTTTTTCCCCTCCAAATTCATTGTTCTCCATAAAAATGAGTTTCAAACATCCAGTTAAAACCTGCCAATTATTCCCTGCCTGAGGACACTAAGCCTGCAGAAAAGTTCACCCATGAATCATCCCATTAGTGTTGCCATAACTTGTGTTTTTTATTGATACCTAATAAACATATTTATGGGGTACATATGATATTTTGATGCATACATACAATATGTAGAGCAAATCAGGGCAATTGGGGTATCCACCACCTCAAACATTTATCATTTCTTTATTTTTGTTTGTTTGTTTGTTTGTTTTTTGAGATGGAGTCTTGCTCGGTCACCCAGGCTGGAGTGCAGTGGCATGATCTGGGCTCACTGCAACCTCTGCCTCCTGGGTTCAAGCAATTATCCTACTTCAGCCTCCCAAGTAGCTGAGACTACAGGCACTTGCCACCACGCGCAGCTAATTTTTGTACTTTTAGTAGAGACGGGGTTTCACCATGTTGGCCAGGCTGGTCTCGATCTCCTGACCTCGTGATCTGCCCACCTCAGCCTCCCAAAGTGCTGGGATTACAGGCCTGAGCCACCATACCCGGCCTATTCATCATTTATTTGTGTTGAGAACATTCCAAATCTTCTAGCTATTTTGAAATACACAATATTGATAACTGTAGTCATCCTGTACTAAAAAACACTAGACCTTATTTCCTCTAACTGTATGTTTGAACGCATTATTCAACTTCACTTCATCCCTCCTCTCCCCCCACCCCTTCCCAGTCCCTGGTAACCATCACTCTAACTTCTGCTCTATGAGATCAATGTTTTTAGCTCCCCAATATGAGTGAGAACATGCAATATTCATCTGTGTCTGGCTTATTTCACTTCACAGAGTGACCTCTGGCTCCATGTTGCTGCAAATGATATGATTTCCTTCTTTTTATGGCTGATGAGTATTCCATTATGTATATATCTCACATTTTCTTTATTCATTCGTTGATGGATACTTACATTGGTTCCACATTTTGGCTGTGGTGGATAGGACTGCGATAAACATGGGAGTGCAGATATCTTGATAAACTTACCGCTTTTGGGGGGGTATATATGCCTAGAAGTAGGATTGCTGGATCAAATTAGCCATTATTTTATTTACTCTGCAAACATTTATTGAGCACTTACTAGGTGGTAAACTAACACAGAATATAAAAGTAAAAAGATACTTAACCTATAGGAAGGAAACAAACATGATAAATAACGAATTAAATAAGACGTAGTGAGTGCTATGGTGAATCTTGTTCAACCTGGGCATAGAGGAGGGGAGCAGTGAAGAAACCTCCCCTGAAGACGAGAGTCCCAAGCTAGGTGAAGAAGAGGGAGGGGGGCTTCAAGCAGGAGGAGGGGACTCTGCAAAGACAGACCAGTCTGAAAACACAAGGGACTGAGAAGTCCTCCTGACTGGCAGGCCACACCTGGAGAGTGGCTGCGGAATGGAGCTGGGAAGAGCATTCAGCTATTGCTAGCATCGTCTGCCAAGGTCAAGCTCTAGAAGATAACTCCACTGGGAGTTTGCAGATGGCCTGGACAGGTTGGATGGAGGGCAGGCAGAGACTACAGGAGACGCAAACTGAATATTTTCATTTGTCTCCAATTAGTTACATCATAAACTCTCATCCTCCCAAACCACAGCTGACACTTCCCCAACCAAAATAGGCCAGGATTCCTGGAGAACAAAATTCATTGTTATAAGGTCAGTGACTAATTGCAGAATGGAACGAACAAATCAATAAAAGGCTTCTTTTGAAATGTCCAGTATTATTAAAGAAAAAACAGAAATAATGTTTTAAGTTGTTATGTGTGTTTAAAAACTGTTAAAAAGCTTAAAAATGTTATATGTTATATTTGTTTTTAAAATGGTGAATGCTACTGAAGCACCTTTTCAATGCACCCTAAGATTCTGAAGCAGAAGGATGCTGCCATCTGGTGCTCGGCCACTGCTTTGGGAGCAAGTTACGTGGAACAGAAAACTACTATTCTTTTGGCCCAGATGTTTTATTTTCAGCTAATGCATAGATTCTTACACAGTGCAGCAGGTAAAAAAATCAAAGTTCGTGATAGAAAAATACATAAAAATTGAAGAAACAAATACAGATGGGTGGCAAAGCTGCAAGGATCACATTGGAAGCAAGTGTGCTCTGTCTTCACAACCTCGGGGACAGGGCCGAGACCGGGAGAAATGTCTCTTACGCCCCCCAGTGTCTACTGGCCTGACCTGCAGCATCCAAAGATTTTTCAATTATTTTAGAGAAAATCCCGCCAATTTACATCACAGTGAATTTTAATTCATCATCCTTATTTACAAAAGCTTCCTCCTCCTTTTTTATTATGATGACAATAATTTAAATATGTAAGTGTGGTAGACAGAGTCCTGGTGTTTGCTGATGGCTGTGTGCATGGAATTTACTCTGGCTGCAATATGGGGCTAATTAAGGACACCAAGAGGAGCTCGAGGATGTGATGAGGTGCCTGCTACCCGTGAAGAAACGTGGGAGATCTTCTGAAATTGTTACCGAGCGGACAGGGACCAGGGCTTGTACCTATAAACTGCAGCAGAGTGTGTGAAAGTGAAGACCAGTGCTGAGCAGAGACCATGGCCAAAGAGGAAAACCATGAGGACAGGAGGAGAACCAGAGGTGGGCACTTGGTGGGAAGCCCTTGTGTACACTGGACCACGGGAGGAAGAAGAACCTGACTAGACCTGGAATTCAGTGTTGCTCCTATCTAGTTTAGCTGGAAGACACACAGTACAATAAGCATCTCTCAGTAAACAAACAAACAAGAGGCCGTTAAGAAAAGAAAAGAAATCCCATTTTAGAGAACCAACCAAATAATGTGATCAAACTAGTGAAGAAAATGGTTTACCTATATCTGCTCTTCCAGTTCTACCAGAAGCTGCTAAAATTTGATGTTTAAAATTCTTTTAAATCTAAGAACGTGGACAAAATTAAAATTCACACCACAGACTTTGAGGAAATGTTTCCTGCATGTGGTTTTGGTGGGAAGAGGAAATAGAACCACCACAACTCAATGAATCTATTTATTCACCTGTTCCTTGGAAGCCCGATCTCCTCCACCTCCTTAAGCCTTGAGACCAAGACCGCAGAACTGTGCCTGCTGCACAGGAGATCTCAGTAAATGTTCGTTTATAGGATTTGAAGTGACCAAGATAAAAGGATGCAAGGAGGTCTCACAGACACAGAATAATGACTATTATTATATCACGAAATACTCTACAACTCAGTTGTCAGTAGGTTGGATATTTTTGTGAAGCAACTTCTCATGTGCTGATACCCATCCTTCTATATTTCCTCAAGAGTACCTTGTCAGTCTCCACCAACTCCCTCTTCCCCTCAATGAAAATGTGTTCCTGGGCTGGATGCAGTTGCTCATGCCTGTAATCCTAGCACTTTGGGAGGCTGAAGTGGGTGGATCACCTGAAGTCAGGAGTTCAAGACCAGCCTGGCCAACATAGTGAAGCCTCATCTCTACTAAAAATACGAAAATTAGCCGGGCGTGGTGGTGCACGCCTATAGTCCCAGCTACTCAGGAGGTTGAGGCAGGAGAATCTCTTGAACCCAGGAGGCGGAGGTTGCAGTGAGCTGAGATTGCACCACTGCACTTCGGCCTGGGTGGCAGAGTGAGACTCCATCTAAAAAGATAATAAATAAACAAATAAACAAATAAATTAAAAGTATTTCCATCAGAAAGCCACCTGTTCATTCTTTCCGACACTGATTTATTATAATCACAAATGCACTGCTTTCCAGAGCACAATTTGTGTGGCTGCTCAAAAACGTCATAAGGCACAACAGCTAACAAATCTTACCAATAAAATCAAGATAATTCAATTGTATTCAAAGGAAGAAGAAACACTTTTTATTGACTAACACCACTGGTTTGACATAAGTGAACCCAGAGCAGTGGGAAGAATGGAAGCAGGTTTTAGTCCACAGCTTCCCGTGCTTCATGCTCTCATGGTCCAGGGATAGTATTTTCAAAACACAGTGTCTCTGCCCTTTTGAGATACAGCAGATGAACACGACAGTCACGCCTTACTTTTTCCCAAGAATCAAAAGAATGTGAAGTATGCCCGGTAAAACAATCTTCGGCTATACCCACTGAATGAACCAGGAACACGGTGTGTCATCGGGAGAGGGCAGCACATTCCCCCTGGCTACGTCCAGAAGCTGGTTTCCCTTTGAGTCAGCTGAAGAGAGTCCCAAGTCCTCCCTCCACCCTAAAAAGCCCAGAGTTACAAGCATGGGTGGCTGTGAACTGCAACTGCGAGGCTTCCAAAAATCAAGGCTGACTCCTCATGCAAATTTCAGGACCACCCTGGACATTAAAACACACAAACAAACAAACAAAAACCATATAGCGAGTTCTCTTTTCTGGGACCTGGAGTGGTTCCGGCTCCCACCCACATAGAAATGATGATTCCTCGACGTGAAAACCCCAAGAGGCCTTAGGGGCAGATGGCTTTCTTGGTTCTGTGGAAGTAAAATGCTTGAGAAGCGACTTATCCAGGGGTATCTAAATTTTTGTTTTTAGTTTTCTAAGTATTAGATGTGGCTGGTCTTTCTGGGCATAGTTCCATAAATGTCGTCTTTAGGATAACTTGACAAATCCTGACTTGGGCAGGTGCGGTGCACATGCCTATAGTCCCAGCTACTCAGTAGGCAGGAGGCTGAGGCAGAACATCTCTTAAGCACAGGGTTTGAAACAGCCTGGGCAACATAGTGACGCCTCATCTGAGATTAATTAATTAAAAAAAAATACTGATGTGAGGGGTAAAAAATCACATTCAGGAAGAGCCTGATCTTGTAGTTGGTGTGTAATCACATATTTCCTAGTGGAGATTGCATTTTATTCTGCCTGAGCTGAGGGTCAGCAGTGGACCACAGACACAAGTCAGCAGAGTGGAGGAAACACCCAAAGCCGCACGTGGCCGGTGGCTGGCCTGTATTGAGAGGAAAATGACGGACCATGGGTTCCATCTAGTGTCCTTGGTTTTCTTAGGAAAATCAAACAAACAGCAAACAGAAAGTCTGAGCAAATAGCCTTGAGAAAGGCAGGCTGGCAAGAGACTGCAGACACTTGCCTTTAGAAAGTTCCATCCCAAGAGGGAGCTTTACAAAATAAAAGTCTTGAGAACATGCGGTGTTTGGTTTTCTGTTCTTGCGATAGTTTGCTGAGAATGATGGTTTCCAGCTGCATCCATGTCCCTACAAAGGACACGAACTCATCCTTTTTTATGGCTGCATAGTATTCCATGGTGTATATATGCCACATTTTCTTAATCCAGTCTGTCACTGATGGACATTTGGGTTGATTCCAAGTCTTTGCTGTTGTGAATAGTGCCGCAATGAACATACGTGTGCATGTGTCTTTATAGCAGTATGATTTATAATCCTTTGGGTATATACCCAGTAATGGGATGGCTGGGTCATATGGTACTTCTAGTTCTAGATCCTTGAGGAATCGCCATACTGTTTTCCATAATGGTTGAACTAGTTTACAATCCCACCAACAGTGTAAAAGTGTTCATATTTCTCCACATCCTCTCCAGCACCTGTTGTTTCCTGACTTTTTAATGATTGCCATTCTAACTGGTGTGAGATGGTATCTCATTGTGGTTTTGATTTGCATTTCTCTGATGGCCAATGATATGAGCATTTTTTCATGTGTCTGTTGGCTGTATGAATGTCTTCTTTTGAGAACTGTCTGTTCATATCCTTTGCCCACTTTTTGATAGGGTTGTTTGTTTTTTTCTTGTAAATTTGTTTGAGTTCTTTGTAGGTTCTGGATATTAGCCCTTTGTCAGATGAGTAGATTGCAAAAATTTTTTCCCATTCTGTAGGCTGCCTGTTCACTCTGATGGTAGTTTCTTTTGCTATGCAGAAGCTCTTTAGTTTAATTAGATCCCATTTGCCAATTTTGGCTTTTGTTGCCGTTGCTTTTGGTGTTTTAGACATGAAGTCTTTGCCTATGCCTATGTCCTGAATGGTATTACCTAGGTTTCCTTCTAGGGTTTTTATGGTATTAGGTCTAACATTTAAGTCTCTAATACATCTTGAATTAATTTTCATATAAGGAGTAAGGAAAGGATCCAGTTTCAGCTTTCTACTTATGGCTAGTCAATTTTCCCAGCACCATTTATTAAATAGGGAATCCTTTCCCCATTTCTTGTTTCTCTCAGGTTTGTCAAAGATCAGATGGCTGTAGATGTGTAGTATTATTTCTGAGGACTCTGTTCTGTTCCATTGGTCTATATCTCTGTTTTGGTACCAGTACCATGCTGTTTTGGTTACTGTAGCCTTGTAGTATAGTTTGAAGTCAGGTAGCGTGATGCCTCCAGCTTTGTTCTTTTGACTTAGGATTGTCTTGGCAATGCGGGCTCTTTTTTGGTTCCATATGAACTTTAAAGCAGTTTTTTCCAATTCTGTGAAGAAACTCATTGGTAGCTTGATGGGGATGGCATTGAATCTATAAATTACTTTGGGCAGTATGGCCATTTTCACGATATTGATTCTTCCTATCCATGAGCATGGTATATTCTTCCATTTGTTTGTGTCCTCTTTTATTTCGCTGAGCAGTGGTTTGTAGTTCTCCTTGAAGAGGTCCTTTATATCCCTTGTAAGTTGGATTCCTAGGTATTTTATTCTCTTTGAAGCAATTGTGAATGGAAGTTCATCCATGATTTGGCTCTCTGTTTGTCTGTTACTGGTGTATAAGAAAGCTTGTGATTTTTGCACATTGATTTTGTATCCTGAGACTTTGCTGAAGTTGCTTATCAGCTTAAGGAGATTTTGGGCTGAGACAATGGGGTTTTCTAAATATACAATCATGTCATCTGCAAACAGGGACAATTTGACTTCTTCTTTTCCTAACTGAATACCCTTGATTTCTTTCTCTTGCCTGATTGCCCTAGCCAGAACTTCCACCACTATGTTGAATAGGAGTGGTGAGAGAGGGCATCCCTGTCTTGTGCCGGTTTTCAAAGGGAATTTTTCCAGTTTTTGCCCATTCAGTATGATATTGGCTGTGGGTTTGTCATAAATAGCTCTTATTATTTTGAGATATGTTCCATCAATACCGAATTTATTGAGTGTTTTTAGCATGAAGGGCTGTTGAATTTTGTCAAAGGCCTTTTCTGCATCTATTGAGATAATCATGTGGTTTTTGTCTTTGGTTCTGTTTATATGCTGGATTACGTTTATTGATTTGTGTATGTTGAACCAGCCTTGCATCCCAGGGATGAAGCCCACTTGATCATGGTGGATAAGCTTTTTGATGTGCTGCTGGATCTGGTTTGCCAGTATTTTATTGAGGATTTTTGCATCAATGTTCATCAGGGATATTGGTCTAAAAATTCTCTTTTTTTGTTGTGTCTCTGCCAGGCTTTGGTATCAGGATGATGTTGGCCTCATAAAATGAGTTAGGGAGGATTCCCTCTTTTTCTATTGATTGGAATAGTTTCAGAAGGAATGGTACCAGCTCCTCCTTGTACCTCTGGTAGAATTCAGCTGTGAATCCATCTGGTCCTGGACTTTTTTTGGTTGGTAGGCTATTAATTACTGCCTCAATTTCAGAGCCTGCTATTGGTCTATTCAGGAATTCAGCTTCTTCCTGGTTTAGTCTTGGGAGAGTGTAAGTATCCAGGAAATTATCCATTTCTTCTAGATTTTCTAGTTTATTTGCGTAGAGGTGTTTATAGTATTCTCTGATGGTAGTTTGTATTTCTTTGGGGTCGGTGGTGATATCCCCTTTATCATTTTTTATTGCGTCTATTTGATTCTTCTCTCTTCTTTATTAGTCTTGCTAGCGGTCTATCAATTTTGTCGATCTTTTCAAAAAACCAACTCCTGGATTCATTGATTTTTTGGAGGGTTTTTTGTCTCTCTATCTCCTTCAGTTCTGCTCTGATCTTAGTTATTTCTTGCCTTCTACTAGCTTTTGAATGTGTTTGCTCTTGCTTTTCTAGTTCTTTTAATTGCGATGTTAGAGTGTCGATTTTAGATTTTTCCAGCTTCCTCTTGTGGGCATTTAGTGCTATAAATTTCCCTCTACACACTGCTTTAAATGTGTCCCAGAGATTCTGGTATGTTGTGTCTTTGTTCTCATTGGTTTCAAAGAACATCTTTATTTCTGCCTTCATTTCGTTATGTACCCAGTAGTCATTCAGGAGCAGGTTATTCAGTTTCCATGTAGTTGAGTGGTTTTGATTGAGTTTCTTAGTCCTGAGTTCTAGTTTGATTGCACTGTGGTCTGAGAGACAGTTTGTTACAATTTCTATTCTTTTACATTTGCTGAGGAGTGCTTTACTTCCAATTATGTGGTCAATTTTGGAATAAGTGTGATGCGGTGCTGAGTAGAATGTATATTCTGTTGATTTGGGGTGGAGAGTTCTGTAGATGTCTATTAGGTCTGCTTGCTGCAGAGCTGAGTTCAATTCCTGGATATCCTTGTTAATTTTCTGTCTCGTTGATCTGTCTAATGTTGACAGTGGGGTGTTGAAGTCTCCCATTATTATTGTATGGGAGTCTAAGACTCTTTGTAAATCTCTAAGGACTTGCTTTATGAATCTGGGTGCTCCTGTATTGGGTGCATATATATTTAGGATCATTAGCTCTTCCTATTGAATTGATCCCTTTACCATTATGTAATGGCCTTCTTTGTCTCTTTTGATCTTTGATGGTTTAAAGTCTGTTTTATCAGAGACTAATAGTGCAACCCCTGCTTTTTTTTGTTCTCCATTTGCTTGGTAGATCTTCCTCCATCCCTTTATTTTGAGCCTATGTATGTCTCTGCATGTGAGATGGGTTTCCTGAATAAAGCAAACTGATGGGTCTTGACTGTTTATCCAGTTTGCCAGTCTGTGTCTTTTAATTGGAGCATTTAGTCCATTTACATTTAAGGTTAAGATTGTTATGTGTGAACTTGATCCTGCCATTATGATATTAACTGGTTATTTTGCTCGTTAGTTGATGCAGTTTCTTCCTAGCCTCGATGGTCTTTACATTTTGGCATGTTTTTGCAATGGCTGGTACCGGTTGTTCCTTTCCATGTTTAGTGCTTCCTTCAGGGTCTCTTGTAAGGCAGGCCTAGTGGTGACAAAATCTCTAAGCATTTGCTTATCTGTAAAGGATTTTATTTCTCCTTCACTTATGAAACTTAGTTTGGCTGGATATGGAATTCTGGGTTGAAAATTCTTTTCTTTAAGAATGTTGAATATTGGCCCCCAGTCTCTTCTGGCTTGTAGAGTTTCTGCCGAGAGATCTGCTGTTAGTCTGATGGGCTTCCCTTTGTGGGTAACCCGACCTTTCTCTCTGGCTGCCCTTAAGATTTTTTCCTTCATTTCAACTTTGGTGAATCTGGCAATTATGTGCCTTGGAGTTGCTCTTCTCGAGGATTATCTTTGTGGCGTTCTCTGTATTTCCTGAATTTGAATGTTGGCCTGCCCTACTAGGTTGGGGAAGTTCTCCTGGATGATATCCTGCAGAGTGTTTTCCAACTTGGTTCCATTTTCCCCCTCACTTTCAGGCACCCCAATCAGACATAGATTTGGCCTTTTTACATAATCCCATACTACTTGCAGGCTTTGTTCATTTCTTTTTCTTCTTTTTTCTTTAGATTTATTTTCTCAGGCCGGGCGCGGTGGCTCAAGCCTGTAATCCCAGCACTTTGGGAGGCCGAGACAGGCGGATCACGAGGTCAGGAGATCGAGACCATCCTGGCGAACATGGTGAAACCCTGTCTCTACTAAAAAATACAAAAAACTAGCCGGGTGAGGTGGCGGGCGCCTGTAGTCCCAGCTACTTGGGAGGCTGAGGCAGGAGAATGGCGTAAACCCGGAAGGCGGAGCTTGCAGTGAGCTGAGATCTGGCCACTGCACTCCAGCCTGGGTGACAGAGCGAGACTCCGTCTCAAAAAAAAAAAAAAAAAAAAAAAAAAAAAAAAAAAAAGATTTATCTTCTCGCTTCATTTCATTCATTTGATCCTCAATCACTGATACTCTTTCTTCTAGTTGATCGAGTCGGTTACTGAAGCTTGTGCATTTGTCACGTATTTCTCGTGTCATGGTTTTCATCTCTGTCCGTTCATTTATGGCCTTCTCTGCATTAATTATTCTAGTTATCAATTCTTCCACTCTTTTTTCAAGATTTTTAGTTTCTTTGCGCTGGGTACGTAATTCCTCCTTTGGCTCTGAGAAGTTTGATGGACTGGAGCCCTCTTCTCTCATCTCATCAAAGTCATTCTCCGTCCAGCTTTGATCTGTTGCTGGTGATGAGCTGCGTTCCTTTGCAGGGGGAGATGCGCTCTTATTTTTTGAATTTCCAGCTTTTCTGCCCTGCTTTTTCCCCATCTTTGTGGTATTATCTGCCTCTGGTCTTTGATGATGGTGATGTACTGATGGGGTTTTTGGTGTGGGTGTCCTTCCTGTTTGTTAGTTTTCCTTCTAACAGTCAGGACCCTCAGCTGTAGGTCTGTTGGAGATTGCCTGAGGTCCACTCCAGACCCTGTTTGCCTGGGTATCAGCAGCAGAGGCTGCAGAAGATAGAATATTGCTAAACAGCGAGTGTACCTGTCTGATTCTTGCTTTGGAAGCTTCCTCTCAGGGGTGTACTCCACCCTGTGAGGTGTGGGGTGTCCGTCTGCCCCTAGTAGGGGATGTCTCCCAGTTAGGCTACTCAGGGGTCAGGGACCCACTTGAGCAGGCAGTCTGTCCGTTCTCAGATCTCAACCTCCGTGTTGGGAGATCCACTGCTCTCTTCAAAGCTGTCAGACAGAGTCGTTTGCGTCTGCAGAGGTTTCAGCTGCTTTTTTGTTGTTGTTGTTGTTGTTGTTGTTGTTGTTTAACTGTGCCCTGTCCCCAGAGGTGGAGTCTACAGAGACAGGCAGGACTCCTTGAGCTGCTGTGAGCTCCACCCAGTTCAAGCTTCCCAGTGACTTTGTTTACCTACTTAAGCCTCAGCAATGGCTGGCACCCCTCCCCCAGCCTCGCTGCTGCCTTGCCGCGAGATCGCAGACTGCTGTGCTGGCAATGAGGGAGGCTCCGTAGGGGTGGGACCCTCCCGGCCAGGTGTGGGATATAGTCTCCTGATGTGCCCGTTTGCAAAGATCCTTGGTAAAGCACAGTATTGGGGTGGGAGTTACCTGATTTTCCAGGTGTTGTGTGTCTCAGTTCCCCTGGCTAGGAAAAGGGATTCCCTTCCCCCTTGCGCTTACCCAGGTGAGGCGATGCCTCGCCCTGCTTCAGCTCTCGCTGGTTGGGCTGCAGCAGCTGACCAGCACCGATTGTCCAGCACTCCCTAGTGAGATGAACCCAGTACCTCAGTTGAAAATGCAGAAATCACCTGTCTTCTGTGTGGCTGGTGCTGGGAGTTGGAGACTGGAGCTGTTCCTATTGGGCCATCTTGCTCCGCCCCCCATTCCAATATCAAACTTTTTAACTTAACCTCACTACTTTTGACTTGGCTACTAGCTTTTGTAACAGTATCATCATAATTTTATAAGATTATTAAAAGTTTTCTATTTTATTCTATCACCTATTTTATTATTATTATTTAAGATATAAAGTCACTGTGTTGCCCCAACTGGATTCAAACTCCTGAGCTCAAGCGATTCTCCCACCTCAGTCTCTCAAGTAGCTGGGACTACAGGCTTATGCCACTGCATCCAGCCTATCTTTTTTTTTTTGAACATTTGTCGACAGTTCATGTAACACTATTTTGCACATGGTGTGAGGTAGGACCCTAATATTATTCTACAAATTGTACCGAGACAATTGGATGATGAATTAGATGGCTAGAGTTGCCCTAACAAAATACTACAGACTAGGTGGCTTAAACAACCGAAATCTGTTTTCCTACATTTGTGGAGGCTGGACATCTGAGAGCAAGGTGTTGGCAGAGCTGATTTCCTTCCAAGGCTTCTCTCCTGGACTTAAAATGGCCTTCTCGCTTTGTCCTCATGTGACCTTCCCTCTGGGCATGCATGCTCCTGGTATCTCTCTGGATGTCCTCAGGTCCTCTTCTTATAAGGTCACCAGTCAGAATGGATTGAGGCTGACTTTAATGGACTCGTTTTAACTTAATTACCCCTTGGAAGACCCTATCTCCAAATACAGCCACATTGTGAGGCACTGGGGGCTAGGGCTTCAACATTTGCATTTTGGGGAAACAAAAATTCAGATGGCCATAAAAAGAAAAAAAAGTCATCCTCGGCCCTCTGATTTGAAATGTCATTTTATTAATTTTAAATATCATAATAAAAGTGAATCTATTTGTGTTTTCTCCATCTTGTCCCATGGACCTGTTTGACCGTTTGTGCCTCAATACCATACCAGTCGAATTGCTGCAGCTTTATGATGTGTTCTGATATCCAGATTAGCAAATCCCATCTGTATTCTTTTATAACATTTTAAAAAATGTTCTCATTTAATCTTCCAGATATACTTTGCCTTCAACCTGTTAAATTTCGCATAATAAAAACTCCTACCGTGATTCTGAATAAAATGTTATGAACTGTATGAACGGTTTGGGTAAATATGACCTTAAACATCATTGACTTTTTCCTTTCAAGAATATGAAGTCTATTTATTTAGGTCCCCTTTGTGTCCTTCAGTAAAGTGTTTTTGTTTTATTTATGAAAATATTATACGTATTGCTTTTTCCCCTAGGGTACTACACGGCTTTTGTTGCTATTGCAAATAGCATATTTTTATTATGTTTACTTGTTGGTTGTTGTTAGTATATGGTAAAACTATTTTTTTGTGTTGACCTTATATCTAACTAACTTACTGAATTATCTTGTTGGTTCTAGCACCTTTTATGTTTGAGTAGTTTGTGTTTTCTCTGCAATTTTAGAACTTAATTATAAAAGTGTGTCCTGAAAGTCCTCAGATGTTTTTGTCGGGTTCACCTCAGCACACTCTTCCCCATTTGCCCTGCCTAGTGGAAAATCCCATTGTGTCTTCTCTTTCGCTTTCTATTCCACTCAAAACTCCTCCAATTAACTTCCAGGGAATCCAATGTCATGTTGTCAGTTGACCCAAGTCAACCCCCAGATTTCTATTACTTTCATATACTGAGCAATTTAAATCTTTTGTCTAAACATTACCTATCAATGCTATATGTATTCTTTATAGTTTTATCTTCTATATATTATGATGTTTTCACATCTTTTTTTTTTTTTTTTTTTTTTGAGACAGAGTCTCGCTTTGTCGCCCAGGCTGGAGTGCAGTGGCCGGATCTCAGCTCACTGCAAGCTCCGCCTCCTGGGTTTATGCCATTCTCCTGCCTCAGCCTCCCAAGTAGCTGGGACTACAGGCGCCCGCCACCTCGCCCGGCTAGTTTTTTGTATTTTTAGTAGAGACGGGGTTTCACCATGTTAGCCAGGATGGTCTCAATCTCCTGACCTTGTGATCCGCCCGTCTCGGCCTCCCAAAGTGCTGGGATTACAGGCTTGAGCCACCGCGCCCGGCCATGTTTTCACATCTTAAAAACTCTTCTCACTGGTGAGAGACTGCCTTTCTAGAGCTAGCCAATTCTTAGAGACAGCTAAGGACTAGGTCAGAGCATGCCTTTGATACAAAATCTAACCAATGAAGAGTCACACCTCTTGTATCTGGCTTGTGCACCCCAGAAGGGGGTGCCTTCATCATCCCAGAGCCATGTCACAGGCCACTAAAGGCCACCCCTATAGCTTAGAACCCACCAGAATTATTCAAACTAGCCAGTCCTAAACTGGTCACCATGCCCTGCCCTGCTTTTCCTGGGGAAATCACAGTAAAGACTATAGCCTAAACTCTCCCTTTCCTTCTGTCTTCTGCCTCCTGAGGAAAACCTGGTACTTCCCCTGTGACCCTGCATGACATGTGCTGACCTCTCTGTAACACCCGTGAGTCCAATAAACTCTGTCTCCCAGCACCTCTCCTGTGTCTCCCCTTTTGCTGCACCTGACTGATCATCTCGTGAAAGAACACAGAACACTGTACCAGGGCAGAACTACTGTCAAAATGAAACATTCATTAAGGCATGTTTTTCCTCAATGGAAGAGAATACTATTTCCTATGAGTAAATCTGCTTCTCTCCCAAGCCCGCAAGCCCCAACTATTTTTAATTTGTCTTAGAATTCTACTATTTTGGCAAAACCAAACATTAGTATGAGATATTAACAAAATAAGATTAAAAACCATTGAAGTTATGTGATAAAATTTAGCTAATATACTTTTAGAATGAAGAGCTATTTTAAGACTTGTTAAAGACAGCGTGACAGTTTATGATTGACACCTGACTGTAATATTTACAACATCTCTGTAGCACATTGATTCCAACAGAAAGAAATATTTATTGATCAACTAATTTTTAAATATTTGTTTTACTGTGGAAACTTTCAAATATATACAAAGATGGAGAGACTGGGTAACGAAATCCCACACTTATCTCCAAGCTTCAACAATTATCAACTTGTGGCTGGTTTTGTTTTGTCCGTACTCCTCACTTTACCACTGGACCTCTGCATTATTTTGAAGTAAGTCCCAAGCATCCTGTAATTTCATCTGCCAATACTTCAGAATAAATTAGATGGCTAATTTTAAAACTAGCTTTACATATATATCTCTATAAGCTATATGTGTCCTACCCATAAGTATTTACATCTAAGAATGAAGATATAGGTAAATTCCTTAAATAAATTTCAAAAAGAAAGAGCACACCCCAACTCTGGCCAGGGACCTGGGTTCACATCACTAACTCTGGAACCTGGGTTGCATCCCTTCCCCTCTCAACACCTCTGCTGCTTCATGTTCAACCATTATGCAACACAGTACGTTGATTCCTTAAAGAGCTAAAAACAGAACTACCATTTGACCCAGCAATCCCATTACTGGATATACCCAAAGGAATATAAATTGTTCTACCATAAAGAAACATGCACACATATGCTCATTGCAGCACTATTCATAATAGCAAAGACATGGAATCAACCTAAATGTCCATCACTGGTGGACTGGATTAAAAAAAATGTACTACATATACACCATGGAATACTATGCAGCCATAAAAAAGAGTAAGATCGTGTCCTTTGCAGGAACATGAATGGAACTGAATATCCTTAGCAAACTAACACAGGAACAGACAAACAAATACCACATGTTCTCACTTACAAGTGGGAGCTAAATGATGAGAACACATGGACACAAAGAGGAAAACAAGAGACACTGGGGCCTACTTAAGGGTAGGAGGGTAGGAAGAGGGAGAGGAAGAGAAAAAAATAATTATTATGTACTACACTTTGTACTTAGGTGATGAAATAATAAGTACAATGAATCCCCGTGACAAGAGTTTCCCTATATAACAAACCTGCTCATGTACCTATGGACCTAAAATAAAAGTTTGAGAAAGAGAAAGAAAGCACTTTTCCTCATATTTATAGATGTTGCTAAGGAGAGTTCTCTCTCTCAGTGGACTGCATGGTAATGGCTATGAACAGGAGTAAATGAGAGCAGAGGCCACTCAGGCAGATGGGCCCTTCTGCGTGAGATAAAAACACATCTGATTCTCGATAGTGCACCTGAAAATTTAAAGTTCCTCAAAGGTTTGAGAAAACCACTGTGGCCTGAGTCACATGAATTGGTCCATACGAAGTGTCGTTTTGGGGCAGGGGTAGGACCACATCTTCTTCCTCCTTTTCTCTTCCCTGCTACATACGCTTTTCTTATCTGATGAAGTTCTTGCAGAAAATGTTCTTACAGGGGTTGTTTACGTAAATGGTGTGGCATTTTGGCTCTTCTGAGCCTTGCATAGTTTGTAGCCGGCTCATCCTCTCCTTCGCTCTCTGAATGCCCAAGGACAAATGAGTAGATCCTGCAGCAAGAAGGCACAGGGCACTACACAGAAATGCAAACAAAGGCAGACACTGGCCAGGCGTGGTGGCTCACGCCTGTAATCCTAGCACTTTAGGAGATTGAGGCAGGAGGAATGCTTGATTGGAGACTGGCCTAGGCAAGAAAGCAAGACCCCATCTCTACAAAACATTTAAAAATTAGCCGAGCATGGTGGCCGCACAGCTATAGTCCCAGCTACTTGGAAGGCTGAGGTGGGAGAATTGCTTGAGCCCGGGAAGGCAAGGCTGCAATGAGCCACAATTATGCCACTGCACTCCAGACTGGGTGATAGAATGAGTCCTTGTCTGAAAACCAAAACCAAAACCAAAAAAACTCCCAGAAAGACAAGTTCACAGATGTCAGCTGTGTTGGGTGCCCTGGGAACAGACTGTACTCCCAGCCACAAGCTCCTCTCCTGCCCACCCTCTCCCTCAGGGATCTGTTACCCTGGCCAGGTGATGGGGCGCTGGCTGCATAGAAAGGGTTCCCTGGCAGCTCACGCACCCCATTCCCTCCCTGCTCCACAGACTCTAGGTGGGCATCCAGGCTCAGGGAGCTGTGGGGACTAGGATGAGAAGGGAGCCAGGCTGTGCTCAAAAAAAGGAAGGAGTGTATGGGAGGGAGAAGCGCAAGGAGGAGGGAAAGAGGTCAGGGGAGGAGGGAAAGGGGAGATCCACCTGAGACTGTCTTGGCTGAAGAACATTATCTCCCTGACCAGAGAGGAGCTGTCTGACCACAGCAGCCATTAATGTCCCATCAGCTTGGCTAACCCGTAAATGGGTTTCTTCGAGACTGCAGGCCCCTGACCTACCTTTTTTTGTGTCCTACAGTAAATTCACTTGAGAAAACTTGTAATCATACATTTTTCCTCTATCTTCTTTGAAATATATATAAATCTTAAGAGCCTCTTGCCAGCTTTAAGACCCAGGAAATGTCTCGAAGGAACTAGGGCATCTCTTATAAATGTAACCACCAAAGAAGACAGCACCCCACCTCAGTTTCTTTGAGAGGGTAGGAGCCTCACTTTAGTGGATGCCTTGCTCCAAATTCTAAAACTACCTCCAGTCATGAAGACAGGAGACAGTTTACTTTTCCTTTTGGTAAAGCCAGTTAGCAAATACAGCTAACATCCTAGCTCACACACTAAGTACCTCCCTAGACACTTCTTAGTAAAGTTATTAGATTTTTAAAATAATAATAAATTTTACGATTCTTAATCACAAACCAACTGAATTCACTTAGAAAGGTTGGAGAAAGGGAATTTTTTTTTTTTTTTTTTTTTAGAGAGAGAGACAGGGTTTTGCTCTGTCACCCAGGCTGGAGTGCAATGGCACAATCATAGCTCACTGTAGCCTTGAACTCCTGAGCTCAAGTGATCCTCCCACCTTGATCTCCCAAAGTCCTGGGATTACAGGCATGAGCCACTCCACCCAGCCCCCAGTCTCGTCTTTAAAGACTTTTGGGGGGATTGAATTGTGTCCTTCAAAAAGATATGTTGACATCCTAACCCTTAGTACCTGCGAATGTGACTTTATTTGAAAATAGGGTCTCTGCCAATGTATTCAGTTAAGATCTTTAGGGTTGGCCCTAATCTAATATGAATGGTGTCCTTAAAAGAAGAGGAAAATGCAGGCTGGGCACGGTAGCTCACACCTGTCACCCTAGCACTTTGGGAGGCCGAGGCAGGTGGATCACCTGAGGTCAGGAGTTTAAGACCAGCCTGGGCAACACGGTGAAACCCCTGAATCTACTAAAAATAGAAAAATTAGCCAGGTGTGATGGCACAGGTCTGTAATCCCAGCTACAGGATTTGTCCTTGTCCCTCCCAGAACAGGAGGTCCTGCAATGCTTGTACTCAGTGATCCCAAGTGCCCCTGGATACAGAACGCAGAGCAGAGTGCTTTTGGGGTCTCTCAGCTATGGTGTGAAGTGAGGTACCGGCAGATGAGACTCCATTCATTCCATGCAGCTCTCCTGATACAGGAGGCTGAGGCAGGAGAATCACTTGAACCCAGGAAGCAGAGGTTGCAGCGAGCTGAACGTGCCATTGCACTCCAGCCTGGATGACAGAGTGAGACTCGGTCTCAGAAAAAAAGAAAAAAAAGAGGAAAATACCAGGTGAAGACAGAGATACAAGGGAGAGAATGCCAAGTGATGACAGCAACAGATATGAGACTGATGGGTCTACAAGCCAAGAAGGAAAGATCGACGGGGACCACCAGAGCTAGGAAAAGGCAAGGTAGGTTTCTGTGTCCAGAGTCTCAGAGGGAGAAGGAACTTCTGACACCTTAATCTTGAACTTCTGGTTTCAGACCTGTGACAGAACACATCTACGATGGTTTAAGCCAGCAGTCTGTGGCAGGGCTAGGAAAGTGAGAGAAAGATAAACCTCCTGGAAGCAGTGTCTGTACCAGCGACTCGACTTCGTCGACTCCCATTCATTCCTCAACTCGGTAGAAACTGGCTGCCACAACTCCATGGAGACCACTTTGCCGACATCACCAATATCCTGGTTGTCAACAGATCTAGTGGATTCTTCATAGACTCTCGTTACCTCCTGGCAGCATCGTCTTCCTCTGCCCTTCTCTAACATGTCACTGTCTATCAGTCAGAGTTCTGTCTCGGTTCCTTTCTCTTCTAATTGTAAGCAGCCAGTGGGAGAGCCCACCTGTAATTCAACACACAGGTGATAACTATAACCATGAGAGTGGTCCTGACAGTATGCCCCAAACCCAACTCACCCAAACCTCCTCCACCTTACGTTTTCTGTATCTCAAGAAATAGCTTCACAACCTATCCTGCTGCTCTAGCTAGAAACCCAAGTACCACCCTTCGGCTTACCCTCTTACCCTCCGCATCCAATTGATAAACGATTTCCTCCTAAACATTTTCCTATCTACCATCTCTGCCAAAAGGCTATGGCAAGCCGCTGGCCTGCATTTCTCAGCTGCATTGTTGCAAGACCCTCCCAGCTCTAGCTGTGCCCTACTCCACCACGTTACTTCTTTCTAAAACAGAAATATGATGTCACTCTGCTTAAAAACGCTACTGTCGACTGGGCGCGGTGGCTCACGCCTGTTATTCCAGCACTTTGGGAAGTAGAGACGCACGGATCGCTTGAGGTCAGGAGTTTGAGACTAGCCTGGCCTACATGGTGAAACCCTGTCTCTACTAAAACTACAAAAAATTAGCCAGGCGTGGTGGTGGGTGCCTGTAATCCCAGCTACTCAGGAGGCTGAGGTGAGAGAATCGCTTGAACCCGGGAGGCAGAGGTTGCAGTGAGCCAAGATCACACCACTGCACTCCAGCCTGGGCAACAGAGACTCCATCTCAAAAAATAAAATTAAATAAAATCCCTTAATTGGATAGCTAATATGCAACATAAATTTGTTTCTCACAGTTCTGAAGGCTAAGAAGCCCATCAAGATCCCAGCAGATTCAGTGTCTCGGGAGGGCTTACTTTCTTGTTCATAGATGGTGCCTTCTCACTGTGTCCTCACGTGGTGAAAGCGGAGAGGGGCCTCTCTGGGGCCTCTTTTATGAACACACTAGTCCCATTCATGAGGGCTCTATCCCCATGACCTAAACACCTCTGAAAGGCCCCACCTCCTAATACCATCACCTTGGGGATTAGCGTTTCAACATGTGAATGTGGGCGGGGGGCGGGGGAGAGCACCCGAAAACATTCAGACCATTTTCTTTTCTTCCCCCCAGGCAGACCAGGTGTCTGCCTAGTCCGTGTGTGTGTGTGTGTGTGTGTGTGTGTGTGTGTGTGTGTGTGTAGAAAGCTTAAGATCTATCCTCAGCAAATTTCAACTATATAATACGGTATTGTTAACTACAGTCTTCAGACGTATATTCGATCTCCAGAATTTATTCATTTGCATAACCAAAACTTTGTACCCCTTGACCAACATCTCCCCATTTTCCTCTCCCCTGAGCCCCTGGCAGCCAGCATTCTATGCTCTGCTTCTATGAGTTTGGCTGTTTTAGATCGCACATATAAGTGAGATCATGCAGTGTTCGTTTTTCTGTGTCTGACTTATTTCACTTAGTGTAATGTCCTCCAGGTTCATCTGTGCTGTCGCAAAGGACAAGCTTACTTATAGTATTTCATTGTGTATGTTGTTAAGCAGAAATGCTGTGCACTGGTGTTAATTCCTGGGAGGAGAACACCGTGCACCAGTTACCAATCCCAGAGGTGGACTCTAAACAGTTTGCCAGTTTCTGCTAAGGTTCCTAGTCCGGCAGGAGGTTTTGCACAAACCCCGCTGCCAGAGTTCTGTAAGCGCTCTTGACTCTGCCAGGCGCTCAGAGCAGATCCAGCTGCCATAGGAGTCGGACCTCTACAATTTGCATTCTTAGGTCTAGTCAACGAGACAGACACTCGCATAACAAGTCAGGCAAAGAAAATGTATTACCCACAGATAGACAGCAAGAACCAACAGAAGCCTAGAATCCGTGGCAAGCCAGTCTCCCAAGGATCAGGAGAGCTGCATGGAATGGAGTCTCATCTGCCTGTGCCTCACTTCACACCGTAGCTGAGAGACCCCAAAAGCCCTCCTCTCTGGGTTCTGTATCCCAGGGGCACTTGGGATCACTGAGTACAAGCATTGCAGGACCTCCTGTTCTGGGAGGGACAAGGACAAAGCCCGGGCTATTCTGAACAGTTCCTTCTTATCTCACAGCTCTGCATTCTCAGCACATTCTATTCTGATGAGAACTGTAAGTGGGAAGGAGAAGTGCTAGGTCTGCCAAGGCCATTCAGGGTCCTGTCCTCCTGCAACGCATTCCCCCAACCCAGGTACCCCCTAGGCAAGGCCAGTCCACCTCATGCACCCAGTGACTTCCTTGGATCCGGAGGCAGAGGTTTGTCTCTTAAGATAGATGTAGCACCTTGACTGACATGATCTCAGGGCAACATCATTGAGCTTTCACCAGAATACACTTCACTAGGCCCAGGAGGACTACTACTACAAGCAGGACATCCGGGCCTGCCTGAAGCAGGGTCTAGCCCAGGATCCCAGCAGTCCAGGCAAGAAGTTGCTAAAGAATTAAAGAAGGATCCTCAGGTGGCTCCACTGTCTGCAGCCAACGACCCTGCTTCTGGGCCTCTTCTACTTGTGTCCCTATAAGCCTGAGATGTTTATCCGGGTACAGCAGGAGCATTGGCAATAACCCAAATGCCACCCCGTTCTGCCCCCAGATAATCAAGGGCTATCCAGTTATCCATCGCCTCTTGGCTAGTGAGCTCAGTGACCCTGTTGGCCCCAAATAGCTCCAGCTGTAGTGTGAGCTATCTCTGCCACAATCAGAGACAAGTTGTGTACTATTTTTTTTCCAGAGCATGTACACCTATGCCAGGTATGAGGACATGGTCAGCAGAGTGGAACCAGCTGTCTGTTTGTCGTCCTACTAGGGTGTCTCAAGCAACCCTGCAACCTGGCAAGAGTGTGGGGCCTTTCCAGTTTAGAGGGTCACCTTTCACACACAGTTGAGGACCCCAAATTCCCAAACAACATGCCGCATTTGAGGGTGATGGGTACTCTGCAGCCCAGTAGGCCCCTCAAAGGAACAGATAACCCAGGGAACCACATGTCACTCTGGTCAGAGAGCAGTTGCTATAAAAGTCGCTAATCCAGTTGGACACAGCCTGTGACTGGTTTAGCCATGAGTTAAGTAGCAGGATAAAGTTGCGGAATCTATGGGCCTTGCCATACCATTGCTGATGTTTAAAGTCTGTCTCTGACTTTATGTCCATATTCTAGACAACCCACATTTAGGATGTCTTTCCCCGATTAGAACCATTGATGGCTATTGGGATGTCATCAGATTGGCAATAGGCCACATGTGGACTATTGGCATCTGGGAGGAAATGCTCCAAATATCTGGGTGGCAGAGCCCGCAAAGCTTCCAGTCACCACCTGCTCCCACTGCCGTGCTGATATTCACCGACGTTTTGTCAGTCCAGGGCCCGCTGGGTATTCCAAAGGAACAAGAAGGGGGAGAGGCTGGTTTCCCAATCCCTTGCCTGCTTCCTGCATTTCCTGTAGTTGGAGATGTCCCCACCTATCACTTGGGGTGCTGGCTGTCCAGTTATTGTAACCCAGTCTGTCTGTCCAGTCCTGAGGTTACTACCTCTGCCGCTCCTGCTGCCCTGCTTCTTAACCCAGGCCTTTCTACATCAGCCTTCCAGTCTAGGAAGGGGGATTACATCCTGTACTTGACAAGGCACCGGACTAGATCCAGGTACCCCTTGGTTCCATTCCCAACCCCTGTGCACCCAGGAAAAGCAGCATCAGGGAAAGTATGGCTTCCAGATTAGAGTCAGGGGGCTCTGCCTGGGGTACTGTAATGGCCTGAACTGCAGAGCACCTCCAGGATGTGTACTCTAAAGGGAAAAAGGAAAAAGAATCCTTGGGAACCCCAAGATTGGGATGTCATTGGCAGGTACAGGCCAATCAGGTGTGTGTCTGGTCCTTTAAGAATCTAGTCACTCAATAGCCATTCTCCTGACCAAACGCCTAGGCTGTTGGCAACAGCCCACGAAACCATGAAAATGTGGCAAGATGTGATGTCAGGGGTGGCCTGCACAGCCATAACCACTGCACATAGTTTAACCCATTGGGTGGAAATGTCCATGTCCAGTCTCAGTCAAAAGATGGTCAACCCAGTGGACTCTGTCTGCATTCAGTTTCACAGAGCTGTCAGTAAACCAAGCTATACCATTGGTAGGTATGTCTCTGTATCTTGGACCCCTCCCCACAGAACGAGGGGAGAAGGTCAAGTTCAAGGGGATTCCTCTTGCATCAAGCAGTGGTTAGAGTGATGCTGGAGGTTAGAGTGATGCAGATAAAATGCTCCAATGCTTTTCTATGCAACCATCTTCAGTTTTTGTGCTCCACTGGAATGCTACAGGTTCCTAATTATATTCTGGAACACTCTCAGAGCTATTTTCATTGGTAGATAAATTGCTGTTTTTGCAGGACAAGAGCTGGTGCCTCCTCATCCACCATCTTGCTGAAGTCATTTCTCTTCAATTCTAAATCACATCCTTTGAGTTTTTTTTATTTCTTGACCCAGGATCTAATCAAGGATCAAACAGCTAGCTGTCTTTAATCTGGAACAAATAGTTCTTCCATATTTAAAAAAAATCTTCATGACATTGACCTTTCTTAAGGCTTGTTTTTATAAAACTCTTCTGATAATTTAATTGAAAACACATATCTCCAGAAGTTTTCAAAAATGCTTTAAGCAGATGTGGAGACAGGACACACAAAATACTTTAATGATTTTAATCACTAAAATGATTTTAATCATTTAATGATTTTAATGATTATCACACTTACAATAAAACATTATTACATAAAGCAAGTAGCATGGATTGAAATGTGGTGTTTCATGATCATTCTCATGTTTATTTTTATTCTTATTTCTAGACATTTTTGAAGAGTTCAGACCCATTGATGTAAAGAATGTCCCTGATTTAGGTTTGTCTCTTTGCTTCCTCAAATTAAATTTTGATTAAACATTTTTGGCAAAAATGTTACATAGGACAGAATGCCCTACTCAATGAATCACATCGGGGCATAAAATATAAAATATCAGTGTGTCCTTCTATTGATGATAATTGATCATCTAATTAAAATAGTATCTTCCAAATTTCTTCATTGTAAATGGTACTTTTTTCCATTTGTAATTAATAAGGAATCTGTGGCTGGGCACAGGGGCTCACTCCTGTAATCCCAGCACTTTGGGAGACAGAGGTGGGCTGATCGCTTCAGCCCAGGAGTTCAAGACCAGCCTGGGCAACAGGGAAAAACTACATCTCTACAAAAAATTAGCTGGACATGGTGGCACACACCTGTAGTCCCAGCTACTCAGGAGGCTAAGGCAGGAGAATTGCCTGAGCCTGGGAGGTTAAGGCCACAGTGAGCCATGATCATGCCACTGCAGTCCAGTTTGGGTAACAGAATGAGACCCTGTCTCAAGAAAACAAACAAACAAACACAAGAAAATCTGCTATTTTCAGAAACTCTGATTACCATACACAACTTGGTATCCCACAAAACCTATTAATAGATTTGAAAAAAGAATTTCTTTGGTGACCTGGAGTAGCCAAATGGCTGGGAACATTGAATTAGCATGTAGGCTTTGAGGTAAGAATTCTGGGAGATTTGTACCCTTTGTATACTGTCGATGGATTTTATGCTGCTGCATAATTTTCTTTGCTGACATTTGTTATTGAGCCAAGGACAGCCTCTCCCCCAGTTTAGCCTGCGCTGAAAGGCACTTTAAAATGTGTTTGAACACTGAACTATTCAAATCAAAAAGACATGCTGTTTTATGGAAATCTGTTATATGCTTTTGCTCTAAAAGTCTTTAAGGCTTAAAAATCAGCAGAACTACAATAGTATCATCAGTTTCCCAACTTCAAATGGGAAAAACTCGTGAAACTCGACACAGGAGAATAGATTCACTAATTGTTTTCCCTTTATGGAGTATTGACCATGACATTACAGAGAAATACAATACATTGTGAAGGAAGCCCCACAACTTAGAAGCGCCAGTGTGAGGAGCTTGAAATCAATGAGACACGTAAAGCAATTCTACTTTTTCTTGCTTCCTTCCTTTCCCCACTCTGCCTAGACACTTTGGGCATCTGTGTATATTTGCTGGTAGGTGTTTTATTTGTAAGATAGGAGGAGGGATCAGGACTCTTATTCACTTATGATCATTTGCCTTCCTGCCTATATCCATAGTAGACGGTGAGCAACTTGAAGGTAGGAGCAGCTGAAACAGATTCTGAAACATATTACTTTTCGCAGAAGTGGAACTGAGAAGGTAAAATGGAATATGTTAGTCATGCAGTAAAGAATAGTTTTGGACTAATACAGAATAGCAACTGAATTATTTATCTATACAATTTGCAGCTTAGCAAACAATTTCATGGTTGACTGCATTCTGTGCTATACTTTTCACTCATATTCTCACAGAAAGTAAAGATTACTTTGCTGGAAAATTCATACAAAACTCTGCAATATATTCCTCAAATTATATTTTAATCAGTTTTCCTCAGTTTAGCCTCTGCATAAAGGCACTTTAAAACTTTTCGAACACTGAACTCTCAAGTGAAAAAGACACGCTGTTTTATAAAAATCTGTTCTACGCTTTTTGCTCTAAAAGTCTCTAAGGCTTAAAAATCAGCAGGGCATATTCTGCTATCAAAACTACAACAGTATAATTTAGTTGTCTTCAAAGTAAAAGGATTTGTAAGACTTGACATATGAGGACAGATTAGCTAATTGTTTCCCTTTTATTGAGTATTGGTCATGATGTTACAGAGACGGACGTTCAGTTTTGAGACGTTTCTACTCGCAGATGTTTCAACGTTTCCTGGTCCATAATGACTGCACAATACGAGTATCTCAGCCTTTTAAAGCTGTTCTGGTTTAAAACAATGCCTCACTTTACATTTTCTATGAGTGAAAATAACCTAGACTGAATGCTAAGTGTACACACTGTGTAGGCCACAAAGGATAGATCTGTGTGTGTGTTCCTGCAGAAGGCAGACGATCCAAAGCAAATGTCCTTAGCTGCCCTCCACCAGTAGAGGGCAGCCTTCTCCCTACAAACTGTCTACCTAGTGGGCTCCAAAGTGCGCTGCAGGAAATTATTTTAGAACTTGCAGGTATTGTTATCTTATTAATTGATTGATTGATTGATTGATTGAGACCGGATTTCACTCTGCCACTCAAGCTGTAGTGCAGTGGCACAAACACGGTTCACTGCAGCCTCCACTTCCCAGGCTCAAGCCATTCTCACACCTCAGCCTCCCAAGCAGCTGGAACGACAGCCACGCACCACCACGCCCGACTAATTTTTTTAAATTGCTTTTTGTACATATGGGGTCTCACTATGCTGCCCAGGCTGGTCTCGAAATAATGGGCTCAAGTGATCTGCCCGCCTTGGCCTCCAAAAGTGCTGGAGTTACAGGCATGAGCCATCATCCTCAACCAAGGTATTATTTTTATTTTAGCTTTTTAAAATTTCTATTTGGTGAGCTCTTTGTAATAATACATAAATATAGATGAGCATGCATTACATTTTTATAACTTATAAATAAACATATATACATATACATTTGAAGTGCATTTTTTTTTAAAGTTGTTACTTAATGTATTGTCAACAAAACTGTAGAGGTCATGATTCTAAACATGGTCTCTACGCCTAAGAAGTTTGTGCCTTTCCAAAACCAAAGGTCACACTTCTGGAAAGTTCCTTCCTCCCTTACATTCAGTATCCGTTTACAGAACATACACTATGTCCTAGTTTCTGCAAGGTTCTGAAAACACAGTAAGAGGCAAAAGAGCCATAGCCCCTCCCAGCCCGTGCCCTTATGAAACTTGCACTCTATATAAACATAGATATTAAACAAACACAAAATGCATGTTTTAACCCTAAAATGCGACATAGGGGAAGCCAGTCAGACAATTTACTCAGGAGTGAGAATTCAGGTCATTCACCAAGGCGCCCATGTCAAAGATTCGTTACCCCCCTCGCGGCCCTAAAACATGTCAGAGTCATGATATACACTCTGTAGAGGAAGAGTTCAAAAACAGATCTTAAGAAGTAAAAGCAAGCGATCAAAACATTTCTGGAAATCTGACACATCTGGAGTGCTGTGTGGAGACGCCAGGGCGCGTGGAGCTTTGAGCAGTTAAAAACCCAGACGGGGAGACCAGTGCGTGCGTGACCGCGTTTCTCTGCAGGGCTGTCCCGCGGCCGCAACGCAAGAGCGGGACGCGCCGGGGGGGCGTCTGCGTGGCACGTGGGCGCCGCAGCCAGGCGCGCCACCGACGGGCAGTCAGCGGAGACGCTTCGGAGCAGGTCTGTTAGGGCGCGCGCAGACACATGCACATGCACGAGCGCACGTACACGCGCACACCGCCAGCGCGGACCCTGACGGGGCCGAGCCTCGGGGTTGGGCCTCCTCGGCCGCTGTCGTCGTCTCGGCTGTCACGGGGCCGGCGGCAGCGCTTTACCCTGGGTCGCAGGTAGCGCGTTCGTTCGCTATGGTGACTGTCGATCTCGGGGCGCTAGAGCGCCGGCTCCGGGGAGGGCAGGGAAGCGTCAGGGACCTTTCTAGAGCCTTGCCTGGCCTGAGGTCCGGGGCTGGGCTGTCCCCACGACCTGTCTCTGCCATCAGTGGGGCCACAGGCCTGAAGACGGCTTCTACCGCCACCTTGGGCGCCTCTGCTCCTGGCTGCGACGTGGGGCGTCCTAGTCATCGGACTGGGAACCTGATAGGAGACGAATGGAAAGGGGGAAAGCCATGGAAAATTAAGCCGGCACAAGAAGGGGGAAACGTTTGGAGGTCAGGCAAGGCTGGTGGCCTTGGGGATCGCAGAGCAGGAGACTTAGAGAGATGTCCAGTGAGAATGTCAGCCCATGAGCTCTGGTGTGCAAGAAAAATGCCTCTTTTCTGGACTTCAGGTGAATTTCTGACTCCTCTGGGCTGCATACGACCACCCTTCCCTGGCCCAACTGGTGAACTGGTTAAAAAAAGAAAAATAACCCTAGTTCTTCCAGGGGTCCCCTCCCCAGCGATTAGGCCAAGTTCTGGAAGCTTATTCGGTGACTTGGTGGGTATGTTAATGGTTAAGTAACTTACCCAAGGTCTTATTGCCAATCAGTGGTAAAGTCAGGATTGAAACTCAGATCTCTTGGACTCCAGAGGCTGGAGTTTATTAAATGTTTAGGCCCAGCTCTGTTTGATTTTGGGGGTTTCTAAAGACAGTCTCGATCTGTTGCCCAGGCTGGAGTGCAGTGGTACAATCATAGCTCACTGCAGCCTTGAACGCTTGGGCTCAAGCCATCTCCTGCCTCAGCCTCTCAAGTAGCTAGGACTACAGGCGTGTGCCACTACACCTGGTTCCTAGCTCTATTTGAGACCACAGTAGCCTCAAGTGTAAAGCACACTGGACACTAGGTGTCAAAAAATAGAACTAGAAGTCAGCAAGTGATCTAAAACAAGATTCTGTAGGTGTCTGGGCATCAGTTTCATCATCTGGATGAAATGGGCTTGAACCTGTGTTAATATCAAGGTCCCTTCCAGCCCTAATAGTCTAAGAATTCTAGAGAATGTAACTGCTCATTTGAAGGCTGCCATCTAGACCATCACAACTGTCTTGTGGCTCATGGAGACTTTCAGATTGGTGCAGCAGCTCCAAGGCGAAGTGACCTCAATTGCTGATGCAAAACTAGGTTCTATAAGGGTAAACTAGTGATTCACAAGGACAGGTGAGAAGTGCTGATGGTGGCAAGGGAGGCAATTATAACAATATCCCACCCTTCTACCCCATCCTCCACCCCACTTCTGACATAGATGAGGACTTAATTGTGGCACAGAGAAAGGGCAACCGACTCTTGAGACCAGTGAGTCTGCAGTCAAAACGCTACTGATCACTGTTGCAGAGAGAGCCTCCCAACACAGCTGGCTGAATAACTACTGGAATTATCCAGAGTCTGGTTGCATTTACATTTTACTTTCCAAAACAAATGTAACCAAAAATTCCAGCCACTGTGTAAGCCAGAAGCAGGTGACACACAGAAGTGCAGACTGAGGGGAGTTTAGGTGAAAGCTGCAGCTATCAGCTATTCTCTCCCTTTTAGTGAGGGCCTTAGTTGGACAAGTCAGAACAGATTTCCCTTTTTTTTTTTGAGACAGAGTCTCACTCTGTTGCCAGGCTGGAGTGGCGTGATCTTGGCTCACTGCATCACTGCAACCTCCGCCTCCTGGGTTCAAGCAATTATCCTGCCTCAGCCTTCCGAGGAGCTGGGACTACAGGCGCCCACCACCATGCCCAGTTAATTTTTGTATTTTTAGTAGAGATGAGGTTTCACCATGTTGGCCAGGATGGTCTCGATCTCTTGATCTCGTGATCTGCCCACCTCAGCTGGGATTACAGGCATGAGCCACTGAGCCCGGCCCAGAACAGATTTCTGAAGAGGTTGTGTGCAAACTGATTTGTAGACTCAAAGGCTTACGCTCCCAGGAAGTAAGAGGGAGCTTTCTTAAATTTAAGAAAGAATCAAAATCTTCCTATTAGCCAGGCGTGGTGGCTCACGCCTGTAATCCCAGCACTTAGGGAGGCTGAGGCAGGTGGATCACCTGAGGTCAGGAGTTCAAGACCAGCCTGACCAACATGGTGAAACTATGTCTCTACTAAAATACAAAAATTAGCTGGGTGTGGTGGTGGGCACCTGTAGTCCCAGCTGCTGGGGAGGCTAAGGCAGGAGAATTGCTTGAACCCGGGAGGCAGAGGTTGCAGTGAGCCAAGGTCGTGCCACTGCACTCCAGCCTGGGTGACAGAGCCAGATTCCATCTCCAAAAAAAAAAAACTTCCTATTGTAACAGATCCTTTGATGAAAATATGCCGCCATGCCTCAATTACTCTAAATCAAATAAAAGGCTTAGTGTGAGTTGGAATAAACCTATCAATGGCTACATTTTTTGTTTATGTATATCTGTGTTCATGCAGAATTTCATATTTCATGCCAAATAGGAAATGGAAAACTCCTAAAACTTTCAGAAGGGAAACTATTCTCATTTAAAGGCAGTTTGCCCCAATCTTAAGGAAACTCTGCCTGTTTTTGCTTCAGGCTTCCTTTTGCAGAATCCAGAGGGGTAGAAATTGATTTAGCTTCATCCTCAGGACATTGGGTGATGAAACTTCAGACTGAGTTTGAGACAGGTAACATCCATCTACTCTCATTTTTAAGCTTCTTGTAGATAGGGATTTCACAATCTGCTTAATAAACCACTTCCATGTTTATTTATTTACACTGTCTGCTCAATTTTGCTGTAACCACTTCCGTGTTTAATAACCCTTACTGTTGGAATTGTTTTCCTGACTCTAATCCAATCACTCCTCTGACAGTTTAGCATTTTGGATTGTTAGATCTGGAAAATATGGAAAATAGCCATGAAGATCACTGTATTCATTTTCCACAAATTTGATGGACTAAAACACACAGACTTACTTTCTTACAGTTCTGTGCATTAGAAATCCAACACAGGTCTCGGCTAAAATCAAGGTGTTGGCAGGACTGTGATCCTTAATGGAGGGTGCAGAGGTCAATCATTTCCTTGCCCTTTCTACCCTTCAGAGGCCGATCAGATGTGGTTTGTGGCCGTCTTCCTCCATCTTCAAAGCCAGCAATGTTGAACCTCTGACCATTCTTCACATTTTCCTCTGACTCAGCTCAGCAGGGAAAGGTTCTCTGAGGACATGTGAATAGATTGGGCCTGCCCTGATAATCCAGGATCATCTCCCTATTTTAAGGTCCTTAATTTAATCACATCTACAAGATCTTTTTCCACATAAGGCAACATATTCATAGGTTCTGGGCATTAGGATATAAACATCTTCAGAGGGTGAGGTGGGGGCCTTGTTTTCCTGCCTATCGTTATCCTTCCAACTCACTTCTCAAAGCTGGAATCCCTCCTATGTGACTTCTAACAGATGCTTACTTAACTCAGTACTTCCACTGATGTGGAGGTTGCTGATTCATGAAGCTGCCAAGGAGAATGTTGTCCAACCCTAAATGTGAGAAAATTCTGTTCAGTCACAACAATTCACGTACATGGGTTCTTACCTTAAGCACAGGAGAAAACCTCACCTTGTATCCCCATAACACACCCACCACATGAAGTTTTTTAAATATTTGAAGACAGCAAATGTTCTATTCATCAATTGAACATTTGAACACCTATGGTATGTGGGTGCTATTCTAGGCTCCAGTAATAAAATGATTAATCAGCCAGGCAAGGTTTACTACTGTTAATGTGACCTAATTCATCATTATTTGCCACCTCTCTTCCTCAAAGGTTGCAATGGTTAGTGGATTCATGGGTTCATCATCATCAATATCAACATTGTGATCTTTTGGTCATTTAGCATGAAACAGAAAAATCTATAAACAGAAAAATCTATAAATCCAAAGGGGCTAAGTCACATGAAATGTCAGAATAGTGTGACAATCCATAAATTAGTTCTGAGAATACAGAATCATCATCTAGCTCCAGTGTTCAGTAGGTCAAGCCTCATTAAAGGATGCCATAAAATGAGAACATTAAACACTAATAAATAGGTGATATTCCATGGAACAGCCTTTCCATTTAGAAAAAAAAAGACATTTTAAGTTGGGGGACAGGGGTGGTTTAATAAATAGATTGTTCAATACACAATGTTGAGATAATTGGCCATCTGTTTAGAAGGGAAAAAATGGCTAAGCCACATTCTTATCTCCAGCCATTCATAAAAATTAATTCCAGATGGATTAAATATATCTAAATACATTCATTCATTCAACAAATAGTTATTAAGCCACTATCCTGTTCAAGTTGCTGTGGATGGAAAAATCACTCAAAAATCTCCTTTCTTGTGGAGCCTACATTCTAGTGCAGAGTGGCGGTCAATTACTAAATAAGCAGTGAGCTTATTTATTTGATATGGTTTGGCTCTGTGTCCCCAAATCTCATCTCAAATTGTAATCCCCATGTCGAGGGGTGGACCTGGTGGGAGGTGATTGGATCATGGGGGCAGTTTCCTTCATGCTGTTCTCATGATAGTGAATGAGTTCTCACAAGATCTGATGGTTTGAAAGTGTTTGGCAGTTCTCCCACACTCTCTCTCTCCCGCTGCCTTGTGAAGAAGGTGCTTGCTTCCCCTTCACCTTCCACCATGATTGTAAGTTTCCTGAGGCCTCTGCAGCCATGCAGAACTCAGTCAATTAAACCTCTTTATAAATCACCCAGTCTCAGGTAGTTCTTCATAGCAGTATAAAAATGAACTAATACAGTTGATGATATGTGTTATGCAGGAATAAAAGAAGAGAAGTAGGGAACATAAGTTTGCAATTTCACACAGATTACTTAGGGAAAGCATTGCTATAAAGATGACATTTGAGTAAGACTTACATGAGGTGAAGAAGTTGGCCATGCAGTTATGGAGGGAGGACATTCTAGGCAGAGGCAATATGTAATAAAGGGCCCTAAAATGGGAGCGTGTTTTTTGAGAAATATCAAGCCTAAATGGCTGAAGTTAAGTGAGCAGAGGAACAATAATAGGAAACAAGATCAGAGAGATAGCCAGGGACAAGATCACATAGAAGCTTGATAATCATTTTAAGAACTTTGGCTTTTTCAAGTAAGATAGGAAGTTGCGTTATATGATTTACATTTTAATGGAATCACTCTTATTTTTGTACTGAAAATGGGCAAGGCAGGAGCAGGGAGACCAGTTAGGAGGCCACCACAATAATCCAGTGGAAAGAGAATAATAGCTAGGAATAGAGTGGTAGTAGTGATGGTGGTTAGAAGTAGTTGTTTCTGAAATATATTGAAGGCAAATCCAATAGAATTTGCTTACGGATTGGTTGTGCAGGCAAAAGAAAAAGAGGAGTTAAGGATGATGTGGCTGGAGACTCTAAGATGGCCCCCAATTAGCCCTGCCTTCTGGTATTCATGCCCTTGTGTAACAGTCTTCCTTTGAGCATAGGCTCAAGGCAAGACAAAGCAAGCGTGGCCTGCTTCTAATTAGAAGAATATTACAAAGGTGGTAGGATGTCACTTTCATGATTATATTATGTGATATTGTTACATCTGTCCTACTAGCAGACTCTATTGCCTTCTTAGTTTGCATGGTTTGATGAAACAAGCTTACGAAGACAGCCATCTATGAACCAGAAAGTAAGCAATCACCAGACACCAAATATGCCCGTGCCTTAATCTTGAACTTCCCGATCGCCAGAACTGTGAGAGATAAATGTTTGTTGTTTATAAGATACCCAGTCTATGGTAGTCTGTTATAGCACCCTAAACAGACTAAGGCAATACCTGATATCATCAATCATTATGGACATTCAGATTAAAACCATAACAAGATACCATTTCTATCCATACAAATAGCTAAAATCAAAAAGCCTGACAGTATTGATTGCTAGGGAGAATGTAGAACAATTGGAATTCTCATCCCAGGCTTGGCTTCACAGGTGCCATGCTCAGATGAGCCCCACCCTTGGTTTAATATTCTGCTGTCACTGTTTGAAATTCTTTTTTTTTTTTTTTTTTGAGGCGGAGTTTTGCTCTTATTGCCCAGGCTGGAGTGCAGTGGCGCAATCTAGGCTCACTGCAACCTCCGCCTCCCAGGTTCAAGCGATTCTCCTGCCTCAGCCTCCCGTGTAGCTGGGATTACAGGTGCCCACCACCACACCCAGCTAATTTTTTGTATTTTTAGTAGAGACTGGTTTCGCCATGTTGGCCAGGTTGGTCTTGAACTCTTGACCTCAAGAGATCTACCTGCCTTGGCCTCCCAAAGTGCTGGGATTGCAGGCGTGAGCCACCATGCCTGGCCTAAAATTCTTAATAATTTTACCTTTGAACTAGTGTTTTGTAAGCAAAGTCCAATAGGGCAGTGGAGGATAATGTGAGCAGAGGAGATGCTCACAATATGTGTGCTGTTTCTTGCTGCCCCATTCAGATATAGTGTTTGCAGTGACCTATGAGCATGAATTCTGATGGGCAAAATGCATGGGAGTTCAGCAAGACTCAAAGTAAGTAAAAAGTAATCATGTTATTTTTCAAAAAATTAAAAATAGAATTACCATATGATTCAGCAATTCTGTTTCTGTATATGCCCAAATAATTAAAAGCAGAGACTCTGGCACTGCATAACATAAAGATGAAACAGCAGTAAAATTCATGCTGATAATTAATAGCATGAATAGCAAATTTTTTTTTTTTTTTTTTTTTTTTTTTTTTGAGACGGAGTCTCACTCTGTAGCCCAGGCTGGAGTGCAGTGGCTGGATCTCAGCTCACTGCAAGCTCCGCCTCCCAGGTTCACGCCATTCTCCGGCCTCAGCCTCCCAAGTAGCTGGGACTACAGGCGCCCGCCACCTCGCCCGGCTAGTTTTTTGTATTTCTTAGTAGAGACGGGGTTTCACCGTGTTAGCCAGGATGGTCTCGATCTCCTGACCTCGTGATCCACCCGTCTCGGCCTCCCAAAGTGCTGGGATTACAGGCTTGAGCCACCGTGCCCGGCAAGAATAGCAAATTTAAAACACCATGACAAGTCAAGAAAATACTGCAGAAGAAAAAAGCTTTGTATTTCCCGTTTTTTTAACAATGGACCCCACATTTTATTTTGCACTGAGTCCAGCAAATTATGTAGCCAACCGTCTTATACATCACTAGTAGGAACCTAAAATGGTCCAACCATTTTGGAAAACAGTTTGCTGATTTCTTGTAAAGTTAGCAACGCGTTTACCACATGACCCATGGGAGCCAGAAGCTGTTCGAACTAATTTGGTTACATTTGTACACTAGCGAAGACTGTGAAACAGATTTGATGATTGGCAGCCCAAGAACCACATGGAATGGAGGAGGGGTAATTCTCTCAAATGAATGGAGTAAAGGCTGCTGAGCAAGCAACGATAACGGAGGCAGAAGATAAATAGTGGGGGATGTTGGGGGAGGGGAGGAAGGAGGTAAGAAAGGTGAGAATATTCCATTTGCAGATGGCAGAGCTCAAATTTAAGATTCCTGCCAGCCTCAATAAAGCACTTGTTTGATTCAAGTCTACATTAGGACACTATCTAGAGGAATGGCTTGTTTATGCAAAGGATTGCTTGTCAATTCCTGAGACAACTGAGCATGGATTAAATGCACACAACTGAGTATGGGACTCTGATCTTGGGAGTATAAAATTATTAATGATTTTGCTTAAGAGTAGCATAATTAAGAGGCAGACATGGGCTCAGATTCCTAAAATAATAATTTATGGTTAAACGAGGCCCATTACATGCCATTATGTTACAACCCAAAAGTTTGGTTTCTTCCTTTGAGAGCCAGTTGACTGATACTCAATGTCCCAGCTGTGGATCTGCTTGGAAGCTGCAAGGACTAACTCCTTATTCTTTATGAGGACCACAAAGAGAGGCCACTTATGAAGGCGTGTGGTTCTAGACCCCAGGATAATGGAAGAAAGAGAGGTTTGTGCCACTAGGCCCTTATTCTGCGAGCGGAGCCCTATCCTACCATATTTGGCAGTCTGGCCAAAATGAAGCTAACAGTGATAAACTTGGAGAACCAAGGCCTGCTTCAGGTGCTGCCAGTGGCCTCTCAGATGACTTGGGTAAATTATACATCTCTCTGTACTCCCGTTTCTTCCAAAATAAGCACAAGTAATTCTCACCAATCTACTGTGGAGTTGGTTTGAATATCAGATGAGACAATGAGCATGGACTCTCTTCAGAGAAAATGAAATGTGATAGAAAATTAAGATGAGGCGCCGGTTATTCTTCTTAGCATTTCCAAGGGGGTGCTGGCACCCTCCCCTTCCCTTTCAGATTATTGGCGATAGGAGAGGATCAAATTAAGATCATAATTAGATGATCTGAGAAATTCACATTACTCTTTAAAATACTGAGGAATTCATTAAACCAAGATCAAAAACTTTTGTGGCTATGCCAGGTTCCTGGAATCCTAGGAACCACTGTGAATCCAGAAGAAGCATTAACTGGTAAAGCTCAGAGAGGAAATATTTTAGCAATGACACAAGGCAGCTTCTTATCTCTTGCTTTGCAGCATCACTAAAAATAAATTTTAAAAAATACAAAACAAAATGAAAATGAAACTTTTAACTGATCCCCAGAAGAACAGACTCTTCGGAAAAGCTGACAGACAGAGGGTCAATGATTAAGAATAAAAATAGTATGGTACATTTAGAAAGGAAAAACAAACACCCACATCACACGGGCAGTTACTTACTGTGAACAAACCATGAACAAAAGCACCTCAAGGCTAAGGCAAATGGGCCACAAACTGGATATGAGTCAGCAACAGAAGTCCTTTTATTAATTAAGCTCAAGACTGGATACAAGGTTAACAATATTTTATGCTGATGTTTACGAAGCCCTTACCACATGCCAAGGACTTTTAGTGTATACCTGTATTATCTTACTTAACCCCACTAGGTCAGTGTGACTGTTATTTGTATTTCACAAATGGAAAAACAGATGACCAGAAAATTAAGGTACTGCATAAGGCCTCCAAACCATTATGTGGCAATTTGGGCCATGAGCTGACATCTGTCACCAAAGTCTGTGTACCTAATCACTGTGGTGAACTGCCTCTCCAGAGCATCCTGCTCATACAGAGTGCAAGTTGCAGCTCTGGGCTTTGACAAAGAGGCTTGGCAGACCTTAAGAGGATTCAGAGGAGAGCAGTGGAGTAAGGTTATTTCACCTGGAGAAGAGAAAACTAAGATATGATCCCTAGCAGTGTTAGCTTCTCTGATGGCAATTGGGATCAAGAAACAGATAATAGATGCAGGTGGTTTGGGAGAGCAAAGGAGGATTTGGGATAAGCCAGAACCAAATTGTGATTGTTTCTAAATGTGCTAAGGATGTTAAATATTTGTGGCAGTCATAGAGGTGCACCACTTTAGAGAACCTGCGTGAGAAGCACGACTGACTGAGAGCCTCCAGTTGTCTCACACCTTTGGGTGTGCCACGGTGCTCAGGCCCAGGCCATGCTTCCCCCAGGCTGCTCCTAGCAGTGACTACGCATGAAGGCAGTATTAGAACTGGGCCATTTCTGGCCAGTGGTGGCTCCTCTATGATCCTGGAGAGCTCTCTTAGAACTACAATGCAGGCCGGGCGCAGTGGCTCACGCCTGGAATCCCAGCGCTTTGGGAGGCCGAGGTGGGCAGATCACAAGGTCAGGAGATCGAGACCATCCTGGCTAACACAGTGAAACCCCGTCTCTACTAAAAATACAATAAAATTAGCCGGGCGTGGTGGCAGGCGCCTGTTGTCCCAGCTACTCGGGAGGCTGAGGCAGGAGAATGGCCTGAACCCGGGATGCGGAGCTTGTAGTGAGCCGAGATCGCGCCACTGCACTCCAGCCTGGGTGGCAGAGCGAGACTCAGTCTCAAACAAACAAACAAAACAAAACAAAACAAAACTACAGTGCAGTCTGAGGCTTTTCCTGCTCAGGCCTCCTTCCTTCCCTTTCTTCTCTGGAAGGTGTCAGACCCACAATGCGGCCTGGAGGTTCTCCTCACCTACTCCCACTCCCTCTGCCTGTATCGTCAACAAGTGTTTCCCCAATAAATTTCCTGTATGTATAATCCTATCTTGGTGTTCACTTCTCAGAGACCCAAACTGACAAAATACTGAGTGTGTAGAAAATGGAAATAAGGCCAGGCAAAATGGCTCAGGCCTGTAATCCGAGCACTTTGGGAGGCCGAGGCAGGTGGATCAACTGAGGTCAGGAGTTCGAAAGACCAGCCTGACCAACATGGTGAAACCCCATCTTTACTAAAAATACAAAAAATTCGCCAGGCACGGTGGCAGGCGCCTGTAATCCCAGCTACTGGGGAGGCTGAGACAGGAGAATCTCTTGAAACTAGGAGGTGGAGATAGCAGTGAGCCGAGATTCCACCCCTGCACTTTAGCCTGGGCAACAGAGTGAGACTCCATCTGAAAAAAAAAAAAAGAAAAGAAAAAGAAAAGGGAAACAATAACCCCTTTGGTCTTTAAAAGCAGGTTTGGCAATTAACTGAGAAATTTTAAGTGCAGGTTCTCAAGAGCCCAAGGAGGATGTGTTTAGAAGACTGTCCATCTTCTCCTAGACCTGAGAGTCTATGAGTCTGTACTCATCACTTAAACAGGTTAAATGTTCCTAGTTTATTTCCATGTAAGAAGAGCCTAAGAAATATGACTATTCATCTAACTGAAAATGAGAAATGCCTGACATGGCATCTTCACTGCATCTGCCACGGTCTCTGATCTGAAACCTGCTCTAGTCTCACCCATGCTATTAGAATTATTGCAGGGTGAACAGAGACCATACTCTCCAGACCATAAGCTGCAGAGCTGAGGCCTGGGCCCTCCACACCGGTTTGGGAAGTGCACTCAGAGTCCCTGGAGCAGCATGATAAATTGGCCCAAACTTCCCCAGAGTCCTACCACGCCAGATAGACCATGGCTCATCATTTTGACCTGAATAGGTTAGAAGAGGTCTTTCTCTGTGTTGAGCTTCAGTTATTAGCCTTATAACACCAATAATTAGACATCTTCTGACAATAAACACATGGCGTCAGACATTAAATTATGTAAATTATTAGTAAAGACGTTAAAAATACAAGATATTTTGCCTTGCTTCTAACCAGCCACTTGACTTTGGAATACATTATTTAAGCTCTCCAGATCACCTAAGAAATTCTGAGAGTTGATGCTCAACGTTATAAAATCATTGAAGTTGTAATCCTCACCCTGTTAAGGGGTCACTGTTTCTCAATAGGACTGCACTAGTTCAGAAAATGCCTTTCCATGGGATAGATATCCATTTTGCTCAGGTGGGTGTGGTAATTGTCCCTGTCTCAGTATACTCAGTGGTCAAGACAGTGAAACCTCGCTTCTCACCTGAACAAACTGTTTGAAGAGCTTCGTGTAATATATTGAACAGGAAGGTGTCTGCTAACATCAGTTTCTAAGACACAAACAACTCTACTATCAACCACACAGGGTAAACGCTCTTTAAGATTAAACCTAAATCCTTTATCTTTGTTCAAAAATAAAATAAAAAGGCCAGGCACAGTGGCCACAACTATAATCCCAGCACTTTGGGAGGCCAAAGCAGGAGGATCGCTTGAGTCCAGGAGTTCGAGACCAGCCTGGACAACATGTCGAAACCCTGTCTCTGCAAAAAATATAAAATTTAGCTGAGTGTGGTGGCGCATGCCTGTAATACCAGCTACTCAGGAGGTGAGGTAAGAGGATCACCTGAGCCCAGGAGGTGCAGTAAGCTGTGATCGTATGCCACTGCACTCCAGCCTGGGAGACAGAGTAAGACCCTGTCTCAAAACATTTTTAAAACACTCTGAACACACTTCAGCATTAAGCTTAATGCAGCATTAGGGTGTGAAGGGTTAACCCACTCTACCATGCTCTCTCCTGCTTTGCTCTGCCCACAGTCAGAAGAGCCACAGCCTGCCAGCCAGCCCTTTGATTGGGGGGCCCTTTTACCCACTCCCTGCTGGCTGGGGGAGGGGAGCCAGCAAAGGAAATAGATAGATGCAGCGAGAGACAAGACAATGAGCATACAGCCCAAGCCATCATCTGCCTGGCAGGGTGGCACGAGACAGAGTTTGGGACGCTGGTGTAGCCACTGTGGTTAAGCAGACAGTGTCTGCAGCAGGCCGTCGAAGATTGGGCAATTTGAAATGTGAGAAAGGCAGGCTTCGCAGAGTGTCAAACACTTGGGTGCAAGATAAACTTGAACTGTTGAAGAACTCTTGTTCTGTTTTGTTTGTTAACTTTCAGGACCATTGGATTTTTCTGCGTTTGGCTGCACTTGAATAGTATTTTAGAAACACTGTGGGTTATATGGGTTATATACATTTTTGTGGACTGGCCTGGGAGCCTTTCCTCTCTTGCCTCAAACCACTAATATCTGATATTATTTCTATGGGAAATGTGTTCTGAGTTTCAAAGAAAATCTTACAAACAAGGTTTTAATGTAGAAGCTATTTGTAAGCCAGGATCTATCTATATACTGAAACTTCTACGCATTTGCTTATTAAATATATATTGAGGGACCTAGCATGTACCAGATATCATGCTAGGTGCTGAGGATAACCAAGGGGTTCACAGTCCTTTGAAGAAGCACATAGATGGGGAAGTGAGCAGGTCCACATTATGACTCTTGTGGGCCCTCGACACTTTTCCCTTCGTGCGTGCCTTCCTCCTTAAAAAAAAAAAAATTAAAAATTGTATTTTACAATTGTGTTGGTATAAATACAATCCAACTTGGATTATATTCTCTCTCGGTATGTGGCTGGTTTTAAAAGAAATTAAAACATTTTCATGGATCCCTAAACGTATCCTAGACCCTCAGTAGGATTGTGCCTACTGAGCCTAATGGATAGGTTGGCCCTGGAGAGGAGGAGGGCAAGATGAGGACTTGCAGGAGTGACACCTGAGGTGACAGTTAAAGGACAAGCAGGAATTAACCAGAGAGGCAAGAGGGGAAAGGCCATTTTAGGGAGAGGGAACAGCATGGGCAAAACCTTAGAAGTATGAAAGGCAAGGTGAGACACCCTGCAAGTGATCCTAAACGGTAAAAATGAGATTGCAAAAGACAGGCAGAGGCCAAAATATGAAGAATCTTGTGTGCTATTCTAAGAACAGTGGGAAACTAACAGGGACAGCTGAGGAGTGACAAGTCAAAATGAGGCTTGTAGAAAAATTACACTGGAATAATTGGAAACAGAATATAAGACTACCTGAGAGATGATGGCACGAATCTATGTGAGAAATAGTGACAACCCTAACTGAGACAATAAAAATGAAAATAACAAGTATTCCAAAGGATGCAGGTTGATTCATTGGGTAGGAGGAATGAGGAAGAAGTCTGGGTTCCTATTTGTTCCCTTCTTTGCCCTTTAGTGCTTGACTAGCCATCAAACATATACCACATCAAAGCAGCCAGCCAGCTCAGATATGGGAAATTGCTGGTCTGACCTTTTGGCCTCATCTCCAAGCCCTCCTGTTCTGACAACACCCTATTTTAACTCAGTTCTCAACCTACAAGGCTTTTCAGTTTCACAGTTTCATACTTGGTCGCAGTTTCATACTTGACCCTTGACTACACCAGTGCCATGAATACGGGGCAATCCTGCTGCCCATTCTGGCCCCTTGGACCCATGCCAGCTAAGGCAGTCCCACCTGCCCTCCACATGGATGTGGAGCAGACTTTTCTGCCTTGATTGAACTGGTGCATGGTAGAGGCATTGGCTGTGCTAGGAAAAAGATGACAAGAAAACGATGTGGGGAAGATGATTATTTCCAGTCCAAATATGCTGAATTTGAGGTTCCAAAGGGACAACCTAGTAGACATTAACTAAGGCAATCACAAATGTGGTGCTAGAATTTAGGAGAATGTGCTGGAATGGAGAGGAAGATTTAGGTGTGTGTAGAAAAGAATTTACATGGTAGGCGTCAGGCTGGCCCTAGAAAGGCCTGTTCGCAAGGTTGGCTCTTAGCTGGCACCTAGGAACTCGACTGGGGGAATATTCTCACTATTCCCTGAGAAGGGTGGACCACTGTGCCTAAACTGTTTGTGCAGACAATATAGTTTACGCTGAACACCTGCTCTCCTCCTGGGCGTCTGGAACTTTGGTGTGTGCTAGGCAAAGGCTGCCTGCATGACCAGCCCTCAGTAGAACACTGGGCGCTGAGTCTGTCACGAGCTTTTCTGGTAGACAACACTTCTCTCATGTAGCCACAGTTTGATGCTGGAGGAATTAAGTGTGTCTTGTGTAACTGCTGGGGCAGGACTCTTGGAAGCTTACCTGGATTTCTCTGGACTTTGTCCCATGCGCCTTTCTCCTTTGCTGACTGTGCTTATATCTTTTCCCTGTAATAAATCTTAGGTGTGAACGTAACTATATGCAGATTCCTATGATTTCTTTCAGTGAATCACTAAATTTGAATGTGGTCTTGGAGACCCCCAACACAGAGATTTATCAGGAACACCTGGTCATTCGGTGCTGGGAATAACACCGTAAGTGGCCCCCTCCCAAGCTACATGGTTGCAATGGACTGGCCACATAATCTGATCCCAATTGGCTGCAGTAAAGAAGGTCATGCTGCTCGATCCTACAGACAAAAATGAAGATACCTTCTTCTATCATAAAATGCACTGACCTGAAATGCAACGAAAGGACAAGGGTGACATTCAAGGGAAGATTAAAGAAAGACTCCTAACTATTCCAGAGGCAAACTCTATGTGGCTAAGAGTTAAGAGTCATAGAAAGAGCCTCTTGACAAAATGCAAAAAGAACAAACAAAAGACCTAAAGGTTGTGAGGACCATGACTATTCCTTTAGCAAATTGAGAACAGTACAAGATTTCTGGCATTGGATACAAGATCCTAAGTAAAACTGTTAAGAAACTAGTTATGGTTTTAAGGAAGGTGTATTGTCAAAAAGTCCCTAGCCTGTTGTACAGAGACCTGTGACCATCCAGCATTATGGTCGACCCTGAACGAAGCCCCAACACTGAAGTGCCAAGATCAAAGCCATTCACTAGCATCTCCTCAAACACCTGCCTGCCATCACCACCACAAGCACCAGTAGGAAATCCTCCCTCGGTGCCTTTTCCAAAAGTGGCCCCAACAATTTATTCTACGTCTAAGAAGTGAGGCAACAACAAGAATGCTTATGAGACTCATTGTTTCTATCATTCATCCTGCTAAGCTTGCTCAGCGAGATACGGTATTATATAACCTGTCCCAGTAATCAGTGTATGGCACTTCTTTCTCCCTTTTTGGTTTGACTTTTATTCTATTTCACTGTATCAGGTAGGCAGGAGAAGCTACTTTGATCATTTAGCCCATAATCTGCAGAATGGTGAGAAGTCACAAACCTGATCAAATCCAAGCTAATGGAAGAATTGACACTACCCAGAAAACCTGAACTCAGAGGGGCTAAATCATGTCACTTCACACTACAGAAGCTGTATGTGATTTTGGATTGTTACCCACTGGGGAGAAGGTGAGCACATTTGGAATTGCACAGAAGGTGGCTGGATTAGGATTAAGTAGGAACATTTTTACAATTAAATGTGTGAGAAGATGTGATATATATATATATATATATACTGGGCAGCCAAGAAGTTACTCCATCGTCAAATGAGACATTAACACAATAGAGGAAAAATATGTCTGAAAGTCATTATTTTCCAGAAGAAATGTGAAGTTATTTTTAAAAAGGAATAAAAAATATATAGGGGCCAACTCAGAGTCTTCAGAGACTTAATACTCAAAACTTGCTGAAATTATGGGTCTCCAGTGATCAAAAGGGCAAATATATTCAGGGACTAACACACTCATACTCACTGAAAATAACTCACAATCTGTCTCTAGAGACTAAAGAAAAAATCATCACTGACAGCCATCGTCATGTCTTTTGAAACGTGGGATGATGTTCTCAACGATAGATGAATCTGGCTTCCTGGGAAATCATCTCCTAATACAGATACTCCAGCTCTCTGACTTCCAATGTTGCACAGGACTGAGGGAGAGACCCCAACTGAGCCTCCTACTACTGCAAAGGGAATTAACCACCCTGGCTTTCATGGAAAGTGCTGTTTCTAGTTTCTCCCTCCCCTGGCCACAGATTATTCCAATGGAGAGATGCAGGAAGATTAAAAGTTCATTAGATGTTCTTGTCTGGGAGAAATATACATGAAAATGCCTCAGGCTGAGCTTGTCAACTCCGGCCCTTAATGCAGCATCTTCAGATGCCTCATTCATCTCTTTCCTGGATTCATCTTTATAATACAGATTTTGTTATATCTTTCAGGGGCAACCCTTCTCCATTCATGAGACAGAAGGATGTATTTGCATATGGAAATTAGGGTAATCAGACATATGATAGAACAAAGTTGTAAAATTAGAAAAATCTCTTTAGGAGGGATTAAATTAGACTGAAAACTTCCCAAGGCATTTCTGCTTCTCCAGAATGCAGCATAGCAGGAAAAGCAGGAGTTTTGGAGGCAAATAGCCACGTGACTGACTCCCTAAACTCTGCCAATTACTAGGTTAGATAGCAAAAATACTTAAAGGAGACCTTCAGAGGTTCAAATTATGAATTCACATTAAATACTGAAAGGAAAATAACCTCATAAGAGTGATAACTAAGTAAGGGTCATAATGCTGGCTGAAACAAAAAAAATCTAGGAAAGGAGAAAACAGGGTAAAAGGATGTAACTATGTGAGAGGGTGGCTGGAAGCTGGCATTCTAGAAATAGAAGTTGCCAGACAGCCACACTATAAAGAACAAGCTCTATGGACCTGACATGGAACATAATATTCAAATGAAGAATTTCTAACTATTTGTTCCTCTCTATATTGGAACCACCAAGGGTATAATCATTGCTAAATAGAAACTATAAATAGATTAATGGGTCTTTCTATTTGTCATCAGCCTTGTTTATTGGGAAATGAATGAAAATATTAAAGAATATCCTTTTTTGTTCTCAACTGGGTTATCAACTTATGAAATTCATTCAGCTGTACTGTTGTTTTCAGGGAATTTTCCATACAAAACACAACCTGCTTCTGTTTCAAATGCCTATATGGGATTTCTTTCCATGCTGGTAACACTATCATGTCTTGCAAAGGACTGAGTCAAAGAATCAATATGCCTTTATTGTTTCTGTAACCTTTCTTTTTCATTCCACCCTTCCTTTGTCCTCCTCCTAATGTTCCTATTGCATCAGGCCCAGGGAGGTAGAACTTCCTAAGGAATACTCCATATAAGAAATAAACGGGCCAGGCGCAGTGGCTCATACCTGGCCCTTAATCCCAGTACTTTGGGAGGCCAAGGCAGGCAGATCATGAGGTCAGGGGTTCTAGACCAGGCTGGCCAACATAACCCCGTCTCTACTAAAAATACAAAAAATTAGCCGGGTGTGGTGGTACATGTCTTTAATCCCAGCTACTCGGGAGGCTGAGGCAGGAGAATCGCTTGAACCCGGGAGGCAGAGGTTTCAGTGAGCCGAGATTGCGCCACTGCACTCAAGCCTGGTCAACAGAGTGAGACTCTGTCTCAAACAAAATAAATAAATAAAAATAAAAAATAAACGCTGGATTCAGTCTCTCCTCATACTGGGGGCAAATTGTAACACTAAAATAAGTGAGATGTATGAATTAAGCTATGTTCAAGATGTTTAAATTGGCATACCTTATAAAGGTAATTTGTGCTAGCTCTCCCTCCTCCACCTAGGTGATTCTCTCTTCATCTGTGAATATATGACTCTCTTCTACCTCTTCATACTGAACTAGAGACCAAATAACGTCTTTTAAAAAAAAAAAAACATTTTTACACCCTTCTCTTTCCTTTGTTTCACCAAATAATGTCTTTTTTAAAAAAAACAACATTTTTACACCCTTCTCTTTCCTTTCCGTTTCACTGCCATCGTTCTAGGTGACATAACTGATGATAACTGGTAATACAAATAATGACGTCTTTCATCACAATAGTGCTCTTACTGGTTTCTGTGCTTCCTATCTCTCTCCATTCCAGTGTGTTCTATATGCTGTAGCAGACCCATCTTCCTGGGCCATGGAAAACGATCTTACCCTCTGCCACTAAAATCAAGAGACACCTAACATCTCTATAAGGTAAGATAAAAAGTCCTTAGTTTGCTATGTAAAGCCTTCAAATCTGATCGATCAACCTTCCCAGCTTTATGTCCTCAAACTGACCTATGTAAATAATTTACTCCAAACAAAGTCACAACTTTTATGAAAACCTTTTACTCCATGCGTTAAATGCACTCCTTAACATTCCTGGGCATGAATCTAACCTAATGAATCGAATATAGTCACCAGTCAGAAAGGAAAATTAAATGTGGAGATATTTCTAAATCTCACAGAATCTGGCCTTAAGTACTGTTCTTGTGATTTTGCCCAAGCGGTATCACCACAAGAAAACCCTGTCATATATTAATAAGCAAATATGAAAGTAAGAATAATAATCCACTTTATAAATTGATTTTCAGTTTCTAAGAGCAAATATATCTTTTCCATGAAGCCAGGGACTTTTGTCTGTCGTCTGGGGAATACTCTATCCCATAACACTGCCTGACATCTAGTATGAAATATTAGCAGGGGTGAAAAAACCATAGAGGAGCAACAGAAAAAATAGTTCACATACAGTCTTTGTTTTAATGTTTATTGGTAGAAACAGATCTTCAATGCGTACTTTGTGTTTATATAAACTCTACATTCTCTTAAAGGTTTTTGTTTTGTTTTCATTGGAGATTTTTAGCCTCCAAGTAAACTTAACATAGTATCTATGCATCTGATTCTTTATAGACTTTTTTTAGACTTTAAAACTAGATTTGAGAAACCATGCATATTCTATACCTTATTTAATAATCCAAAGAATTGTTTGCACTTTCAAAAAAGTTACAAAAAGGCTGAACACAAGTTAAATAACCTATATGGATCTAAATTTTCCATTTCTGAATACTTTTTCAGTATTATATATTGCTTGCTGTCTAATAAGTTAGATTGTCAGAGACGCGTCAGTAAATTATCTCTATTTTAAAATTATATCTGAATCCCCTTTCTCTGAGATGATCTTGCCAATATTAAACATTGTGCCATATGCAGTATTAGCCCAAAAGCTTAAATAAGAACCAAACTTGTAGACTGAATATTTTAATCTTAAAATTACATACCTATATATACACCTATGGTATGCTGCATATTAAATTTAACATTTCAAGTAACATATATAGCAAACATTCAGCCAAATACTCTTTCATGAAAAGATACTGTCCTTAAAATAAAACGTTAATGAAAAGCTTTAGACACAAATGTCTAGACATAAGTACTAAGCCTATGAAACTTGAAACTAAAGTCTGCTGTACTATTAAGAAAAAGAAGATTGATTCTTAACCTACTGAATTGCGCAGATACAAAAGTGCTTAGCATGACAAAATTACCAAAAATAAAAACATTTTAGAGGTTATTTGGTTCTAGCAATATTAACTATTCTGTATTTCTGGATAATTTAACATTTGTATTTTAAATTTTATATAAATTTCTTTTTAACAAGTTTAAAAAAGCACACAAAAAATAGTTCAAACTATATATAATCTGTTATTTTTCATCCTGGTTAGCTTATCACAAATAACTCAGCAAAACAATACTTGAACATTCAGTTCTACTAAAAAACAATATTTGAGTAGATCTCATCACTCTACCCATTGTTTGCTATGTTGGACCCTAAAACAGGCTGCCGACAGATTGGACAAGTGCAATTCTCTGAGAGCCATCGGTCAATACAATGAATGTGAAATTCATGCATGCAAGGTAATTGCCTGAGCTTGTTTCCAGTTACGTAGTCACTGATACAAACACTACAGATTTTACCTAGTTCACTATCAATACTGTTATGCTCATAGTGCCGGGTGGAAAGATTGTCAATCTGCTCTTTGGTTAAACCACGTATTCGATCATCATCATCACCTTCATTTAGTAAAAAAAAGTGAGCAAGGCGAAGAATAGGTAGTGTTCCAGTTTCAACTAAATTGTTTGAATTTCGCGACTGCCTGCCACCCCTACTGTCACTGTTTCCAGTATGAGGCTGGGTGGTCTCGTTTTCACCATGCATTTCAGTGCTGACTCCTTGGGCCTGCCTGTCTTGAGAGGAGCCTTCCCTGTGCTGGCTCCTGTTGTTAACTGTACCTAAGTTACTTAGTTCTGAGTGCATCTCTGGGAAATGCTGGCCATTTCTCTGAAGCTCTGACTCAGATTCAGCCTCCATTAGAGAACTCAGTTCTCCAAACCCAGTCATGATCTGCCTTAAAATTGACCGAAGAGCCACTGATGATGGCTCAACCAGCTCATTCTCAGAAATCCTACGAAGAGGAACTGTTATGGTACTAACATAGGTTCGAATACCTGACCGCTCTAAACGAGAAATGGTTCGGCGAAAGCCCCCACTATTGCTTTCAATAGTGACTGTATTTTCTGCTAGCCCTACTCTGGAGCGAGTTCTATTTGCAATACTATCCCGATCTCTATTTTCTCCAGGACGGATCCTTCTCACTTGAAGGTCCAGTGTGATTGTTGGATGTCGTCGTACAGCAGTTGAGGATCTGCTGGATTCTTCTCCTTCTTCTACTGTTATTCTTGACACAAGCCTTGAATTAGAGAATGGGGTATATGCAGTACCTCTGCGTTCTCGTTCTCTATCTCGCTCTAAAAAGACTCGAGTTCTACCTCTCCTTCTAACAGATCTTCTAGTGCTTTGCTGTACTGGTCTACTTTCCCTTTGGGAACTATGATAAACAGTGCCACTCTGTCTCTGAATTGGTGAACGGCTTCGACTATTGAAAGTAGATCGTAATCTTATTGGCTCTAATCTTTGGTTTGTATTCCTCACTGTAACATTACTTCTAGCCCCATTTTCCCAAACATGTGCTGCTCCAAACCGTTGCCCCTCCCTTTGCCTGAGTTCACTACCACCTGATTGGTTTGTGTGACTACTGATATTAGTGTGTGAAGCGTTAGCTCGAGGAATGCCAGCTGCTCTCCCAATTCCATTTCTTAACCTTCCCAGTGTTGAGAAAGATCCTTCAGCTGGATTTTGCCCCCTTGAAGCAAGCCTAGTCCTTGGAATGTTGGAACTACTACCACTGAAATTCACTGAGGTTTGGCTTCTTGTTCGCCTAGCCACAGGACTAGTTGACCCTTGTTGCCTATTTGCAGTATGATCTCTGTTACTATCTGAAAGTGGAATGTCTGTATAATCTTCTCCATGAATTTCAAATCCTCTATTTTCATGATTTATGTGGATTTCCAAACTAAACCGAAACTCTCCACTGTTCGGGTTTGTTCGACTCACAGCTCTCCAAGTTTGGTTCCCATTTTGTCCACTTCGAGTTGCATTTCCTGTGCGCCGAAAGGTGTTCAACCATTCTAGAAGAGAATCTTCATGTGAACTTTCTCTAGGGACTTCTGAGTCTAGAAAGCAAAGCAAATCAACTTAAGGTCAATTCCTAAGACACACCTTACAGCTTTATTGAAAACTTGTAAGAAAAACAAAGTTTGTAATAAATTAAAGAAGAGCTGTGGATTTTAATGAATAAAAGATGGTAAAAAGACAACTTTCTAAAAGAAAAGTACATATACTATAAGCATATTATAAAAATTAAATTACTATTTACATAATTACAAAGTATTAAATACTATTTATGCAACGCTATGGAGAAATCCTCATTCTTACTTTCTATCTGCCCATTACTAGCAAAATACTAAGGCAAATGAGAAATATATCCACTACCAAAATTTTACATTTAAACTGCTCTATCAATATAGTAAGATCGGCCGGGCGCGGTGGCTCAAGCCTGTAATCCCAGCACTTTGGGAGGCCGAGACGGGTGGATCACGAGGTCAGCAGATCGAGACCATCCTGGCTAACATGGTGAAACCCCGTCTCTACCAAAAAATACAAAAAACTAGCCGGGCGAGGTGGCGGGCGCCTGTAGTCCCAGCTACTCGGGAGGCTGAGGCAGAAGAATGGCGTAAACCCGGGAGGCGGAGCTTGTAGTGAGCTGAGATCCGGCCACTGCACTCCAGCCTGGGCGACAGAGCGAGACTGTCTCAAAAAAAAAAAAAAAAAATAGTAAGATCAATAAAATACAATGACAAACTTTATGTAAAATTTGTCCTGTATTTGTGGAATCTTTCTGGAAAAGTCAACTCAGTCATTTTTGCAACTAGGTATTTCCGTAATCTTAGAAATTTTTCCTATTTCTCAGGTGCTGCCAAAAATGTACGTATCAAGAAATGTGAGTTTCTGAATATAACATTAAAACCACATTACTGTACTTGTCTTTGTGTGAAGCTGAGAAACTAGGCAAGTTACTTAAGGTCTCTATGGCTGATCCTTGTCTATAAACTGGAGATAATAATAGAATCAATCTCATAGGGTTATCCTGAGGATAAAATAAGATGCTATATATAACATAATTAGCATAATATCTGGCACATAAAAAGCCACCCCATAAATGTTAGCTGTTATACATAATAAAATACATTTTCTATTCATTTAGAACGTAAGCTCCAAGAAAACAAAGATTTTTGTAGTTTTAGTCACTGTTAATATCTCCAGCCTCTACAACAGTATCTGGTATAAATCAGACTTTCAATTAATATTGCTCAATTAATCAATTTTTTTTTTTTTTTTTGAGACGGAGTCTCACGCTATTGCCCAGGCTGGAGTGCAGTGGCGCGATCTCGGCTCACTGCAAGCTCCGCCTCCCAGGTTCCCGCCATTCTCCTGCCTCAGCCTCCTGAGTAGCTGGGACTACAGGCGCCCGCCACCGCGCCCGGCTAATTTTTTTTGTATTTTTAGTAGAGATGGGGTTTCACTGTGGTCTCGATCTCCTGACCTTGTGATCCGCCCGCCTCGGCCTCCCAAAGTGCTGGGATTACAGGCTTGAGCCACCGCGCCTGGCCAATTAATCAATTTAGAAGTAAATGTGTCACACATAAACTTCTTTGACTAAGATACTGCCACTGTGCCAAGCTTAAATTTCCCATTTATAACCAGTAGAGATTATATAAAGTACTAAACTTAATAAAAAGCATCAACACATAAACTACACAAACTTCAACTTTAAAGTTTGTTCTACTCAAAAATAGCTATTATAGGCCGGGCGCAGTGGCTCACACCTGTAATCCCAGCACTTTGGGAGGCCAAGGTAGGTGGATCTCAAAGTCAGGAGTTCAAGACCAGCCTGACCTACATGGTAAAAACCCATCTCTACTAAAAATACAAAGAAATTAGCCAGGCATGGTGGTGTGCAACTGTAATCCCAGCTACTCAGGAGGCTGAGGCAGGAGAATTGCTTGAACCCGGGAGGCAGAGGGTGCAGTGAGCCAAGATTGTGCCACTGTACTACGGCCTGGGTGACAGAGCGAGACTCCTTCTCAATAAATAAATAAATAAATAAAACAGCTATTACATGACATCATTCTGATTTCATTTCATTCCTGCAATCTCTCATAAGACTTTTTAAAATGTTGAAGTTGAAGCTATTAATCAGCTGATGATGCCAATAAAATAAACAGCAACTGAGTCATATTCCAAAGATGATGACCTGTTTTATATTTGATGAGTACATTTTCCATTCAAACGTATCAGTATTAATTATCGTATCTATATAGTACAACTCACATATCTAAACACAAAGAATAAAATGTGTTAATGTCTACTTTCCATTTGTTTGGGAAAAGATATGAGTAAAAGGCAGGTGAACATGAATTATTTTAAATGCTACTTCCTTTTTTGATTAACTTTTGATTAAGTGTAGCGATGATGGTGCATGTGAAAGTTTGCCAAGTACCTAGTCAAATCTACCCTACTCTTCTTCCATTGCAAAAGCATTGGAAATGGGCATGTGGACAGCCTGGCAGTTAGGTATGGTCATGAGACTAAGTTCTCATGAATGGAATGGGAGAGTAAGCAATACGTCCTACTCTCAGGCTAGTGCCTGGACCTCCTTCCTACCAGCTAGAACCTAGATATGGTTGTGACTTAGCCAGATCATACAAATGGTACCCTGGAGCAGTGATGACCCATAAAACTGTCTCAAGGAATGAGTATGTTCTGTATTCGTGCTGTCCAATACAGAAGCCACTAGCCACATGTGACTATTAAGCACCTGAATGTGGCTAGTATGAATGATGAGCTAAATTTTAAATTTTATTTAATTTTAATTAATTTCCATTTAAATAGTCACATGTGGCTAGCAGCTACTGTACTGAACAGCACAGTTGCAGAACCATTCTGTTAGCTGAGTGGATTCTAGGAGGATTTCTTTCCCCGGACTGTTAAGTAAGAAACTTCTAGCTTATTGAGCCATTGCATTTTGGGGTTTTTATATGACTTCATGGTAACTAACACAATGATTTTGACATAATATGTGAAACTACTAATAAATACCTCTGAGGAGGGAAGTAGAACTGGTTAAGAGGAACATAAAAGTGGCTTTTACTTTTAACTGTGCATACTTCATTTAGTTTGAAGCTCTTTTACAGTACTTTCTTTATAAGAACTTTTTATATGTAAACCATCAAACAGAACAAAGAAATAGAAACAGGTTTCCTAACTCAGTCTTTCTACACGGTTCTATATACAAATTTTTAGAAGCTGAGAAATACCACTTTAGAACAAGTAGTGTCTACATTCCAAGATTAAAAATAACTATGGTGGGAATTAACTTAATTGTATATTATTTCATAAAGTTCTCTGAAGGCAATCTGTGTGTTTAAGACATCTTTGCATTCACTCCTCTGTCCTATACTGCCTAACCATACTGCTTTACTACTCATATACATACGATCTGAATGAGTATCACATTAAAACTGGAAAAAATTGAAGACAAACATACTATACAAGGTCTAAGAATTTCATTTCTGCAAGTCCTCCAATCAAGCCTGTTCCTTATGGAAAGGACTCCATAGTACCTCTGTAATTCGTTCCATTTCTCAAGTCAGGCTGAGATGCTAGCTGTTCCTTGACGCCATCTAACCGCTGTTGCAGTTCTTCTGATGTTATTTCTCCTAAAACAATGAAAAATTGCTCATTTAGGAATTCTGAATTAAGTTTTACGAGACCTCATGAAGGGTAGACTAATCTTTAGTAACCTATATTAGACAAATGTCTTATTACTTTCATATGTTCAGTAAATTGAAGACAGTTAAAAACTTGTACCAACACGCATCAATTCGGTTGTGCTTCATTTATTAATCTTGTATTAAAAATTATTAAAACAAGATTAATTTGAATAGCCAGGCACGATGGCTCACGCCTGTAATCCCAGCACTTTGGGAGGCTGAGGTAGGTGGATCACCTGAGGTCAGGAGATCGAGACCATCCTGGCTAACATGGTGAAACCCCGTCTCTACTAAAAATACAAAAAATTAGCCGGGCACGGTGGCGGGCGCCTGTAGTCCCAGCTACTCAGGAGGCTGAGGCAGGAGAATGGTGTGAACCTGGGAGGCGGAGTTTGCAGTGAGCCGAGATCGCGCCACTGCACTCCAGTGGGGGGATAGAGGGAGGCTCCGTCTCAAAAAAACAAAACAAAACAAAAAAAGATTTAATTTGAATAGTTGGTAAAGTGCTGCCAGTTGATACACTCAGGAATCTATAAGCAATAACTCTGTGGATTTTTGTCAGTTAAAAAGAAATTAACGGAGCATTTATAGAGAAAACTTCACATCTTTAATTTTATCCCCAATACTTCATTATATGGATCATCAATATAAAAACACACAATATATAAATATACAAATTTCCATTAGTTCATTTGTAAAAAACTTTATGGAACACATTGGGCTTTGGGGGGAGTTATTAATTCAGCTGAATAAATTATAATACCCCAAATGAGTTCAAATTGGGTTTTAAGTCAATTTTTTTTTGAGATGGAGCCTTGCTCTGTTGCCCAGGTTGAAGTGCAGTGGCATGATCTCGGCTCACTGCAACCTCTGCCTCCCAGGTTCAAGCAACTCTCCTGTCTCAGCCTCCCAAGTAGCTGGGATTACAGGCACGCACCACGACGCCCGGCTGATTTTTTGTATTTTCAATAGAGATGGGGTTTCACCATATTGGCCAGGCTGGTCTCGAACTCCTGACCTCAGGTGATCCACTCACCTTGGCCTCCCAAAGTGCTGGAATTACAGGCGTGAGCCACCACACCCAGCCAAGTCATATTTTATTTGTATAAAAATTACAAATAGGACCATATATGTAAATACTTAACACCATTATGTACATTAACCTGTTTCTTAGTTTGGCATTTGTGTAACAGTGCTCCATGTCCCATATTTTCACCTTATAAAATACAGAAGCCAGGGATTTTCTACTTTATTACACTAAAAAGTTCTTAAACTCACAAAAACAATATACTATATTTTCATAAAGAGAAACAGGGAAAAAGAATACCAATTCTCCTTATCTTGAAATCCTTCCACCTAATGATGGAAAAAGGTGTCTCCTCTTTTACCGATCTCTTACCAGGGGTGCCTAAAAGGTTATGGTCTCTCATAAGCCGATAATCTTCATCATTGAGTTCATTAATAAACTGATAATAGGCCTCTTCTCTGTGGAGACGCTCTTGCTGCCATCTTCTCTCATTTTCATGATGATTATGGTCTTGAGATAAGCTTTCTTCACTGCCACCATCTGATCTAGATGTAGACTGATTCATCCTGAGATTCCTGGCTTTCTGTTCAAACAATATAAACAAAATTCAAGGTGTTAAGTCATGGACCACATTTAGCTTTGTATTTATAACTTACAGTTTTTAATTTTTAAATGTTGTCCCCTACCCAAATACTGTATTTGCCAAGTCTTGCAGTGAGAACCTTACATATAAAATGAAAAACAACTTCTAGGAAATACAACACAATTGGAGCTACTTCTTTGCCTAAAGCCATTAAGTCAGACTGGATTTGGGTTTACCACACAATGCTCATGCCTGAATACCATAGTGATTATCTCATTTTTGACCCGGCTAATGATCTGGAAAAGTTGATCCAGAAGTCCTCATTTATGTTTCAGTATCTGGGTACTTCACATTAATTACAAATTTTAGGCTTGAATTATGCACATTCTTCACTTAATGAGCAAAGGGGTATTGGGATGATATAATTTACATTTATTTTCAGCAAGGTATTCTTTCCAAAATAAGGCTCATGAATGTAATATTATCCCCCACTGCACTTTGTTGAGGTAAAAATCATTTAGCCTAATTAATATCTACTGAACAGACTGGGAGGTGATCTCTCGTTAAAGCCTACCAGGAAGACTTTGAAACCCAACAGGAAACAAGACATCATGTATGGCTCAAGGATTGTGAAAGTGCATCAGAGCACTTTGTATCTCCCCATAACAAGCCTCATCCTTAAGCCTGGAATGGTTAGTCCCAGGAGTTTCAGAGTGCCAGTGAAACTTCCTAACTTTGCCTAAGAAAACACTGTTTTTGAATTATATTTAAATGTCACTCCTGAGAAGCTCGCTTTTAAACGATAAGGAAATCAAGGGAGAAAGATGTTTGTTTCATAAATATTTTAAAATTTCTTAAACATATCTATTTAGTAAGTCACACTAAAGCAATGGTTCTCAAACTCACTTAAGGACATTTTTAAAAATCCAGATGCCCAAATCTCATCCCCAATCCTTGATTAGAGTTTTCCAGGGTAGGACCAGGTCTGCTGTTAAGAGCTAATTTGGGTGTTCTACAGATGAAATAAACTATTCCTCAACAACCTCTGGCATGTCACTAAAGGGTATGAGTGATACAGCACCTGATTCAGTAGAGGCTGGAGGCTCAAATGGCTAGGCTACCAGTGAAGCAACTGTGCAACTCCGCCTCTCGAAATACACCAGGTGTTTAATAAGCAAGCTGCTTTAAATATAAGGTGAAATTAGCCTAGAAGTCTAAAACACTGTAGGAGTAGGCAACTATTCAATTTCACCTGTAACACTAAATTACAAATTCAAGGATTTTTTTCACTGTGGTTATTTTGTCATTTTGAACAAATGACCTAGTAACATTATCCACTCAAATACGAATTAACACTACTAAAAACTCAAGATTTCTATCTTCAGATTAGGACCGTAATTAGCAAAGAGCATATTTCGTAGGTACAGCAATAATAGGATTTTTGTAATAAATAACTTTACAGAAACCTATCATAAAATCAAGCTACCCTAATATTATTTAAAACGTAACAGCTTCTCCTTAAAGGTAATTTTCTTATACAATTAATCACCATGAAAACAAAGCGAATACCTTATTTTCCTTTCGACATGCTTTTACCATATGCCATGGTATCCATCCTTCAATTGTTTGTACCTTTTTTGAGAGTTGCCCATCTGAAGCAATAAAAGAGAGGTGAATAATTCAATAAACTGTCTCTTTGAAGGCCAGGAACGGGTGGGAGTCTCCCCACTCTGCTGCAAAGCCAAAGCAAATTCTCCAGTGGATTTTGTTAGACACATCTAGAAAATTAGATCCCCATACAATTAGGTCATGAACACCTCCCGCAAGGCCCCTACCTCCCGCAACAAACTTAGGCCTTTCGTCCTACACTGTCACTGCTCCTGGGTTTACGCCTCCTCTCTCAAAGGCCTTCCTTCCTATCCCGTTCCCATTCGGATGTTACCAGGGTTAGGCGTCTCTGGCTTACTTCTAAACCTTGACTTTCTTGCCACCCCCGCCCTCCGTCCCGCTACTGGTTTCTTTCCTGGCCGTTGCGACGGAAGCTCGCGCCGGGGGACGATCCCCAGTATGATAAACAGAGTGGGCTCAAGGGGCCCAACCAACCTCTTCCCAACCGAGCCTCAAGTAACGCTTCCCTTAGCGACCTAGATTCCCACAGGGAAGCAGGTGATAGACGGTGCATCCCAACCAATCTCCAGCCAGCGGAGCGCATTAAGAGGGCAGTTAACCAATCGGAGAAGAGATGGGTGGCTCGAAGGATGGCCTGCTTTCCCCGGCGTCTCCAGGAAGTAGTGGTGGGACCCAGATCTTTCCCTCGAACCCACCTGTCCTCCAAGTCCCGGGCCTTCCGCCTCCTTCCCGGAAAAAGTGTGCCGCGGACGGCGGTTCTCTCGGGTGCTGGAGGCTGTGGCTAGGAGGCGGGATAGGCTTGCCGCCGCGCCTCCGGAGCCCGCTGTTCCCTCGAATTGGCCACTGAGGAGAGAAGCCGGAAGCCCGTGCTGCAGCGTGGGGTCGTCCAGCTGGGGAGGATGCTCCGCGGGCGGAACGGCAGGCCCCAGCCCTTCTTTCCAGACAGCCAGGCCGCCCACTCGGCGAAGGGGAGTCGCTCCGCAGCTCGCACCGGAGCTCGCCCGTGCGACTGAAAATTGCGTCCGTCGGGAGCTAGGGTGCCTGCGTCCCGCGTTCCGCCCTCTCCGCGCCGCCCTTACAGTGCCTCCTCCTCGAGGCCAAAAACCGGCCGCTCAGCGCTGGTGGCAGCCGCGTAGTCGCAGAGACACAGCTTGCTTTCCAGGCTTGGGAAGTCCCAGCACTTAACTCTACGCGTCCGTGTTGCTTGTTTGCCAGCCAGACTACAAAGTGCACCCAAAGGTGTATTCGTCCCTTTACTTCCGGGTGTAACGTACTACCCAGCCAGGCCCTTTCCCTTGCTGTTCGTTGGAACCTGGAAATTACAAACCCTAATACATTCTGAAGTCTGTCTGCCTATCTCTATTTGAGAAAAGGTCTCGCCCTGTCGCCCAGGCTGGAGTGCAGTGGAGCGATCGTAGCTCACTGCAGCCTCCAGCGTTCCGCCCTCCTCATCCCAGTAGCTGGAACTACAGGCGCTTGCCACTAATTTCACATTTTTTTCTTTTGTAGAGACAAGGGTCTCGCTATGTTGCCCAGGCTGATTTCGTACTCGGCCTCAAGCAATCCTCCCACCTCAGCAAAATGGGATTACAGGCATGAGGCACTGCACCCCACTACATTTTGTGTTTTTTCACCTTCTCGCTAGGAAAGCAGTTTGAAACTCCCAACATTCCTCTCTCTGATTTTATTTCTGAGATGTGAGGCTTACTAAACTTGCCTCACCATTAGTTAATATGCTGAGTAGGTCTCCGTCTAACCTGGTATAGGCCCCCTTCCTCACATCCCCGCTATCCAGATGACTTCATCACTGGAGAGTGCTCACAATGCCGTTACTTGTCATTCTCCCGTTTGTTATTTCATTTCTGCATTAATTTTTGAGGAACTACCATATTCCCATTATTATGCTGGGCAGTCCTTAGCATCAGTGAGCTACCAGTGTAGTAAGGATCTATGGACAAGTTTTTAAAATAAGCATAGGGATATGGATACTAAAATGGAAATATATAAAACAGCCTAGAAAGTCCTTCCAGGTCTCTCCGCTGCTTACATTGACAGATTGATGTCTTGGCACTCTGAAACTGCTGGAAGTTCCGCCACAAGATACGGGAACTCCTACGCAACCCCCAACTCCACTTTTACCTAATTCTCTCTGTCTCCCAAAACTCAGCTCAGTTCTCATCTTTAAGGAATTTTTCCTGATACCTCTGAGGTAACACCCTTATCTCACCCTCAAGCCCAATATCTACACATAAAACTAGGCAAATGTCCCTTTTGGGGGCTCCCATACTCCCTCTATATAAACCCATTTTAACATGTATTCATGTATTTAACAAATAGTGTGACTGTGTATTAGGTGCTGGTAATACAGACTGAATCAAACAGTCACGTCCTCACAGAATGAAGTCCTTGCCCTCTTTTTCCATGGAAAAAGAGTCATTGAGCAAATACTTGAAATGATTTTCTGATTTTAGGTTTTTCCTACCTAGAGTCTGAACTCCTTAAGTGTGAACAAATGGTCTTATTCATTGTTGTAATCCCAGAACTGAGCACAGCACCTGGCAGAACATTCTCCTCAGCCTACTGCATGTATGAGCAGAGAAAAGTGCAATCTTTTGGCAAACAGGATTAATGCACATAGTGCAACGACTTCAGATATTGTGAACACATATCATAGAAAATAAGTAGAAATCATTTTTAATACCTATGTGAATTTTGGAGAGTGCAATCAAATGCAATAATCCAAGTGCAAATACTTTTTACATGTTGAGTGGGAAGGACATTTGTGTCTCTTCCTATTTTTCCTATTTCCTATTATATACCCTAAGAATTAAAAAAATATATAAAAATGTGTAAATAAAAATACAATCAAGTGATTTACCAGGTAGGAAGCTGCAGGTTTTTGTGAGTAGAGAGTCAGGTAATGTATGTAACTTGAATCCAACACCTTGCTTCAGTTTTTGTGGTCCAAGAAAAAATGACTACCAAGAGGGCCTTAGGTACAATAGCTGGAATAGACAGCTGAATCATTCTAGATATCTACTCTGGGTCTCAGGACCTGCCAAAGTCTCTGGTCTAATTAATTTCTGTTTATTGGATTGGTACCTGGCCTTTTTAAGTGTGTATGCCTCATGTAACTCCTGCACTTTTTACAATTAGGAATAAAAAGGTGTAAAATAATTAAAACCATAAGATTAAAAGGATTTTCTGTATATCTGGTAAATTATGTACTTGTCATGTTTAAGAGATTTTGGCTTCATAAAACGACAGCCTTAATTACAATTTAAAACAAAATGGAGCACTCGATTTCAAGTTTTTAAGTTTAAGTTGAAATCTTAACTAAGTTTATGGATGGCATCGGAACTGCAAAGAGAAATTTAGGCTCGCCATATTGTCTTATTATTGGTTTAAAAATTATTGTGTAAGATTTCAAGAAGGAATTAAATTTAACATTTGAAGTACTTGTGAATGGGATAAAATATTAAATTTATAAATACAGTTTAAAATGTTGGTTTGAAGATAATTAAATAAGTATGTGAATGAGATTGAAAGTTAGTGAAAGGCTAATTCCAAATGACTGTTAAAGATTTACTATACTTGGCCAGGCACGGCGGCTCACGCCTGTAATCCCAGCACTTTGGGAGGCCAAGGTGGGCAGATCATGAGGTCAAGAGATCGAGACCATCCTGGTCAGCATGGTGAAACCCCGTCTCTACTAAAAATACAAAAATTGGCCAGGCATGGTGGCACACACCTGTAGTCCCAGCTACTTGGGAGGCTGAGGCAGGAGAATCGCTTGAACTCAGGAGGCAGAGGTTGCAGTGAGCCAAGATCGTGCCACTGCACTCCACCCTGGCGACAGAGCGAGACTCTGTCTCAAACAAAAAACAAAACCAAAAAGATTTACTATGCTTACCACTAGAATAATAAGAGCTGTGAACCAAATGTAAAAAGCTAAGGTGTAACTAGGACATTGAATTTGGAACTAATAAGTTGAATATTAACTGTTTAAGGCAAATATTTTTTTAAAGAATGTTTTCTTTATTTCCTCATAGCTCTTTTAACAGCTTTATTGAGATATAATTCACATACCATAAAATTTGCCCATTTAAGGTATATAATCCAGTAGTTTTTAGTATAATCAGAGTTGCGCAGCATTCACCACAATCTAATTTTAAAACATGTTCATCACCCCAAAGGAAACCCTACACCTATTAACAGTTACCCTTATTCCTACTCCACCCTATTCCCAGCCCCTGGCAATCACTAACGTACTTTCTGTCTCTGAATTTGCCTATTCTGAGCCTTTCAAACAAATGGTATTCTATGTCACGTGGTCTTTTGTGTCTGGTTTCTTTCACTTAGCATAATGTTTTCAAGGGTCATCATGTTGTAGCTTGTCTCAGTATTTCATTCATCGAGAGAAACTTCGGAAGAATCCTTTTCTGCATATGAAAACCACCCTCAAGGACACTCCTGATAACCTGGGTCTTAATTAGGCCAGAGATGGTCTTGGATCAGGTTATCTAGAAATGAAGCCTGAGACAAGGATTCTTATTGAAGTGTTTTATTAGGACAGCGCACTCTGGAGAAGGGGATAGAGGAAGCAGGACTGGCCAGGAGGACAAGGAAACAAGAATGAGCCTCCACTGATCCCACGAAATTCACCACCAAGTGCTGGCCGACAAGACCAGCTCTTTGTACATACATGCCCGTCCATCACTGGGTGAGATCTTCAGGGGCAGGATTGCAGCAGAACCTCATGTGTGAGGTGGCTCCTGTTTTAGCCAAGGGAAATTCTCAAGAGAAGAAGGCAGCTGAAATTGTTAGCCAACACTCCCAGCAGCTGGAGTACAGATGCATGAGCTTATAGAGTGGATTTGGGCAGGAAACAAAAAACATTCACTATGGTCCACGCTTTGTCTTGTTGAGATCATTTGCTTCTCATGTTAAGTTTCTCCATCTGAGCAGTTTCTAATCCCAATTTCTGGGAAATTTTTAAAAGACAAGGGTATTGGGACAAACTACAGCCCCTGCTGCTGCAGCTGGTTCCAAGGCCATAACTGATACTCATTATCTCCCTCCTGCACTACCCTTTCTAGATTCCCCTCCACCTCCGCTAGCACTTCTGCTGGTGCAGGTGGCTTGACTGATGGATTGAACCAGGCACTCGTCCCTGAGGGGTTTCAGACCCTAGTTATCATGCTCTTACCAGGCTGTGATGGCTGTACTTATTCATTTACCTTTACAACTAGGCACGGGAATACCAAGAAATGCCCCCATTGGATCTCCTGAGTACCCAATGTATTCCTCTTTGGTCTAATTATGTAGCAGCAGCCTCCACCTTGTTCTGATGGTTTGCTTGCAGGTCTTCCAACGTTAAGAGCCCACAGCGATCAGAGAGCAGCCATAGCTTTCAGTTTAGTGGGACTCTTACTGTGTCCTATGATGAAAGCATCCCACCTCTGAGTATAGGACCTGATTATCCCTTGATCACTGGATCCACGTATTCTATCTACTGTGGACACAGCACCATATACCAGCCATTGGTTTAAGGAGTATATTTGCATTATCCTGAAGGATAACGCTCCAACCTTACAAGGGGTTATTTCCAAGATGGAATTTCAGCCATGCCTTCAATTGGCCATTGCTCCACTCTATCAATTTGATAGCTTCCAAGTGGTATGGTATGTGGTATGACCAGTGGATCCTCTGGTCAGGTGCCCAACACTATACCTTCTTGCTGGAAAGTGAGACCCTCGGTCTGAGGCAGTGTTACGTGAGATCCTGTGTCAGACTGTCTGACATTCTGTTAGTCCTTCAGTAGTGGTACTGGCTGAAGCACTGTAGGCAGGAAAAGCAAACCTGTACTGGGAATATATGTCAAACCCAGTCCTGATGAAATGGGACTCTTTCCAGGCTAGAAGGACCCAATGTAATCAACTTGCCACCCAGTAGCTGTTTGGTATTCTTGAGCACTCAGTGTTGGTCCCTGCTGCAAACAGGTCAGACATTCCATAGCAGAAATAGTTTTATCAGCTTTGGAGAGAGTCCAAGCTGTTGGGCCCATGAACGGCCCCCACCTCTGCTACCATGGCTACTCCATCTATGGGCCGCTTGTGCGAGAACTGGGGTGGCCACAGACAGAGGCTGCCGAATATCTGCTGGCCTAGACATCCTGTCTACACAGTTGGTTGATGCCTCTTCTGCAGTGGAAACTTTCTAATGGGCATTATGTACTAAAAGGTCCTTATACTATGTGCCGCCTCCCATAAGTCTATTTACCTGCCTATTCTCCAGCTTTTCCCAGTCTTCCTTCTTCCAGGCCCTTGCCCAACAAGTGAAGCTCATATTTGTCATTGTCCATGAGTATATGGGCAACATACTTCTGTGTCCAAAGTCGATGACTAAATGCACTGCTTGAAGCTCTGCCAAATGGGATGCTTTCCCTTTCATCTCTTTCACAACCACCCCTGAGTGGGGCAGCAGTGCTGCAGCAGGTATTTCCAGCTTGCATCCACATCCAGCTGACCATCCATGATCCAAGCTTGGAGTTTTTCCTTTGTTGTCAACTGTTCACGGGGAACTCCCCTAGGCCATAGCTATGAGTTTAGGGAGAGGCATTGGTACAACAGTAGCAGGTGACATGGGGGTCCCAGCCACCTATTTGTGCAGCTCACTCATGCTCTCTGGACTTGCTTGAACCTAATTGCAGACCTACTGGATTCCTTACAGAGGATTGCTGCTGCACCCAGCTGACCTTATGACACAGAGAGTCTGACAGAATCCAACTTATGATCGCTTTTGTGTCTCATGGTTACTTAGTGACCCATGGTCAGATGCTCAGTTTCTACCAGGGCCTGGTATCATGACAGAGCTGTTTTTCAAATGGAATATAGTTCTCTGCAGCAGATGGCATGGCCTTGCTCCAGGATCCTGGGGTCTGTGCTATGACTTGCCTATTGGGGCTTGCCAGAAGTACCACATGGCATCTTTCTTTACAACAGACACCTCTAGTACCATGGGATCTGCTGGCTCACAGAGTCCAAGTGGCAGGTCTGCTTGTACCAAAGAATGTACCTACCATAAAGCCCTTTATCACCCAGGCTTCACTAACAGCTAGCGGCTTTCCAAGTCACCTGATAAATACATTGCAAAGTACAGTGAATATGCTGCCTCCAAAGCCCAGAGAGGCCTGCCAAGTATTCTGCTCTTTTTCTTAGTGGTAGGAATTCAGGCTACAAGAACTTGTCTTATACTTTGGAGGGGATGTTCCAGCATACCCCAGACCACTGGATCTTTAAAAACATCACTGATGTGGCAGGTCTCTGAATCTTGTTAGCTTCTATCTTCTACCTTGTGGAGAACATATTTTTTTTTTCCATTTTAATCATTAGTTTTATTTGAGGCAATATATCCAAAATAAATTTTTAACATTCAATTATCATGAAGAAATACTAAGGAGATACTTTGCACCCTTTTTTGGGACAAAACCTCTGAAGTCCATGTGTCTACAACATTCGTGAAACGTGACAGGGACCTGCTGCTTCTCAAGCACCCAACACCACGCGTGGCCACCACGGCACGGCTGGGCTCGGTGTCCGACTGCCCTGCAAAAAGGCTGGGGCCTCTGGCCCAGAGCTTGTGGCCCCTCATCTTCTCCACTGCGGTGCCTCTGGCTGGGCTTTACCCTACTCGGGAAACGACTCTACCCCACCTCTGTTAGCCCAGTGCTATCTGTCCAGACCCAGGGCCAGGGACCCCCACCTCCTAGGGGCCTTCCCTGAGACTCCATGGGAAACAGCCCAGCCCCCTCAAAGCAGGTGAACAAGAGGAGTTGCTATGTACCCAGGGGCGCCCGTCCCTCCGGAAGCTCTCAGGGGAGGCGGCCAGCAGGGATTCACCCCCACCCTCCCCACCAGCACCTAGCAGAAGGGCAGCTCCCTGTGGAGGGGGGGCACCACACGTCCAGCAGCCACACGTCCAGCAGCCACATGTTTCACCGGTCTTGGAGGCAGGCCCAGGCTCCCTGGGGTTGGGCGGAGGCAGAGGAGGTATCTGGGTTGGACTACATGCTGATTTTGGTCTGAGACACATAATTGCCGATGGTGCCTTGCCCCTGCATGGGGACGCCCTGCACGGTGGGTCGCGTGGGGCTGTAGCCGGGCCCTGTGATGCTCATGGAGGTTGTGGGCAGCTTGCTCTGCGCCGTCTGCTGCATGGACACGTGGCTCAGACCGCTGCCGATCAGGCCCTGCGTGAGGGAGGAGGGCAGCAGGCTTGTGTTGATGGTGCTGCTGACGCTGCCCTGGGAGTGCAGGGATCCGACGCCCAGGTTCATGTTCTTCGTGGGCGGAGCAGGGAGCAGGGACTGCATGTGGAGAACATATTTCTTACCAAGGCATATGGAGTACTTGCCATTTCTTGCTTCTAACATCTAATTAACATGGTTTCATCAATATCGGAGACCAGTGCTGTGTTCTGCAGGATGCCCAGGTTGTCCAAGTCCCTTTGGACTACATTATACGACAGAAAGCAGGATATTAACATTGCCCTGGCAAGAGAATATCACGTCAATGCCATGTAGCAAAAAACTGCTTCGAATCTTTCTTCCTGGTGCATATAGAAAAGAACACATTTACAGAACGATAGCTCTTAGGATAGTGCAAAAGTAAAAGTAATGGCAAAAACTGCAATTACTTCTGCACCAACCTAATGCATACATGTACCAAGGCTGTAGTAATATGCTCTAGTCAAGATACCAGATCTTACAAACCAGCTGCAATAGGGCCAATATTTGGCTAAGTTCTTGGTAGTCCACTGTAGTACACTGTGATCTAACCAGTGTTTCTGAGGTCAGACTGGTTAATTAAATAGGGTTATGACAAAGAGCACCACCTCTGCATTCTTGAAGTCTTTCGGGATGGTGCTAATGTCTGCCATTCGCGGGACCTGCAATACTCTTCTTAGTGTGAGAGGGTCTGTTTCAAGGACTACTGTTGGAGTTCCTACTAAAATACCTCTAGTTTCACAGCTCAGGGAACCAATGTGAGGATCCTGCCAAGTGCTAGGTATTTCCGTTCTCCATGAGGGAACCAGAGAAATAACCACTGGTGGAGTCCACAGACTCAGTGAACCTGTTTTAGATGGACCTGGGCCAGACCTTCAGTTATCACCTGTCAATCAGGCCTTCCTCGTATTAAAGCAGCCTCTCTTTCAGTCAATTGGTTCTGAGTCTGAGAAATGGCTCAGGTCTGGAAACGGGACAAGAGATCATGACTTTCCATTGGGGTGCCCGACCTCAGCCTTCTGGTAGCCTGTTATTAATTGCAGGTTATCTTCTATTTATATGCCTTTAGCACTATTTTTTTCTGTTGCACTATTCTACCTATCTTTCTTGTTCCTAGGAACACCATATTCGATTAGTCCTCTCCATAGGTCCCCAAAGGTCAGTCCCCCTGGCTGACATCCTGACCTGGCTGCCCATTACAGTAATTAAGTGGTTTTAATGGTTAAGTGCTTCTGATGGCTAAGTGCTGTCACCTGGCCTCTGCTATTCTGGAACACTCTAATCTCCTTTGCTACCAGGAAGTCTAGCTCCGTAACAGCATCGCTTATCATCAGCCTCAGCTGCAGAGGGCAGCTTCGCAATGATGTCGGTATCCCTTTCACCGGTGAGTTTCTTACTCCATTAGTTTCCTCGGAACCTCCCAAGGAAAGTAATCACTGGTGGACTTCCTGGTGTTAGACGGTAGATCTGTTCCAGCATGCCCACTTCCCTGAGCCTTTTGTCCTCTTCCTCCACAGCCTGCCATGGCAGTTCTGGCCTCTCCACATCATTGAATGTACACCGCTTTTCCCCCAAGCTTCCAAGAGTCATCCAGCAGCATAATAGAACCATCCCGGAGGCAATTCCCAGTGAATTACTATGATTATCATTATTATTTACCCTCATGTTCTCTGTGATGGTAACTTCCAGCGAATCAAATCCTGTCTTGTAGGCCCCATACCCCACACAAATTCTCCCTTCCCCTGCTTGATATTCTATGCCCCTTGGTCCAGCACCTCATGGTCCCCTCCCATTCTCCCTGTTTTGCTGGTATACATTATCCATGTCCGGTAACGCTTTGGCCTGTAGCCCCTTTTCACTCAGCACAGCAAACATTAATTACCCCAATTGAGTCATGATGAAGTGTGACCCCAGTTTTGGTCTGATGTCCAAAAGTGAAAGGTGGAAGGCAGGAAACCTTTGTCCTATAAGGGTCTGTTTCATCTGAAACTTCTGCATAGCAAGGAAGGGAGGGCACTATCTTTTAGCAGTGGGAGTGGGTCACTTCTGCAGGCACCTTGGTTTGTGGAATCTGGGGGCAAAGGCTGCGTCTGTCTACCCAGCAATGAGATATAGCTTTATTCCACAGCTCAGAGTCCCACCCTACCCTTGCAGGGCTCTGCCTTTAACGAAGGAGATCTGCTTTGACTGAACATTAAGCCTTCACTGTAGTCCTTTGTTGCAGAAAAAGGTTGGGCTGTCCTCCAGCTGCAGGTGACGAGAGTCTCTTGCAATGCTGTCTAGCAGGCCCTCTGTCTCTCACACTGCCCTTTTCATTCATGATTAGCTGACTTGAGCCTGTCATTTTCTCTCTTAAGCACATCATTGGTGACCAGCAGCAGCCATCCAATTCTACGGTCCCTTCAATTACTATTTTCCAATATCTCCACAATGCCAGGGACAGCACCAGCCACTGCATTCCCTTTCACCCGCATCATATTCCAGCCCACCACAGGTGAAAGGCAGCCTGGGCAGGTATGCTGAGAACTGACGATACTCCACCAAGGTCCTCATGATCCATTGTCTAGTAGATGATCCAACTCCAGAAGTCTGTCCTGCTTCCTGGAACTCCTCTGGCACCAACTCTCGCAGGTGGGACTCTCTGGAAACAAAGCCTGAGTCAGTGGTTTAAGATGAAGTACTCTTCAGGAGAGACGTCTCAGTAGGGAGGGAAGAAGAACAGGGAAGGGGAAAGAGCTGAATAAGAATTTGCCAAAGACTAGCCAGAGCTTAGGCCTTTTATTTGGAAAAACCAACCCTATCTCCCTTTGCCTGGCTAACTCTTTTAGGAGTCATTGCTCTTATAGCTCCTTTTGGATAAGATTCACTGACCCCCTCGGCACTGGCTAGGTTTTCTGTCTATGTGATCTTACAGTAACCTGCAGTAACCTGTGTCTTTCACTTATCAGATGGTATTATCATTTCCTTTCTACTTGTTTAAGGAAAGGAATTTTCCAAAATACATATGGTACTCCTTTCTCTAAGGATCTCAGCATGCCTTAGGGTGAGGGGAGGGACAGGAAAGGATACATACATACCCACACATGCATACACACATATACACTTTTAACTTCCCAGGTGATTGTATTATATTTGCAGCCCTACCCTAAACCCTTCAATATCTACTAGCCCAGTGGTTTTCAATGTTGGCTACATATTGGGATCCTCTAAGGAGCTATTAAAACTGCTGATGCTGGGTCTGATTCCCAAAACATGCAGAATTGATTGGTTGGTTATGGGGCCTGGGCATCAGTGATTTTAAAATTTTCATATATTTTTTGAGATGGGGTTTTGCTTTTGTTGCCCAGGCTGGGGTGCAATGGTGTGATCTTGGCTCACTGCAACCTCCACCTCCCAGGTTCAAGCGATTCTCCTACCTCAGCCTCCCAAGTAGCTGGAATTACAGGCGCCTGCCGGTTAATTTTTGTATTTTTAGTAGAGACGGGGTTTCACCGTGTTGCCCAGGTTGTTCTCGAACTCTTGACCTTAGGTGATCCACCTGCCTCAGCCTCTCAAAGTGCTGGGATTACAGGCATAAGCCACTGCACCCGGCCATCGGTGATTTTTTTTAAAAAAGCTCCCAGATTATTCTAATATGCAGTTGAGATTGAGAACCACTGGACTAGACTATGATGTCCATGGTGGTTGATTTTTCTTCTTACTTCTCTAGATAGTTCCAGGGCCTGCCTCAGTATCTGTAGTAGGCAGATAATAAATATGGAACAAATGAATGAGTGATTGTAAAAGGTAGAGAGATAAGTGCATTTTTTTCCCTCATTATGTCATCAGCTGACATTTAATATTAAGTCACATTTATAAATACAATTGACCTGAGCGAATTTTTCACATTAGTGATCACAAATATCCCTGGGAGTATAACCCGCAGAGAACACTCCTGTGATCTCAAATAGCTTCAGGTAAGATCCCAGACACTCAACTTTCCTGGCTTTCAGTTTTCAAAAGTAATTATCTCTGCCTTGTGTACATTAAATGGAGGTCAAAAGTTACCAAACTAGGGGCCGGACAGTGTGGCTCACGCCTGTAATCCCAGCACTTTGGGAGACCAAGGTGGGAGGCTCACCTGAGGCTAGGAGTTCAAGACCAGCCTGACCAACATGGTGAAACCCTGTCTCTACTAAAAATACAAAAAATTAGCCGTAGCCAGGCATGGTGGTGGGCGCCTATAATCCCAGCTACTTGGGAAGCTGAGGCAGGAGAACTGCTTGAACTCGGTAGGCAGAGATTGCAGTGAGCCAAGACTGCGCCACTACACTCCAGCCTGGGCAACAAGAACAAAACTCCGTCTCAAAAAAAAAAAAAATAAAAATAATAAAGTTACCAAACCAGGGCCAGGCACAGTGGCTCACAGCTGCAATCCCAGTACTTTGGGAGGCTGAGGCAGGAGGATCACTTCAGCCCAGAAGTTCGAGACCAGCCTGGGCAACATAGTGAGATCCCCCATCTCTATTTATTTAAAAAAAAAAAAAAAGTTACCAGACTAGTTTTAGCTTCTCTGTTGGTGCACAAACCCTGCAGAGCTGGCCTTACTGCCTCCTGAGGCAGTGTGGGGCCACAGCGCAGATCTTCTGTGGTGTCCCCACCTGTATGCAAAAGAGCACACGGTCCAACTTGGTCTTCTTCAGGTTCCCACAGGATCCATCTAGATGCACAAAGTAGGTGGAGAAATGTCAGAGAGCAGACCTATAAGATAAAACATCTAATTAATTAAATACACATTCTCAATTAGGTGCCAACCTCTTCTGAGTCCTCTACCATCTGTAGAGCTAGTCCTAATAGAAAATCTTCAAGATAATGCAATCCCAGCAATATTTGATCTTTTTTTTTTTTTTTTTTTTTTTTGAGACAGAGTCTTGCTCTATCACTCAGGCTGGAGTGCAGTGGCACAATCTCGGCTCACTGCAACCTCCACCTCCGGGGTTCAAGCAATTCTCCTGCCTCAGCCTCCTAAGTAGCTGGGATTACAGGAGTGTGCCACCACCCCCAGCTAATTTTTGTATTTTTAGTAGAGACGAGGTTTCACCATGTTGGTCAGGCTGGTCTTGAGCTCCTGACCTCAAGATCCGCTCACCTCGGCCTCCCAAAGTGCTGGGATTACAGGTGCGAGCCACCGTGCCCGACCCAATATTTGATCTTACCAGTCATTTGAACATCCACATAGTAGACACAAAAAATGAATAAAATAATTGAGGAAAGATGAAATTAGAACACTGAAACAGAAAAAAGTTGATGAAACTTCTGAACGGGAATGAAAACATAAAGATACTAACAACAGCAGTGTTCAGAAGCCCAGTGTGGAAGAAGCCAGCCAAGGGAAGAGTGTGGACACTTTGCCTCTAACCCCTAGAGAGAAAGAAAATAAAGAGCCCCTAAAATCTCTACTGGAAATTTTGATTTTGATGGAAAAACAAAATATATCTCTGGATAGACATGAGGCTGATGAAATGCCAGAAGGTCTCTTTACTCTTGATAACATCGAAACACTGCTGGAGTACAGATAAATTCTGGTGAGGAGGTCTTGAGAAAGTGTTTTGAGATGACAACCACGAGCACTTTTTTTTTTTTTTTTCCTAAAATACAACCGAATTAGATGCTAGAGTCTGTGAGATTTTAGAGGCTGCTAGAGATCTGTGAGAGCTGCATTTGGGAAGAAACCCTCAGGGACGTGAGCGACTCACGCTTCTTTTCCATTATCACTGACATAGCCGGAGAAGAGCACCTACAGTGTTGGTGAGGTTTGTTGATGAATCTCATGACCTGGGAGTGGAATCTGTGGGCTTCCCACCTTATGAGACAGATGCAGAAATTTTGGCTGCGAAATTTCACTCTGAAAGTTAGAAGTGGGAACTAAATATGGAATATTGTCATGGCCAGATTTACATTCTGTCCGGTGGATTTTCTTCTAAAATGGAAGTTGTTTGCTTCTAGATGCTATCTACATACTCTGCTCTTCCTGTGCCTTAAATATGTGGGGGGCAAAATCAGTGCCTGTTATGGGAGCAGTTGAGGAACAAATGCTATAACTTTTCCTATAACAATTGTTATAGGAACAGTTGAGGAAGCTTGTTCTTTTTTCCATCGTTGGCTGCAACTACTTTTAGAGCTTGGCAATGTAATTTCTGTTCTTTTTCAGAACAGTGAAGAAAAGGGTAAAGGACTGAAGGAAATGTGCCATTCTTTGTGGACAGGCAGGCATGATGCTTTTGAACTGTAGCGGACCTCCTATAGGCACTTGTTTTAGATGGTATAAATAGTGACCTAAATACTAGATGGAATAACTGTATAGCTGGCCAAGCATTTGTACTCTGTAGTACAGTAGCAGATTTTGATTTCACTGCCATCATTGTTGTTCTTTAAAATGTCCTATCTTTTACAAGAGCCTCTGGGGAAAATTTCCGGGGGCAAACCTCTGATTTCTTCTTTGCAGCCAATAGCTTGACTGCTGTACTGCATGCACTCAATAAAGTGATGGAAAATATTGAATTCATCACGAGTTTTGGTTTGAGGAAGCCACAAATTTGGCAACCAAACTTGATATTCAAATGAAACTCTCTGGGAAATTCCACAGAGCTCAGCAAGGCAACTTGGAATCTCAACTAACTTCAGAGTTACTGTAAAGAAACCCAAAGTGCTCCAACAGTGCAACACGTTCTTCAGGAGCTGAAAGATATATTCTCAGAACAGCACCTCAGAGCTCTTAAATGCATATCTCTGGTACTATCAGTCATGGGATAACTCAAACTCAGTATGTCAGAGGAACGCCATGTACAGAAGTGACTTACCAGATCCCGACATGCTCTCAGCTGAGCTTCATTGTTGCAGAGTCAAAAGGAAACACAGAGCAAAAGATATAAAGCTTCCATCAACATTTATGAAGCCCTCAGTCTGCCTGACATCAGGCAGATGTGTAGGCATTAATGTGTACATGTCGATGAAGGTCTCATGTATTCTTCCTGTGATGAAGGTTGAGAATGAGTGCTATAAAAGTGGACAAAAGCATTTCAAAGTATATTTGACGAACACATTGACTGACTAAAGATTGAGTGACTTGGCTTTGCATAACATAAATTTTGATATAAAACATCATCTGGATTTAATGGTAAACACATATAGCAACTCTACACAACTAAGTCAGCGCTTCCTACAGGTAATTCAGAAACTAGTTAAAATACCCAAGAGACTTTAAAAATAGGGCTTCTCTTATAGTTGATATTTGAAAGAAAAGCTGTAAGGTGTATGTAGGCCACTTAATCACTGAGTATCTTTGTCTACAGGCCTCCCATTGAATACTTTAGCTGTTGATAAATTTGCCGATTTGAATGGGCTCTGTTTGAACTCTCCTGTTTTGGGGACCTATCTGTTCTTCCAGAAAGTGACCCTGAAGTGTCCAGGTTTCTCTCTACATGAGCTCTACTAGTAGCATTCTTGAATTGTTTTAATTGTCATTTTAGATATGACATTTATTGTCGAGTATTGAGCTATCAATTCTTCCAAGAAATAAATGTTGAAGAGATGTGGGAGGAAGAAATAAATTTTATAAAATGTTACAATGAAGCTCATGATTGATCTGTGACTAGTAGGAGTTTTTTTGTTTGTTTGTTTTGTTTTTTAAACTTTATATTCTAGGGTACATGTGCACAACGTGCAGGTTTGTTACATATGTATACATGTGCCATGTTGGTGTGCTGCACCCATTAACTCGTCATTTACATTAGATATGTCTCCTAATGCTATCCCTCCCCCCTCCCCCGACCCCACAACAGGCCCCAGTGTGTGATGTTCCCCTTCCTGTGTCCAAGTGTTCTCATTGTTCAATTCCCACCTATGAGTGAGAACTTGCGGTGTTTGGTTTTCTGTTCTTGCGATAGTTTGCTGAGATTGATGGTTTCCAGCTTCATCCATGTCCCTACAAAGGACATGAACTCATCCTTTTGTATGGCTGCATAGTATTCCAAGATGTATATGTGCCACATTTTCTTAATCCAGTCTATCGTTGATGGACATTTGGGTTGGTTCCAAGTCTTTGCTATTGTGAATAGTGCCACAATAAACATAGATGTGCGTGTGTCTTTATAGCAGCATGATTTATAATCCTTTGGGTACATCCCCAGTAATGGGATGGCTGGGTCAAATGGTATTTCTAGTTCTAGATCCTTGAGGAATCGCCACACTGTCTTCCACAATGGTTGAACTAGTTTACAGTCCCACCAACAGTGTAAAAGTGTTACTATTTCTCCACATCCTCTAGTACCTGTTGTTTCCTGACTTTTTAATGATCACCACTCTAACTGGTGTGAGATGGTATCTCATTGCGGTTTTGATTTGCATTTCTCTGATGGCTAGTGATGATGAGCATTTTTTCATGTGTCTGTTGGCTGCATAAATGTCTTCTTTTGAGAAGTGTCCATATCCTTTGCCCACTTTTTGATGGGGTTATTTTTTTCTTGTAAATTAGTTTGAGTTCTTTGTAGGTTCTGGATATTAGCCCTTTTTCAGATGAGTAGATTACAAAAATTATCTCCCATTCTGTAGGTTGCCTGTTTAGTCTGATGGTAGTTTATTTTGCTTTGCAAATAGAAGCTGTTTAGTTTAATTAGATCCCATTTGTCAATTTTGGCTTTTGTTGCCATTGCTTTTGGTGTTTTAGACATGAAGTCCTTGCCCATGCCTATGTCCTGAATGGTATTGCCTAGGTTTTCTTCTAGGGTTTTTATGGTTTTAGGTCTGACATTTGAGTCTCTAATCCATCTTGAATTAATTTTTGTATCAGGTGTAAGGAAGGGATCCAGTTTCAGCTTTCTACTTATGGCTAGCCAGTTTTCCCAGCACCATTTATTAAATAGGGAATCCTTTCCCCATTTCTTGTTTTTGTCAGGTTTGTCAAAGACCAGATGGTTGTAGATGTGGTTATTTCTGAGGGTTCTGTTCTGTTCCATTGGTCTATATCTCTGTTTTGGTACCAGTACCATACTGTTTTGGTTACTGTAGCCTTGTAGTATACTTTGAAGTCAGGTAACGTGATGCCTCCAGCTTTGTTCTTTTGGCTTAGGACTGTCTTGGCAATGCGGGCTCTTTTTTGGTTCCATATGAACTTTAAAGTAGTTTTTCCAATTTTGTGAAGAAAGTCATTGGTAGCTTAATGGGGATGGCATTGAAGGAGTTTTAAGAATATATCTAAAAATCAATAATTATATTGATTTTAAGAATATATCTAAAAAAATCAATAACAGTAAAGGGAATTACCAGACAGAAACATGTGGGTTTGCCAAACAAGAATTTCAGTGTAGATTTTGTTTTTATGAAATGAATGTGAAGGAACAAGTTATAGTGAAAGTTTGAATGGAAGAGCCCACCAGTGTTGTTCACATTTGGTTGCTGCTGTCTGCATTCCTTTGTTGAGGCTATATCTTCATAAGCTTTTTATCAGGTGCATGTTCAACACTTCTGTTTCATGGTCAAGACAGAATGAGAGGCCATGGATACTGACAACTGACCTGTCTGTTGTCTTCTGTCTTTTTCAATGAGTATATCCACAGCCTTGTCTTGATTTTTTTTTTCTTTTGAGAGATAGGGCCTTGCTCTATTACCCAGACTGAAGTGTAGTGACGTGATCGAAGCTTACTGCAGCCTTGACCTTGTGGCTCAAGTGACCCTCCCTCCACAGCCTTCCAAGTAGCTGAGATAACAGGCATATGCCGCCGTGACTGGATAATTTTTTTTTTTTTTTTTTTAGAAATGGGGTCTCACTATGTTGCCCAGGATGATCTCAAACTCCTGGGGTCAAGCAATCCTTCTGCCTCAGCCTCCCAAAATGTTGGGATTATAGTCGTGAGCCACCATGCCCAGCCCTCATCTTGATTTATAAGCAAAACCTGAAAAATCTACAAAAAATAAGTATTTGGTGGTTTACCTAGAAATAATGCAGAAAATATTGCTATTATTTTCAGTGAAGAAAATCAATCTTGTATTGTTTATTTCACTGTAAATAAAATACAAATTTTCTTTTTAGAAAAGTTACCATATTATACTTAGACTTATAAAACATAGCCCTGGCACAAGAGTTTAAGATTAAAGCATATCTGCTTTACTAAAAGAGATATTAGAACAGGGATGTACAATTTCATATGAAGGTCAATGTTAGTGAAAACAGAATAAACATTTATAAGGACCCATCATGTTCCAGACACCATACTAGCTATTGCATAATAGCCAGTGAGGCACAGTATACAAAAGGAACTCAGCAAGTATCATGGCATAGCCATCTGTCTAATGGAGTAGGCATGGAGCGGAGGGCAGGTGGGAATAGGAATACCTCCTGTGCAAGTAGTGCACATGTGCCTTGTTAAACCATCTTTTAAAATATGAAAGATAGGCTGGGCGCAGTGGCTCACACCAGTAATCCCAGCACTTTGGGAGGCCGAGGCGGGAGGATCACTTGAGGTCAGGAATTTGAGACCACCCTGGCCAACATGGTGAAACCCTGTCTCTACTAAAAATCCAAAAATTTGCCAGGTATGGTGGCGCGTGCCTGTAGTCCCAGCTACTTGGGAGGCTGAGGCAGGAGAATTGCTTGAACCCAAGAGGTGGAAGTTGCAGTGAGCCAAGACTGTGCCACCGCACTGCAGCCTGGGCGACACAGCAAGTCTCCATCTCAAAAGCAAACAAAACAAAACAAAACAAAACAAAAAAACGCTGGGCCACGGTAGCTCATGCCTGTAATCCCAGCACTTTGGTAGGCAAGGCGAGTGGATCACATGATGTCAGGAGTTTGAGACCACCCTGGCCAACATGGTGAAACTCTGTCTCTACTAAAGATACAAAAATTAGCCAGGTGTGGTGGCGTGTGCCTGTAGTCCCAGTTACTTGGGAGGCTGAGGCAGGAGAATTGCTTAAACGTGGGAGGTGGAGGTTGCAGTGAGCTGAGATTGTGCCACTACACTCCAGCCCTGGTGACAGAGTAAGACCTTATCTTTTAAAAAAAATTAAATATGAAACATAACGTATCTGGAAGAGATGCAGCTGAACTGGCTAGGAATGGGGAGAATAGGATGCAAGAACGTAAAGCTGGAAGCACAGGTTTGGCATGTGTGAGAATAAAGAGAAAAAGAACAAAAAACAAGGCATGAAGCATAGTTCGGAAAGCTCAGTTTGTAACTGCCATTCATCTGTGTCATTTTTTATTAATGCTTATTGTTTATTTCAAGAGAAGTCACAGACTTCAAAGGCATTAGGCTAGACCGGCCAGGGAAGAATTACTATCATTATTATTAGATACAATTTGCTGAATGTCCGCTATATGCCAGGCCCTGCACTGAACCCTTTAAATACAATCTCTCTAACCTGTACAACAATCCTACAATCTTGGCAATATTCCTAGTTAACAAATATGAAAACTAAAGCCAAGTGAGGTTATATAACTTGCACAAGATCCCACAAATTATAAATGGAAAAGCTGCTGCATTACTAAATTTCTGAGAGGGAGACAAATGATTTGAATAAAAAGATATTTTGATCTACATTTTTCCCCCTCCCTTTGGGTCACTATACATATAAGTAGATCAGACTACTGTAAAATTCAAACATAAAATTTAAAACGATGTATGAGTTTATAATGTTATTAAAGTAATGGTATTATGTAAACATTCTCAATTTATGAATAGTACATTTTGTAAATTCATTCCAAAATGCATTGTTTGTAATTCAGAATGCCTATTCTAGAGACAAAGCATGCATGGTAGTTTCCAGGCTAGCCTAAATATACACATTTAATATGTACTAGATCTATTGTTTTGTTTTGAGACAGAGTCTTGCTCTGTCACCCAGGCTGGAGTGCAGTGGCATGATGTCGGCTCACTGCAACCTCCACCTCCCAGACTGAAGTGATTCTCCTGCCTCAGCCTCCCAAGTAGCTGGGATTACAGGCATGTGCCACCACACCTGGCTAATTTTTGTACTTTTAGTAGAGACAGGGTTTCACCATGTTGGCCAGGCTGGTCTCAAACTCCTGACCTCAAGTGATCTGCCTGCCTCGGCCTCCCAAAGTGCTGGGATTACAGGCATGAGCCACCATGCCCAGCCTAGATCTAAATTATTAATTGTCCAAATATAGGTTTTACTTCCTGGGATCAGGGGTACATACTATTAAGAAAGTATTAAGGGAGGAGTGAGGAAGAGGGAGGCAAGTAGAAGAAGATTTTCTGGTGGTAAACTAGAAATGAAGTTTCTAAACTACAAGCTGTTGTGTTTCAAATGTTTGTAAATTGTTTATTGGAACTCAAAAGTTATTTTGTCAAAAAAAGTACACATGATGGTTTAGTTTCTAACCAGCCCATAAAGCTTATTAAAGTGGTCATTTGTTGACATTTATTAATTTTTTATTTGATTTGAGCTTCTACTGTCCTTGTTTTTCCTTTTCCTTTTCTCAGCTGTTCTTTTATTATCTGTGTGACCTTCAGCAAATTACTTAACCTCTATAAGCCTCAGTTTCCCCATGTGTAAAATGAGGATAACTGTAGTACCTATTGAATTCTGAGGATTAAATTAGTTAATGCCTTGCACATAGAAAATATTCAATAAATAATAATCACTATTACTAGTACTCTTATTATATTACTATTATCTGTCTTAGGTTGCCTACCTGTCCCCACTCCCCCTATAGGCAGAACCTTCGACAATAATTTATGTAAAAATGATTTATTTAGGAAGTGTTCCCAGGAAAACCAGCAAGGGAGTGGGGAATGGAACTGAGAAGGAAATGAGCCTAAATGAGGTATAATCTAAACTGACTCAAACTCAGAGGCGACACAGGAGACAGTGCAGGTCACCCCAGTGTTGTCCCAACCGGGGGCCAGGAGAATTGGGGTACTCAGAGTCATTGAGTTAAGGCGGGAGTGGCTGAATTCCCAAACACGTCAGCTTTGTCTGTAAAAAGTAGAGTCTGGGTTGGACGCGGTGGCCCAAGCCTGAAATCCTAGCACTTTGGGAGGCCGAGGCAGGTGGATCACTTGAGATCAGAGTTTGAGACCCGCCTGGCAAACATGATGAAACCCCATCTCTACTAAAAATACACAAATTAGCTGGATATGGTGGCGCATGCCTGTAGTCCCAGCTACTCAGGAGGCTGAGGCAGGAGAATCCATTGAACCCAGGAAACGGAGGTTGCAGTGAATGGAGATTGCACCAGTGCACTTCAGCCTGGGCCACTGAGCGAGACTCTGTCTCAAAAAAAAAAAAAGAAAAAAAAAAAAAAAGTAAAGTCTGTTCCAGTTGCCTCAGGGCAGCCCCATTAAGAAATAAGGAAATTTGGCCAGGCGTGGTGGTTCACACCTGTAATCCCAGCACTTTGGGAGGCCGAGGCAGGCGGATCATGAGGTCAAGAGATCAAGACCATCCTGGCGAACTCGGTGAAACCCTGTCTCTACTAAAAACACAAAAATTAGCTGGGCATGGTGGCACATGCCTGTAATCCTAGCTACTCTGGAGGCCGAGGCAGGAGAATCGCTTGAACCTGGGAAACACAGGATCCTGTGAGCGGAGATTGTGCCATTGCACTCCAGCCTGGAGACAGAACGAGACTCCGTCTCAAAAAAAAGAAAAAAAAAAAAAGAGAAATAAGGAAATTTAAGAGGCTAGGTCACAGCACTGAACGGGCATCTGCTATATCATCATCACCATCATCATCATCGTTACCATCATCACCTCCCGTAAAACACAAAAATGGCACATAGTGTGAAAGGTATTGTGTTAGGTTCTAGGGATTTTTAAAAAGCTGTAAAATAACAGTCCTTTCCCTTCTACACCTTCAAACTTTTGAAGAGTCAGGAAGAACACACAGAAGTAAAATAAGTATATGCTAAGAGCCAAATAAATACAAACAAGGTATATGCTATGGGAACGTATTGGCATTGGGTGGTAAAGAAAGATCCCATAGTATTCTTTGAGTTGGATCTATGAGTTTGGATCACTATATGACACTTTGAGTTGAGATCTGTGACCTATCCTTTTGGTCACTTTGAGTTGGATCTCAAAGAGGGTAGGGGTTAGACAAGCAAAGAAGAGAAGAGTAATATTAATGGGGAAAGCAGTGAATGCTATAGGGAGAATTAATAAACTTCTAATGTAGTGCTTCTCAGCTCTGAATTCATGTTAAAATCACCAAGAGCCTTTAAAAATCCCAGTGCCCACCTATAACCAGTTCAATTACATCAAGATCGCTGTTTTCAGATCTTATATTTAAGTCTCTAATCCATTTCAAGTTAATTATCGTATGTGGTATAAAACATAAGTCCAACTTCACTCTTTTGCCTGTGGATATCCAGTTTTTCCAACACCATTTATCAAAGAGATTTTTCTTTCTTCATTGTGTATTCTTGGCACCCTTGTCAGAGATTAGTTGACCATATATGTGTGAGCTTATTTCTGGGATTTCTATTTTGTTTCATTGACTTATGTGTATGTTTTTATGCCAATACCATACTGTTTTGATTACCATAGCTTTGCAATACAGTTTGAAATCAGGGACTTTGATGCCTTTAGCTTTATTTTTCTTTGTTAAGATTGCTTTGGCTATCTGGCATCTTTTGCGGTTCCATATAAATTTTAGGATAAAAAATATTTCTATGAAAAATGCCATTGGAATTTTGATAGGGATTCCATTGAATATGTAGATTGCTTTGAGTAGTAGGGACCCTTTAATGATATTAATTCTTCTAGTCCATGGACATGGATATCTTTCCATTTATTTGTGTCTTCAGTTTCTTCCATCAATGTTTTATAGTTTTCAGTGTATAGATCTTTCATCTCTTTTCTTAAATTTATTCTTAAGTATTTTATTCTTTTTGATGTTATTGTAATTTGGTATTATTTTTCTTGATGCCTTTTTTGGATAGTTCATTGTCAGTATACAGAAACACAACCGATTTTTGTATGTTGGTTTTGTATGTTGGTTTTGGCGGTGGAACAAGACTCCATCTCAAAAAAAAAAAGTGAACAAGTTCTGAGGATCTAAGGTACACCATGGGTAGTGATGGATACATTAATTAATTTGACCATGATAATCATTATACAACATATACATATATGAAATAATCATGTTACATGCCTTGAATATATATATAATTAAATATATTAAATTATTAAATTAATTAATTAAATTTAATTAATTTAATTATTAAATTAAATATGTTAACTATATTACATTAAACATATATAATTAAATATATTAAAATGTTAAAAAAAAGGGGGAAAAGCAATTGCTGGGGCGATTCCCTAGGTAATTCCAATGGACAACCAAGGTTGAGAACCACTGTTTCATTGGATAGGAAGCAGCCTATGAGAAACTGTTCAGCAGCTATATTGGAAATATAGAAGAACTCAGATTGTGGAAAACTTAGCTACGTGGAGCTAACTAATTGAATTCTAACATTTCTACTGAAATTATAAAACTCCTAGAAGAAAATATAGGAAAAAAAAAAACTCCTTGACATTGGTTTTGTCAGTAATTTTTGGCTATGCCCCAAAAGCACAGTTAACAATGGCAAAGATAGACAGATAGGATTTTATCAAACCAAAAAACTTTTGCCCAACAAAGGAAACAATCAACAAAATGAAAAAGCAACCTATAGAATGGAAGAAAATATTTGCAGACCATATATCTGATAAGGGCTTAATATCCAAAATATATGAGGAATTCACACAACCCAAAAGCACAAAAACAATCGGATTAAAAGACGGGCACAGGACCTGAATAGACATTTTCCTGAAGAAGACATACAAATAGCCAACAGGTATATGAAAAGATGCTCAACATCACTAATCCTCAGGGAAAGGAAAACCCAAACTAAGAGATACTGCATCACACCTGTTAAGATAGCTATTATCAAAAAGATAAGAGATGACGAGTGTTGTCAAGGGTGTGGAGAAAAAGGAATCCTTGAACACTGTTGGTGGGGATGTAAATTGGTACAGCTATTATGGAAAACAGTATGGCAGTTTCTCAAAAAATTAAAAATAGAACTACCATATGATCCATCTATCCCATTTCTGGGCATATACCCAAAGGAAATGAAATTGGTATCTCAGAGAGATATCTGTATTCCATGTTTATTGCATGATTATTCACAATAGCAAAGATAATGAAGATAACCTAAATGTCCATCAATGGATGAATGGATAAAGAAAAAGTGATGTGTGTCTGTAAAAGTGGTGTGTATACACACACAGAGAGACAGGAATATTATTCAGTTACGAAAAAGAAGGGAAGGCTGGGCACGGTAGCTCATGCCTGTAATCCCAGCACTTTGGGTGGCTGAGGCGGGCGGATCACCTGAGGTCAGGAGTTTGAGACCAACCTGGCCAACATGGTGAAACTCCATCTCTACCAAAACACAAAAATTAGCTGGGTGTGACGGTGGGCACCTATAATCCCAGTTACTCGGGAGGCTGAGGCAGGAGAATTGCTTGAACCCTGTAGGCATAAGTTGCAGTGAGCCAAGATCACACCACTGCACTACAACGTGGGCGACAAGAGTGAAATTCCGTCTCAAAAAAACAAGAAAGAAAGAAAAAGAAGGAAATTCTGCCATTTGCAACAACATGGATGGAACTGGAGGCTATTACATTAAGGGAAATAAGCCAAGAATCAAAAGACAAGTACTGTATGATCTCATATTTATGTATAATCTAAAAAAGTCCAATTTATAGAAACAGAGTAGAATGGTGGCTGTCAGGGGTTGGGGGTGTGAGGGAAATGGGGAGATGTTGGTCAAAGGATACAAACTTTCAGTTATAAGATGAACAAGTTCTGGTCCGGCAAGGTGGCTCACGCCTGTAATCCCAGCATTATGGGAGCCTGAGGCAGGCGGATCACATGAGGTCAGGAGTTTGAGACCAGCCTGACCAACATGGCAAAACCCCGTCTCTGCTAAAAATACAAAAATTAGCCGGGCTTGGTGGTGCATGCCTATAATACCAGCTACTCGAGAGGCCGAGGCAGGAGAATCGCCTAAACCCAGGAGGCAGAGGTTTCAGTGAGCAGAGATCACGCCACCGCCCTCCAGCCTGGGCAATGGAGTGAGACTCCATCTCAAAAAAAAAAAAAAAAAAAAAAGATGAACAAGTTCTGAGGATCTAAGGTACACCATGGGTGGTGAAGGATGCATTAATTAATTTGACCATGATAATCATTATACAATGTATACATATATGAAATAATCATGTTACATGCCTTGAATATATATAATCTTTGTCAATTAAATATATTAAAATTTTAAGAATGGGGAAAAGGGATTGCTGGGGGGATTCCCTAGTAATTCCAATGGACAACCAAGGTTGAGAACCACTGTTTCATTGGATAGGAAGCAGCCTACGAGAAACTGTTCAACGGCCATACTGGAAATACAGAAGAGCTCAGATTGTGGAAAACTTAGCTACGTGGAGCTAACTAATTGAATTCTAACATTTCTATCGTAAGCTGCCTTAAAGTATTTTCATAAGCCAGGCTAAAGTAAATACGGGACCTGAAATATTAGAGGAAGGAATTTAAATGAAGCTGTAGGCAATGGAAAATCATGTAGGGTCTTTAAAGATTTTTTAAGCAGAGGAATGATGTAAATAAAACATTAAGAAATTTAAACAGGATGTAGGCTTTCAGGGCGAGAAGGATGATATCTGATGGAACCTGACCTTGGGTGGTGGAGGTGGGGCAGGCAAAAGGCTGCTAAGGGAGAAAGAGTCCCAGAGGTTCTGGGCATGGGATTGCGTGGAAACAAACAGGCCTGGGTATCAAATATCAGGTGGTTGCAGAGGTGACCTAGCCATGTTTCTGTGTGATAGAAGAAGCTGCGTGGCTCACAGCAGAGGTACATGTTTGTGCCGGAAACAGCCAGAAAAGACTTGGCTTGCCCGGCAACTGGGCCTGAGTAACACAGTCCAGCTAAATGGAGGGTGAAACACACTGAAACAAGAAGCCAGAGTAATATATTAAGCCTTGAAAAACTGAACACAAAACTGAACTGTGCTCCTATAGATTAGTTGCTACACGCTTGTGTAGCAAAATATATTATGAACTGAAAAATATAAAGTGGTACGTTTATTTTTAAAAAGGTGTCCACTAGCGAAAAAAAGCACAAAATTATAGTACTAAATATCATTTTAAAGAGGTAACTTCTCCTTAATACTTACAGAATGTGAGGATGGAATTCACCAACAACAAATCTCAGAGATTTCAGTCAGGGATGCCCTTAACAGTCAAAGTAATAGGAATCTACTAGTCCAGACAAGGAGAAATCATTTTAAACCTATCACTTGCATTATTACTTCAGCTGTCTTAGTATGTATTTGATGAAAGTGTATTGCTACCAATCTTAAGGAAGCAAGGAATGAGGTTATTTTTTAAAATTATCTTGCAAAAAGGTAAACATTTTCAAGCTAGTATTACAAGGTAAAAGGGGAAATCCTGTCCCCATTTCATTCCCTACTCAACTTCAGTGTCATGGTCTGTCATTTTAACTACTCTCCTGCCAACGATCCTAACCTCCCTCCCCTGATTTTCTTTTCATCATACCCAGCTGGCAAGGCCCCAACCCTGGATGAATCCAGCGTCTGTCTTTGCCCAGCCTCCACCTGAGCTGTTGAGTACTAGTGATGAAAATCACACAACAAGGCAAATGGATATTGATATAAACGCATGGCTGCACCTGCAAATGGGCCCCATACGTTGGCTAGAAGTCCTCTGATGACATCTGGCAGCTATCTCTCCCATTCTGCTCAAGCACTATTTTAAACCGGCAGCCTTTTCAGATATGCAATCATTGCTTTCTCTCTTTCCACTCCTTCCCCTGCTTCACAGCAGGTGAGCTTTTCTACTTTACAGGGAAAACTAAAGCCATTTGAAAGGGAACTGCTTCAATGTTTACCAGATCTACAGATTTATATGCATCCATGTTTGGGAGACAGAGAAAAACATGGCCACAATATTTTGCACTTCTTACTATCAAGAAGTGGAGTCTATTTGCCCATTCCTTGAATCTGGGCTGGTCTTGTGACTTGCTTTAACTAAGATATGGTGGAAGTGATGTGTGAGTTCCAGAGCCCAGACCTCAAGAGACCTTATGGCTTTTATCTTTGCCCTTTTAAAGCATGTCAGTACCAGATAAGAAAGTCTGAGCTTGACTACTGAATGAGGAAAAACCAAGTTCAGAGAGAGGCCCAGCCGAGAGCTAGCACCAAGGCCACAGACGTACATATGAGGTCATCTTAGACCCTCCAGCCCCGGTCTAGCAACTACTTACAGCCCTGTGAGTAATGTCAGATGAGACCAGCAGAAATACTTGGCTGAGTCCAGCCAACCTACTGAATCATGAGAAATTGTAAATTGTTGTTTTATATCACTGTCTTTGGACATTGTGTGTAGGGCAGAAATAGATATGTGATAAAGATTGCTATTCTTTTCTTCTTTCTGTTTGTTAGCCATGGAAGAGATGTGTCTCTTCCTGCTTAAGAGCAATGCTTTCACCTATGCCCCGGGACCATTCTCTTTCCCTATTTTAGAGATACAGAACTATTGTTCTCAGTATCTTCTTGCAAGTGGTTCCATTTAATCAGCAGTGAAACACCTCCAGTCTCTCCTGACTAATGTTTCTTTCTACTTCACATTCACCTCCTGTGATAGTCCCCTCTTTGATAAGGAACTACATCCAGCAGGTCCTATCTTTCATCTCCGTTTTACAGCTAATATCGTCATTCATAAGAATAACGGCTAACTTAGAACATATACCATGTATTAACACCAGGCACAATTCTAAATACTTTACATATATTGCTATCAACTCTCTTAACCCTTCCAACAACCTTTTGAGGTAGTTACTATTATTCCACTTTTACAGATGAAGAAGGAAACTGAGACACAAATAAAGCGCTTGCCTTGTTAGCGGCAGGTTCGAGTGCAGAGGCTAGATTACAGGGCAGTTCTCTCAACCTTTCTGCTATAAATGTAACTATATTTCTGGTTCTGTTTCCTTACTGCAAACTCACTCTTCAATCCAATGCAGATTGGCTTCCACCCCCGCTTCACTGCCACAACTACTGTTTTTACTGTCCAAAATCATTTATGTATCAATGAATCATGCATTCTCAGTGGGACAATATCACTTACTAAGGGGCAAAATCTGATTCTTAAGGGCTCAAAAAAAAAAAAAAAAAAAAAAAGACACTAAAATGGTATGCAGTCCTCCAACATGCTACAGTACACAAACAGATACACTATATCTGTAAAATTAACATTTCATGCGGGGCAGACAAAAAAACAATCTAAACATTCTCCTTAGCAGGGAAGCCATTTTCAAACAGGTTGAGAAACTGTGATACGTTTAACACTGCAATCTTTATCTTGCTGGACTTCTTGGCAGCATTCAGTGCTATTGCCCATCCCTCCTTCGCAAAACATGTTCTTCCTTTGGCTTTTGTGATTTCATATTCCCTGATTTCCAAATAACCCTCTGGCCTTTTCTCCTATATTCAGTCCTTGAATGTTGGAGGTCCTCAGGGACTTGTTCTTTCTCGCTGTAACATATTTATTTTGCAGGCAATCTAACCAACTCTTATAGCTGGTGATTCTCCAGCCCTGCTCTTTCCCTTGAGCTTCAGACTCCCACATCTACCTGCCCACCAGATATGTTCACTTGGATTTCTGAGGCATCTCATGTTTGACATGTCCAAAATCGAACTTACTTTTTTCATCTAAACTTGTTACTCTCAGCCTTCCCCATCTCAGTAAGTGGCAACATCCTCAGGAGTCATCTTAATTACTTCTTTTTCTTTACTTCCCATCCAACTGATCAGCGTGTTCCATAAATCTCTGTCTCCACCTCTATCTATCTATCTATCTATCTATCTATCTATCTATCTATCTATCTATCCATCCAACCATCTCCATCCTTCCCTATCAATTCATCCATTCACCCATCCATCCATCCATTCACCCATCTATCATCCATCCATCCATCCATTATCTATTCAATCATCTATATATCCATTATGTATCCATTCATTCATCTATTCACCCATCTATCTATCCATCTGTTTAACTATCTATCTATCCATCTATCTATCTATCCATCCATCCATCCATCTATCTCCATCCTTCCCTATCCATTCATCCATTCACCCATCCATCCATCCATTCACCCATCTATCATTCATCCATCCATCCATCCATCCATCTATTATCTATTCAACATCTATATATCCATTATGCATCCATTCATTCATCTATTCACCCATCTATCCATCCATCCATTTAACTATCTATCTATCTATCTATCTATCTATCTATCTATCTATCTATCTATCTATCTCACCATCCATCCATCTGCCTTGCCTTCTACAATTAATTCTTCACATAGCACCAGGATATTCTTTTTAAAGCATAAATCACATCTGGTCACTCCCCTCCTTATAACCTGCTGGTCCCTGTCTACCTCTCTGTCTTCACCTCACACAATTTCCCCTCTTACTCATTATATTCTTATCATCTTTCTGTTCCTTCATTCCCAGCTTTGGCCTTTGCACTTGCTCTCTGTTTAATCTGCCTGGGCTACTCTGTTCCCTCATCCACAGCAGATTTTGTTTCTCAACATTCAGGTCTCTGCTTAAGCATTGTCTCCTTAGAGAACCCTTGACCATCTACCAGTCTAAAGGAATTTCCTCCTAGTCCCACTTTCTATCACATTGTCCTGCTTTATTTCCTTTATAATACTTGGGGCATTCTCCCCCCTGTGAATTCCCTACCCCCATCTCCCTCATGCCCCCTAATAAAGGAGCGCTTATATTCTTGCATGGTCCTGTCCCTGTGCCTATACTTAGTGGACCTAGGATGGGCCTGACTCAGCCATACTAGAGCCCTTCTTGGGATTTTTAGAACTAGAACTGAGAAACAGTCAATTCTTCACTAATGATAGCCATTGTCTGATGCAAAATTCAGCAACTATTGGTGGTCATGTTTCCCGTTGTGTGGAGGAGATGAGTCCACAAAGGCAAATGACACCCACATGGTAAAGGGGAGAAAAGTAAGATATTTTTGAAAGTATTTTTTTTAATATTCTGGTTATTTCTAAGGTCTAAATTATGTTCTGGATGCTTGCAGAATTAGTAAGGAAGGTTTTTGCATCTATAGTTTCTTTGAAAATGTTAAAAAAATCAGGCCAGAAAGACAGAGTGAAAAAAAAAGAAAAATTTTAAAAAGGCTCTGTGATTGATTAATCTAACCTGTTCTTCCTTGTGTCGAACACTGTGCTCACACGTAGATGGTTAATATGTGCAGGATGAACATGCCATCTGTAGAATGAGAGGTTACTTGCTGTCCACTGAAAGCATGCGTTATGAGTGAGAAAGTGGAACTCAAAGTTGTAGAGACTGCAGTGGTTAACTATAAGAGCCACTTGGGCTTTTGCATTAATATATCATGAAGCACTCAGTCCTTTTGCAGTTATAAAAAGCCCTTTTTAGAGGCAAGACTGAGGCAAGGTACTAAATGTTTTAAAATGACTGTCTACCTTTATTATTATTAATGTCCATTTCAACATTTATTGAAATCAATCCAATTAAACACATTCTAATGAAATATAATTCTGCAAACAATGTGTGCTTGGCACTATAGGGGATATAGAGAGGATTAAGGCAGAAACTTAGTCATTAAATTTATTAAGGGGCAGATTTTTTTAATCACGTAAAATAAATGATTAAAATACAAAGTAGCTATAACGAGTTACAAATAAAGTGCAATAGTGCCAGGGCTGGGGTAGAGGTTCATGGTAAAGAAGGGTCATATCTAGTTGCAAGAACTGGGAAAGGCTTCATGACCAAATTAGGCACTTGGGGGATGGGGAGGACTGTAAAGGTCAGAGATGGTATGAGGAAGCTTCTTAGTCCTTAAGAACCGGACAGCATATTTGGCATGAGTATGAAGCACATTGTGTAGGTAATGAAGGCATAAATGAATGGAGTTGGCAGTAAACAACCAAATGACTATTTACTGGCATCACTAATCACAGGAATTGAGAGGTTCAGGGGATAGAATGGTATGTTCAGTTTCAGAAGTTTTGTTTGAGATGACAGTAGAATATCCCCTTAGGTAGTATAGGAGGTAGTTGAAATGTGGGACTGGCTTTTGGGAGGCAAGTTAACACTGGCGATGTTAAATATAAAATGTAAATCAAACCACATTTTATGCAGAGAAGCATAGGCATTATTTGTGCATTGTTTAGAACATGGACCAAAGAGGGTCCTAGGCTCTAGAATATCACTGGAGAAGTCATGACAGAGCAAAGAGATATGGGATATCAGTATAATCTGGGGTTGAAAATCAAACTGAAATTACAACTCCGTGTCCCTGATATGCTCAGTTCATTCAAACAACAATTCTGAACCTCCATCTCATGATTTCTAGGAAGTTGATTCCATGCAGGTTCTACTCCTTAAGTTTTTGCAATAGTAGTCATAAGTGCTACAAACCCTTCCTAGCTCATTGCTTTGGCTCTGTAGGCCATTTTCCATCCTGCATAATTGAGTCCCTGGCTGCTGCCTCTCTCTTTCCTGCAAGCACGCACATAAGCTTTACAGCTAAGACCAGGCTGATAGCTTGGGGGTGGCAGCAGGGAATTACCACACACAAAAGGAGATACTTAAAACTGAATATTGGATGCTACTGTTCTAGCATTAGCCATGCTCTCCTATAAAGGGCCGTTAGTGGCTATTTCTTCCTCAGCTCCCCATCCTGATACCATTTTACAGGGTCAGCTTACCTCCTACCACCATATTTCTCCAACTTATAGTCTAGGCCTCTGACTCTCACCCTGGCTTCAAAGAGAAAAGCAGACCTTACTCTCCCCTAGTCCAAGGTTAGCTTCTTTTCCTGCCCCAGGACAAGACCGACAGTCAGGATTGACATTCAGGATACTCAGTTGACAGTGAGGACACTCAATTCCTTCAGGGAGAGTTCACCTTCACCCAGAGTGAAGCCAGCCAAAACAGTGTACAAAAGTACATTTTTAAAAGTCTGAGGCTGGGTATGTGGCTCACACCTGTAATCCCAGCATTTTGGGAGGTTGAGACGGGAGGATCACTTGAACCCAGGAGTTAAAGACCAGCCTGGGCAACAGAGTGAGACTCCGCCTCTAAAAAAAAAAAAAAAAAAAAAAAAATTAGCTGGGTGCAGTGGCACACGCCTGTAGTCCCAGCTACTCAGGAGGCTGGGCAGGAGAATTGCTTGAGCCGAGGAGTTCAAGGTTGCAGTAAGCCATGATCGCATCACTGCACTCCAGCCTGGGTGACACAGCCAGACCCTGTCTCAAAACAAAAACACACACACACATAAAAAGGTCTGAGACCTTCAGTGTCCCAGGATAGCGTGTATAATTGGTACGGGAGGTGGGGGAAGGGGAACCCGATACAGTGTAGGGCCAAGCCGAGTCCTCGGCCTCTTCACAACTTTTCCTCTGGTGTGGTAGCTTGATTTCTCAAGATCTATGAGTAAATACGTGCACAAAAGACACATTCCTCAAAAAATACAAAATACACTAAGGAAGAATCTTTTAAATCCGTATTTAGAAAGATGTAATTCTTTAAGGATGCAAAGGAGCAGTTCTGCCAGAGTCACCCAATTTACATCACTGAATGGAAACAAGTAATATGCCATTAATGAAAGCTTACATGTGTTTTGTGCTTTGCACTTAGCAAAGAAAAAATTCTAGGCTCCAAGAACACACTAATAAATGATAATACAGGATTCAAACCCAGTATACGAAAATACTAAATACTTATATAGTATGCTAGGTAAAAACAATTTAATTTTACACAGTGCTGAAGTCGCTAATTTTCCCCAAGGAAAAATTATGTAAGAGAAAGCCCTTTGGAGGTTTTTTCACAAGATGGTATCTTCATCATCATCATATGCATATGGATTTTTTTTGAGATAAACATGTTTATTCATTCATTAATTTAACAAGTGTTTACTGTGCATCATTATCAAGGCATGACACTAGGTTTTATGGAAGATGCAAATATGACTTCCTATAACAACTTAGGATCTAGCAAGGGAGAGGAAATAAAAGATGAAACGGAATTTGATAAATAACACAGGAAAGGTGGAAAAAAAGTGTTAAAAAGTTCACATTAAAAGTGCAAAGTTCCCTTTGGGAAGTGGGGAGCTTTAGTGGAAATGGTAACAATTGGAAACCAAAAATTAAAAACAGACAAATAAGAGGGATAAGATAAAATGATAGATTAGTATCAATCTTGAAGCAGGACTCCTGAAGCAGGACATACTGCTACCGCAAAATTATTAACAAACTAGTTCCCATGGATTTAGATCCTTTCTGTAATCATAGCTAGAAACTGGTGTTCTTATGGGGAGCATCGCAGAAGGCTGTACTGTACTCAATACTTCCTATAAATGGACAGGAAAGGTTGGATGGTCATCTGTCACAAGAGTAACAATGTTTAGAAGTAGCTTGGACAGTAGTCATTGATTCACTTTTACTGGAGCTTGTAATGTCAGTATGTTGACATCATTGTGCAGCCCTTATCAGATTGTGAACACCAAGAGTACCCCAACTGCTGGCCCGCGAGCTGTTTACAAATATATCCGCTTTTATAGATGACAGTGGCCTTTAACATCTGGAGTTCAGAGTGGCACAAAATGTGTTTCTAAAGCTACTCTCCTTCCCACGTGCATCTCTTTGGTCAAGTTTATGGCTGGAATCAGACTCTAGTTAGATCGCTATAAAAATAAAAATAAAAATAAAAATAAATTTTCCCCAAGTGATTGAAACGAATTTCACCCTAGACTACGAGTCCCAACATGCAACGCTCCCATATTCCCACCATGTGGGGCGGAGTCGTAGAAGAGGCGGCAGCGGCGGCGGCCTATGCATTCTGGGTATTGTAGTCTCGGAACCGGCCACCGCTGGGGCTGGTCCCACGTGTTGCGTTTTGCGGCAGCTTTGGGCAGCGGCTCCCCTGCTCCCTCCACACGGTCCTCAGGGTGCCAGCGCCAGCAGGGGCGGCCAGCCACCGCGGGAGCGGGTTGGAGGGTGGTTCGGAGGCAGCCCGAGGCTTCGCGACGTTTTTGCGACAGCCGCGGCCGTGTTCCGCGAGTGCCCTCCCTCCTCCTCTCTTTGAGGAGGTACCGGCTGTTGTGCGGCGCTGCCTTTCTGTTTGAGTGTATGGGAGAGTGAGTGAGTGAGTGAGTGAGTGTGAGCGTGTGTGTGAGCGCGTGAGGCGTGAGTGCGCGTGTGAGAGGACGAGAGCCCGCCTGGCCGCCCCGCCGCTCCCGCCGCAGCAGGAGCAGAACGCGCGACCGGAGAGAGCGGCGGAGCCGGCGCCCAGGGAGCCCGCGGGGACAAGGGCAGAGACACCGCTCCCCACCCCCAGCCCTCGTCCCTCGGCTCTGCTTCGCCGGGGGATCCTCCCCGTTCCTCCACCCCCGGCCGGCCTCTGCCCCGCTGCCCCCCTGGATGTCCCCGGCGCTTTCGCGGGGCCTCCTCCTGCTCTTGCCGCATCAGTCGGGCTGGTGCTGCGGCCGGCGGGCGTAGAGCGGGCGGGTTCCCGGGGGCTGCGGCTGCCCGTGCTTCCCCGGTCCCCACCCCTGCCCCCCGGCCCCCCGACCCAGCTCTCCGGCCTCGGAGGCTGTGACAATGGACTATGACTTTAAAGTGAAGCTGAGCAGCGAGCGGGAGCGGGTCGAGGACCTGTTTGAATACGAGGGCTGCAAAGTTGGCCGAGGCACTTATGGTCACGTCTACAAAGCCAAGAGGAAAGATGGGTGAGTGTGTGCGTCTGGGCCGGTGTCCGCGCTGGGCGGCGCTCCCGCAGGCCGAGGCAGGTAGCCCGGAGGGAGAGCGGGCCGCCGGGGTGCCGGGCTCTGACTTCCTCGACGCCGGCCTCTGGCTCCGCCAGCAAGGTTTGGGGAGGAAGTGGTGTACAAGGGATCCAAAGCCACAAGAAATCCTGCGTGCCGCATCTGTGTTGTGCTTCGGTGCTAAGAGGGAAGAGGAGCCTCTGCACCGTGGGCTATATACTTTTCAAGGATTTCAAAGCTGATTTATGAAAAAATGCGTTCTAAAACGCCGGGTGAAATGTTTCTGTTTGTTTTTTTTTCCTTGGTCGATTTATTATGGTAACCTTCTGGGGATTTCCTCACCCGCCTCGGGAGTGTCATCCATCGGTCTAGAAGGAAGGCTGTGATCCTTTCCCCCCCCAGTTTGTGATCGATTTTTTATCAAATTTGTATTTTATTTGAGGGAAGGAAGGCAGCGAGTGAATGTGGTTCTGGAGAGAGTTCCCCATACGGATCATCTGCACCATACATGTTGCAGTTGCTATTTAGATATTATTAGCTGTGAATTTTTACATAGAACAATGGGGGTTTGGTGCAGGGTGGGTGGTGGGGAAGAAGACAAGTGACATAGGGACTATCTCGTTGAGGCTGTTTCCCCCAAATTTAGCGGCTGGCAGTGAACTTTAAATAATCCCTTTGCTTTAAATATTCTTCCCTAGTAACAACTTAATTAAACCTATGAGTGGTAATGCTTCCAATTTAGTTTCTTAACAGGCAAGTGAATTGTTCGTTTTTTTCTCTTTGTCAGTAGATGAATGTCTTGTAATATTGACAAAAGAGAAGGCAGTTCTTAGTGGGGGGGAATAATATATATTTTATTAACTCCATGTTTTCTTGTAAAATGGATGTTGTCTCTGTTGCCTTTGACAGAATAGAAAATTATTGAAAAGTCAAAGCTTATTATATAATCTTTGGATTTTATTAGAAACGAAGTAGCTTTACTGGAACATTCCAGTTTAGTTACCTGCTATATGATGTTTAATCACTTAAAATTTCAGATTAGGAGAGTATGTTCAGACTACATTAGCACGAAAAAAAATTCATAAAGCTGAAGTTCCCTAGTGTGGGGGAGGGGGGCGCATATTTATAAATACTTTAGTATTCTGGATGTTGGAAAGGAAAGTGTGTATTTATTCAACATTTTTCTTAGATTTACTGAAATATCTTTCTAAAAGTGTTTACAATGGACTCTACGAGGAAGATAAGAGTTCTCATTAATTTGGAATATGTATTTTAGTGCTTTTATGCCACAATAAAGTGGAACAGATCGGCAGAAGGTAGGGATTTGGATTTGAAAACTTGATACTCTGGGCGCCGCACGTATTTAAAAGTACTTTTTAGCACTGGAGAAATCAGCGTCTGGAGATACTGCTGACTCTGTTGATGTCTAATTAGACTTATTGTTGAAGTTTTACTCTGTAATGACATATATTTTAAAAATTATGTTTGATAACTTACCATACAATATTTCTCAAAAGCTTTAAACCATCTCTCCTTCCCCCAGTATTATGTAATTTTGGGCATATTCATAAAATCCCCAATCCCATGAGATTAGACATTACAGTGCATTTGACCACACTGTCATGTTATATAAAATTCTAGCGCCTTTGCATTATTTTTAATCTGTGTGAGAGAAGCCGCTTCTGTTTTCAAAAACTATGAACTTAAGCTAATAAAATATGCATATTTGTTTTAACGTTGTACTTTTATTAGAAAACTAATACTGTGTATTGGCAGGAGGTACTTAAGCAAATATTTTATATCTCCATGGTCCGGTTTTAATTTAGGTTGTTAAGAATAATTTGAAAGAATAATTTCAATATCTTTGAATTTAAAGATAGTTGAAGGTATAATGTATGGACATTCTTAGTCATCCGTGACAGCTGAAAAGTAACATTGCATTTTGGAAAAAAGAGCTTATTATTTGTAATCCTTGGCGTTTGTTTTCCATCAGTCTTTAATGATTCTCTTTATGTGATGAACTTCTGTTTTTAATGGATCAAATGTCAAGAGAGTTTTAAAATTACTATCTTTTAGAGATAGTTTTGGAGAGTTTTAAAATTACAGGGATTTTTCAGTTTGACTTCTTTTTTGTAACCTCACTCTGGTAAAATATCGCATACTATTTATGAGGTTCTTTTGATCTTATGTCAGTGAAATGTAATTTAATGCATTTTAGTCCTGGTAAAATAAAATTTGTGGCTGTTTAATCTTTTATAATAAGATGATGATCAAATAATTTGTTTCTAGTATTGATTTACTTTCAAATTACATTATATATTCTGCAGCTGAGATTTGTTCTCTAGGAACTCAGACGGTAACACCTTCAAGGAGAACCTGAGAATTTCTATAAAAGGAAATAACACAAATAAGCTTGGTTTAGACATATTTGACTATTGAAATGAATGTATGTAAACGTTGTATCCTTTCAGTTGCCCCAGTGAGCATAGAACATGAACAATTGGTAAAATAATTTAGACCAGAGGAGTTAGCTGCTTAAATTATTAAGTTTTAGGAAATAAAATAGCTTGAAAGATTCATTTTTTGACTTACTTGAGGCATGATTGCATGGTAGGGAAAAGGGACCTTTTATTACTGTGTGAATTTCAGATTATAATAGAGTTTAAAGACATACACAATACATCCTGGGATTAATTTCTTCTCACTAGTGTCGCCATAAATGAGATATTGTCTTTTGTGTCTGAACACTTAAAGGGTACTCAGTGGGAATCAGGGGGGTTCATTTTCTTTCTGGGTTGATTGTATCTCGTCTTTGCAGAATTTAGGCAACCAAAACTAATTTTGTTTTAAAGAGTAGGAAAGCATTAGAAGACAGAAAACAATTTGTGTTTTTCAATTCTAGACTTTCAATATTTGCACCGGATGTTTGGATAATTTAAAATATCAATTTGGGATAAGAGATTTTTCTTCAAAAAAGAAAAACAAAAGGAAATTTCTTAATAGGGTTTTTAATCTGTTATAATCTATGTTCCAAAGAATAGATAATTACGAGTAAGGAATGAGTGTGTGTTTGTGTGTGTGAGTGAGAGAGAGAGAGAGAGAGAAATATACTGCCAACCTTCTTTGGGGCACATTTGTTGAGAGCCCAGAGATGATTAGTAGGCAGTGATAATGGCAATAACAGCTAAATTACTGAGTAAGTTTCAGGTCCTGAGTAAAGCACTTTACATTCATCATCTATTTAATCCTCACAAGAAGTACATCAAGTCAATACTGTTATTTTTCAGTTTTCCAGGTGAGGAAACTGAGGCTTAGAAAGGTTAAGCAAATTTACCCATGAGTACACAGCTAATTAAATGTCAGTTAGGATTAGAGGATTAGGTGCAGTTTTTTGTACTCCAGAGCCCATGCTCTTAACCATTATGTTTCATATGATTAATATATTGAATAAGTAGAAACATAGTTGTGGAGTTTGATTTCTAGTGGGTTACTCAAAAACATAAATACCTTGTAAAACTATTAACATTTGTTTCAATACACTGGTGTACTTTCTGGGTATATTACTGAAGCGCCCTAGTTTTTTCAAGTGCTATAAAACTGTTTGTGTAGATATATGGGTATGTCTATATGTATATACACAAACATACTTGTGTATCTACAGGGGTGTGTGTGTGTGTGTGTGTGTGTGGGACTAAACTCTAATGAAAGCCACGTGGAAGCACTTCATCTAATGGAAGGAACTCTAGATGAGCGATCCTGGAAACCTGAATCTGATTTCAGACTGTGCTTCTGATAGCAGTATGACCTTGGGCAAGTCATTTGCCCTTATAGATCTTAGTAGGGGGGTTTCAGCAGATAATTTTTAGGGTCTTTTCTAGTATTATGATTTGAGGAAGTAAAAATTATGAACATAAAATGTAATTTTTTTTGCAAGATTAGGCAAACAACCACTAAAAAATTGTACTTTAGATGATGATCTATTTCCCTATTTTTTAGTCTCATGCTTTAATGTTGTTTCTCATCAACTGCCAAAGAGCTTGGTAACTTCCAGAGACCTATCAGTTGCTTAACCCACCATGTCTTATGCTACCTTGCCATTCCTCTGTATTTATCTCTTAAGATGTTGAGGATTTATGGGCTAGTGCCTGTTCCCACTCCCTTGAACCATTTGGTGGGCAGCACAAAGGGACTCTTCTGATTCAACGTGCGTTGGAGCGTCCCATTACCTTTGACCTCTTCTGAATATGGCTGAGTGCTGCATCTAAGTTCATTTTGATTTAAATATTTCTTTAGGTGTCAGAAATGCCAAATACAACATGTAATTTCTATCACTGGAATAGTCATGTATGCAATAAAGAGTATTCCTTATAACCTTCTGAAAATGTGACAGAAAGGGACAGTTAGTCCCCTGTATCTGCAGGTCCTGCATCTGTAGATTCAAGCAACTGTGGATCAAAAATTTTCAAGGGGGTATGGGGGAAGGATAGTTGCATCTCTACTGAACATGTACAGATTTTTTTTTCTTGTCATTATTTCCTACAAAAATAGAGTATAACAACTGTTTACATAGCACTTACATTTTATTAGGTATTATAAGTAATCTAGAGATGATTTAAAGTGTGTGGGAGGATATGCGTAGGTTATATGCAAATAGGACACCATTTTATATTAAAAAGCTGAGCATCTGTGGATTTTAGGGGGTGGTCCTGGAACGCACCCCTTGTGGATACTGAGGGATGCTGTGGATACTGACTGTATTTGCTGTGTATTTCTTATCTCCATGTGGTTGAAGTTACCTTCCTTAGACACCAGTGCATTTAGATCTACTGTTAGGCCACTTGGAGATTTCATGCTTAAATTTCATTTTTTTTAATAGCAGTACTGGGAAATCAATTCATTTGGGATTTGTTCATGTGAGTTATTACTTTTACTGTGTCTTTGAACATTTGAAGAAGTCAGTTATTCATTCAACAAGTATTTATTGGACCCTTCTATGTTTCAAGCACTGTCCAAGGTATTGGGAATGCAAAGATGAATAAAATATTCCATTATTTGAGGAGATCACTACTGGGGAAACAAATATGTAAATAAATTGTTGCAATTCAGTAAGCACTATAATAATACAAGGAATTATGGCAACACAGAGAAGGAAGCCCCCAATTGGTTAAGGTTTTTAGTAAAAGTCTCAAAGTTTACAGTATTTGATTTGGATCATGGAAGACAGGGAAGATCTCATCAGAAAAGACATTCCAACAGGAATAGGACAAAGGGATTTTTTAAAATTGAGTTTTCTGCAGACCCCAGCAAATTTTGTGGGTTTTAATTTTTTTCTTTCCATGCCTTTCTTCTCACCTTGTTTTCCCTGGCCAGCATTTCTTGAGCTCTTGTTGTACGTGTAGTAGTATATACATGCACTACAAATGCTCCATTGCACCCATTGGACATGGTGAGGTACCATTATTTAACAGTGGAGATAAATTTATCAGTTGGCACTGAACACCGTGAATGTATGTGTGTCAGTTTTCAATCATGAGAACATTGGCCGTTCAAGAAAAGCAGCCTCTGAAATCCAGGAGTCTGATTTAAGACTCTCTCGTGTAAAACTGCCATGGCAGAACTCTGTTTTGCCTGGAGCTCTGGTTGGCAGATGATTCTGCTTTGGCCTCACCTCCATGAGGAGTAAGGAGTCAGAGTTTCGTATGCAGCCGAGGTGATGGATGGTAACAAATTGGAGGGGGAAAGAAGTTCTTTTGCTACTTAAAGTTTAGGAAGTAACGGAATTTGTCTTGTTGGGGCTCTGATGTGCAGAAAGATGGAAAGTGGGGACAGGGCTTCTGGCATTCCGAATTTCAGCTAGGAAAACAGAAATAATGAAAAATTATAATTGTAGGCCATTTGCAAACTTAACTACTTTGACAATTCATTCTTTGGGCAAATGTGTTCTAATTCTGATTTATAAAATTTGAAATGTGATTCATTTGTCAGATGGAAACTATGTATGGCAAATCAGTGTTGATAAGTACATTTGATTCCCTGTGACTGCTGTTAATCTTTCTTGTAGTGCCTTTCACTATTGAATCCAATCCTCATTGTCTCTTGACTCTTTTTATGTTCTTAGCTGCTGCTAGAAAATAAAACTCCTGTTATCCTTTCCTCCTTCAGAACACTTTGTGAATTTTTTCCTTCACACCAGATTACGTAGCCTTGGTCATGTTACTTCAATTATCTTTTCTCTTTAGCGATCTTTTGTCACCTCAAGGCAGTTCTTGATGTCACTAAAAGGTGGCTTTTACCTGTTTTTTGACCTTCATACTTGACTTCTTGGTATCATGATTTTGAATATTCTTTGATACAGTTATTGTCAAAGTCCCAAAACCAGTCCCTGCTGTAGTAAGCTGCCTTTACTGATGGAGTTATGTTCTTCAGAAGTATTGCAGCAGAAAAAATACCGAGAACTCCTTTTTAAAAATTGAGATATAAGTCACATACCATAAAATTCACCCTTTTAAAAGTGTGTGATCAATATAGTGGTTTTTAGTAGATTGACGAGGCTGTGCAACCACTATCACTGTCTAATTCTAGGACATATTCATGACCCCAAAAAGAAACCCATTAAGCAGTCACTGCCATTCCCCTCTCTCCCCAGCCATTGACAAGCGCTAATCTACTTTCTGTCTCAGTGGATTTGCCTATTCTGGACATTTCATATAAATGGACTAATTCAACATGTGGCCTTTTGTGTTTGTGTTTCTTTAATGTTTCTGAGGTTCATCCATGTAGTACATGTATCAATATTTCATACCTTTCTATGGCTGGATCATATTGCGTTGTATAGATATACCGCATTTTGTTTACACATTCATCACTTGGGCATTTGGGTTGTTTCCACTTTTTGGCTAAAGTGAATAATGCTTCTGTAAACATTCATGTGTGACTTACTAGGTGGACATATGTCTTCAGTATATACCTGGGAGTGGAATTTCTGGATCATATCCAAAGCAGCTGAGAACCGATTTTGAGTGGCTTTACATTGACTCTGGTTTAGGACCAAGTTCTTTGTCCTTTGTCTCCAAGACCTGACTAGTCTATTTTATTCCAGGACAGTACTCACACCATAATCTATTGTAGTAATTCTGAAACAGAGATTCATACAGCTACTCCTCCTCCATCAACTCAGAGCACTCGGACCTTTTTCTCAGGCAGCACCTTGCGCTGGAATATTTTTTTTCTCAGTTGAAATGTACTAACAGCCTCAGAAAAAATCCTAACTACATATCTTAACATACAACTCTAATAATTCCCACTTTACCTGTCACCCTGCAAAACATAGTCCTTCACTGATATATAACTACTTCAGTGTATATGTGGTTAATGTTTATATGTCCTTTGGGTCTTTCAGGTGAATGTTTATGGGTTAAAATTATAGATTTCCTCTAGGGCAATGATTGTGTTCGCCTCAGCTCTTGGCATATTGCCAAATTTTGGCAGGTATTTAGTACTTGTGTGTGTGTGTATATCTGAAATTCATATTTGAAAATCTTTTTTTCTAAACTTGCTAACGTTAAAAACTTGAGGCATATTACGGGAAGAGTAGAAAAGTAATACCTGTGAAAATACCAGGAGAAGCACAATTTGGTGGGTTTGCTATATTTGTACCCAGAACGGCACTGAACAGTACCAGAATCCAAAGGCAAGAGCAAGCTACCATGGTAGTTGGCTGAATTGAAATGGAAGGCCAAGATATTTGAAAATGGAGCCACTAGAAATAATATTTTTTTGAAATATACTTTGAAAATGAATCCTTTTAAATGCGGATCAAATCTGTATTTCTAAAATTAAGGAAAACATAACTAGTTTCTGAATCACAGTTGGCATTTAATTTTGCTAAAAATTACTGGTTTATATAGCATGATCGTTTTATTTGAAATTTACCTTTTGTTACGTGAGTAAAAAATTATTTAGACTGACTTCTATTCAAGGTAACTCAGTTACTCATCTCACTAGACAAGTACTTTAAAGTCTGTAACTTCATTATAGTCCATGAATTCTAACAAATAATCATCCTACAGAGAGGAATTTTTACATCATGATGAAGGGCCTACTCTGGGTGTTTCTAGACATTTGAATTTATAGGTTGTCTAAAGGACTAAAGGGATTGAATAAAAAGAAAACTTGTCAAGTCGTGCTAATGTAGTTTATATTAAAGAAGTCATATTTTTGAGGAAAGAAGGAGTAAGTATTTTTTTTTTTTTGAAACTGAGTCTTGCTCTGTCGCCCAGGCTGGAGTGCAGTGGTGCAATCTCGGCTCACTGCAAGCTCCACCTTCCGGATTCACGCCATTCTCCTGCCTCAGCCTCCCGAGTAGCTGGGACTACAGGCGCCCGCCACCACGCCCGGCTAATTTTTTTCCTGACCTTAGGTGATCCGCCCGCCTCAGCCTCCCAAAGTGCTGGGATTGCGGGCATGAGCCACCATGCCTGGCAAAAAATACTTTTTATAAGGCTTCTGTTTGAAGGAAAACCAATAAGTCATGTGAAAATTTAGGTTCATATGGGATAGATAAATTTGGAGTTTTCTTTACTTTATGAAAGACTTTTTAAAAAAATTTTTTTGAGACGAGTCTCGCACTGTTGCCTGGGCTGGTGGTGCCTGGGCTCGCTGCAGCCTCTGCCTCTCGGGTTTAAGGGATTCTCCTGCCGAAGCCTCTCCTCGGGTTACAGGCTCCCACCTCCACACCTGGCTAATTTTTTTGTATTTTTAGTAGAGAGGGGATTTCACTATGTTGGTCAGGCTGTTCTCACACTCCTGGCCTCGTGATCTGCCCTCTTTGGCCTCCCAAAGTGCTGGGATTGCAGGTGTGAGCCACCGTGCCCGGCCAAAAGACTCCCTTTAAGTAAATGAGTCTCCTAGTGCTTTGTTATGTGACTTACTTTGCAAAAATTAAGTTTATACCTAATTTCCAAGAAAATGTCAAACAGAAAGCAAGACACAAGTAATTTGTTTTTTAATGCTGACTTAATGTTGATTTTTTTAAAATGTAAAATTGAATTATTTAAATATTTGGTATTTCATTATGGTTTCCCTTTAGCTGCCGTTTTTTCTTAAAATTAATTAATTAATTAATTAATTTTACTGAGACAGGGTCTCACTTTGTTGCCCGGGCTGGGATGCTGTGGTGCGATCATGGCTCACTTCAGCCTTCAATTCCTGGGCTCAAATGATCCTACCACCTTAGCCTCCCAAGTGGGTGGGACTAGCACGCCACCCCTCCTAGTAGCTGCAGTTCTCTTTGTAAATTTGTGTGCTTATAATTTATTTGGTAACTGTTTACTGAATGCCTCTTATTTGCTAGGTTCTTACTTGTGCAAATTTATGGGACACAGGAGAAATTTTGTTACATGTATGTAAGGCATAGTGGTCAAGTCAGGTTACTTAGGAAGTTTATCACCAGACTGCAGTGCATTTTTGTTTGGTACTCCTACTCTGCTGTTAAATATTTAATTGATTTCTATTATCTTAATCTATGTCTGCACCCTTTCACTGACTTCGCATCCTCTCCTTCTTCCCCACTCACCTTCCTAGCCCCCTTTATCTGTTTTTCACTCTCTACATCCATGGGTTCATTTTTTTGTAGCTCTCATGTGTGAATGAGAACATACGATATTTGTCTTTTTGTGCCTGGCTTATTTCAGTTAACATAGGACCTCAAGTTCCATTCACATTGCTGCAAATTACATGATTTCCTTCTTTTTTGTGGCTGAATAGTATTCCATTGTGAATATATGCCACGTTTTCCTTATCCACTCATCTGCTGATGGACACTTAGATTGATGCCATATCTTTGCTGTTGTAAATAGTGTTGCCATAAACATGCGAGTGCAGGTATCCCTTTGATATACAGATTTCTTTTCCTTTGGGTAGAGATACCCAGTATCTCTTTGATTGCTGGATTGAATGGTAATTCTATTTTTCGTTTTTTGAGAAATCTTCCTACTGTTTTATATAGTGGCTGCACTAGTTTACATTCCCACCAGCTGTGCTAGGTTCTGTGCCAGATGTAGGTGATTCAGCAGTGAACAGCCCATGGTCTAATAACTCTTTAGGGAACTTAACAGACGTTTGAGGGGCACAGGCAGGTAAACAATTATAATATAGTAGGATAAGGGCTGCATTAGGGAAAATTGTAGGTTGCCATGGAAGTACCTAATCTGCCCTGGGGGGGGCTCAAGTATATTTCACTTGTGACTTGAAAGATAATTAGAAATTGTGAATGGGCAATAAATAAGAGTTAGTGGGGGCTTGAGGAGTTAAGTAGTGCAGGTGAGAGAGGTAGTATCACTCTTGGCTCCAGAATCACTTTATAAGAAAGAAGCTGCTGTCTAGATGAAGAGGCAGTGCAGTAATGTGTAGTAAGCAAGTTGCAACTGAAATGGTTTATTTGAGGTAATTTTGGGAGCTTGTGTGTTATGGGGGGAAGCTATCCTTTGGAGCTGCCACTGAGTAGCATGCACAAAGACATGAAGGAAAGATGGTATATGCAGTGAGACAATTGAAAGAATTTTGTCGGTGCCAGATCTTGGAGGGGTGGAGGAGAGGGTATAAATAATCACATTGGGGAAGTAAGCAGATTGTTGTAAATCGTGTCATGGACTTTTGACTTTCTTATACTTACTTCCGAAGGTAGTGGGGACCATGCGTAGGGTTTTAAGCAGATAGTTCCGATTTCTCATTTAAAAAAATTGCTTGGTAACACAGTCAGAATGGCCATAGGAAGCTGTGGTTAGGAGAATGTGATAGTAATCCAGGTGAGAGATGCTGGTGACTTGAATTAGGTACGTGAGAGAGGGGATGAGGAGAGAGAATTGATAGGACTTGTTGATTTATTGGATGTGATAGATGAATGAGTGGGAACCAAGGATGATGCCCAGGTTTCTGGTTTGGGCAGCTGGATATTGCCATTCACATAGCCAAAACAGAAAGAGGAGCAAGCTTGAAGTGGAAGATGATTGAGCTTTGATATTTTGAATTTTAGGTACCTGTTAAACATCTGAGAAGACGTGCATTAGGCAGATACGTATATCTAATGTTCAAGAGAGGTGTCTGGCTAGAGTTAGACTATGTACTTAAAGTACTTTACTTAAAGTACTTAAAGTAGTAGCTTTGAGTGGTGATGAAATTGCCTAGGGAGAGTGTATAGAGCAAGACAAGGGCCTTGTATGGAGCGCGAAGAAAGAAATGTCTACCTAGGAGCCAAAAATTGAGTCTGGAAAGGAGAAAACCCAAGGTTGCTCTGTTGTATAATAGGAACCGTGGAGTGTACAGCTTATTGGCTGTGCAGGGCAGCTTGGAGAAATACTAGGACCTTGTAGGTAGAATAACAGCCAGGAAGAGAGTCTTTCCAGGAGTCAGAGATAGGAAGTGTCACATGTGGCTCAGAGGGCAAGGGAGATAATGAAGTGTCTGGGTTAAATGAAATAAATGAAATAAAACTTCAGCTAAAGATTTTTGGACACCAAAGCTTAAGTCATAAGACACTTTGTAGGTTTTATTCAGCGTTTCTGATACTTTGATGGTTAGCCTTATTCAGAGCAAAGCGATGAAAAGCTTCACGGCCATTTCTGGTTTTCTACTGACTGTGTTATTGAAGCTAAACCTGTAGATGCCATTTATTTATTTTTTACTCCATGCTATTCCGGATAGTTCTCATTTTTTTAAAAAAAGAGAATAGCTTTTTCTTTTTCTGATTATAAAAATAATGACTCTTCATTGTGATGAATTCAAATAGTCCAGAAATGTATTCTTAAATTAAAACCCTAACTCTACAATTAGGAAACAATTAATATTTTCCTTATCTTTCCAGATGACTCTGTGAATATATGTATACATTAATAACATCTATGATCTTGTATTTTTTCATTCAAAAATATTATGCATCTTTCCATGTCGGTAAATGTAGCTCTAAATCACCGTTTTTAATTATTGCAGAGTATCACATGATATGTATGCATATATTAATAAATATGTAGTCAGCCAGTTTTCTAGGGATAGATGTTGACGTAATCTTCAAATTATAGCCATTACATTTAGCAAGGGATGTCAGTAAATATGCCTGCAGTTCTCTAATGTTATATGAAGTCCTTGAAGTAGAATTTCAGGTCAAAGGTCATATACTTTCAACAACTATATTTCATTATAAAATAAGATGGGAGTATGAAATTAATATAGTCTCATGATAAAACATTTAAATTGTACATAAGGATACCCAGGAAATTCTAAGTTCCCCTTTGCCTCAGATTGAGCTTCTACTTTGTAGAGATAATTATTACCAGTGGCTCCTTGTGTGTCTGCATATAGAAGCAAATATATATGGGTAGACTTTAAAATTTACTTTAGTACTTTATTCTTTTTGAGCAGATAATACATGCCCGTGGAAAAAAATTTAAATATGTATTCTGTGCTTTGCTTTTTTCAGTTCATGTGTTTCCGAGTTCTATATCAGCATCTGTAACTCCAATCATTTTATCAGCTCATTGTTTTGTTTTATGTGTATAATATTCTGGTCGAATGCGAGGACATTTAGGTTGTTTTCATTTTTTACACTGTTGAAACATAACTGCAATAAATGTACTTTACATCTGTCTTTGTATACAACATGCTGTCTGATGGAGGTAGAACTTCCCAGGCTCCCAAAGTTCTCCATGGACACGTGTGCCATGGATGATACACTGGCAGGAAGTGAGGTTTCCAGCATGCAAGAGAAGCTCCTTTGTAAATCCACAGGGAGTTTTATCCCTCCTTGCTTCCTTCAATGGTTCTAGAAACTCTGATCACCATGCCCACGTACAAGTAACTGGTAACAACCCCAGCACATCACTGCGAGCAGGTCAGTTTCCGAGGAATATCTCTTCCCAGGCCTGGGCCAGACTCTTTTGAGGTCTAATCTTTGTCCTCTAAAAATGTTGCACCAGTTATGCTCACATCAAAACTCCAAAAACAAAACTTTTTGGAAAGAAGAAATGGGAGTAAATATAATAATGACATGTTTGAATCATGGCAAAGTCAGAATTGTTTAGATTATTTTTTTGAAAGTTTTGCTTTGCCTCTGCCCCCTCCTCTCTGGCCAACACACACACACATATACACACAAACACAGTCCAGTGTATTTTATTTTATTTTGAGACAAGGTCTTGTTCTGTCACCCAGGCCGGAGTGCAGTAAGGTAGTCATGGCTCACTGCAGCCTTGAACTCTTGGGCTTATTAACCCATCCAAGAGTGGAATTACTGGCTCATGTTTAACTTTTTGAGTAACCGCCAAACTGTTTTCCACGGCTGCTACACCATTTCGCGTTCCCACCAGCAGTGCACCAGGGTTGCAATTTCTCCACGTACTTGCCAACACTTGTGTTCTGCCTTTTTGATAATAGGAATCCTTAAGGGTATTAAATGGTGTCTGATTGTGATTTTGATTTCTGTTTCTCTAATAACTAGTGATGGTGAGTATCTTTTTATGTGCTTATTGACCATTTGTGTGTCTTTGTGGGAAAATATATTCAAATACTTTGCTTTTTAAAATTAGGTTGTCTTTTTATTAGTGAGCTGTGGGAGTTCTTTGTATATTCTGAATACTGAACCCTTGTCAGATATATGATTTGCAAATACAGTTGTGTGTCACTTAATGACAGGGATACTTTCTGAGAAACGCAGCATTAGGCAACTTTATGATTACATGAACGTCATAGAGCATACTCAGACACCTAGATGGTATAGCCTATAACACACCTAGGCTATATGGTGTAGCCTATTGCTTGGTCTACAAACCTGTACAGCATGTTATTGTATTGACTATTATAGGCAGTTGTAACACAGTGGTTAGTATTTGTGTATCTAAACACATTTTAATATAGAAAAGGTATAGTGAAAATATGGCATAAAAGATAAAAAATGAGCTGGGCACAGTGACTCAGGTTGCGATTCCAGCATTTTGGGAGTCTGAGGTGGGAGGATTGCTTGAGGACACAGGAGTTTGAGACCAGCCTGGGCAGTATAGTTGATACCCCATCTTCACAAAAAAATTAAAAAATTAGCTGGGCTTGGTGGCGTTTGCCTGTAGTCCCAGCTACTCAGGAGACGGAGGCGGTAGGATTGCTTGAGGCCAGAAGTTTGAGGCGGTGGTGAGCTGTAACTGTGCCACTGTACTCTGGCCTGGGGGACAGAGTGAGACCCTGTCTTTTTTTTTTTTTTCCCAAAAAAGAGAGAGACATAAAAAATGGTATACCTGTATAGGGTACTTACCGTGAGTGGAACTTACAGGACTAGAAGTTGCTCTGGGTGAGTCAGTGAGTGGTAAGTGAATGTGAAGGCCTAGGACATTACTCTACACCACTGTAGACTTTATAAACACTGTACACTTAGGCTACCCTAAATTTATTTAAATTTTTTCTTCAATAATAAATTAACCTTAATCTACTGTAATTGTGTACTTTAAACTTTTCAGTTTTTTAAACCTTCCTGATTCTTGTATAATAACTTAGCTTAAAACACAAACATTGCATAGGTGTGTAAAAACATTTTCTTTATATCCTTATTCTGTAAGCTTTTTTTTTATTTTTAAAAGTTTTTGGCATAGCAGCTCACACCTGTAATCCCAGCACTTCGGGAGGCTGAGATGGGAGGATTGCTTGAGGCAGGAGTTCAAGACCAAACTCTTTTTTTTTTTTTTTTTTTTTTTAAAGATAAAGGAAAAAAAAGTTTTTATTTTTTGCTTTTTAAATGTGTTTGTTATGTTAGCCTAGGCCTGCACAGGGTCAGGATCATCAGTATCACTGTCTTCCACTTCCACATTTTGTCCCACTGGAAGCTCTGCAGGGGTAGTGCACACATGGAGCTGTCATCTCCTATGATGATAATGCCTTGATGTGGAATACCTCCTGAAGGACCTGCCTGAGGCTGTTTTACAGTTAACTTTTAAAAAAACAAGTCAAAGGGGAATACACTCTTTCCTTTTTACTGACCTCTCGGGGATGAAGAAAGAAGTACACTCTTAATGATAAAAACCATAGTATAGCATATAGGTACACCAGTAACATGGTCTTTTATTATCAAGTATTATGTACTGTACATAACTGTATGTGCTGTACGTGATGGGCAGTGCCATAGGTTTCTTTACACCAGCATCACCACAAACATGCCTGGAATGCGTTGCACTGTGAGGTTACTATGGCTACAGTGTCACTAGGTGACAGGAGTTGTTCAGCTCTATTTTAATCTTATGGGACAACCTACCTATATGCTGTGGTCTTCAAGTGAAACATCATTACATGGTACGTGACTGTATTTGGCTTGTCTTTTTACTTTCTTGTTGGTATTGTTTGTAGCACAAAAGTTTTTAATTTTGGTATAGTCCAGTGTATCTATTTTTGCTTTTGTGGCTGTGTTTTTGGTATTATATATTAAAGAATATTGCTTAACCCAAGACCACAAAAATGTCTGTTTTTTTTCCCTAAGAGTTTTATAGTTTTAACTCCTAGATTTAGGTATCTAAGGGGTTGAACTTCTTTCTTTTGGTGATGGATATACAGTTGTCTCAGCCTCTGAATTGTTTGGGCATACTTTGTTAAAAATCAGTTGGCCATAAATATAGGATGTTTTTCTGGTCTCTCAATATATCTGTCCTTAAGCTAGTACTACACTGCCTTCATTGCTGTAGCTTTATAGTTAGTTTTGAAACTTGGAAGTATAAGTCTTACAGCTTTCTTCTTTTCCAAGATTGTTTTGACTTTTTTGTAGTTCATGAAGTTTAAACACATCTGGTATTATTTTTCACTTCTCTAATAGATTATAACGTTGGATATGTTAGAAACATATATGTATGTAGAGTTCCAGGTAATTAAAGTTTTCTGGGTAGCTGATTCACTTTTTATTCACTAAATCTTTATTTTAATCATTGTGTATGAAAGTCATTTATTCGGTATTATATAATAAAAATTATACGTACACATATATGATATACTTAGAACACAGTTTAGCTTTTTCTGTGCCGTTCATACTCATTATTGTAAAACGTTAGCCATCATATGTTATTTCCAGGTGCTTTAAAAATATATATATATCTTGCTATTGGCTTTTGTACTAAATAACTAGGTTTTCGGAGTTCATCTACCTATGGTGTTTTCCTTTATTCTTCTCCTTATTGTCGGCTGTTACTTTAAAAAAAAAAGAAGTTTTATACTTTTAAATTACAGAATAAGTATCAATTGTAGAAAATACAAATAAAGTCTGAGAAGAAAATAAAATTTACCCTAATTTAGCCACACAGTTTTTTTAACGCGTGTTTTAAAATTAGATTATATTGTGCACATAGTTTTGAAACCCGCATAGATTGTATATATTCTGTGTCACTAATCATCTAAGTCTTTCTATTAAGTTTCAATGTCTGTATTTATTGTATTATACGATTGTACTTTAAAAAACATTTAGCATACTTTCAGTTTTTCATTGCATTTAAAATTTTGTTGCCACATCTTTGTAGACACTCATGATTTTATGCTTAGGAAAGATTTTTAGAAGTGGATTTGCTGGATCCATTTTTAAGGGTTTTGATATATAAAGCCAGATTTTCTCCTAGAAGGTTTGAAGTAATTTGTAATGTCTTTCATAATTAGCAACAGTAATGTTTGCCTCCTGCTTGATCAATAGTTTTATTTTTGTTGTCTTTCATCTTTGCAAATTTGATAGGCAACCTATGGAATTTTGGTTTTATTTACATTTGTTTAATATTTACATTTTTAGTTTCATATTTATTCATCATTTATTTTGTGATTTACCCAATCATATTTTGTGTGTTTTTCTGTTACATTTTCTTAAAAATTTCTTTTTGGTAAGTGCTCTGTTTATTGGGATATTCATTTTTTTGTTCATGTTGTAAGAATTTCCAATTCTTTGTTTTTATATTCATGACTTCTTAAATGTGTAATCAGATGTATCAGTCTTTTATTGCTTCTGAGTTTTCTCCATTATATGCCTTTCACTTACATTTTCTCCTAATTTTTTATAGTTTTTAAAATTACAGTTAAAATTTTATTTAATCTTAAATTTATTTATTAAAACCTGTTAGGTAGGGTTCTAACTTTAGTTTTTCTACTCCTTTTAATGCTGTTGAATAATTCTTTCTCAATTGATTTAAAATGCTACTTTTATCATTACTGTACGTTCCCAACTTGAAATTTATTTCTGGACTTTCTGTGTTAGTCCACTGATCTGTCTATTCCTGTGTTACTCCCCTTGTTTTACGTCTTTTATAATAAAGATTTACAGTATTTGGGGTAAGACTGGAACCTTTGTGTTACTCTTTGAAAAATAAATTATAGTTTTTCTTACCCATTTATTCCAGGTAAGCTCTAAAATCAGCAACTCAAGGTCTAAAAAGTATTTTGAGATTTTGTTTGAATTGTTTTAAATGTATAGATGAATTACTCTCCATACTCAGCAATATGGTTATGTTTTTTATTCAGATTTTATCTTTAGAACCTTGATGAAACTCTGTAGTGTTTTTCATATGGGTCCTACATATTGCCTATGACAAGGTTTTTTATTTCATTTTAGTAGTATTGTGTACAGGTTTGTGCACCTGTATGTCTCATGTAATATTTATGACATATTAAAATTTTTTACATCATTTATCTGAAATGCAGATTTATCTGGACATCTTGTATTTCATTTGCTAAATCTGGTAACCCTGTGCATATTTTTTAACTATTATGGAATTTAAAAAAAATACTCCAAAGTAAAGACAGTTCAATAAACCCTCATTAACCCACCATCTCAAATAGACTATTTATCTCAAATAGTCATAAACATTCTGGATTTCTTACAGAGGTAGTTTGAGTTTTTTATGGCTGATTTTTTAGCTTGCTGTTTTAGATTTTCCAGGTAGATATTCATGTTATACATTAATAGTTTTATTCTTTTCTAGTACTTCAACTTGAGGAAAATTTGGTGTTATTGCATTGACTCTAACTTTTTTTTTTTTTTTTTTGCGGGGGGACAGTGTCACTCTGTCGCCAGGCTGGAGTGCAGTGGCACAATCTCAGCTCACTGCAACTTCTGCCTCCCGGGTTCAAGCAGTTTTACTGCCTCAACCTCCCAAGTAGCTGGGACTACAGGTGTGCACCACCACGGCCAGTTAATTCTTATATTTTTAGTAGAGATGGAGTTTCACCATGTTGGTTAGGATGGTCTCGATCTCTTGACCTCGTGATCTGTCCGCCTCGGCCTCCCAAAGTGCTGGGATTACAGGCATGAGCCACTGGTTGTAACTTTTAAATAACTTTTTAATAACTTTACATTCTTACTGGCAGTGTTGGAGATATTTCTGTCTTTTGATTTTTAAATGGGGATATTTCTAGTATTTCTCTGTTATTTAAGTAAGAATTCTTATTAAATTTTGTTTTCCTAATGTTATTAGATTTGGGATTGACATACATGATTTACAAGCTCTGTTTTTGTTTTCCTAATATTATTAGATTTGGGATTGACATCTTGTTTGTGATTTATGAGCTCTTGAGCTTGAGCAATTCATTCAGTCTCTCTGAGCACTTCTGATGTTTCATCTGTAAAATGAATTCCTCCCACAGAGATCTTTTTGTAGCATAAGACAATACATGCAAAACAAGTTTTCAAGCTATCATGAGGGCATATAAGTTACATGTACTTTAATATGTTTGATTAATCTCTCTTGTTCAGTCATTTGAGATAACCTATTTCTCCAGTGCCCAGTTATCCTGATTTATATATTTTTTTAAGAAGAATTTAAGATGCTTAGTGGTAGATGATTATCCTAAATATGTCTGTTTACAGATAGCAACCTATGGTTGTTTCTGCTGTAATGTCATGGTTGTTTTTCTGCCAAATCTCTTGTTATGAAAAATCTCTTATGAAAACAGAAGTTTCATTGGAGAAAGAGGACTGGAGAGTTTCTTTAGGACTGACATAATATAAGTATTTATGTAGCTTTACTCTAAAAATAATAAATATACTGACTAAATTCAATAAAAACAAACCAAATTTTTCCTGCTTCACCCTTGAGTCCATCCACATACTCAGAAGGTTCTTAGCTTCTCCTATCACATTTGTCCTTGACCATGCAGTTTTACTTGCAGAACTGTTCACAACTGCCAGTGGTAAACAAAAGAATAAAAGAGTGCTTGATTAACAAAACAATTCTATATCAGAAGAGCACACAGACAAACAATGCAGCTCTGTGTGCCTATTCTTGGTTACAACTATTATTTTTCCTATTTACGTTGTGCTAATTCCAGTTGGCATTGTAGTAATAATGCTTTAGTGTGCTGAGTTTTCCCCCAACTGATGATGTTATATCTACATTATGTTATAAAAACTCATGCTGTAAGAGACTTGTCTATATTTGCTAGTACAGGGTAAATAGTAAGTATTGTATTAATAAATACTTGTTGATTGCAAATGGTCAGATGACTCATTTCAAATATTGAGGCTCATTGAAACTTACTGTTATTGCTCTGGCTAGGTATTCAAGCCTGGCTCAGTAAACTGTACTTATTGGATACTGGTTCAAAACAAAGTAAAAAATGTAATCCTACTATTGTGCAAAGTCATAGTGCCTTTTTACTTTTGACAAGTGTTGTTACATTATAGGAAGATAAGAACTAGAGCAGGTTTGGAGAAAGGCAAACAAATTGACTAGGAGAAAGGTACCATAGTGTATTAACTAAAAGGGTTTGGGTGTTTCAACTTGTAAGTTAAAGGGATGAATTTGAAGTATAGAAGACTGTGATCGTATAGGTAAGTTGAACTTGTTTTTAAATCTCAGCCTGATGAACTGTTGTTTATTTTTACCCCCAGTCTTGAAATAAGACAGTTGGATAGAAGCACTTTATTTTGAAACTGAAAATGTAATTAATTCTCTGTTTATTTTTACCCCCAGTCTTGAAATAAGGCGGTTGGATAGAAGGACTTCATTTTGAAACTGAAAATGTAGTTAATTCTCTAAAAGTTTAGGTATATTTATGAATGATAGATTAGTAATTAGTTACTAAGTGGCATGAAGCTATTTTAAGGTTGTATCCTCAGCCTTCTGAGGTATAAATCAAGGGAACAGCATAAGCATATTCTCCCTTATGGGCACTGGTTCAAATACTTACTGTTATGTGACCCGAAGTGTAGAACTGGGACCAGTGACTTTGGCACTAAACATAGGGAGGAACTTTGTAACGAAGTAGTGCAGATGATGGAATGGAAAAAGGGGAATTTGTTCTTTCTACAAATGGTTTCAGCATGTCCTAAATGACAATTTGGTGGAGTTTTTGTGGAAGAAATTCAAGTATTGGATGGATGTTTGGATTGGGTGACTTGTATGGTCCTACCAGTTATGAGATTTTATGATAAAGTGTCAGGAACCACTATTTCTTAGAGAACATCAGCCTGAATGGGCTATAAATCCAGAAAAAGTACAAGAAATTCTGCTGAAATGTGGAGATGGCTGTTTTGCCTTTAAAAGTTGATGAACCATAGCCTCATTTTACATTTTTAAAATAATACTCTTTAAAAATGAAATGGTCATGGAAGAAATATAGACAGTATAGAAGGGCATGAACTAGTAGTGAGGGAAAGAGCGGTGTTGAGAATTAGTCTTTGTTTTTTGGCTTGAATAATTGACTCAGCAGTGGCAGTGCCATTAACTGAGAGATGGGATAAAACTTGTGGCTGGGCGGTGGCTCACGCCTGTAATCCCAGCACTTTGGGAGGCCGAGGTGGGCGGATCAAGAAGTCAGGAGATCAAGACCATCCTGGCTCACACGGTGAAACCCCGTCTCTACTAAAAATACAAAAAATTAGCCGGGTTTGGGGGCGGGCGCCTGTAGTCCCGGCTACTTGGGAGGCTGAGGCAGGAGAATGGCGTGAACCCGGGAGGTGGAGCTTGCAGTGAACCGAGATTGTGCCACTGCACTCCAGCCTGGGCGACAGAGCGAGACTCTGTCTCAAAAAAATAAAAAAAACCTTGCAAGAACAGGAAGCTATGCAGAACAATCTTCCTGAATTGTCTTATATTGTTTGTCTGATTGAATTATTTAGGCCTTGAATTGTTTGTGCTTTGGTGACATTTTGTCTTCAAATATGTTAAATTATTCCAAAAGTAATAGACATTGACTTGGAGAGGTTTTTAATTGGCCAGATTTGGGATAATTTGAACATTAGACAGAATATACAGTTGACCCTGTCTATCTGTGGGTTCCATATATGCAGATTCAGCCAACTACAGATCCAAAGTGTTCTGTAGTTGTGTCTGTACTGAAGGAGTACAGACTTTTTTATTTTCATTTTCCCCTAAGCAATATAACAATTATTTATGTAGTATTTACATTGTATTTATTAGGTATCATAAGTAATCGAAAGATGATTTAAAGTATATGAGATGGTGTGTATAGGTTTCATGCAGATACCACATCATTTTATGTAAGGGACTTGAGCATCTATGCATTTTAGTATCTGCTGGGAGGTCCTGGAACCAATGCGTCCCATAGATATTGAAGAGGGCTGTATATTATAATTTATCTTGTAAAGAATCCATGAGTCCATCTTGATAATAAAAAAGGTAGGGCGGAGGTGGTTCTTTACAGAAGAATGCCTTTACAGAATCTTTACAGAAAATGGAGAAGGAATGATAGAATCAGAAAAACCATTTTGTAACTCAGTGTAAAAATTGATTCAGGCAAAAATCATTGATGGTGAAAGTTTGTTGGGAAATTAAATATTCATTGGTTTAAAAGTATCACCTCACAAATTACTTACTAACTGCAAAGGAGAAAATGTACCTTTGTAATTGAGAGTCTGGCAATCATCAGCTTAACAAAATGATCAATCTTAGCATCATGAACAGTGGGACAGCCCATTATTTTTGCCTTCCATGGGGTGCAGTAAGAAAAAAAAAAAAAGTCACTGGTATAGTTGTCCCACCAAAAATGTTTAATTTAAACCTAATCGTGGTGGAACAATCATATCTAGAATTTGTGCTGTTTTAAGTGACCATTGGCCTAGTCTCTTCAAGAAAGTATCACGAAAAGCTTTGTGGTAGTGGCGGAGGGATTCAATTAAAAAAAGACTAAGGAGACTTACCAACCAAATTCAGTGGATTAATAAAGTTCAGTAAATTTGGATTTAATAAAAACTCATATAAAAGACATTTTTGGAACATTTTGTAACATTTGAGTATGAATTATACAACAGATGAGTTTATGAAAATGTTATTTTTGAGGGGTGTTATATAAATGATATTTTGATTATATAGGAAAATGTTCTTATTCTCAGAAGTATTTCAGAATGAAGTGGCATGATGTCTACAAATTTTGTTTTCTTCTGACATCACCACATTGATCGTGTGCTACAAATGAGTTTCAAGTGGTTCAGAAGAAAATGTGTTTGTGTGTGTGTGTAAAGATGTGGTAAAATGTTAACAGTATAGATGAAGGATATATAGATGTTTATTATACATCCTTCAATTTCTTATTAGGTTTAAACATTTTTAAATGTGACATTTTTCAAAACATGATTTTTAATGACTACATTGTAATTCCACATGGCTGTATATAACAATTTGTTAAATAATTTTGTGTAAAATTTTCAGTGAGAATACTTAGGGGCTATTTTATAAATGGTGGCTAAGAACCTTAAATAAACTTCCAAATATTAATTTAAACCTATACTGTAACTGAAATACCACTAAAAGTAACCTTGCGTGACTTTATAACCTTATAAACATTTTACCCATTCCTCTCTGGAGTCTCTTAGTCTCATTCAGAAGACTGAATTCACTGGCAACTGGACAGGTCCCAGGGCTCCATAATAGTAAGTAGCTCATAGTGACTCAACATGGGAACTTGGTGTAACTTGTCTATGATTAAAACCATTCCAGTGATATATAGTGGTACCTCAAAGTAGTTTTAGTTTTGTTTCACTGAAAAATAACTATTGTCAGCATCTTTTCATATGATTAATGGCCACTGAGTATCTTCTTTTGTGAAATACCTGTTCAAGTCTTTTGCCTATTTTTCTACTGTATTGTCTACCTTTTTCTTATTGATATGCGAGATTTCCTGTCTTGTTGAATATAAAATGTATACACAGCTTTCTTCCTCCTCCTCTGTCCTCATAGACTTGCCTGATTCCTCTTTGCCTTCTGGCATGATTGTTTAAGATGGTGGATAGGAGACAAGGCTGACCTGCAGCTCTTACTTAGATGGACAGAACAGCATGTGGAGGCTCACACCGTGGACTTTTTGCTCCAAGAGCCACCACAGGAGTGTACTGGAAAAACTGAAAGAATTCACACATCCTTTGAAAGAAGCAGCAGGCTGCTGCAAATTCTGTGAGACTGGCAGAAAACTCTGGTGCTCTCTCAAAACTGCCACCTTCTGGCTGGAGGCCAACCAACACACGACATTACAGTAACTCATGACAGGATAACCCTGCTTCAAGGAAGGAGAAAACAATAGCTAATTCCACTGCCTGCAACATCCTGGCCAACCAGTGGTCCTGAGTCTCTCCATGTGACATCACTGCTAGCATAACCAGCATCCGAGAAAGCCAGCACACTAAACATTGTCTACAACCAAGGACTCTCACAGAGTCTACTTCACTCCCTTACCATCTCCACCAGAACAGATACTGGTATCCACAGCTGGGAGACCTGAAGACAGATTGCATCACAGGACTCTTTGCAGACATTTGCAAGTACCAGCTGAGAGTCTGGTAGCCCCACTGAGTGGTTAGACCCAGTAGAACAATAACAATCACTGCAGTGTGGCTTGCAGGAAGCCCCATCCCTAAGGGGGAGTGCATCACATCAAAGGACCACCAAGGTGGTACAAAAGAATCTGAACAACAGCCCTTGAGTTCCAGATTTTTCCACTGAAATAGTCTACCCAAATGAGATGGAATCAGAAAAGTAATTCTGGTAATATGACAAAACAAGGTTCTATAACATCCCCCAAAGACCACACTATCTCCCCAGCAATGGATCCAAACCAAGAAGTAGTCTCTGAATTGTGAAATAAATGATTCAGAAGATTGATTATTAAGCTACTCAGGGAGATACCAGGGAAAGGTGAAAACCAATTTAAAGAAATTAAAAAAAATTCGAGATATGGATGAAGAATGCTCCAGAAGATATCCAGAGAAATAAATATCATAAAGAAAAAAAAAATCACAACTTCTGGAAATGAAAAACACAGGGAAATATAGAATGCACTGGAATTCTCACAATAGACTAGAACAAATAAAAGAAATAACTTCAGAGCTCAAAGACAAGGCTTACAAATTAACCCAGTCAGACAAAGACAGAGCAAAAAGAATTTTTAAAAAATGAACAAAGCCTCCACAAAGTTCGGGATTATGTTAAATGGCCAAACCTAACTATAATTGGTGGTCCTGAGGAAGACGAGAAATATAAAAGTTTGGAAAACATATTTCAGGGAATAATTAAGAAAACTACCCCGGCTTCACAAGAGATCTAGGTATCCAAATACAAGAAGCTAAAGGAACACTTGGGAAATTCGTCACAGAAAGATCATCACCCACACACATAGTTGTCAGGTTATCTAAAGGCAAAACAAAGGAAAGAATCTTAAGAGCTATCAAGCAAAAGCATCAGGTAACCTATAAAGGAAAACCTATCAGATTAACAGCAGATTTCTCAGCAGAAGCCCTACAAGCCAGAAGGGATTCAGATCCTATCTTTAGCCTCCTCAAACAAAATAATTACTAGCCAAGAATTTTGTATTGAGCAAAACTAACCTTCATAAATGGGAAGATAAAGTCTTTCTCAGACAAACAAATGCTGAGAGGATTCACCATCACCACACCAGCACTACAAGAAATGCTAAAAGGAGTTCCAAATGTTGAAGCAAAACCTTGAAATACACCAAAATAGAACCTTCTCAAAGCATAAATCTGACAGGACCTACAAAACAGTAACCCAGTGGAAGAAAAAAAGGTATTCAGGCAACAACTAGCGTGGTGAATAAAGCAGTTCCTCACATGTCAATACCAACATTGAATGTAAATGGCCTAAATGCTCCTCTTAAAATACACATAATGGCAGAATGGATACAAATCCACCAACCCAAGTATTTGCTGCCTTCAAGAGACTCACCTAACACATAAGGACTCACATAAACTTAAGGTAAAGGGGTGGAAAAAGATATTTCATGCAAATAGACACCAAAAGCGAGCAGGAATAGCTATTCTTATATCAGACAAAACAAACTTCAAAGCAACAACAGTTAAAAAAGACAAAGAAGGACATTATATAATAATAAAAGAATCCAGCAGGAAAACATCGCAGTCATAAATATATGTGGACCTAACATTGGAGTTCCAAATTTATAAAACAATTACTACTAGACTTAAGAAATGAGATAGATGGCAATACAGTAATAGTCTTATTACTTTAATACTCCATTGACAGCACAGGTCATCAGGACAGAAAGTCAACAAAGAATGGACTTAAACTATACCATAGAACAAATGGACTTAACAGATATTTACATAATATTCTACCCAACAACTGCAGAATGTACGTTCTTGTCAGCACATGGAACATTCTCTGAGAGAGACCATATGGTAGGTCATGAAACAGGTCTCAATAAATGCAACAAAATTGGCTGGGCACGGTGGCTCATGCCTGTAATTCTACCACTTTGGGAGGCTGAGTTGGGCAGATTACAAGGTCAGGAGATCAAGACCTTCCTGGCTAACGTGGTGAAATTCCGTCTCTACTAAAAATGCAAAAAATTAGCTGGGCGTGGTGGCCACGCACCTGTAGTCCCAGCTACTCTGGAGACTGAGGGAGGAGAATTGCTTGAACCTGGGAGGCAGAGGTTGCAGTGAGCCAAGATTGTGCCACTGCACCCCAGCCTGGGTGACAGAATGAGACTCCATCACAAAAAAAAAAAAAAAAAAAAAAAGGCCAGACGCAGTGGCTCATGCCTGTAATCCCAGCATTTTGGGAGGCTGAGGTGGGCAGATCACGAGCTCAGGAGTTCGAGACCAGCCTGGCCAATATGGTGAAACTCTTTCTCTACTAAAATACAAAGAATTAGCCGGGCGTGGTGGCATGCGCGTGTAGTCCCAGCTACTCGGGAGGCTGAGGCAGGGGAATCGCTTGAACCCGGGAGGTGGAGGTTGCAGTGAGCCGAGATCATATCACTGCACTGTAGCCTGGCGACAGAGAAAGAGCTCAGGAGTTTGAGACCAGCCTGGCCAGCGTAGTGAAACCCTGTCTCTACTAAAAATGCAAAAGTTAGCCGGGCGTGGAGGCACACGCCTGTAATTCCAGCTACTCAGGAGGCTGAGGCAGGAGAATCGCTTGAACCCGGGAAGTGGAGTGAGCTGAGATCATGCCACTGTACCCCAGCCTGGGCAATAAGAGTGAAACTCCATCTCAAACAAACAAACAAAAAACTAGCTAACCAAATTCAGTAGCTTATCAAAAAGATAATACACCATGATCAAGTGGGTTTCATAACGGGGATGTAGGAATGGTTTAACACATGCAAGTCAATAAATGTGATCCATCACATAAACAGAATTAAAAACAAAAATCATATGATCATATCAGTAGTTGCAGAAAAAACATTTAACAGTATGATTAAAACCCTTAGCAAAATCGGTATAGAAGGGAGATACCTCGAAGTAACAAAAGCCATCTATGACAAACCCACAGCCAACATTATACTGAATGAGGAAAAGTTGAAAACATTTCCCCTGAGAACTGGAACAAGACAAGGATGCCCACTGTCACCACTTCCATTCAACATTGTACTAGAAGTCCCAGCCACAGCAGTCAGACAAGAGAAGGAAATAAAGCGGATCCACATTGGTAAAGACAAAGTCAAACTGTCACTGTTCACCAATGATATGATCATATATCTAGAAAACCCTGAAGACCCAGAAAGCTCCTTGATCTGATAAATGGATTTAGTAAAGTTTCAGGATACCAAATCAGCCTACACAAATCAGAAGCACTGCTAAACACCAACAGTAACGAAGCTGAGAATCAAATCAAGGACCAAAACCCCTTTACAACAGCTGCAATAAATAAATACATACATACAATACTGAGGAATGTACCTAATCAAAGGAAATGAAAGATCTCTACAAGGAAAACTACAAAACATTGCCGAAAGAAATCATAGATGACTCAAACGAATGGAAACACATGCCATGCTCATGGATGGGTAGGATCAATATATTGTGAAAATGACCATACTGCCAAAAGCAATCTACAGATTCAGTGCAATTCCCATCAAAATACCATCGTCATTCCTCACAGAACTAGAAAAAACAATCCTAAAGTTCATATGGAACCAAAAAAGAGCCCACATAGCCAAAGCAAGACTAAGAAAAAGAACAAATCTGGAGGCATCACATTGTCTGACTTCAAACTATATACACAAGGCTATAGTTACCAAAGCAGCATGGTACTGGTATAAAAATAGACATGTAGACCCATGAAACAGATGAGAGAACCCAGAAATAAAGCCAAATGCTTACAGCCAACTGATCTTTGACAAAGCAAACAAAAGCATAAAGTGGGGAAAGGACATCCCATTCAACAAATGGTGCTGGAATAATTGGCAAGCCACATGTAGAAGAATGAAACTGGATCCTCATTTCTCACCTTATACAAAAATCAACCCAAGATGGATTAAAGACTTAAATCTAAGACCTGAAATTATAAAAATTCTAGAAGATAACATCGGAAAAACCCTTCTGGACATTGGCTTACATAAAGCCTTCATGACCAATAATCCCAAAGCAACTGCAGCAAAAACAAGGATAAGTAGATTATTAAACTAAAAAGCTTCTGCACAGTAAAAGAAATAATCAGCAGAGTAAACAGACAACCCACAGAGTGGGAAAAACAATATTCTCAAACCGTGCATCTGACAAAGGACTAATACCCAGAATCTACAAGGAATTCAAATCAGCAAGATAAAAAAACAATGCCATCAAAAAGTGGGCAAGGGACATGAATAGACAGTTCTCAAAAGAAAATGTACAAATGGCCAACAGACATATGAAAAAAAGCTCAGTATCACTAATTACCAGGAAAATGCAAATCAAAACCATAAGGAGACACCACCTTACTCCTGGAAGAATGGCCATAATTTATTTATTTATTTATTTATTTATTTATTTTTTGAGACAGAGTCTCGCTTAGTCGCCCAGGCTGGAGTGCAGTGGCGCGATCTCGGCTCACTGCAAGCTCCGCCTCCCGGGTTCACGCCATTCTCCTGCCTCAGCCTCCCAAGTAGCTGGGACTACAGTCGCCCGCCGCCTCGCCCGGCTAATTTTTTGCATTTTTAGTAGAGACGGGGTTTCACCGTGTTAGCCAGGATGGTCTCGATCTCCTGACCTCATGATCCGCCCACCTCGGCCTCCCAAAGTGCTGGGATTACAGGCGTGAGCCACCGCGCCCGGCCGAATGGCCATAATTTAAACATCAAAAACAGCAGACGTTGGTGTGGATGTGGTAAAAGGGAACACTTTTACACTGCTGGTGGGAGAGTAAACCACTGTGGAAAACAGTATGGAGATTCCTTGAAGAACTAAAATAGAACTACCATTTGATCCAGCAATCCCAGTACTGGGTATCTACTCAGAGGTAAAGAAGTCATTATTTGAAAAAGACACTTGCACACACGTTTATAGCAGCACACTACACAGTTGCAAAAAAATGGAGCCAGCCTAAATGCCCACCAACAAACAAGTGGATATGTATTTATACACACACACACACACACACACACACACACACACACACACACACCCACCATGGAGTACTGTTCAGGTGTAAAAAGGAATGAAATAATGGCATTCACAGCAACCTGGATGGAGTTGGAGACCATTTTTCTAAGTTCAGTAACTCGGGAATGGGAAACCAAACATCGTATGTTTTACCTGTAAGCAGGAGCTAAGCTGTGAGGATGCAAAGGCATGAGAGTGATATAATGGACTTTTGGGGACTTGGGAAAGGTGGGAGAGGGGCGAGGGATAAAAGACTACATATTGGGTACGGTGTACACTGCTCAGGTGATGGGTGCATCAAAATCTCAGAAATCACCATTAAAGAACTTTTCCATTCAACCAAACACCACCTGTTCCCTCAAAACTATTGAAGTAAAAATATAAATAAGTAGATAAAATAATTCTAAAAAAAGTAAATGATTGAAAGAGGTCAAAAGTAATGATAACGTATAACACGTAGGATGATAGGAAATCCCAGTTTTAAAACTATGAAGTGCTATATTCTGGAAAAAATACACGCACATATATATCAGATATTTTCTACTATCCTGAGACTTGTGTTTTTACCCTTGTAATGTTGTCTTTTAATGAGCAGAAGTTCTTAATTTTAGTGCAACTTAATTTTTTTATTTTTTAAGACGGAGTCTCGCTCTGTTGCCCAGACTGGAGTGCAGTGGCGCGATCTCGGCTCACTGCAACCTCCACCTCTCTGGCTCAAGCATTTCTCCTGCCTCAGCCTCCCGAGTAGCTGGGATTATAGGCACGTACCACCATGCCTGGCTAATTTTTTGTATTTTTAGTAAGGACAGGGTTTCACCATGCTGGCCAGGCTGATCAACTCCTGACCTCATAATCTGCCTGCCTTGGCCTCCCAAAGTGCTGGGATTACAGGTGTGAGCCACTGGGCCTGGCCTAGTGCAACTTAATTTATCACTTTATGAGCAGTGAGTTTTTTTGTATTATTTAGGAAATTGTTACCTACTGTAAGGTTACAGTTTTTGGTTTTTTTTTTTTTTGGAGACGGAGTCTTGCTCTGTCGCCCAGGCTGGAGTGCAGTGGCGCGATCTTGGCTCACTGCAAGCTCCGCCTCCCAAGTTCACGCCATTCTCCTGCCTCAGCCTCCCGAGTAGCTGGGACTACAGGTGCCCACCACCACGCCCAGCTAATTTTTTGTATTTTTAATAGAGACGGGGTTTCACTGTGTTAGCCAGGATGGTCTCGATCTCGTGACCTCGTGATCTGCCCACGTTGGCCTCCCAGAGTGCTGGGATTACAGGTGTGAGCCGCTGCGCCTGGCCGAAATTTGCTTCTTAATTTTGATTATTTTTTAAGAATTCATCTAATTATTCTTGGTTTTATTTCTGACCTAAGAGCTTTCTACTGTGATTTAATGCACTAAACATTTTTTGTAAAACTGATTAAATTTTCTTGAGTACTCTTTTGCATTTAGATCAGAAGTCACAAATATTTGATGTAAAAATAACATTATAAACTTTGACCTTATCATGTATAGGTAGTAGTCCAAATGTTGTATTAAATGTGATTTCTTATAGCAAAATTAAATTAGATCCAGGAAGTTGCTAATTCTTAGCATGAGCATTCTTCTAGAAATAACTTCTAGAAATAACTATAGAGTATATTTATTTCATCTAGAAATACAGAGTATAACTTTATTAAAAAGTGTTGAAGTTGTTTTGAAAGCTATAATTCTGATTTGCAAAAATCATGCTAATTCACACTTTTCAAAAATACACTTAATTTTCTTTCACTTATTATTAATTTATCAAGCATTTATAGAGTGCCTGTCATGCCAGGCATTTAAGTGCTCAGAGATTTTAGTTTTCAACAAGCGAAAGAGCGGGGATTGGAAAACAGGTATGTGGTTGTAATAGAGTGAAACTCACCTCATTATACTATGCTCTGTATGCTATAGGAGCTAAGAAAAGGGTCGTCACACCCAGATTGGAGGAAGACCCTATGATATATATTAAAAGAGCAATTGGAGTGTGATTGCTGAATAGTTCACACACACCACCCCCCCCACACCCCTTTTCTCCTGGGTTCCTATGAATAGATTTCTTGAAGGTTACTTTAAATCTTTTTGCTTTCTTTTCACTGATTAGTTGACATTGAAGTGAGTTGAGATACCTCATCATTATATTGGTATTTGGGTTTCTAAAGAAAAAACATTTTTAAAAGAAGAAATTTATTCAGTGTCATGGTCATGCTATTACTTTAAGCAGTCAAAAGCATGGGTATGCAAAAAAAAAAAAAAAAAAAGTTCTGGGCCAGGCGCAGTGGCTCACACCTGTAATCCCAGCACTTTGGGAGGCCGAGGCAGGTGGATCATGAGGTCAAGAGTTCGAGACCAGCCTGGTCAACATGGTGAAACCCTGTCTCTGCTAAAAAAATACAAAAATTAGCCGAGCATAGTGGCACCTGCTTGTAGTCCCAGCTATTCGGGAGGCTGAGGCAGGAGAATTGCTTAAACCCAGGAGACGGAGGTTGCAGTGAGCCAAGATCGTGCCACTGCACTCCAGCCTGGGTGACAGAGTGAGCCTCTGTCTCAAAAAAAAAAAATTCTGCATGTTTAGGTACACAAGTACTCACTGTGTTAGAGTGTGTATAGTGTTCAGTAACATGCTGTACAGGTTTGTAGCCTAGGAACAATGAGCTATATGATATAGCCTAGGTGTACAGTAAGCTATACCATCTAGATTTGTGTAAGTACACTCTGTGATGTTTGCGCAACAGTGAAATTGTCTAGTGATACATTTCTCAGAACATATCCCCATTGCTAAGCAACGCATGACTATACATAGATGTATGTATGTACATATAGAAAGAGCTGTTGTTACACTGGTCTTTTGGTAGAATTCTGAAATTGGGAGCCATATGAATAGGAATTTGAATAGGAACAATAAAATGCCAACTGTTCAAAAATTTTTAAAATCAAAATAATATATGTTCAGATTTTTAAAAGTTGAATTGCACTGTAAAGTTTACAACAAAAAACAGCAACTTTGGGCCCAATTCTCTCTACCTCATGATTTTTGATTATGAGAAGCGAGGACTTTCAGATCTTGGATATTTTTTCTAATTTCAGCGTAACACGGTATTATTTCTCCTATTTTTAAATTTAGAGTAATCTGTTGCAATTTGCTGTCATGGAATATGAATGATTTGGTTCTGTTACATAGTTTTCCCCATCCTCACATATATGCATACTTTCTTTCCCCATCTTCTTAAGAACTCATAGAACTTCCATATACCTTCATCCTGGATATTCCCATTACTTCTGTCTTGTGTTGGAGTTTGATTCCTAGGTCTTCATCATCTTTCTGGGTTTACTCCCTTATTTTGCTGGCATACTTCCCTGAGTCCTTGCATGTTAAAAAAAAAAAGTCTGTTCAATTTTATATTAATTCATAACTTTGTATTTCACACATCAGATTCATACATTAGGTTCATAGAATGTATATAAACAAAGCAGAAAGAAAAATGGAGTATTTCAAAAGTTTTAGGGAAAGATAGTTATTTCATGTATTTAAAAAGTCAACTTGGAAAATAAAGTGTGTATGTGTATGTATGTCAGTGGCTTACACAATGAAGATATTTTTTTCAGTCATCCAGGGGTGCAGGCACCTTCTGCCTTGTTCTTACACCATTTTCTACTCAGACTTCACTACTCAGAGTGGGATTCCCAGAAAGAGCAGCAGCATCACTTGGGAGCTTATTAGAAATGCAGAATCTCAGGGCCAGCCCAGACCCGCTGGATCCGAGTGGCTCATTTGTTAAGGGCTGGCTCAGGGTTTGCCTTTACTTTTGTGCTGTAAGATGGCTTACCATCACCTGGTATTCTTATTCCAACCAATGAGAAGGGGGAGAGAATGGAGGGTCTGCAGATTTGTTTTAAGGGCATGAACTAAAATCTGCTCACTTCACTTATGCTCATATCTAATTGGTCAAGTTTGTCCTATAGCTAAGCCCATTAAAAGTCACACAGGAAGCAGGAAAAGGTAATATTTAGTTAGGTTGTTATGTGCTCCGCTCTATCTAGAAGGGATCTGCTACTAAAAGGAAGAAGAGAAGAATGGATATTGGGGCAAACTAGCAGTGATACTTGGGCTGGATATGGCATTCTAGGCTGGAAATCCTTTTTAAAATCCTAGAATTTTGAATATGTTGTTACATTCTCTTATACCTTCAGTGTTACTGAAAACTCCAGTGTGATTCAGATTTCTGATCCCTGTGTATAACTTGTCTTCTAGAAAGCGTAAGAACTCTTATTTTTCTTCACTTTAAATTTCTGTTTTTTTGAACTTTTATGATTATGTGCATTCGTGGACTTTATTTCATTTATTCTCAGTCCTGAGATGTAGGACTGTGTGCTTTCAGTTAGAAGGTACTTGTCCTTCAATTTTAGGAAATGCTATTATTTGATAATTTCTCTTTTTGTATTTTCTTTGTTTCTCTAGATTCTTAGTTTTCAACTTTGTCTTTCAACCCTTGCATTTAATTTTTATTTCTGCTTTTATATGTATATATAATTTGTCATCTGCATATTCTTTTTCATAACCTTATTTATATTTCATGGATGCAATAGCTTACCTCTTTGTGATGATAGTTTTAATTGACCAATAAAGATTGTGTATACTGGCTGGGCGCGGTGGCTCATGCCTGTAATCCCAGCGCTTTGGGAGGCCAAGGTGGGCAGATTGCCTGAGCTCAGGAGTTCACGACCAGTCTGGGCAACACAGTGAAACCCCGTCTCTACTAAAATACTAAAAAAATTAGCTGGCCATGGCGGCGTGCTTCTATAGTCCCAGCTACTCAGGAGGCTGAGGCAGGAGAATTGCTTGAACCTGGGAGGCAGAGGTTGCAGTGAGCCGAGATTGCATCACTGACTCCAGCCTGGGTGACAGAGTGAGACTGTCTCAAAAAAAAAAAAAAAAAGAAAAAAATTGTATATATTTATGGTGTCAACATGATTTTGAAATATGTGGAGCAAATTTTTGTGATAATACAGTTTTAATTGATAAAAATGTATATATTTATGGTATCAATATATTTGGAAATATATATACATTATGGACTAGCTAAGTTCAGCTAATTAACCATATGCATTAACTCACACTTACCTACTCTGCAATTTTCAAGTATACATTGTTTACTATAGTCCATTTGTAATAGATATCTTGACCTTATTTTTCCCGCTTAATTGAAATTTGTTATACTTGGCAAACCTCTCCCCAATCATTCCCCTCCTCCTCCAGCCCCTGGTAACCACCATTCTACTCTCTACTTTTATAAGTTCCACATTTTTAAATTCCACATATAAGTGAGATCATGTGGTATTTATCGTTCTGGCTTATTTCACATAACAACATAATGCCCTCTGGTTTCATCCATGTTGTTGCAAATGACCAGATTTCCTTCTTTTTAAAAGCTAAATAATCCATACCTTTTTTTTTTTTTTTTTTAACTTCAAAGGTGGGGATCTTGCTTGGTGTTGCAGGCTGGAATACAGTGGCAGGATCATAGCTCGCTGCAGCATCAGACTCCTACGCTCAATCTCCCACCTTAGCCTCCTGAGTAGTTGGGATTATAGGCATGAGCCACCTTGCCCTGCCCTACATGCCATATTTTCTTGATCCATTCATCTGTCAATGGACATTTACGTGATTCTGTATCTTGGCTATTGTGAATAATGCTGCAGCCAACATAGGAGTGCAGGTATCTCTTCAACATACTGAATTCATATCCTATATAGCCAGTAGTAGGATGATTGGATCATATGGTAGTTCTATTTTCAATTTTTTGAGAAACCTCCATACTGTTTTTTAAATGGCTATGCTAATTTCTATTCTCAGCAGTGTGCAAGGATTCCCTTTGCTCCACATCTTCACGAACACTTGTCTTTTTGGTATTAGCCATTCTAACAGATATGAAATGATATTTCATTGTGGCATTAGTTTGCATTTCCCTGATGATTAGTGATGCTCAGCATTTTTTCATGTCTGTTGGCCATTTGAAAGTCTTTCAGAAAATGTTTATTCAGGTTCTTTGTTCATGATAGTTTTTTTGTTTTGTTTTGTTTTGTTTTTTGAGAGGAGTCTTGCTCTGTCACCAGCCTGGAGTGCAGTGGTACGATCTTGGCTTACTGCAACCTCCGCCTCCCGGGTTCAAGCGACTACCCTGCCTCAGCCTCCTTAGTAGCTGGGACTAGAGGTGCGCACCACCATGCCCAGCTAATTTTTGTACTTTTAGTAGAGATGGGGTTTCACCGTGTTGGCCAGGATGGTCTCGACCCCTTGACCTCGTGATCTGCCCCTCGGCCTCCCAAAGTGCTGGGATTACGTGAACCACTGCGCCCAGCCCATGGTAGTGTTTTCATGTTCTTCTTTGTGCGTTGTCTCTGTTTCTTCCAAGATATTTTGGTCTTTTCTTATTAAAGATTTTTCTTAAACATGGTGACTCTGGGAAATGTGTTAATACTTAAGAGTAAAGTACCAAACACTGACTGAATGGTCTGTCTGTCTGGCAGATCCTTTGCATATAGGGAGATCAGGTAGGGAACAGGCCCTTTGTTTGGGATCCCTTAGCCTCTGGTATGTGTAGACTTTTTCTCTTGGGCTTCCCAGTTGACCAAAATATCTTATTATAAGGGAGTCTCCTGCCTTTACAGAATCTTAGTAGTGTCTCAGAGAGGAAGGCAAGAGAGGGATATTTATGAGGCTTTTGGGTTTGGTTTAATGCAGATCTTTTCACTGCAAAGGCCTGATTGGAATATGGCAGGATCGTGACAATCAGCAAGGGTTTTAAATGAGTCTTACCGAGTGAAGAGTCTTTGAAGGACTTTGTTGAATGAGTTATTGTCCTGGGCAGGGGTAATGAGTAGTCTGTTTTTCAGATAAATATATTTTGGAGACATTCCTGAATTCGACTAGACTATTTAAAACTTCGTCTTCCTGGGCAGGAGTTCCTGGAATAGTAAAGTCATTTTAAGTCGAAGAGTAAAACCATGTAAATATAGATAGTATGTGATTGTTAATGGTTTTAGTTCTCAGCCTCCTTTCCCCAAGCATTAACTTCTGAGAATGTGATCAATCCAGTTATTTGTGACTGTATGAGGTCTCAGTGGTCAGGTAACAGGCTGGGGGTGGGGAGAAGGTGGAGATGATCATTTCAATCTTTGTAAGCATTAGAGATTCCTCTCCTTTTGTATCATGGTCATTTGTTGGATCATTTGACTGGACTGTGGCTGTACAGCAACTTTCAATACTGTGGCTACACCCCTGAGCACTGCACCATAGACAGGTACTAAAAAAAAGATTATGATTATGATTAGAGTCTGCACTCTACTTTTTAGCCAGGAGCCAAGAATGCCAAAATTAAGCCATGAGAATTGATTATACCCCATCCAAAGAGTTCACAAGAACAAATGCGGGGGTGTTGTCAACATCACCTAATTTTATGATTATTTTGCTTGCTTCTCTAATCTTTTTCGTAATGGTAAAGGTACCAGAGAGGATTGAAAGGTTATAAGCACATCTTCCCCTAAGACAGACAAATGTAGTTAAAGTGACTCTTCTGAACTACCTACCACCTTATCTGGTTTCACAAACCTTTTGGACAAAGATTTGCTCTTTGGTTATCTTTGGGTTACCTAATTTCCTTGCTATTCTCTAAACTTTAGCATGTAGAAATCTTCCTACTTTCTAGACCTTTTGTAGAGCTGGAGGTAAAGAAGAGTGATGTGAAAAGGAAGCAATTCAGAATCCTCTCCAGTGGTTGGGGAATCAGATTCTCAGATTGTTTCCAAAAGCGGGAACTGATGGGCCAAAATGGGCTCTAGGTGATATCGGGTACTGTCCTGAAGGGAGGCATCAGTTTGCCAAGATAACAAATCACTGATTAGTTTGCAAGTAGTAGCTAGTAGACTTCTGTGCCATAAAGTTAACATTAATCTGTTGAGGCAAAATATCCCTATTGGGGTTGTCAAAGAGTATTTATAACTTACCAAGAATGATCCAGTGCCAGGTAATGAGGTTTGTAGCGCCAGTATCATTAGGTAGCTGTGAAGCACAAGAGCATGGGGTTTAATTTGTCTGGCTTTACTGTTAGGTCTATGAAAGTGAGACTGCCTCCAAATACACACCTTTTATTACTAAAAGGACGTCTTATTACTAAAAGGACCCACATTAAGTCCTCTTCTAAGGACTGGAAGACTAGAGGTCCTTGTAGTAATAAAGGACTAACCAAGGACTAGGACTTCTAGTCCTCTTCTAAGATCCATTAGTAATGTTTCAGTGGAGATAAGAACCTCCTTTCCTTTGAATGACACAATAGATGGCCTATAGTTAGGGTTGCCATTTAAAAAGTTACTAAACAGTCAAGTCATTTACCCAGGAAACAAATCGATTAGTTACAAGGAAGCGGGGTGGCTCCCAAAGGAAAATGTTTATAAACCCAACAGTCAGTCTGATTGTATGCTTTGGTCAAATCATGAATACATTTTATTATTTATTTATTATTTTGAGACAGAGTCTCGCTCTGTCGCCCAGGCTGGAGTGCAGTGGCACGATCTCGGCTCACTGCAAACTCCACTTCACAGGTTCACGCCATTTCTCCTGCCTCAGCCTCCAAGTAGCTGGGACTACAGGTGCCTGCCACCACGCCTGACTAATTTTTTGTATTTTTAGTAGAGACTGGGTTTCCCTGTCTTAGCCAGGATGGTCTCGATCTCCTGACCTCGTGATCTGCCCCTCGGCCTCCCAAAGTGCTGGGATTACGTGAACCACTGCGCCCAGCCCATGGTAGTGTTTTCTTTTTTTTTGAGATGGAGTCTCGCTCTGTCACCCAGGCTAGAGTGCAGTGGCCGGATTTCAGCTCACTGCAAGCTCCGCCTCCCGGGTTCACGCCATTCTCCTGCCTCAGCCTCCGGAGTAGCTGGGACTACAGGCGCCCGCCACCTCGCCCGGCTAGTTTTTTGTATTTTTTAGTAGAGACTGGGTTTCCCTGTCTTAGCCAGGATGGTCTCGATCTCCTGACCTCGTGATACACCCTCCTCGGCCTCCCAAAGTGCTGGGATTACAGGCATGAGCCACAGTGCCCAGCCAATCATGAATAAATTTTAATCAGGCATTGGGCTCCTACAAATGGAATGGAAAGGCCAATATTAAGAATAGGGGCCTTTAAAGTAATATAACTAAAAAGGTCACCTTAATAGCAAAAGAGGAAAGAAGATAGCTAGGAAAATAAAGAACAGAATAATAGAGATTAAAGCGTGACAGTCACTAACCTTGTTCTACGGATCTTGGTCTGGAGATCTTTGATTGAAGCTCTCTCCTTCCAAAGACCTTCTGCTTCTAGAAGATTGCTGAGAATTGTCAACTACAGGTTTCTAATGGGGATAGTCTTGCAGTGATTCAAGGCTGACTTAGGCTTTTTTAAATTGAGAGACGTGAGTATAAGGAGTTTTACTGCCATAATAATTATTAATAGTACCTGGTAAGTTCCTTTGTCTCCAGTTCGAGGACTGTATTTCTCTATTTTCCAAAAGGCCATGTCTCCAGGTTTCAGATCATACAGGGTCATGTAGGAGGATGTTACGGAAAGGCTGCTTATACCTGTTGGTAGTAATGCTGGATATATTGCATGTGTCTGTCTTAGTTTGGGCTGCTAAAACAAAATATCATAGACAGAGTGGCTTATAAACAACACAGATTATTTCTCACACTTTTGAAAGCTGAAAGAGATCAGGGTGCCAGCATGATTGGGTTCTGGTGAGAGTCCCCCTCAGGGTTATAGGGTGCTGTCCTCCCGCTGTATCCTCACATGGTGGAAAGAGGCAGGAGAGCTCTCTGGAGTCCCATTACCCCTATTAAAGCCTCCTCCACCCTCATGACTAATTATTAAAACTGCAATTACTTTTGTACCAACCTAATACTTCCCCAAAGCCCCACTTCCTCCTCGTGCCATCACACTGGAGTTTAGGATTTCAGCACATTAATTTTGCAGGGATACAAATATTTCGTCCGTAACATTATGAGTTCTTGGCAGGCAGTACATATATGGCCATGTCTGCCTACAGTAGTGTGGAGTCTATAATCAGAGGTAATATTTCTAGATATGTGGGCAAGCCTGTGCTATTATTGGGGAATGGTTGAGCCCCAGAAAGAATTGATCTCATTGTTCTTAAAGCCAGTGGCAATATCTTAGGCCACAGAAGTTCAAGAGACTCTACCTTTGCTCATATTAGTCTCAGAATTCCCTTTGTTCTTTCTACCTTTCTTGAGGTGATGTGGACAGTGAAACTTCTGTAAGTAGAAAGACTTTGCAAAGCTCTTTAATAACAGCTCTAGCAAAGTGGGTGCACCTCAAAGAAAGGTTGGAATTCCTCAGGCTGAACACACAAAATGGAGTTTTTTCCTAGTGTTTAAGCTGCAGATTTCCCACAGGGAAAGGCTTAAGTCTAACACAAGAACAAGCAAATGATGACCAGGACATAGTGAAAACCCACAGCAGGGGACTGGTTGTAGAAAAACCATTTGTGGCACTCAGAGAGACCCTGAGGTCTCTACTCCTGTCTGTTCCACATTCACTGTCAAAAATTATGCTGGTGAGAAAGGAGACGTAGGCCACGGCACCCGTGGCAGTTTTAGTGACGCTTTCCCAGTAGTGTTAATAGACTTCACTGACCGATTTGTCCTTGCCAGGGTATACAGTTTTATGCAAAAAATATCCCAGGTTCCATTCAGGATCTCTGATGCCACCAAGAAACCGTGTCCCAAGAGTACCAGTGGTTAACTGTGGTAATCTGCCCCTGGATTTCATCCAATATGCTCTTCTAATGCTAGAGCCAGTTGTTGGCATTCTCTTTGAACCTTTTAAAAGATTTGGTCTTTTGAACTACCATAAAGGCTAAGATATTAGTAAAGGGTGCTTCTTGTCTGACGTAATGATCAGTCAGGGTGTATTCTTAATTCATGTTATTTCTTTTTTTTTGTTGGCATGTCTTTAGAATCGTTACCTCCTTAGGAAGGATTAATGCTAAAGTCAGGAACCATTGTTATTTTCAAAGCATCCCAAAATCATGACTACTCTTTTTTTTTTTTTTTTTTTTTTTTTGAGACGGAGTCTCGCTCTGTCGCCCGGGCTGGAGTACAGTGGCGTGATCTCAGCTCACTGCAAGCTCCGCCTCCTGGGTTCACACCATTCTCCTGCCTCAGCCTCCCGAGTAGCCGGGACTACAGGCCCCCGCCACCTCGCCCGGCTAGTTTTTTGTATTTTTAGTAGAGACAGGGTTTCACTGAGTTAGCCAGGATGGTCTTAATCTCCTGACCTTGTGATCCGCCTGCCTTGGCCTCCCAAAGTGCTGGGATTACAGGCGTGAGCCACTGCGCCCGGCCATGACTATTCTTAAAACTGATCCATTCTCAGTTTTATAGATACAGTTACTTGTGAGTCAACCATGGGGATACAGCCTGAGAAATGCATTGTTAGGTGATTTTGTCATTGTGCAAACATCATAGAGTAGTATACTTAAATAAACCTAGATGGGATAGCCTACTACACACCTAGGCTATATGGTATAGCCTAGTGCTCCTAGGCTATGCACCTGTACTGTACATGGTGCTGTCCTGAATCTTGTAGGCAGTTGTGATGCCACTGTTGTATATGTGGTTCTTTGTTGACAGAAACATCAATATGCAGTATGTGACTGTATTAACCTTTCATCACTAGCTACACAGGTCACTGGCAAGCTCTGCTGAATGCAGTGATTTCAGTCATCTTGGCATATCTTGCCTCTAGCATGGGGTTTCATTCCGGGTGTGAGTTGAGATCTGTTCCATCAAAGTCAGCCCCGTATTTTCTTGTTTCATCTGAAGACATGACCCATCAACAACCAAGATTGAATCTGAATTTTCTAGAGGAGTTTCTGGTAAGACTATATAGGACATAGTTTACTGACAGTAGTTTCCTGCTTTTTAAGGAATAGAGGAGTAGCAAGGGTCAACAAACCCTTTTCTGTAAGGGGCCGGATAGTAAATGTTTTAGGCTTGGTGGGCCATGTATAGTCTCTGTTACTCATTTTTTAAAACAATTCTTTGAAAATATAAAAACTATCCTTAGCTCATGGTCAGTGCAAAAATGAGCCATGGGCTGAACTTAGTTAAATCCTTTTATAATTATATAATTACAGAAAAATAGGGACCTACTACCTTCAGTAGTCAATGAGATCAAGGAATCTTCATGATTTTCTTTGTTACCTCAGAAAGGTTTGAATGGTGTGTAATCCGCCCAGAGTAAGAGGCATACCTCCTTAGGATAAATCATGCACTAGGTTAGGACCCCCAGTGGATGCCTGAAACCATGAACTTTGTATAAACTATCAATATATTTTTTTAATCTGATAACCAAGACAGCTACTAAGTGACGAATGGGTGGGTAGAGTATGCAACGTGGGTAAGCTGGACGAAAGGATGAGTCACATTCTAGGGGGTATGGAGGTGGGGGGCACAAGATTTTGTTATGCTACTCAGTATGGCACACCATTTAAAACTTATGAATTGTTTATTTCTGGAAGTTTCCATTTAATATTTTCAGACTGAGGTTGACCATGGTTGACCACAGGTAACTGATACTGCAGAAAGCCAACCATGGATTGGGCAGGGGATTACTGTATACTTGAATAAGACAAAACTTCTCTTTGCTTATGTCCTATCTGAGTTAAAGTAGAAAAATGTAATCAGTCTTGGAACTTACTTATTTTTCAGACCAACAAAAGGTCATCCAGATACTAGATTAGAGTAGAAACACAGGGAAATTTAAGATCCTTGAGGTACTAGTTGAGGACTTGTTGAAAAATTGGAGAGTGTCTCAATAAACTCTAGGGCATAACTGTCCAGATGTATTATTGATTTTTCCAAAGCAAACAGGTATTGGTTTATCCCACTCTAAAAAGACACTAAATTAAGACACAGGTTTACAAGTGTGAAATATGTAGCTTCAAGAGATGGTAAAGATAAAATAATATTTGAGTTTGGTTCTGTAGGAAAGTGGAGGTGGGGAGAGAAATAAATAGTCTATTTGTAGTCCTGGGATCCTTAACAAAATTGTATCCTTTCCATTGTGGTGATTTTGTTTTTTGTTTTTGATCAGGAAGATGGGAGTATTGTGAAGATAAATATGAAATAATAAGTCCTTTCTGTATTAGGTCTTCAACTGTTGGTTTTAGTCCTTTTCACTTCTGCAACTAGAGATAATTGTTCAAATTCTTGTAGCTGTTTGCTTTGGGTGAGTCAATCTGAGCCTTGATGGATTCAGCTCTAATAAATCTGCCATTATCAGTAGACTTTTTTTTTTTTTTTCCTACAAAAAGTCAAACTTCCTAGGGATGTTCAGTGTAGGCTTGATGTAAATTAAGAAACACCAGTAATCAATGTCCAAATTAGCTATGGCCTCATTGTTGAATAGGGGAGAACTTGGGGATTTCAAGGAAAGGGCCATTAGGCAAAATTTAATCTGGTAATTAATTTCTTTTTTGCAATAATTAGTTCCTCTCTGTTAAATTGCCTGGTATGGTAATTTATGGTATGGTATCACAGAGGAAGAAAGAATATTACTCTGTTAGAGGCCTGAGGGTGAGACTTAAAGAGTAGTATGTGGGAAATGTCTGAGCATTATGAGAGATGCCACCATCTGAGTAATTTGTCGGCTCCATTGGAGAGGTTCTGTAACATTGGTAGAGTTTAAAGTTGACATTAGAGCGTTGGTATCAATATAGATTCTGCAAAGTTGTCCTTTAATATTTAAAGAAATTTCTCCCTGTGAGTTTAAGGATTGGATGGGACATTCCCCATAATGTCACCTTTGATTACGCTCTTACCTATCAGTGGAACTAATTTTATTCCAATTCCCTTCCCTGATGATGGTATTTACAAGTGTCTTCATCAAGAGACTCCTTGCTGTGGTAATTAATGACTGGAATGTGGGCACCCAGTTTTTAAAATGTATAACGCCATCATTGTATTCTGAGTCTTATCCCGCTTTTGTTCAGTGGGAAGTTGGTAGTCAGTCTGTGGGGCTATTTCCCACTCTGGTTTTTACTTGCATATTACATCCTCTATTTCTGACTTAAGATGGTTCACAGAAAGTGAGGAGAGAGTGCGACTCCATCTGCGTCAGAATCTCCTGAATGCTGTCTGCAGGTGTTAATGAGCCTGGCCAACACAGCAAGCAAGATCCCAGCTCTAAAAACACAAAACAAAACCAAACCAAGCAATAAACTGATAAACTTCTGGATTAATCACGGATTATGCAATTTAAAGTACCCATAAAACACCCCAATAGAATTCTGCAATGGGTGCCTTCTTTATTTGCTTATGAACTGAATTAGAGTTCAGTCGATTTCCAAAAGAGAGACTGTGAATTCTTCCAAAACTTACAACATCTGTAGTATTTCTAAAACTCCTTGGTTTCCTGTAAAATTCAAGGTTTCACCCATAGGGTCTTTCCAATTTTTTTGCATTTGAGTTTCCTATATATGAACCAATTGATATGGATCTGGGAACCTGGGATTATATATTTCTAAAAGTTTCACAATTCCTTTGGAAGGATCTTTTCATGGGACAGATAGGACAACTAGGGAAATTAGGACCCAGAGGACTAAGTTTCTGTTAGAACTTAGAACAGACTAAGTTTCTGTTCTTGGTATTTTATAATCACTCTAACCCTTTCCTGTAGCTGCTTTTTTGCAGCTTTGTCTTTCATCATGTGTGATTGTCTTGTCTTTGTCTTTTAGGAAGGTCCCTCTGGCTCGAATGGAGAGTAGATTGGATGGGCAAGTCTGGAGACAAGAAATAAGACAGATCATTGTTATAGTTTAGGAGAGAGATGTTGATGGGGGAGAGTATCCCCAAGAGACGTCCCTAAGCCAAGTTACAAGTTTGAAGTCCAACTGCACATAACGTAACTGTTAACTTAAAATTCTGTTGGGGTGTTTTATGGGTACTTTAAATTGCATAGTCCTTGATTAATCCAGAAGCTTATCAGGTTTATTGTTTTGTTTTGTTTTTTAGAGCTGGGATCTTGCTTGCTGTGTTGCCCAAGCTGGCTTCGAACTCCTGGGCTCAAGCGATCCTCTTGAGTAGCTAGAATTACTGGCATGAGCCACTGTGCCCGGCTGGTTTGTTGGTATTTTTAATGAGTCAGTGTTTGGAATTGTTGGTCCTTTTTATTTTATATTTCTTTTCTATTTTATGTATGCAGGCATATTGTGTTTCCTTTCTGTTTTATGTATGCGTGTATATCTTTGGCTGTTATATTTTTTCTTTTTTATCTCCTTTTAGTTTAATTTTTTTCTCTTTACTAACTATAGCTTTAGTTGCTTTCCATACATTTTTATTTGCAGTAATTTCATTTTCATTTTTTTCACATTTTTTTCTAATTTTCTTTCTGATATCTTTTATTATTGATGCTTGGATTATCTAGAAATAGATTTCTTTCTTTTTTTTTTTTTTTGAGACAGGTCTTGCTCTGTCACCCAGGGTGGAAGTGCAGTGGCATGATCTCAGTTCATTGCAACCTCCGCCTCCAGGGTTCAAGCAATTCTTCTGCCTCAGTCCTCTGAGTAGCTGGGATTATAGATGCTTGCCACTATGGCTAATTTTTGTATTTTTTAGTAAAGACGGGGTTTCACCATGTTGGCCAGGCTGGTCTCGAACTCCTGACCTCAGGTAATCCACCCGCCTCGGCCTCCCAAAGTGCTGGGATTCCAGGCATGAGCCACTGCCCCCGGCCTAGAAATATATTTCTTGATTTCCCTTCTTATTACTGATTTTTAGCTTAATTTCACTTTGGCCAGCCAGAGAACATACATGAACATTTATGATACTACATAGAGAACATTTATGATCTTACATAGAAAACATTTATGATTTCAGTTCCATGAAATTTATTAAAACTTGCTTTTATGATCCAAGATATGGCCAGTTTTTATAAATGTTTTTTGTGTTTAAAAAGCATGTATACTCTGCAGTTGTTGAGTAATTTTTTTATAGGTATCAGGGCAAATTTAGTTAAAATGATATCATTATAAACTTCACAATTTAGTAATGCCTTTTGCCTTAAATATTACTTTGTCTGTTATTAACCCAGCTACACTTGATTCCTGTTGGTTTGATGTTTGCCATGGTTTACCATTTCCCCTCCTTTAACTTTAACTCTTTTGAAATTCTTTTATTGGCCGGGCTCAGTGGCTCACGCTTGTAATCCCAGCACTTTGGGGAGGCCAAGGCAGGTGGATCACGAGGTCAGGAGTTCAAGACCAGCCTGGCCACGAAGGTGAAACCCCATCTCTACTAAAAATACAAAAATTAGCTGGGTGTGGTGGCGGGCACCTGTAATTCCAGCTGCTCAGGAGGCTGAGGCAGAGGTTACAGTGAGCTGATACACTCCAGCCTGAGTGACAGAGCGAGACTGTCTCAAAAAAAAAAAAAAAGAAAAGAAAAGAAAAAAAAAGAAATCCTTTTATTTTCATCTCTTGCATGCAATATGTAAGTTAAATTTTAAAAGTCAAGCCTAATAAACGTATTTATTTTATCTAGTATTTCATTTCAGTCTTTCATGCTTTCTGTTTATCTCTCCCACTTTATGTTTTGTCTTCTACTTTTTATATTGTGTATGATTCTATTTTCCTCCTCCTGTTAACTTGGATGCTTTATATTCTTGCTACTCCTTTAATGTTTTTTCTAGAGATTAAAACATTCATTTTTTAAAAACTTACCTGTGACTAATGTTAATTGGTGCATATACCCTTTTTCCAAACTTTAACTCCATTTACTTCCCCAGCCCTGACTTGATATGACAATTATGTTTTATTTTTTTATAATTTTTAGTGACAGTGTCTCCCTCTTTTGCCCAGGCTGGAATGCAGTGGGGTGATCAGAGTTCACTGTAAACTTGAAATCCTGGGCTCAAGGGATTCTCCTGCCTCAGCCTCCCAAGTAGCTGGGACTGCAGGTGCACACTACCATACCCAGCTAATTAAATTTTTTTTTAATTTTAAATTTTTAAATTATTATTATTATTTTATAGAGATGAGGGTCTCACTATGTAGCCCAGGCCATTCTTCAACTCCTGGCCTCAAGTGATCGCCCTGCCTCAGCCTCCCAAACTGCTGGGATTACAGGTGTGAGCCGCTGTGCTTGGCCTGACGATTATATTTTAATTCTGTAGGCTTGTAGCTGACAAAATATTGTTGTACAGAGTCAGTATTCGTTTAGAATTACATTCACTTTTGCAGCTTCTTATTTCTTCCTGCGTTAGCTTCCTTTTGGAATTATTCTTTCTGGCTGAAGAAAACCTTTAGTGTGGTACTGTCAACAAATTCTATTTTAGTTTTGTCTGAAAATGTCTCTATTTCACTTTTATCTTGAAGGATATTTCTCTTGGTGTAGAATTCTAGGTTAGCAATGTTTTCTTTCAGAATTTTAAAGATATTCTTATCTTTCTGATTTCTGTTGTTTTTATTAATAAGTCAACTGTCAATCAGTTGAAACTAACTGTTTCTTTTCAGGTAATGTACTTTTTCTCCTGGCTGCTTTTAACCTTTTCTCTTTGTTTTTTTAAAATAATTTTTCTAAGAAGTACCTAAGTGTGGTTTTCTTATGCTGCTATCATTCATAATGCTTCTGAATCTGTAATTCGAGGTCATTAGTTTTAGAAAATCCTTAGTCACTGTCTCTTTAAATATTGCTTATACCCCCTTTCTCTTTCTTGTCCCTCTCTCCTCTCTTTATGGGATTCAAAATGTATATTAGCCCTTCTTATGTGTATTGTTTATTGTTTCTTGTCCTCTGCTTCATGGTTTTCATCATTTTGTCGTTCCAGTATTTTTAATGTTTTCCTCTAGTATCTCTTCCAGTTGGTTTATCGTTTCTTCTGCTGTACAACGTTTGCTTTTAAACCTGTCAGTTGTGTTATTAAATACAGTTGCTATATTTTGCAGTTTTAGAATTTTTTTTCTCCTCAAAAATCTGTGTTCTGTCTCAGGGTACTCTGTTAGAATTCTCTGTCTTTATCACATTGAATATTGTGCAATAAGTATGTAATACTATATGTAAATATATAATATGCAATAAAGACTGCTCCTCTATTTGGAGCCCTTACAAGTCTCTTTATTGCTTGTGGCTTTTGCTAGTTATCTTCTCTCTTCCTGTGCCTGGTTATTTTATTTATTTATTTATTTTTTACGTTGTATTTGCAATTTTTCTTGAAAAACAACTTGATACTTAGGAGATAGTATCTTCTAACAATGAGCACTTTTATTTGGTACCTGAAATAGCAATCTAGGACTACATTAGTCTATTTTCAGTCTTTGATATTTGAAGCTGAACTGCAGTCCCTACAGAGTCAGTATATTTCTTGTTCATATTACTGTTAGAGGTCTTCTCTTCAGGGTCTCAACCAAAAGTCCATGGGCATTTCCTTGCATCCTCTCCTGCATCTTCCCTGGCATTAGTGGTTTCTGGACTGTACATTTTTATCTCCTGAGCCCTACAAGGCTGTCAGAGGCATCATTCAGCTTCTTAATAGTCTCTTTTGTGGGACTGAACATATTTCTTTGACTCTCATTAAATTCCGAGTTAGCTTGTTATTTACTTCTTGTAGCATATAGATTAATTTAGTTATAGTTTTGCTTATAGTCTAATGCTAGTGATATTCTACTTTTTCATTTATTTAAAATAATTTGAATCCTTTTTCTTTCTTTTTAAAAGAATTGTTTTGTAAAAGGCAATGAAAAGAGAATCTGTTCAGATTGAAGCAAGACCAAGGCCTTGATTCTTCCCTCCTTCCCTCCCTTTGCCCCTTATTGCTCTTTTTCTTTTTCTCGAGATGGAGTCTCATTCTGTCGCCCAGGCTGGAGTGCAGTGGCATTATCTCGGCTCACTGCAGCCTCCGCCTCCTGGGTTCAAGGGATTCTCCTTCCTCAGCCTCCCGAGTAGCTGGGACTACAGGCACCCACCACCACACCCGACTAATTTTTGTATTTTTAGTAGAGACAGGGTTTCACCGGGTTAGCCAGGCTGGTCTTCAACTTCTAACCTCAAGTAATCTGCCCGCCTCGGCCTCCCAAAATGCTGGGATTACAGGCGTGAGCCACCATGCCCAGCCTCCCTTATTACTCTTGAGTGATCTTACTGAAATTTTAGGACTCTATGGAAGTTTTAAGAAGTTGTCTTAGGAGAGAAACTCATGTTAAAAGCTTTTAAACATTTGGGGCATATAGAAAGACATACTAAGAACATAATGAGCACCTTTATCCTCTACTTGAAGAATAAAACATTAGAAAAGTTATAGCTCCTCAAATACATTTCTTTGGTAGAGGAGATAAGACACCCCACCACCCCCAAGCATGTTCTAATCTCTGAAGTTTTTGAATATGGCAAGGGGGATATTAAAGTTCCAGATGGAATTATGGTTTCTAATCAGCTAGTCTCAGAAGAGGAAGATTATTCTGGTTTATGTAGGTTGGCTCTACATAATCACCAGGGTGCCTAAAAGTAGAAGAGGGAGATAGAAAAGTCAGAGAAGGAGGTATGACAGCAGAAGCAAGGTCAGTGTGATATTATTATGTGAGAACATGACCCACTGTTTCTTGCTTTGAAGATGGAGGAAGAGGTTCATGAGCAAAGAAGTGAGGTGGCCAGCCTTAAAGGTAGAAAAGGCAAGACACTTGATTATCCCCTAGGGACTCCAGAGAAGAATGCAGTCCTGCTGGTACCATGATTTTAGCTCAGTGAGACCTATGCTGCGCTTCCTACCCATAAATCCATAAGAATACAAATTTGTATTGCTTTAAGCCAAGTTTGTGGTCATTTGTTATAGCAGCAGTAGAAAACCAATACACCCTCCCTGATCAATGTAGATCTCTCTAGAGATCTACATTCTATCCCTAGAAATAACCAGCTTGCTTGTGTTATATTTTGTATGAATGCCTTTATACTTCTATACAATGTATAGATGTACGTATCCTTAAAAGACATGCATTGCTGTGCATGTTTAAACTTCTTAAGAATGGTATCTGATAATGCTTATTCTACAACTTAAAAGAAAGTTTTTTGCAACTTAAAAGCATTGTTTTTTGTGAAATACATGTTGATATATGTAGCTGTACCTTACTCATTTTATTGCTATCAATTCCATTGTAACTTTTAAGCTTATTTTCCTCTTGATGGATGTTTGGATTATTTGACAAGCAGATACACAATTGTTGTTGTTGTTGTTGTTTTGAAAGAAACCAGCATTTAAAAATTAGATTTCCCATTAAAATATTTGTGGCTTATCCTTAAACAGTTGATACATTCGCAGACAATTTTCTAGAGTTGTGCTGTGCAGTGCAATAGCCACTAACTACATGTGTCTGTTTAAATAAAGTGAAATAAGTGTAAAGATCAGTCCCTCAGTCACACAAGCCTCATTTCCGGTGCTCCACACTGCCATGAGGCTGGTGACTACTGTATTGGACACAGCAGACATAGGACATTTCAGTCTCTCAGAGTGCTGCGTTGGACAGTACCAACCATAGTTAGAGGTATAGGTAGACACCAGAGTCCTCTTATCACATGTTCATCTTTGACCCTTTCTCTTATAGAGGGAACTCGGGACAGGTTTAAATCCCAGCTAGCTCTGTGACCTTGGCCAAATACCAGAACTCTTTTTACGTCAGTTTTCTCATCTGCAAAATGGGCCACTTGGCTGTTATCAGCATTACATATGTTAATAGATAAGATGTGCTTTCAAGAGTAATTGGCATATTATAAATGTACATAAGTTTTGGTCACAAATGTACATAAGTATTATATAAATTACCTTCCTGATCTTGGTAGATATTTGAGTTTGCTATTCTACCTCTAGTAACAAATTTAACAACTGAAGTTTTTCTGGGCACTGAATCTTCTTCAAGTCACCACCCTTTCACCTTTTCTTACAGGCATATCTTTTAGGAGAGTTGTTTGTTCATACTGCTTCTAGTTCCTCACTTTCCATTTCCTCTTCAGCCCACTCCAATTTGGCTGCTGCCTCCCTCGTTGCACTTAACTGCACTTGCTAATGTTACCATAAACCCATTGGACACTTACAGAGTCAGTATCACATAATGGCTACAGATTCAGGTTCTGGAAGCTGCTAGCGGTGTGACCTTGAACAAGTTACTTACCTTCTCTAGACCTTAACTTGTTCAGCTGTAAAGTGGGGACAAATAAAGAAGCTTTCTTATAGGATTGTTGTGAGAAATAAATGAATCAGCAGTTTCCTGTACTTACAACAGTGCTAGGAATATAGTATTTAGTAAACACCTCCTGTCATTATCAACATCATTTTATATTTTACCAATTTTCTCCTGAAATATTTTCTTCTTTTAGCTTTTGAATTATTATACTTTAGTGGTTTTTATTTTATATATATGGCTTTTTCTTTTCATTATGAGAATTCCTTCTTCTACCCCAAAGTTCCTCATAGCTGGAATACAACGTGCCTGGATTCCAGACCCTCTTTTCCTCTCCCTACATTCTCTCCCTAGGTGTTATCCCCCAATTCTAGGCTTGAGATACCATGAATGTGCTGAGTACTGTCGCATTTACATCCCAGCCCAGATATCTGTTCTGTGTTCAGGACCATAATGTAAAATTTACCATCTTACCATCTTTTTATTTTTTATTTAGTTTATTGATTTATTTTTGAGATGGAGTCTTGCTCTGTCGCCCAGGCTGGAGTGCAGTGGTGTGATCTTGGCTCACTGCAGCCTCAGCCTCCCAGGTAGCGGGGATTACAGGCACACGCCACCATGTCTGGCTAATTTTTTTGTATTTTTAGTAGAGATGGGGTTTCACCATGCTGGCCAGGCTGGTCTCAAACTCCTGACCTCAGGTGATCCGCCTGCCTCGGCCTCCGAAAGTGCTGGAATTACAGGCATGAACCACTGTGCCCAGCCTTACCATCTTTTTAAATATACAGCTTAGTGGTATTAAGTACATTCACATCATTGTGCAACTATCACCACCATCTATCTCCAGCTTTCTTCATCCTGCAAAACTGAAACTATCAACCCTGTAACTACTAACTAACCTTTCTCTTGTCTCCTTGGCCCCTGGCCACCATTATCTGCTCTGTGTATGTATTTGACTACTCTACCTCATATGAATGAAATTGTACAGTGTTTGTGAGCCATACGTTTTTAACTTGTTTCCTGTATGTCAGTGGTCCCCAACCATTTTGGCACCATGGACTGGTCCATTTTTCCATGGACCAGTGTGGGCGAGGGGTGGTTTCGGGATGATTCACGTGCATTACATTTATTGTGAACTTAGCCCTGAGCTTTTTTTCCTGCAACTAGATGGTCCCATCGGAGATTGATGGGGGACAGTGACAGATCATTAGGCATTAGAGTCTCATAAGGAGTGTGCAACCTAGATCTCTCACATGCAGTTCACATTAGGGTTCGTTCTCCTATGAGAATCTGATGTCACTGCTGATCTGACAGGAGGCAGAGTTCAGATGGTAATGTGAGCTATAGGGAGTGGCTATAAATACAGATGAAGCTGCTTGCCTGCTGCTCACCTGATGCTGTGCAGCCCAGTTCCTAACAGGCCGTGGTCTGAGGCCCTGGGGGTTGTGGACCTCTGCTCTACATTGTATTTCCCTCAGTTTCAGTTTTTTCTTCACATAGCAACTGGTTGTGATCTTCTCAAAGTTACTTTGTTCAAATCTCTCCGTTGGCTTTGCCTTGTTGCATTTTATGATTACTGAAACATCTTTGACATGCCCTCTAAATCCTGGGTGACTTGTGCTTTGCCCTCCTCCCCACCCATTTGTCCTGTTCACTATGCTTCAGATTGATTTTCAGTTCCACTTAAGCAAGCACCAACCTCTTTTTTTTTTGTCTTTTGTTTTCTATTATTTTTCCCCTTAGGAAGCTGGTGTCTTACAGACTGCGGATTTTTAACATCTGTAACAAAATCTTGAAAATGGTAGCTGTGCTTTAAAAATTTTTGAATAAATGGACTCACTGTATATTTTACTGAAAAAAAAAATGGGGCCACCTGGCAGAGATTTTTCTCATCCTGCCTTTTTTCACCTTAATTCTTTGTAACATACCTTGTGAAAGATCTCACATTTTCTTTCCTTTACCATATATTTTTGTTCTCCACTTACTCTTCCCCTACTTCTTTCTCTTTTCTTTCTTCCTTCTCTTCCCCAAATAAATAAAAAATATTTATTAAGTTCTTGTTTGTCTATTCGGATGCATTTGGCTGCAAATAATAGGAAATTCTGACTCAGAGTGATTTAAACCATAAGGAGATTTTAATATCTCACAAAACCATTAAGTCGTGATTTCAGGCAACTTCTAGTTACATTACTCTTAGCCACAGTACCTCATTGATGTCACTAATATTCCAGATTCTTTTCCTCTCTGTATCTGTTATCCTTAGCATCAAGTTCATCCTGAGAACAAGTCTTTCTTATAGATACAAAATAGTTACCACAGGCAGCGGGGCCATGTAATTCCTGAGAAAGTAAGCCTCCCGCTTCTTCTCCCTCTCTTCCTCGCCTCCTCCTCTCCCTCTCATTCTCTTTTATGGTAATGAAAGCTTCCCCAGTAGTTTTTATCTGATCATCATTGGCCGGAATTGGTTCATAGCCTGCTTCTGAAACAATCACAGACAAAAGAAGTAAGATTATCTTCGGGTCAGTCTGACCCATTGTCTTTTGTGACACATAGTTACATTAGGTAAAAGTAGATAAACCTGGAGAAAATCAGCATTCTATAAAGAATCAGGAAGAATGGATATTGGGTGGTTAACCAGTAGCATCTGATGCTAAGCTCTGTAACAACAAAACTTGTCACTGCCTCCTGAAGGTGAGAGGTGAAACCATCTGGACTTCCTGGGTTGAGTGGGGACTTGGAGAAGTTTTCTGTCTAACTAAAGGATTGTAAATGCACCAATCAGCACTCCATAAGAACGTGCCAATCAGCACTCTGTGTCTAGCTACAGGATTGTAAATGCACCAATCAGCACTATGTAAAAACGCACCAATCAGCGCTCTGTGTCTAGCTAAAGGATTGAAAACGCACCAGTCAGCACTCTGTAAAATGAGCCAATGAACACTCTGTAAAATGGACCAATCAGCAGGACGTGGGCAGGGACAAATAAGGGAGTAAAAGCTGGCCACCCCAGCCAGCAGCGGCAACCCACTTGGGTACCCTTCCACATTGTGGAAGCTTTGTTCTTTTGCTCTTCACAATATTGCTACTGCTCACTCTTTGGGTCTGCACTACCTTTATGAGCTGTAACACTCACCGCAAGGGTCTGCAGCTTCATTCCTGAAGTCAGCCAGACCCTGAACCCACCAGGAGGAACAAACAACTCTGGATGTGCCACCTTTAAGAGCTGTAACACTCACTGCGAAGGTCTGCGGCTTCACTCCTGAAGTCAGTGAGACCACGAACCCTCCAGAAGGAACAAACTCTGGACACATCTGAACATCTGAAGTAAGAAACTCCAGACACACCATCTTTAAGAACTGTAGCACTCACCTCGAAGGTCCGCGGCTTCATTCTTGAAGTCAGCGAGACCAAGAACCCACCGGAAAGAACCAATTCTGGACACAAAGGGGTGTCTCCTTTCTAAGGTCTGCTCCTCCTTGTGTGCCCTCTTGCTTCTGTGCTCATCTTGTTTTTATTCTTCTTTATGTTTCTGGAATGTGAGCATAGTACTATATTGGTACTCAGCACTGTGTACATTTAATAAATTTCCTTATAAATTTCCCTTGTTTAATAGCTTCAGATGTCACGTACAGTTGATTCCTGTGTCTGCAATTTGCATCTTGGTCCCTAGTCTTCATTTCTGTACTTCTTCACTGGATATATTACTATGTAAATGCTGTTATATCAAGCTGATTTTGTCCTGAAATCAATTACTTGGCTGTTTTTGACACATTATTTTCACCTTCCATCTAGTTAACTCCCAGGTCAGATTGGTTATTGTTTCACCTAGAACATGAATTTGTACCTTCTATTATTTTTATTTCATTCTCTTCACTTAGATTGTGACTACCTTAAAGGCAAGGGCTTGGTAGAGTTTTTTCTTGATATCTCCATCACTAGTCATAGTATGTAGCACATTGTAGATGTGTATATGTACTTAGTACTATGTGCTAAGTACAAAGAATGAAAAAGAGGCCTACTACACTTGATAATCTCAAGTAGGGTGGCAAAAACGAGATGAAAAAGAGGTGAAGATTGATAATATTTTGACTCAGACCAATTCTTAAGAAATGGATAAAAAGTTTATGAACTTTTATGTCTAGTTGAATGTGAAATAGGGGCTATCATTAACATAAATAGACAAGTAGGGAAGACGTATTTGGGTTTTAGACATAAGTTTGAGGTGCAGATGGAACAGTAAATAATGTCTAGTAGTTTAATTGGGATATGGGACTAAAATCCATTTTCCTTCACACATTTCAGGGAATTTGGTATGTAGCAAGCTATGCTTGGGAGAGGTACATGTGTTACTATATTTAATCTCCAAAGTGTATGTTAATAGTATCACTTTTCAGATTAGTAAATGAACTTCAAAGAGATCGAGTGATGTCATGAAGCTGTTGATTCAAGGAGAGTGACTTGATGTAATTGTTGTGAGTGAATTGAAGTAAGGTAGAATTGGGGATAAGGAGGCCTGTTAAATATCTACTCCTTTAACTCAGAAAGGAGGTGATGTGGACAAGGGGTGACAGTAGGTCGGAGAACAGGGATTTGATAACTGAGTAGATAGATGGAATAAAGGAGAAAAAGAGAATGATGTCCAGGTTGGGTAAATGGTGAACCACAGAGTTCGGCAAGTTTTGAGGGTCTAACAACGCGGTGATGGGATTGAGAGAGGATAAGACAAAGGTTTAGAATTTCTAAGCATGGAAGCAGATCCCTCTGGACTCTTCTGTTACTTTGACTCCAACCGCTTTGCTAATCCAGAGTTTTAAGGCTGAGGAAAAGATCTTGATGAGAGCTGCTGCAGGTGTTAATTTTCTATCATGCCATGGATGGCCAGCATTTTAACCTCTTACTCACAAGATGTTTTTAACTTCATTTTTTTTTTCTTTTCCCAGATTTTATTTTGGTGATAAGTCTTAGGAAATAATTTTGTCTAAATTGCCCTACATATAACTTTCAGAATAGGTCTCTTCTGAGAAATACAGTTACTAAGAACATTTCTAAGTTTCTGTTAACATCATCAATCTAAATTATTTGCTTTTAGCTCTATTTAAAGAAATAAACATTAAAATACAAGTTAACTGTAGCTATGGCTAATACATTTTGGAAAATTAGGTTACTGGGGTGAAATAGTTTTGATATTTGTAGTTCTTTATAGGTCTGTTTCATATTTAAATCACTTAAATTCAAACAGATATGTAATTGCAGAGTTGACATTCATGCAGGTGTTTTCATTCTTAGAATTAGGTGTATATGTATGTTTTCATCTTGAGATTGTAATAATAGAAATGAAGGCAAAAGATACCCATGGAATCACCATGCTAGACTTGCAAGTCCAGAGACGTGTAATATGGGAGAATTTGGCATTGTAGTAGTCCATGCTTTACCTGCTCTGTAGTCATAAAAATATATTCATTATATTCGGATAACTGTCTTCTGGCAATTGATCTTTTCTCCAGATGTTCATATAGGACAAATTTTATAGGTGCTTAATCATAAATATTGTATTAGTAATACATGATACAGATTATTTCTGTATAGTCTTTTATACAATAATCGTCATTTATAAGTATTTAGGTCTTTAAAAGTATAAAAATCAACTTAATATTGCTAGCAAAGCTCATCAAACATGTAGGAGATATTAATGTCTGCTTTTTTTCAGTAGAGAATCTAAATTTATTTATGGCTATTTTTATGACCTAGTTGGAAATTAATTTTTCCCACTGAGAGGTGGCAACGTGCTAGCAGCCCTCTCTGCGCCTCCTCGGCCTTGGCGTCCACTCTGGCAGCACTTGAGGAGCCCTTCGGCCCACCAGGGCACTGTGGGAGCCCCCTCTCTGGGCTGGCCGAGGCCGGAGCTGCCCCCCTCTGCTTGCGGGGAGGTATGGAGGGAGAGACGCGGGCGGGAACCGGAGCTGCGCACAGCACTCGCGGGCCAGGGGGCCCGTGTGAGTTCCGGCGGGCGCGGACTCGGGCTCGGGGCTTAGCACCTGGGCCAGCAGCCGCAGAGGGTGCTGGCGGGCCGGCACGGCGCTCGACTTCTCGCCGGGCCTCAGCTGCCTCCCGCGGGGCAGGGCTCGGGACCTGCCGCCCGCCATGTCTGAGCACCCACCCCACCCCCACCGGCGGTGGGCTCCCGCATGGCCTGAGCCTTCCCGACGGGCGCCGCCCCCTGCTCCATGGTGCACGGTCCCATCGACCACTCAAGGGCTGAGGACTGCTGTGCATGGTGCAGGACTGGCAGACAGCTCCTCCTGTGGCCCCCTGCGGGATCCACTGGGTGAGGCCAGCTGGGCTCCTGAGTCTTGTGGGGACTTGGGGAACTTTTATGTCTAGCTAAGGGATCATAAATGCACCAATCAGCACTGTCTAGCTCAGAGTTTATAAATACACCAATTAGCACTCTGTGTCTAGCTCAAGGTTTGTAAATACACCAATTGGTACTCTGTATCTAGCTAACCTAGTGGGGACTTGGAGAACTTTTCTGTCTAGCACTCTGTGTCTAGGTCAAGGATTGTAAACGCACCAATCAGCACTCTGTGTCTAGCTCAGGGTTTGTAAATACACCAATCAGTACTCTGTGTCTGGTTCAGGGTTTGTAAATACACCAGTTGGTACTCTGTATTTAGCTAACCTAGTGGTGATTTGGAGAACTTCTCTGTCTAGCACTCTGTGTCTAGCTCAAGGATTGCAAACACATCAATCAGTGCTCTGTCAAAACGGAACAATCAGCTCTCTGTAAAATAGACCAATCAGCTCTGTAAAATGGACCAATCAGCAGGATGTGGGTGGGGTCAGATAAGGGAATAAAAGCAGGCTGCCCCCGCCCGCAGTGGCAACCCACCCAGGTATCCTTCCACACTGTGGAAGCTATGTTCTTTTCCTCTTTGCAATAAATCTTACTGCTGCACACTCTTTGGGTCCATGCTGCCTTTAAGAGCTGTAGCACTCACCGTGAAGGTCTGCAGCTTCGCTTCACTCCTGTAGCCAGGAAGACCACAAACCCACTGGGAAGAAGAAACAAACTCCGGACGCACCATCTTTAAGAACTGTAACACTCACCGTGAGGGTCTGTGGCTTCATTCTTGAAGTCAGCGAGACCAAGAACCCACCAACGAGGGTCTGTGGCTCCATTCTTGAAGTCAGCAAGACCAAGAACCCACCAATTTCGGACACACCACTACCTTTACATTCTGGGATTAGTGTAATTCTGATAGTCACTGATATTTCTCTGCTTTTCTGTAGTCTGTTGTGTTTTTTCTTTTGGCTTGAAAGCACTCAAAGTGTATAATTTGTTAAATCATAGTTTTTATACACAATTAAAATTTTTCACCTCTTATTTTTTAGTTTTAAAGATCATACATATGTGAACGATACAAATAACGCTTGAAACTTTATCTTTTGTAAGGTCTGTCATCCTTTGTGGTGTTCGTAGAATATATAACAACAGCTTTAAATGAAGGCTTCTGACAGCTTATGTCTCTTCATTGCCAGATCAGTTAGACAAGCACTGACAAGAGCAGGGAGGAGGATGAATCAGTGTGTATGTGAGTGTGTGGTGTGTGTGTGTATACATACGTATTAATGATATGCAAAAATAGTCTATTAAATAGCTCATGTAGATAGGGGAGGGGATGTTCCTTCATTACATTATCCATTTATGGCTGTAATGAAGCTACCTAAGACAATTTTAAATGGTGGCAATTTTTAAAAGAGTTGCTAGTCACATTTCTTTCCTCTCTGTGGAACCGATGTAGCATTGTGGTTGAGGATGTTTTCTGGAATCTGACTGCCTGGGTTTGAAGTGGAGGCTTGCTTTCTAGCCATGTTACTTTGGATTCTTTAAGTCTTTGCTTTCTCATATAAAATGGGAATAATACATTGTCGTGAGGTCATTATTACTAAAAAAATTGCCATTTTAAGGACAATCAGGATTCTGGGAAGATGGCAGAGTAGGAAGCACCAGGAACTTGTCTGTCTCTATATGACTAGTTGCACTGGCAGAATCTGTCCTGTGTAACAGATATTTTGGAACCCTGGAGTCTGTTGAAGGCTTGCAAGTTCCAGGGGAAGATTTGGAAGTAAGTTGCAGTTAGTTTCAGTCAATTTCACTGTTAGCACATTAGTAGCCGCCCATTCTCCACCCCCAACTTCCTGCCAGGAAGCTGTGTATGTGTTCTGGGAGCAGCTTGCACACAGCTTGAGGGAGCCGGGGTGGGCCAAAAAAGACCCTGTCCTCCAGATTTTGGGAATCTGTGCTCTGATCACTGATTGCTACTTCTGATCAAAGAGGTATAGGTAGCCAGGCACGTTGGCTCATGCCTGCAATCCCAGCACTTTGGGAGGCCAGGGCTGGAGGGCCGGTTGAGTCCAGGAGTTCTAGACCAACCTGGGCAACATGGGGAAAGCCTGTCTCTGCAAAAAATGTAGAAACTTAGCTGGGCATGGTTGCACATACCTGTAGTCCCAGCTACTTCGGAGAGTGTGGTGAGAGGATCACCTGAGCCCAGGAGGTCAAGGCTGCAGTGAGCCGTGATTGTACCACTGCACTCCAGCCTGAGTGACAGAGTAAGACCCTGTCTCAACAACAACAGTAAAAAGAGAGATATAGGCAAGGAGATGGGTAGTCGTCATTGTTCTTTCTCCCATTGTCGCAAACCCCTTTCCCCCCATCTAGAGTCACTTCTGGCATATTTAAAAAGCTACCACCTGTTTATCCTTTTTTAGAAAAGGGCATTCAAGTGTAGGATATTAACAAACAACTGCATGTATGAGAAGTATTAGAAAGTGACTGCTCATGCCCAGGGAAAGGTAAAGGCTCAGAAAAGACCTGAGAAGACTCAGTTTACATCTCAGGCTCATCCTTGGTACAGTCTCTAACAAAAGCCTACACACAGACACGCAATAACAAAAAGTAGCAAACCCCAGGGGAGAAGAAGGATCTGGTTTCTAGAGTTACTACATTATTAGATTCAAATGTGCAGTTTTCAACAAAAATCACAAGACATACAAAGAAACAGGAAAATGTGGCCCATTCAAAAATAAATTAACACATATTCCTTGAAAAAGACCTGATGGCAGGTCAACTAGATAAAGACTTTTAAACAACAGCTATCTTAAACATGCTTAAAAAATTAAAGGAAGATGTGGAGAAAGTAAAAACAAACCAAAAACAACAAAAAAGATCTAGAAACAAAATGGAAATGTCAGTTAAGAAATAGAAAACCTAAAAACCTAAAGGACAATGCATAATGGTATCAAGTCTGAGGAACAGGAAGAGAAAAGGTTGAAGAAAAGTGAAGAGGGTTTACACGACCTGTGTGACTCCATTAAGAGGACCAACATATGCATTGTGGGAGTTCCAGAAGGAGAAGAAGCGGAGAGAGAGTGTATTTGAAGAAATAATGCCTGAAATCTTCCCAAATTAAATCAAGAAACAAAGGAGAAGATTTTATATTAGTACAGAATTCATGACAGCAGGAAGATAAAACAGTTATAAGCATTTATGTACCAAATGACAAACCATCAAAATGCATGAAAGGAAAAAACTGATAGGGAGAGATAGACAGTTTTGTGATAATGAGGTTGGAGACTTATACCCCCTCTCAATGATGGGTAGAAGATAAGTAAGGAAACAGAGGCCTTAATAAACTAACTAGATCTAACATACATTTACAGAATATTCTACCCAACAAAAGTATACACATTCTTCTCAAGTACACATGGGACATTTTCCAGGATAGGCAATCTGTTAGGCCACAGATTAAGTCTCAGTAGATTTTTAAAGATAGATATACAAAGTGTATTCTCCAGACACAATGGGGTGAAGTTAGAAATGAGAGACAGAAGTAAAACTGGACAATTCACAAAGTAGTGGAAATTAAACAACACACTCTTTAAACTTCTGTTGGCTCAAGGAAGAAATTACAAGATAAATTAGAAAATACCTAGAGACAAAAGAAAATGAAAACATAACATACCAAAACTTACGGGAAACAGCAAAAGCAGTAGTAAGGGGAAATTTAATAGCTATAAATGCCTACCTTAAAAATCAAGAAAGATCTTAAACAAACAACCTAAGGAACTAGAAAAAGAAGAACTAAACCCAAAGCTGGCAAAAGAAAGGAAATAAAGGAGTGGGGGCAGAGATACACAAAATAGAGAATAAAACACATAACAAAAATAATAAACCCAAGAGTTTGATTCTTTGAAAAGATCAACCAAATTGGCAAACCTTTAGCTAGGTGGACTAAGAAAAAAAAAAAAAAAGAGCAGACTTAAGTTGATAAAATTAGAAAAGAAAGTAGGGATATTACTACTGATTCTACAAAAACAAAAAGTAATACTTTTATTTATAAGAGTTCTATAAACATTCTATGCCAATAAATCAGATAACCTAGATGAACTGGATCAATTCCTACAAACATAAAATCTACAAAGATTAAATCATGAAGAAATAGAAAATCTGACTAGACATACAACTAAGGAGATTGAATCAGTAATCAAAAAGCTGTTGATTAAAAAAAAAAAAAAAAGTCCAGGACCTGATGGCTTTACTGGTTAATTCTACCAAACAATTTAAGAACTGATACCACTCCCTCTAAAACTTTTCAAAAAAATTGAAGTGGAGGAAACACTTCCTAACTCATTCTGTGTGAGGCCAGCATTACCCCGGTACCAAAGCCAGACAAACACTATAAAGAAAACTACAGACCAATATCTCTTGTGATCATTGTGCAAAAATTATTCAGAAAATACTAGCAACCCAAATTCAACAGCATATTAATGGGATTATATTCCGTGACCAAGTTATTTTATTTATTTACCATGTTTATTATTACCTTTTATTCCTGAAATGCAAGTGTGGTTCAACATATGAAAATAAATTGTTGTAATATACCACATTAACAGAATGAAGAGAAAAAGACATGTTCATCTCAATGGACACAGAAAAAAACCTGACAAAATTCATCACCCTTTCATCATAAAAACACTCAGCAAATTATAAAAGGAAGCTACCTCAACATGATATGAGCTGTACATGAAAAACTTACAGTGAACATTATACTCAACGGTGAAAGATTGAGCACTTTTCCTCTAGTACCAGGAACAAGGCAAGGATGCCAGCTTTTACCACTTCTGTGCATTATAGTACTGGAAGGTCAAGTCAGAGCAATTAAGTAAAATATTTAAAAGGCAGATTATATAATCTTACATATAGAAAACCTTAAAGATTACACACACACAAATAAGTAATAAATGAACTGAGCAAAGTAGCAGAATAAAAGTGAGTATACAAAAATCAGTTGCATTTCTGTGCACTAACAGATAATGTGAAAAGATTATGAAGAAATTACGTTTGTAATAGCATCAAAAAGAATAAAATACTTAGTAATTAACCAAGAGGTAAAAAAGTCTTGTTCAGTGAAAACTGTAACACATTGCTGAAAGAAACGGAAGACATAAATTGATGGAAGCATATCCTATGTTCATGAATTAGAAGATTTAATATGGTTAAAATGTCAACAGGACCCAAATTGATCTACAGATTCAGTGCAACAACTAATCAAAATCCAAATGGCTTTTTTTTTTTCTTTTTGCATAAAAAGAAAAAACCCATCCTGAAATTCATATAGAATGTCTAGGGACTCCACATAGTCACAACAGTCTTGAAAAAGGAGAGCAAAACTGTAGGACTCACTCTTCCCAATTTCAAAATTTATTACAAAGCTACAGTAATCAAAATAATATGGTACTGGCATAAAGTCAGAAATGTAGATCAATGGAGTAGAATAGAGAGCCTAGAAATGAACTTTTGCATATATGGTCAAATGGTTTTTTATAAGGATGCTAAAGCCATTTAATGGGGAAAGGACAGCCCTTTCAACAAATGGTACTGATAAAACTGTATATCCACATTCAAAAGAATGAAGTTGGACCCTACCTAACACCATATACAAAAATTACCTTAAAATGGATTAAAGATGTAGATGTGAAACCTAAGACAATAAAACTATAGCCAGATGTGGTGGCTCATGCTTGTAATCCCAGCACTTTGGGAGGCTGAGGAGGGAGGATCACTCTAGCCCAGGTGTGTGAGACCAACCTGGGCAAGATGGCGAGACCTTGACAAACAAACAAACAAAGGCTGTGGTACTACCAGTAGTCCCAGCTACTCAGGAGGCTGGGTTGGGAGGATGACTTGAGCACAGGAATTCATCGCAGCAGTGAACTATGATTGTGCCATTGCTTTCCAGCCTGGGCAACAAAGCAAGACCCCATCTCTTAAAACTTAAAAAAAAAAAACCAATAAAACTCTTAAAAAAAAAAACCAGTAAAACCCAATAACATAGGGCAAAAGTTTTGATTTCTTGGATATGGCACAGACAATAAAAGAAAAACATAGACAAATTGAACTTCATGAAAATTTTAAGTTTTCTTGGATCAAAAGACACTATCAGCACAGTAAAAAGGCAACTAACAGAATGGGAGAAAATGTTTCCAAATTACACATCTGATAAGGGATTAATAACCAGAATATATAGAGAGCTCCTAAAACTCAACAACTAAAAACAACCTGATTCAAAAATTGGCAAAGGACTTGAATACACATTCCTCCAAAGAAGATATACAAATGGCTAAGAAGTACATACAAAGATAATCAACACCACTAACTATTAGGAAAATACAAATCGAAACTACAGTGAGGTACACCTCACACTCATTAGAATGGCTACTATAAAAAACAAAAACAAAGTGACAGGTGTTGGCAAGAATGTGGGGAAATTGGAACTCTTGTGCACTGTTGGTGGCGATGTTAAATAATATAACCACTGTGGAAAACAGTGTAGCAGTGTCTTAAAAATACAGTTACTGTATTATTCAGCAATTCCACTTCTGGGTGTATACCCAAAAGAATTCAAAGAATGCTTTCAAAGAGGGATATAAATCCCTCTTTGCATGTATCATGCAAATATATAAATACTGCATGATAATAGCAGTATTATTTACAATAGCTAAAACATGGAAGCAACCTAAGTGCCCATTGAAGGATGAATAGATGAGAAAATGTGTAAGGAGCATTAGTAAACCTTAAAAAGGAAGGAAATTCTGACATACAATACAACCTGGATGAATCAGGACATTTTGCTTAAGTGAAATAAGCCAGTCACAAAAAGAAAAATACCGTGTGTTTCCACTTACATGAAGTACTTAGAATAGTTAAGATCATAGAGACAGAAAGTGAAATGATAGCTGCTAGGAGCTGGGGGCATGGGGAAGGGGGAATTAGTGTGTAGTGGTTATGGTTTACTTATACAAGATGAAAGGTGTTCGGGAGATGGATGGTGGAGATGGTTGTACACATTATAAAGGTATTTAATACCTTTGAACTGTACACTTAAAAATGGTTAAGAAGGTAAATTTTATGTTAATCATATTTTACCACAATTAAAAAATGGAAAAAAGTGACTGTAATAAGCTATGTGATATAACTATGGTATTTTTTCTTTATGAAACACCTGTAAAATTGTTCTAGTGGCCTTATAAGTTAAAAACAGTACTGTGGGCAGTCAGTGAGCTAAGTATAATAAGAAATTATCTCATCTTCCTTTCTCTTTGTCTTCTTTATATACCTGTATATCTTTATGTAGCTTTATATGTGTCCATATGCAGATATGTAAATGTATATATTATATATGTGTTCATATTTATGCTATTTATTTTTATATATTTATGTATGCATACATATATATAGAATGAGCATGTATGACTATCCTATTATACATACTTAGAGACATGTGAAATAGATATTTTATATAAATAATTACAGAGCACTTGTGGTGCTGAATTCATGTATCTTAAATGCCTCGTATCTTGACATACGGAAAATTCAGGATAAATGTTATCATCATCTTATAGAAATCCTATTCCTGGTCTTCCTGCCAGGAAGTCCCATTGATTGGATATTTGCTTGCAGAGAAATGGACCTTTTGGTGTTCTGGAAAGTTAGAGGCAATGGTGTTTTTGCAACTATTGGGAAATGACATGGTTTCCTCCCCTCAAATAACTCTGAATTTGGTTCAAGAATTAGGAGAACTTAGGGCTTATAAATTTATTAGAGTAATTTTTTTTTTTTAAAGAATGGTATGAAATTCTCAAATAAAAAAGGTTTATGTTAACATTGCTGCAAGACTTAAGTTTGATGACCCTAAATGACCCTGCCTTGTGAGATTCTCTGGCCGCTGATGCTCCCATTCATTCACCCCCATCCACTGTGACATATACTGATCTTTTCTCACTCTGTGTGGTTATTTCACTTTTGGTGGGATGTTACATATTTAACTAATTACAGTGAGACCTTAATCCACTTCTATCTTACGTGTAATTGGGGGTGGGGTGGTGAGTGGGAGGAGACAGGGAAAAAGGGGTTTCTTCTTGCCAGTTTTTAATTCATGAGAAACACTCTACCTGTATCTGGGACTACTATTAGGCAGCCAAGGTGAGTTTATCACTTCCTGTTTACACTTGTGCTAGCTTGTATACTGAAAATAGCAAAATTTATAGTTTGGGTACTTATTTAACTCAAGTTATTGACAGTCACTTTTTAGTAGTATTCTTCCCTCCAATCTTGATCCCTTCCAGTGTGTACTGCTTGTTGCATGATTCTTCTGAAAGTTTGATCAGGTCTTGTTAATTTTATTGTGTTTAACACTGTCAAATATCTATGTAATTCGACTGAAATTTTGTCAATTGTATGTATCTTTGGCATTTGCCAAATTTGGCTCTCCTGTCCCTATAATTTTTTTTCTACAGAATTTTAGGAATCCCTTATTTTGTATTTAAATAGCGGAAGTTCCGTTTAACTGGATGGTTGATTCTTGTTTGTTTTTTGGGCAATAGGTACATAGAATTGAGTTGAAAATACTGCTTAATACGTGGCATATTATCATTGTCAGTCTGTGCAAGGCCCTACTTTGTTCTTCATTTTTCATTCCTTCATCTCTGTCTTAGTCTGTTTGGGCCACATCCAGATAGAGTGGGTGGCTTAAACAACACACATTTAACTTCTCCCAGTTCTGGAAGTTGTAGAATCCAAGATCAAGATTTCTGGTGAGGGCTATCTTCCTGGCTTCCTATCTTCCTGGCTTCCTTTCTTCCTGGCTGTCTTCTCACTGTGTCTTCACATGTTGGAGAGAGAGCGAGAGAGGCAGAACAAGCAAGCTCTCTGGTTTCTCTTCTTGTAATGGCACTAATCTCATCTTGAAGACCTCACCTTCATGAACTCATCTGAACCTAATTACCACCCTAAGGCCCATATCCAAATACCATCACATTGTGGGTTAGTGCTTCATCATACAAAATTTTGGGAGACACAGTTCAGTCCAGAGCACTGTCCTCTTCTCCCATTATATTAGGCCCTCATTCTTATTTGTTCAGTGTATGTTCTTCTAGCCCACTTTCCAACCCAGATATCTTTATTTCCATGCTTGTATCCATGAAAATGTAGTTTTGAGTGTGGTTTTACATTTTTATATAAAGAATTCTGTAGTGTAAATCTCATTCCTTTAAATAAAATTTTTCTACTCATATATATGCACGTTCAGTTCGTGACTTCTGACCATGTATTCTCTTTAAATGTGTCTTTAAGTTCATATACCACAGGTTACTTATCTATTTCCAGTGTTTGCCTCTGCAAAGATGGTACTTTCTGCAGCTATATGAAACCTTTCCGGTGGTGTATAATCAGCAGAGACATTGGCTGTCATAGGAAATACACATGCTGTACTTAATCACCGTGCCAGACTGGTCCCTAACATGTTTGTACCAGTTTGTACTCTTAGTAGCAAGGCCTGTGGAATGGTAACCATTCCTCCATATCCTTAACAATTTAAATGAGAACCATTAAGTAATGTTAAGTATTAGTGTTATTATTAGTTATTAGTTACAAATAATTAATACACGGTGCAAGAGTGAGAAGGTATATGAATTTCTTCAAATAGAAAAGTTTGTGGTCAGATATTTTTGTTTATAAACTCAGGCATTTGTTTATAAATTCAGACATTGTGTTGCTAATGGTACAATAAAGACTCCATGTGAGTGGCAGAGTTGTAATGATTTTAGATCTCATATTATTTTTTCAACAGCTAGCATTCATAAAACATTTACAATTACTGAGTATTGTTGATGGGGTAGAAAGTAACTTTGATTTGGTGGCTATACTGCTAAAAAGACAGACATGTTAGAAAGTCGATTAAGGAGATAAAGACATTTTTAGGATGTCTTATTAGCACATCACTCTTGAGTACTTATTTATAGTAACACTCGGAGTATAACACGAACACTTCAGAAATGTTCAGGTGCATTCACATGCCTGAATGTAATAGTACTTTTAAGAAAAATATGTTTCAGGCCAAGTAGAAATAAATCAGGCAGATCTATGAAATAGCAGGAAATACTAACCATTTGGGTGCAAAAGTATTCATGTACATTAATTTCTGTTTTTAGGGTTGCCCATATCTTCTATCATGAATGTTAAGGAGAAAAGACTGATTATAAATGATCAATGTCAAAATACGATTCTTGAAATGAAGATCCAATAAGTATAATTTTTTTTTTTTCTTAATAGAGTTGTTGTTAAGGCAAATGACTTTGGGAAGATAATTTAAGAAAGGCTGATTGGTAAGCAATTCAATGGAAAACTTCCATATTCTAGTTCTGATAATGTGCTGTAATTTCATAACTGAAACAGACGGGAAAAGACCAAGTGTTTCTTTCAACCTCCAAGGCAGATATTTTTTTAAGCTCTGCTGTTTCTCCAGACAAGGTAAAGATGAATTTGAATTATAAACCTGGCTTGAATTTCATGAGATAATGCAGAGGAGAGGTATTCATTGCTAGGTTTACAAGAAGCCTTGCGACTTCTTGGAGCTTGGCATCTGAAGCTGCCGGGAGACTTGAAAGTAATTCCTGTTGAATCTATCTTGTTCGGTGCCATATCTCAGCGACTATAACAGTGCCAAGCACAGGAACTTCCCCCAATTTGCCAGGAAATTCCCACAAATACAGAATTAATAGTTCTAATAATCTTTTGAGTAAACTTATGTCATTAACTAAAAAGCTACCTTGTATGTTTCATTTGTCAGAATGATAAAAAAAAAAAAGCAGTACGTGTTAATATGTCAACGGACCTTAAACAAAACGTAGCTTGACTAGCTAGAATGTGCTCTTTCAGGTTTTACCACATTTAAAAGAAAGTGTTGTTTAATTTGCTCTGATGCATTGTAATCTTGTGTAAGATTACTGGTCATAATAAATGATAAATGCCACCAGGAGTGCACTTGTGGTCAAAACTTATTAGCCTGCTCTAGCAAGGGAGAGCTCACGCCAGATGAAGTATAAGGTATCTCGGTAAGAAAAGAGCAAGTGCTTTAAAGGGATTTGGCTTGGGCTGAATAATTCTAAGGAAAGACTAGGGGAAGTAGAACAGGTCTGGATTGGATATTGTCATCACTTGAGGTCAGTTTGGTAATTAGGTGCTTCAGCGTTCCATTTGGGAGGAGTGAAGCAGGGCTGGGTTCTCTTAGTACTGGCCATGCTACTAATCTGTTAGGAAATCATAGTATGATTATCAGTGGGGTTCATTTCACTTTCTCAGTCCCTCCTTTTGGCCAGATTCAGGGTATTCAGATCATTGTTCAATGAAATACAGATCTTTACCATTGCTAGGAGATAGGAGATTATTAAGACAACCTCATCTGTTGTTGGACTGGAGTCAATTCTTTATGTATACCTTTTGTTATTGTTTTAAGGTTAGCTGTTGAGTCATCTGAACGAGAAATGGCTGTACACATTTAAAGTTCTGGAGGTCACATTTGAGTAATTTAACACTGACAAATGCTGAGAGATTATTAACAGAGTTTGTATTCCACTTCTAAGCCAAGAGCCACGGTCCATAAGTGTGGTTTTGGTGTTGACAGAAACTTTCCTAAGTATGACATCATAGGGGTATCTGTCCTGTTTACTATTTTTAGTTTACTATTTAAAGAGTTGCTTAGTAGTTGAATGTAATTACCCAGAAACTAGAGTAAGCTGAGTTGCACCCAAAAGAAAGTGGCTACAATCTCAACCATTGGTTTGATTGCATATTTTAGTAAAATCACAAGCAAATTGTATCCTGACAATAGACTCATACACACAGTGACTAGGGATGCACAAAGCAATATTATGGGTAAGGTCTTATAGGTATCATTGTTGGAGTTAACAGGTGCCTGTTAACAATTCAGAAATTTAAACCAGAGAAAAGAAAATAGCTTAGACACAACATAAGAGCATACAAATTAAAGCATGATAATCTATGGTTCTGGCCATCTAGATCTTTGTTCCATGGGTCCTGAGTAGAAGCTGTCTCTTTCATTCCTCTTGATCCAGAAGCCTTGGGTAGAAGCTATATCTGTCTCTAAGGTCATCTTCTTCTGGAAGATTCTTAAGAATCTTTAGTTTGAGGTCTCTAACTGGGACAAACCTTTAGTAATTTGAGGATCTGTTGCGGTGCCATAATTCAGAGCCAAGGTGTTTTACTGCTGCATTAGTTGTTAACAGAATCTGGCAAAGTCATTGGAGTGTATTCAAGTGCAGTCTTTGTCTAATGATGCTTCAAAAATAGCCAGACACCTAATCTACTACCATATACAGCTGATTAAGTACCTAGCAAAGGAAGATAGTTGTTTCCATCAATGATAAGATTCAACAGCCCTGGAAAGTTATTATCTTAACTAGAATTAATAGAATGGAAAAGAGTGGATCATCTATTGGCATACAATACACAGATTCAGTCAGTAGTTATGCAGGGAGTTAGACATATTATGAATAGTGAGGAATTTGACAAATCCTTTAGTTTCTATCAAGTGTACCTTGATTGTCCATGATTAATAAGGATATTGAAATCTAGAAACAAAAATCAATTTGAAGTAGTTATTGTATCAGTTTTTATATATGAGCATGAGTTTGCCTTTTTTCAATTTAAAGTACATAACCATTGAAGAGATATTCATTAATATTTTATTTGCATATAATTGATTTATAGAGCCCAAATTTCTCTTGTGATTTACCAAATGAATTAATGTAGCAATAAGAATTTTTATAATTTTGAATTAAATAACATTGTAGGAATGTTGACCAAATCTAATTATTTCTATTATCCTTCCTTTTTTAAGGTAAAGGAATAAATCTTTGTGTTACCTCATGGCCATTCCAGAAAATTTAAAGATGTTTTAGGTGTAAAATACGTTTTATTAGCTTTGTTATTCTGAATTTGGAACCTAAGTCTAGGAAAGTTTTAAATGATACAGTTGGTAACCTGAGTCATGAATATCCAAGGTAAGAAATAGTTCTAGGCAGTTTTTCAAAATAAAACAAGAACAGTCAGGTGCGGTGGCTCATGCCTGTAATCCTGGAACTTTGGGAGGCCGAGGCAGGTGGATCGCCTGAGGTCAGGAGTTCAAGACCAGCCTGGACAACATGGTTAAACCCTGTCTCTACTAAAAATACAAAAATTAGCTGGACGTGGTGGTGGGTGCCTGTAATCCCAGCTATACGGGAGGCTGAGGCAGGAAAATCGCTTGAATCCGGGAGGTGAAGGTTGCAGTGAGCCAAGATTGTGCCACTGCACTCCAGCCAGGGTGACAGAGCCAGACTTTGTCTCAAACAAAAATAAAAAGGAAGAAAATAAAGCAAGAACAATAATTGTTAGGACCTTTAATTGTTTTCAATAATGAAATTTTATTAAAAATGATTTAAAATACAGCTAAGGCCCAAGAATGTATATTTAAGAGCCCTTTTTTTTTTTTTTTTTAAACTTTTGCTTTCTTTCCCTAGTTGGAAATACTATGGTCATTAAAAATACCAAAGATACCACACCAAAGCAACTTAGGCTGTTCATTTAACATCTCGAAAGCATTTGAACCAAACTGGTTTATTATGTTGCACAGCCACTAAGATTTTATGTCATAGTCCAGCATTCTCACTGACTTTTCCCCCTTAAATAATCGTTATACCTCAGCATGCAATGGCAGTTGTTTATGATCTTACACCTTATCACATATTTAAGATAATTAAATCTTAGACCTACACATTAGCCTTTAGGTAATTCATAGTTCTTGCTATATAACTAAACACAGTGATTATGATTATTTCAGCTGTTTTGTTTTCCTTAAAGCATGTCTTTTTCCATGAAAGAAGTAGTGTACTGCTTTATAATCTGGTGCAAGCTCTGTGATCTGGTTGACTATTCCAGAATATTTTTCTGTCATTGCAACTGAAAATTTAACTCTCCAGAACAGGCTCCTACACAGAGCTTAAACCCTAAACCACATTTGTTGACAATGTAATCAGTATATAATGATTTTATATAATGCAGAGCTAGTCTAGAACTTCTAGCTTGCAAAACTCATTTTGAGAGGACCAAAGGTCTCCTGATTCCTGATCCCTTTCTAAGTAATTTGTTACCCATCCCCACTGGAAGCTTGTAAAATGTAAAATGTACTGTTTGTCTCCCCTTTTCTGAAATATGTAGATATTGTATCTTGGGGTAGGCCTATTTTCATTTATTTTTGATGGGAATTTGGTAGACCCTTCCAGTTTTGGAAATTATGTCTTCCAATTTGGAAGTTTTCTTAAATTGCTTGAACTGCTTCTCCAATTTTCCTATTTTTCTTTTGCCCCTCTCTCACTTTGTCTCTTGCTGTTCTGTTTTAGGATATCTCCTCTACTTTGTCTTCCATTCAGCCATTTCTACTTCTAGCAGTATCTTATAATCTCAATTCTCTGCCATTGCATGATTTTGCTATGTAAGTCTAATTGGTTCTTGGCTTTCTTCACTGTCAACTTCTGATTTTGTTTTCTTGAATCCTCTTAATCAGCTACTTTTTGTCCATTTGCTTTCTAGTTTCCACATTTTTATGCTATCTTTGATCTCAGTTTTTATCCTTATTGTCCTTATGTCTTTTAAAAATTCCCTTTATCATAATTTAAGTAGAGTTTTAGGAAGCAGTGTAGTTTGATTTGTGTGCTCCATACTCTCTTTTACCAAAACACTGCTCAGTTTTTTAACCAATCCTTTGCGGCCATTTTATATTTTCATCCTACTCCTCCCATCTCTTAAAGGTGAATTTTCATCATGTTCCTCTTATTTTTGGTTTTCTCACACAACACATTTTCCCTCAGCTTTATTTTTTTAATATAATATTTTCTTCTTAACTTGTTTTGGACACTCTACACACCTCTTTTAAGACAGACGGCATAAAATATCCCGCATCTTAGTTGCCTATTTCTGTTTTTGTTTTTTTTTGAGACAGAGTTTTGTTCTTGTCGCCCAGGCTGGAGTACAGTGGCAGGATCTCGGCTCACTGCAACCTCTGCCTCCCAGGTTCAGGCAATTCTCCTGCCTCAGCCTCCCAAGTAGCTGGGATTACAGGCGCCCACCACCACGCCTGGCTAATTTTTTGTATTTTTAGTAAAGACGGGGTTTCACCACATTGGGCAGGCTGGTCTCAACCTCCTGACCTCAGGTGATCTGCCCGCCTCGGCCTCCCAAGGGCTGGGATTACAAGCCTGAGCCACCGCACCCGGCCACCTGTTTATAAAATCTCATCTGTCCTCAGGGCTGTTACCGGTAGCCATTTATTTTGTGGCATGTTTAGTGATATTAAACTCCTTGCTGCTAGTCTTTACTATTCTCTGAGCATGGAGACCTTTTCCGTGCTTCTACAGTTTTGTATATACTGTTTCCACTTCCTGGGATGTCTTATGTAACTACTGATTTATTTCCCCAGGGCCTCCCTCTCTTCCTGACAAACTTTTTAAGTCTTTTTGTGTGTGTGCATGCCCAAATTTATGAGTTACATGAGAACATTTGTTACATGTATATAATATGTTGTGATCAAATCAGGGAATTCAGGATGTCTATCATCCAACTGCAGTACATTTTTGTTAATTGTAGTCATCCCACTCTGCTGTCAAATGTTCAATTTATTCCATTTATTTATTTTTTGTATGAGACAGAGTCTCTGTCGCCTAGGCTGGAGTGCAGTGGCACAATCTCAGCTTACTGCAACCTCCGTCTCCTGGGTTCAAGTGATCCTTCCACTTCAGCCTCCCCAGTAGCTGGGACTACAGCTGCGCACCACCGTGCGTGACTAATTTTGTATTTTTAGTGGAGGCGGGGTTTCACCATGTTGGCCAGGCTGGTCTCAAACTCCTGACCTCAAGTGATCTGCCTGCCTTTTCCTCCCCAAGTGCTGGGATTACAGGCGTGAGCTACCACACCGGCTGAATTTATTCCTTTTATCTTACTGTATGTTTATACCCTTTAACCACTTTTCATTCACCCTTTTGCCTCCTACTTACCTTCCCAGTCTCTTATCTATTTTTTCACTCTTCTTTCACGTGTTCAATTTTCTTTTTTTTTTAACTGCCACAGGTTAAGTGAGAACAATATTTGTCTTTTTGCATCTGGCTTATTTCACTTAAGCTATTTCCGCCATGTTGACCTCCAGTTTCATCCATGTTGCTGCAAATGGCATGATTTCCTTCTTTTTTGTGTGTGGTTGAATAGTATTCTGTAGTGTATATATACCACATATTCTTTATCCAATCATCTGTTGATGGACACTTAGGTTTATGTCTATCTTTGCTATTGTGAATAGTGCTGCCATAAGCATGTGAGTGCAGGTATCATTTTGATATATTGGTTTCTTTTTGTTTTAGTGGATACCCAGTAGTGGGATTGCTGGATTGAATGGTATTTCAATTTTTAGCTTTTTGAGAAATTGCCCTGCTGTTTTCTATAGTGGCTGTGCTAGTTTACATTCCCAGCCACCATGTGTAAGAGTTCCCTTTCTCTGTGTCCACACCAACATCTGTTATCTTTTGTCTTTTTAATGAACGCCATCCTCACCGGCATAAGATGGTATCTCCTTGTGGTTTTGATTTGCATTTCTCTGATGATTGGTGATATTGAGCTTTTTTTCATATACTGTTGGCTCTTTGTATGTCTTCTTTTGAAACATATCTATTCATGTCCTTTGCCCACTTTTTAATGGGATTATTTGGTTTTCTCCTGTTGGGTTGTTTGAGTTCCTTTTATATTCTGGGTATTAGTCCCCTTAGATGAATAGTTTTCAGATATATTCTTCCATTCAACAGGTTGTCTGTCTTCACTATGCTATTTCTTTTGCTGTGCAGAAGCTTTTTGGTGTAATAAAGTCTCATTGTCTGTTTTTGGTTTTGTCGCCTGTGCTTTTGAGGTCTTAGTCATAAATTCTTTACCTGGATCTTCTGCATGTGGCTCTCTAGTTCTCCCAGCATCATTTATTAAAGAGGGTGTCCTTTTCCTTGTTACAAGTTTTTGTCAGCTCTATCAAAGATAAGGTGGCTGTAAATATGTAGCTTTATTGCTGAGCTCTTCATTCTGCTCCATTGGGCTACTTATCTGTGTTTGTACCAATACCATGCTGTTTTGGTTATAGCCTTGTAACGTGTTTCGAAGTCAGGTAACGTGATGCCTCCAGCTATGTTCTTTTTGTTCAGGATTGCTCTTGACTATTGGGGCTCTTTTTTGGTTCCATACAAATTTTAGGATTATTTCTTCTGACTCTGTGAAGCATGACAGTGGTATTTTGATAGGGATTGTATTAAATCTGTAGATTTGGGCAGTATGGTCATTTTAACAATATTGATTCTTCTGATCCATGGGCCTGGGATGTTTTTCCTTTCGTTTATGTCATCTTTAATTTCTTTTAACAGTGTTTTGTAGTCATTCTCATAGAGATTTCCATCTCCCTAGTTAAATTTACTCCTAGGTATTTTAATTTTTTTCTAGCTTTTTAGGTGAGATTGACTTCTTGATTTCTTTCTTGGTTGGATCATTTTTGGTATATAGAAACAATACTGACTTTTATACGTTGATTTTGTAACCTGCAACTTTACTGAATTTATTTGCCAAATCTAAGAGTTGTTTTTGGTGGAGTCTTTAGGTTTTTTTTTAAATACAAGATCATTTGGGAGGCTGAGGTGGGCGGATCACTTGAGGTCAGGAGTTTGAGACCAGCCTGACCGACATGTGAAACCCTGTCTCTACTAAAAATACAAAAATTAGCCAGGCATGACCATGCGTGCCCGTAATCCCAGCTACTCAGGAGGCTGAGGCAGGACAATCACTTAAACCCAGGAGGCAGAGGCTGCAGTGAGCTGAGATCATGCCATTGCACTCGAGCCTGGGTGACAGAGCAAGACTCCATATAATACATATATATATATATGTATATATATAACCACATCATCAGCAAAGAGAGAGTGTTTGACTGCTTTTGAATTTTGAGGCCTTTTATTTCTTTCTCCTGTCTGATCACTCTACCCCGGACTTACAGTGCTGTGTTGAATAAGAGTGGCGAAAGTGAGCGTCCTCGTCTTCTTCCATTTCCTGGAGGAAAGGTTTTCAACTTTTCCTCATTCATATGATGTTAGCTGTGGGTTTGTCATATATGACCTGTATTATTTTGAGCTATATTCCTTCTATGCCTAGTTTGTTAAGTATTTTTATCAAATTTCTTAAGTCTTCAGAATCTAGTTTAAATAGACTTTCTGAAGCCTTCTCTTATCCAGCTTCAAACTTTGAACATACATTGCGTTGTCTCCTCTTTCTCTAGTGCTTAGAACACTATTCAGGTTGAGCACCTCTCATCCAAAAATCAGAAATCCAAAATGCTACGCAATCTGAAACTTTCTGAGCACTGGCCTGATGCCACAAGTGGAAAATTCCACATCTGATTTCATGTGACAGGGTGTAGTCAAATGCAGGTGTGTAACACACCATTGATTCAGTGTCCTCAGGGGAGAAAAGGTATTCTGGTGATGCTACTGTGCTGCTTAGGATTACCCTGAACACATTTTTTTCACAATATTAATTATATGCCGCCGCCTTTTTTTTTTTTGAGGCAGAGTGTCGCTCTCGTTCCCCAGGCTGGAGCGCAGTGGCGCGATCCTGGCTCACTGCAACCTCCACCTCCCAGGTTCAAGCAATTCTTCTGCCACAGCTTCCTGAGTAGCTGGGATTGCAGGCGTCCGCTACCGCACCTGGCTAGTTTTCATATTTTTAGTACAGACAGGGTTTCCCTATGTTGTCCAGGCTGGCCTTGAACTCCTGGCCTCAGGTGATCTGCCTGCCTTGGCCTCCCAAAGTGCTGGGATTACAGGTGTGAGCCACCGTGCCCGGCTGATATGCTGTATTTTTTTTTACTATCAAGTACTTAAGTGTAAGAAAATAGTTACTAGTAGCATATACATTCAGAGTCATGAATGATGGTGATGCCAAACAACCGCAGATGGTTCCCAGGAGTGGCAGAGATAGTGGCACTTCTGCTTCCTGATGGTTCAGTGTACACAAACTTTGTTTTATGCACAAAACTATTTTAAATGTTATATAAAATTACCTTCAGGCAATGTGTATATGGTGTATATGAAACATAAAATGAATCCTGTGTTTAACTTGGATCTCATTCCCAAGATATCTCATCATATATGGGCAAATATTCCACAGTCTCCTGAAAATTGGAATTTCGAAACACTTCTCATCCCATGCGTTGCAGATGAGGGATACTCAGTCTGTATCATAACCATTCATTTAATCTACTTCCCTTGGATCATTACTGACACTAGTGAACAAATCTTTTTCATCTCCTTTGTGTCTTTTACTAAAAAAATGTGTGGATGGAGAGAGAAATTTGCCATGTAAACCACATGGCACTATTATATCATGTTGTAATTATATTAGGTGATTTTCAAGAGGAGGTTGCCTTTTTTATAATCAAATATCATTTATAATTTATTTGGTATTATTTTTCTTCACTGCATATTTCTTTCTAATAATCTACTTTTATAAAGTAAAAAACATGTAATTACTTGGAGTAGGGGAGAAGACTGATTGAATATGAGAATTTTTTTAGTTCACAGAGAAGAAATTGTCATATACCACCTTGGGCATTTTTAAACAAGAGAAAGTGGTGGATATTAAGGAGGTGAATGGGTAAATCTTTAGTTTAAATTATTTTCTTTCCTACCACTCTCTTTCTTAGTAGGGGGTTCGATTCTAGGATGTAATTCTTAAACAGTAGATATAATAGAATGTGTTATGCCCTTGGATTGACCATCTGGTTAAATCAATAACCCTGCCCATGAAAGTGTCTAATAGACTATTCTGATTCCAGTTTTGTTTTATTTTATGTCCTTAACTACTTCTTTCTCTCAGAAACCATTCAGACAGTGAACGTTAAGTACAGATCCTCTCAATGTCTTTTTCATAAAATGAGTACCAATGATGCTTTACTATATATGCTGTAAAACTGATGGTTATAAAACAAATTTTTTTCCAGAAAAATAATGTTGTAATTGTGATTTCTTTTCCCAAGTAAGGATTTGGTATAAAATATGTTGTAAAAACAAAGATAAAGCAATGTTACATTTTAGTAATAATTTAAAATAACAAAGTATTAAATTGACTTAATTGATTTTATAAAGGCTTAATTTGTTCACTTAAACTATCTCGCTACTGAAGTCTCCAGTCCTATCACCTCTGCCCTTCATATACTAAAAGTATATGACCTCATTGCCACTTTGAGAAAAAAAAAATGAACGTATCAAAATGGGAACTCCCCCAGCTTTTTGCCTCTGAACCAACTTCTTTCCATCTGTATTCGTTCCTTTATCTGTCATTTCTTCCTATTACGATGGAATAGATGTTTCTCCTTCAAGCCAGAGAGCAAAGACCCTGAAAGCTTGTTCTCTGGATTTTTTTTCTCCTCTCCTGTATTATCAGCTCTTTTTCTCTGGGTTCTTTCTGTCAGTGCTTATCATACTCAAGTGTCTTCCATCTTAAGAAATAATAACTCTTTAACCTTGTGTATTACTACAGCACCTGCCTTGTTTTTCGCTTTCAAAGAATTGCTTACATATGTTGTCTTCGTTTACGTATGTCTCGTTCACCCCTCAGCCTTCTGCAATATAGACCCTGCAACCACATTGCTGCAACTATTTTTGCCTACTCCACTATCCATTGTTGACTTAAGTGTTGCTAAATTCGGTAGATACTTTTCAATTCTTAACTTACTAGACCTATACTATTTGCTATTCTGCCCATTTAGAAAATCTTTTTCTTGGCAGTCCTTCTCTTTGCTCTCATTGAACCTGCTCCTATGGCTTCGATCACTGCATCATGCTGATTCCAGTAAATCTGTATTTTCAGCTTGCTCTTGAGCTTTAGTGTTTATTCCGCTTGCCAGCAGCTATGCCCACTTAGATGTCTCACTGGTCCCCAAAACTCACAGAATGGAGCTATCACCAACCTGTTCCCTCAAAGCTTTTTCTCCTGCCTGGTTTTTTATTTCAGTGAATAATGCTGTCATTGCTTTGTTGCCTGTGGAAGAAATCATTGTCTTTAACTTCTTCCTTACCCACAATAGTCAATCATAAAGGACCCTACTTCTTATCTGTCTGTTCTCTATAGTAACCACCATTCTGCAATAGCCATCATCATCTCTCATTGAATAATTTTAATACTAATTACTTGTAACTGTTCTCTCTGCCTCCTGTCCTTATTTACTCCCACTAAGCATTCACAAGGCAGCTGAAGATACATTTTTCCAGATAAAATATAATTGATATTCTGTTGCTTAATAACAACAACAAAAAACCTTTAAAGGAGCCCTTCTTGTTGTTCTTGGCATGAAAAGACTTTTGTGTTGTGGTTCCTGATTTTATCCCCAGCCTCATCTCCAGTTGTATACAGTATCCAGCCTCCCTCAATTGCTTTTTCTCTTGCCTCATGTGACTGCCCCTCTCTTACCTCACACACACACACACACACATATTATCAAGTGATCAAAGTGTGATCCTGGAACCCCTGGGTATCTATGATATCCTTTCAGAGGGTCTGTAAGGTCAACACTATTTTTGTAATAATACTATGATATTATTTGCTTTTTCATTCTCATTCTAATGAATGCCTAGTGGATTTCTTTCAGAGATGATCCAACATGTGATGATGCTATTCCATTGCTCTGGTGGCTGGTGGATATAAACTTATGTAGTTTTAAAAGTTCCCATTTTAAAGTTTGTATAGGGTATATATTGATAGATATAATAAACCAAAGCTCGTCAGGGTCCACAGTAATTTTCAAGAGAATAAAGGGATTCTGGGACCAAAAGGTTTGAGAACAGCCATTTAGGCCTCAGATGACATTTTCTCTGAGGAGTGTTTTTTTGTTTGTTTTTGTTTTTGTTTTTTTGGGAGACGGAGTCTCGCTCTGTCACCCACGCTGGAGTGCAGTGGTGCGATCTCGGCTCACTGCAAGCTCCACCTCCCGGGTTCATGCCATTCTCCTGCGCCAGCCTCCTGAGTAGCTGGGACTACAGGCACCCGCCACCACGCCTGGCTATTTTTTTTGTACTTTTAATAGAGAAAAGGTTTCATCATGTTAGCTAGGATGATCTCGATCTCCTGACCTCGTGATCCGCCTGCCTCGGCTTCCCAAAGTCCTGGGATTACAGGTGTGAGCCACCGCACCTGGCCTCTGAGGAGTCTTTGCTTGGGTCCTCCACCAAGTCCCCTTTGAGTAATCTTTTCTGTTGCACTTGCCATATCATAACACTTATCATATTGTATTATGATGGGTTACTTATCTTTTTAAGCCAGTAGACACAGAAAACTCTCTAAAAGAAGGAACCTGTTGTATCCTCAGTACCTAGCACAGTTCTGGGTACGTAGTAAGTGTTCAGTAAAGACATGTTATACAAGTGTCTTTGAAAGTCTTTGGAGATGACCTAAATTATTTATTATCAAATATGATTGACATGTTTTAAATTGTAACCATTGTGTGCCTTAGGGACACATTCATTTCTTAAGTTTTCTGACCCATTAATATCTGAATAGGTTTTAGAAAGCAGGTTTTATTTTATATGTGTGTGTTATATTCATATATTAGAGCAGAAGGAATCTATTAGTGGAAGTCAGAAGCTCTATATCTCAATCTGTGTCTTCCACAAGTAACTGTGGAGCCTTGGAAAAGTCTTTTTATTCCTTTGAAGCTAACTTCCCTCATCAAATAATGGGACTGGACTAGGTTGTCTAAAAAGTTTTTCCTTGTACTACATTGTATGATTATATTGAATGATGTCAAATGTATATTGAACGTGATCTATATTTATTTATATTTTACTTTATAAAAATGCACATAAATATAGATTTATCTATATATTAAAATAACTTTGTTTTTACAGGAAGGATGATAAAGACTATGCTTTAAAACAAATAGAAGGAACTGGGATCTCTATGTCGGCATGTAGAGAAATAGCAGTAAGTGAAGTTTTTTTATCATTATTATCAACTGACTTATGAGTACCAACTATGTAAGGCTCTGTATTGTATTTGTCATATTAATTGCAAATTAGTGAATATTTTTTATATCAACTATAGGAAAATATATTAAGGAGAAGTAAAGGGAACATGTAGTTCTGTCTATGTAAACTCTTTATTTGGGGTAAAGTAAATTTCAGTTGTTTATATAAATACATACTTTCCCAATAGCTGTCACTGATAGTAAGGGGTCCAGTTATTTCATTGAGAGCAGTAAAAGTGGCATGTTAGTCCATATAAAATTAATATTTTTATTTTAATAGAATGAAACTTAAGTCATTAGTTATGTCAAATTAAAATGAGGTTGTATTATTTGCTTTTCATTGCTTGTATCTGTTCATTTGAGTATGTAAATATTCATGCCCTTTTATTTTGGAAGCATAGTTTTCCATATTGTGATTAGAATCTCATTTTTATTCCAAAGGGAAGTAGTTGTTGGGTTAATGCGTTAATAATTATCCATACATTTAAACTGAGCATTACTTTTTGAGATTTTACTTCAGTTTTTACTGTTGTAAAACTGTGGGTCCAAATGTGTCTTTTCTGGCTTTACACGGAATATTCTAGAATATATATTATAATCTTTGCTTTTGTTGCTCTCAGCCCTTCTATTATATTTACCCATAATAGTCTGTTATGACCTGGAAATGTTAAACAATTTTGCAAGTTTCCTAGATTCTGTACCAATGAGTCTTCAACTCAAGTAGGTGAAAATAATTTACACTGTGTTGAGGAAAAAGACTCATAAATCTAAGAACAGCTTGTCAAGTACTGTGATAGAATTATATGAGAATGGAGAAGGGTGTACATCTAAACTAAAGTAGAAAATCAGGGAAAGTTCCAGGTTTGGGAACGCATGTAACAATTACCTTCATGAGGGAAGAATTGGGGTGAGATGGAGGATATTGTTAACCGAAGGTAGACCATGCTGGAAGATGTAGTTATTTTAATTGATACATTTTTTATACTTTTCGATCTTGAGACCAGGTATCTGTGTGTTAACTGTCAGTTATTCAACATCTATTCTGTATATACTCGTCAGTTTTAAAGAGTTAAAAGCCATTGAACTATGGTCAGTGGTGTTAGAAGTCAGGATGTTGATACCCTTGGAGGGAATACAGAGCTTCAGGGTGCTAGTAATGTTCTTTGATCTTGCTCTGGGTCTAGTTACACGGGTTATATATGTGACAGTTCATTGAGCTGTGTACTTATTGTTCACATGCTTTTCTCTTGTTTATTAGTCTTTAACAAAATGTTGTTTATTAAAAAAAACACAAAACTCAGTTCAGAAACAGATATTATCTTTGCATATATCATGATAACTATAAATGCACTTAAATACAGAAAGAAGTATGAAAGCCTACTTTTAATGTACTTGATCATGGTTCTTCAATTTAAGATGAGCAGAAATGTTTAATTTTTATGAAGTTCTTACTTACTAATTTTTCCTTTTATGGCTATTTTCTTTATGTGGCTGAAGAAATCTTTACCCACTGATTGTGAAAATATTTCCCAATATTTTCTTCTAAAAGCTTTATAGTTTTAAAATTTCTAGTTTATGATATACTCAATTAATTTTTGTTTGTGGTATGATACAGAGTTTGAATTCCCCCTCCTATGTGAATGTACAGTTGTAGCATCATTTTTGGAAAACATCCTTTGCCATAGAATTCCTTTGGCACCTTTGCAAAAAAAGAAAGTATACATTTGGACTCTGTTTCGTTCCATTGTTCTCCAGCCTTATACCAATAGATTACTCTACCTTTCTAGCAAGACTTGAAGCCAGGTGGTATAAGGCCACCAGCTTTATTCTTTGTCAGAATTGTTTGGGGTATTTTAGTTTCTTTAGCATTATCATATAAATTTTTACATCTGCTAATTAGTTGGGTTTTTTTTCAATGCTTGTTGAGGTTATAATTTGGATCAATTCAAAGAATAATAGTATTGAGACTTTCAAGCCAGCAGAAAGATATGCTTTCCATTTTATTTATTATTTATTTATTTACTTAAAAAAATATATATGGTGTAGTATATATCCTGAGACATTTCTAAATTCACTGGTAGGTTTTTGGTGATTCTTTGGGATTTTTTCTACATAATCATGTCATTTATGAATAGGGATACTTTTACTTTTTTCCCTATTTCTGCTTTTGTTTCTTTTTTTTCTCTTACTGAATTGGTTAGGCCATCTCACACAATGTTGAATAGAGGTGAGAGCAGGTGTCTTTGATTTACTCCCAACTGTGAGGAAAATGTTTCCACTTTCACTGTTCAGTATAATGATAGCTGCACGTTTTTCATAGGTGTTATTAATTAAGTTTAGGAAGTTGTATTGCTAGTTTCCTAAGAATTTTTTTCATAAATGATATTGAATTTTATCAAATGCTTTTTTCTACATGGATAAAAACAACCATATAATTCTTCTCTTATTCTGTTAATTTGGTACAAAATATTTTGTTTTCTTTGTGAAATTTTCCTTTTATCTATGAGTTATTTAGAATTATATTGCTTAATTTTTAAACATGTGAGATATTTCTAGATAACTTACTGTTACTGATCTAATTTATTTTCCTTGTCGTCAGAGAAAAGAGACCTTGTATTTTAGAGATACATACTGAAATATTTATAGGTAAAATGATACAATAACTGGAATTTACTTCAACATAATCCAGGGTTGGCTGGGAGAGGTGGATATTAGTATAAGTAAATTAAGTTTGGCTGTGAGTGGCTGATGGTACATAGGGGTTTGTTTTAATATTCTGTTTTATTTAGTTTGGAAATTTGTATAACAAAAAGTTAAGAATGAAATAATTCCCATTGTTTCTGGCAAGTTTTTATCAGGCCTTCCTCTTTCCATTTTTTAATTCTTCCTCGAAAAAGTCCTGTGTCCCCAGCATTCACCTCCGTTAACTCTCTATGATTACACCTGGTTTGTTTCTTTAATATAACACTCATTACAAATGTAATTATGAGGGGATTCTTTTTATCTATGTGCCTGATTACTTACTTTGTTATCTGTTCCCCCAACGCTCTAGACTGCAACGCATTTCTTCCTCAGCGTGTGCTAGGTGTGCTGTATAGTCCTTGCTCTGTAAGTAAGTGTAGAAGGGAGGGGAAGAGGAAGGAACTCTGAGAATTTCTTCTAAAAACAAAGAGCATTGCATATCTTCATTTTTATTTTTTTGTAAGTGGTTTGTCTTATACGTTATCAAAATTTCCTATGAGCTGTAATTCCATTAGTGTAGGCATTTTTCAAACTGCACATGGGGGGATCATCAGTATTCCACAAGGCTGCCTTATAGTTGCGATGGGGAAGCAGAGGTAAAGCTCTGGACTTTACTTTTCTACTCACCTCTACTTTAACCTAAGCATACCTCAGTTTTTTTTTCTTTTTTGAGACAGTCTTGCTCTGTGGCCCTGGCTGGAGTGCAATGGCACGATCTCGACTCACTGCAACCTCCACCTCCCAGGTTCAAGTGATTGTCCTGCCTCAGTCTACTGAGTAGCTGGGATTACAGGTGCACGCCATCACGCCCAGCTAATGTTTATATTTTTAGTAGAGACGGGGTTTCACCGTGTTGATCAGGCTGGTTTCAAACTACTGACCTTGTAATCCACACACTTTGGCCTCCCAAAGTTCTGGAGTTACAGGCATGAGCCACCGTGCCTGACCAAGCATACCTCAGTTTTTATCAATTTGCAAGAATTTGGTTGAAAAAGGCTTCACAGGTTTAACTATATTTAAATAATTTTGGAATTGTTTTCCTTATTTTTTTTTAACAGTGATTTCAAGTCAACTGTCACCATACTCATGTTATAAATTTAGAATTTATTTTTATCTTTGCTATATTATGAAATTTTAATGTTAGAATGCAATATAGTTTTGTGAATATTAGGCTTTTTAAACCCATTTTCTCACCATTGTGATATTTACTGAGAAGACACAGTTTGAAGTATTAATTTATTTTTTATATATTTATACTGTAGAAGTTCAAATTAAATGTGATATTGTATTTAAATTTATGGTGAATTATGTAGTCAAAACGGTAATCTTACAACTCAGAAAATAAGTTTTTTTTTTCTCCTAGCAGAATTGGGAAAACATAGATGGTTTCTGTGATGGAAACTGTTATATGAGTATTTTTAAACCTTTTGTTGTCTTTTTTTTTTTTTTTTTTTTTGAGACGGAGTCTCGCTCTGTCACCAGGCTGGAGTGCAGTGGCGCAATCTAGGCTCACTGCAACCTCTGCTTCCTGGGTTCAAGCGATTCTTCTGCCTCAGCCTCCCAAGTAGCTGGGACTACAGGCACCCACCACCATACCCAGCTAATTTTTGTATTTTTAGTAGAGACGGAGTTTCACCATGTTGGCCAGGGTGGTCTCTTGACCTCATGATCCGCCCACCTTAGCCTCCCAAAGTGCTGGGATTACAGGTGGGAGCCACCGTGCCTGGCTGTTTTCAAAATATTTTAACACAAAATCTTTGAAAAGGCAAAAAATAACTTCTACAGTATTAAAAACTAGTATCTACATGCTCTGGGCTCCAAATAGGGTCATGTAGTGCTGAAGTTCTTTTCGTCACCAGGGAAAGCCTGCATACTCTGTCAGCATCAGAGCATCAAACACACAGGAATGCATGAGGAGTAACAACCTCGCTAGACTCCTTGGGCTCCTACCCTGGCTCTGCCACTTTACTAGCTTGTAGGACCCAAAACAAGTTATTTGATTTCTTTGTGTTTCAGTTTCCCCATTTGTAAAATGGGACAGTGCCTGGCATGTAGTAGGAATTAAGTAAATATTAGCCTTGCTAAGTGCAGCACAGCTCCCAGGTCTTTTGGAATTTCTTCAGTATATTTACTTCAAGGTAATTGTCCACTGAGACAGTTCCATCACCAATCCTCAGTGGCTATTCTCTTTTAATCCCAAAGTGACCTGTCTCCTAACGTGTCTCCCTAAAAACAACAACAACAACAAAACACCACCACCAACAAAGATGTTTTACTTATTCAGTAGTAATAGTTACTTACTGTACTGGTTTGCTTTATTTGCCCTAACAAAATGCTACAGGCTGGGTGGCTTAAACAGCAGTTTGTTTTCTTACAGTTGCGGAGGCTAGGAGCCTAATATCGAGGTGCTGTCAGGGTTAGTTTCCTCTGAGGCCTCTTTCTCTGGCTTGCAGATAGCCTCCTTCTTCCCGTCTCATCAGATGATCATTTCAGAGGCACTCCTGGTGTCTCTCTGTAGGTCCTCATCATCTCTTCTTGGGAGGACGCCAGTCAGATTCGATTAGGGCCCACTCTGAAGACCGCATTTTAACCTAATTAGTTCTTAAAAGGCCTTATCTCCAAATACAGTCATGTGTCACTTAATTAGCAGGATATGCTCTGAAAAAATGCGTCATTAGACAATTTCATTGTTCTGCCATCACAGAGTGTACTTACACTAGCCCAGATGGTAGAACCTAAACACACCAGGCTGTGTGTAGCCTATTGCTTCTAGGCTACAAACCTATACAGCATGTTGCTATACCGAATACTATATGCAACTGTAACACAATGCTAAATATTTGTATATCTGAGCATATTAAATAGAAAAGGTATGGTAAATATATGGAATAAACATAGAAAAGGTACAGTAAAAATATGGAATAAATGATTTTTTTAAAATGGCTGTTCTGCCTATGGAGTAGCCATTCTTTATTCCTTTACTCTCTTAATAAACTTTATGGACTCACCCCAAATTCTTTCTTGTTCAAGCCTGCCCCCTCCCCAAAACAAAGATAAAAAATGGTACACCTGTATGTACAGGGCTCTTAGCATGAATGGGGCTTGCAGGTCTGGACCTTGCTCAGGGCGTCAGTGAGTAGTGAGTGAATGTGAAGGCCTAGGACGTTAGTGTACACTACTGTAGACTATAAGCACTGTACACTTAGGCTACATACAGGCTACATTCAGTTTATAAAACATATTTTACTTTCTTCAATGAACCTTAGTTTACTGTAACTTTTTTACATTATGAACTTTTTTACTATTGTAAAAACACTTAAAATACACATTGTACACCTGTACAAAAATATTTTTATTCTTATTCTATAAGCTTTTTTGTATTTTTAAAAATTGTTTTTTACTTTTTCAGCTTTTAGGTTCGGGGGCACATGTGTAGGTTTGTTACATGGGTAAATTGCATGTGACTGAGGTTTGGTGTGTGAATGATCTCATCACCCAGATACAGAGCATAGTTACCTGATAGTTTTTCACCCCTTCCCTTCACCTCACCCTCCCTCCTCTAGTAGTTTCCGGTATCTCTTGTTGCCATCTTTATGTCCATGTTTATCCAATGTTTAGCACCTACTTTTGAGTGAGAACATGTGGTATTTGGTTTTCTGTTCCTGTGTTAATTTATTTAGGGTAATGGCCTCCAGCTGCATCCATGTTGCTGCAAAAGACATTTTATTCTTTTTAATGGCTGTGTAGCATTCCATGGTGTATATGTACCACATTTTCTTTGTTCAGTCCACTGTTGCTGGGCATCTAGGTTGACTTCATGCTACTGTGAATAGTGCTGCAATGAACATACAAATGCGTGTTTCTTTTTGTAAACTAAGACACATTTATATTAGCCTAGGTCTACACAGGTTTAGGATCATGAATATCATTGTCTTCCACCTCCACATTTTATCCCACTAGAAAGTCTTCAGGGAGGCCAGGCATGGTGGCTTATGCCTGTAATCACAACATTTTTGGGAGGCCAGGGTGGACATACAGATCACTGGAGGCCAGGAGTTCAAGACTAGCCTAGCCAACGTGGCAAAACCTTGTTTCTACCAAAAAAAAATACAAAAACTAGCTGGGTGTGGTGGTGCATGCCTGTCGTCCCAGCTGCCTGGGAGGCTGAGACATGAGAATTGCTTGAATCTGGGAGATGGAGATTGCAGTGAGCCAAAATCATGCCACTGCACTTCAGCCTGGGCACTATGAGACTCTGTCTCAAAAAAAAATTCATTGGGGCAAAACTCACATAGAGCTGCCTCTCCTAGGATAACAGTACCTTTCAGACTACCTCCTGAAGGATCTGCCTGAGGATGTTTTACAGTTAACTTAAAAAAATAAGTCGAGGGGGTACACTCTAAAATGATGATAAAAAGCGTAATGTAATAAAAACATAGCCAGTTATAGAGGAATTTATTATCAAACATTGTGTGCTGCATATAATGATATTTGCTAGACTTGTCTGATAACTGGCAGCGTGATACATGTATGTATACCAGCATCACCACACACACGTGAGTAATGCACATTGTGCTACAACATTATGAAGGTTGTGTGTCACTAGGTGATAGGAATTTTTCAACTGCATTATAATCTTTTTTTTTTTTTTGAGACGGAGTCTCGCTCTGTCGCCCAGACTGGAGTGCAGTGGCGCGATCTCGGCTCACTGCAAGCTCCGCCTCCCGGGTTCACGCCATTCTCCTGCCTCAGCCTCCGGAATAGCTGGGACTACAGGCGCCCGCCACCACGCCCGGCTAATCTCTTTTTGTATTTTTAGTAGAGACGGGGTTTCACCGTGTTAGCCAGGATGGTCTCGATCTCCTGACCTCGTGATCCGCCCGCCTCGGCCTCCCAAAGTGCTGGGATTACAGGCTTGAGCCACCGCGCCCGGCCCATTATAATCTTATATATGCTGTCTGTTACTGACTGTGACATCATCATGCAGCATGTGACTGTACAGTCACATTCCAAGGTACTGGGGTTAGGGCTTCAGCATAGGAATTTTGGGGGAACACAATTCAGTCCATAACACTGTTACTCACTAGTCTGGCAGCAGTTCCTTACTCAGGATGAAGTCTTTACTCTCAGAGATTTGTCGTCTGGTTAATCAGATAGATGAATTTTTTTAAACTGATATTTAATGAAGTAGATTGGCTTTTATTTTTTTATACTGAGGTGGAGCCTCACTCTGTCATCCAGGCTAGAGTGCCTTGGTGTGATCTCAGCTCACTGCAACCTCCACCTCCCAGGCTCAAGCGATTCTCCTGCCTCACCCTCCCAAGTAGCTGGGATTACAGGTGTGTGCCACCACGCCCAACAGATTTTTTCTATTTTTAGTAGAGATGGGGTTTCACCATGTTGGCCAGGCTGGTCTTGAATCCCTGACCTCAGTGATCTACCTGCCTCTGCCTCCCAAATGTTGGGATTACAGGCGTGAGCCACCGTGCCTGGCCACTAATTTTTATATTTTTAGTAAAATTTGGTAAATTTTAGTAAAACAAAGTAGATTGGTTTTATAAAGAAAGCAGGGATATTAGTTCATAGATCAGAAGCCAAAGAGTGGGTTGTGTGTCCTTCTTTAGTTGTACATTTTGTTAATTTACACAATCATTTATTCATGTGTTTATCAAATAGTTAATAAGGGCCTCTGCAGTACCAGGCATTATGCTGGGAGCTGGCCATGCAGCCATGAGAATAAATACGTAGTGCCTGCCATTGTCAAGTTCGCCACCTGGTATATATTTAAGACATTTATGTCTCTGGATTGTAAAGACACATAATCCAGACATAATCCATTCTTCTAGGATGTTAGCTCTTGGGAGGTATTGCTATTAGACCGTAGTAGTTACAAGTACTGGCTTTGTGTTTTAAAAGTTAATTTATTAATTGCTGATTCTACCACTTCCTAGGAATGTAACCTTGAGCAAATTATTTATCCTCCTGAAACCCCTGTTTTCTCATTTGTAAAATAGGGGTTATATAAATATTTCATAGGGCTAATTCATGATTAAATGAGATAATACATGTCACATGCCTAGTACCATACTTGGCATCTGGGAGAAGTGCTTAAGCAAATTGTTGCTGCAGTTTTTTGAATACAGGAGTGAAATGAAACCTTTCATTGGAGGTAAAATTCAGGAGACACTAAGAATAACTTTATATGTAGGTTTCTAATAATTGTGGAGATCTTTTGCCAACGCTTTGGAATATGTTGGTTTTTTATAATTTACACCCTGCCAATTACTAGAAAGAATTTGAAATAGCTGTCTAGCTTAAGAGTGTGTTCCAATTTTGAGATAATAGAAAAACAGTGAACTAGAATTAAGACTACTTTAGCACGAGCTTTGGCTCTTTGAGCCAGCTGGGAGATCCAGGATTACCACAAAGTCTAGACTTCCCCTGTCAGATTATTTGTGTTGTTTATTAATTAGGGAATGGTCAATTTTAGATACTAGCATTTAGGTTTCTGAGGATTGGTATATAATTGCTAAAGTCTTATAAGTTTGAAAATTATATTCTAAAAGCAGAAATAATATAACCTGAACTTAATCTTGCTTCTGAATAAAATAATTATCACACCAGAGAATAATCTTTAATATGTGACTGAATATTTAATTGATTTATAGTCTTTGCTGAAGTTCATTTCAAAGCCCCTAATATAGTGTTTAACTTCACATTTACATTGATTCTTATTTTTGTGGCAGTGTTCTCACAAAAAGCACTGAAGTTACCAATTTTAAGATCTTGATTTTCTCACCTAGCTGTCCAGTATTTGAAGCACATTTGGAAGGCACTGTTGAAACACGTTTTAACTGATAAAGACAGTATCGGGCTTCATGAGAGGCTTTTTGTTGTTGTTTTCGTTTTTGCTTGGCAGGGTTAGGGGTACTTTTTGACTGGATGGATTGTTAGGCCACTTTGGTTATCATAAGATAAGAAGATAAAATATTTTAAGTAAAATAACATCCTTTTATGAGATGAGAAAGCACAAACTCATGAAAATATGCTCTCCTTGGATACTTCTCTCTGTTTAAGTTCTTTGTTATTTTATGAAAAGTTACAAAATTTTAATCAACTTTACTATGTAATTTAAATGCCTGAAATTAGGTACTGTATCTCATAGGGTTGCAGAACTTAATTTTCATATAATAATTGGTGTTAATGAATGTTGCATCTTCTAATGTTGCAAATACTTTGATATTTTCTAAAAAGGATTATGAACTACAGATTTGTTTCAAGTTCAATTGTTATGTGATGTCAAAGCCTAGACAACTTGCAGAATGGGAGAAAGTTTTATAAATCATATTTAATAAGGGGTTAGTATCTAGACTACATAAAGAACTCCTACAACTCAGCAGCAACAACAAAACAACCTGATTCAAAAATGGGCAAAAGACTTATTAAATAGATGTTTCTCCAAAGACGATCTACAAATGGTCAGTAAGCACATGAAAAGATGTTCAACACCATTATTGACTAGGGAAATGCACACCAAAACCACAGTGAGATACTGCTTCATACTCATTAGGATATATGTTAATTTTTAAGGAAAAAAGGGGGGAAATAACCAGTGTTGGTGAGGATATGAAGAAATTGGAACGCTTGTGCATTGCAGATGGGAATGTAAAATGGTACAGCTGCAAGTTTGGTGGTTTCTCAAAAAGTTAAACACAGAGCAATCATTTGATCCAGGATTTCCACTCTTGGGTTTATGGTCAAAACATTGAAAGCAGGGAGTTTCAACAGATAGTATGTACTAATGTTCATAGCAGCATTAATCACAACAACTAGAGGTGAAAACAACCCATGGACATCGACAGATGAATGGATAAACGCAATGTGATATATATATATATAGATATGCATAGAGTGGAATGTGTTTATCCATAAAAGAATGCAACAGGCTAAGTGAAATAAGCCTGGCATGAAAGGATACGTATTGTGTGGTTCCACTTACATGCAATATCTAGATTAGGAAGATTCTTAGGGACAGATAGTAGAGTAGAGGTTACCAGGGCCTTGGGGAAAAAGGCAGTGGGGTTATTGTGTGATGCGTGGGTCAGCACCAGGACTGTTAGGAATTGGGCCGCACAGCAGGAGGTGAGCCACAGGCAAGCAAGCATGACCACCTGAGCTCTGCCTCCTGTCAGATTAGCAGCGGCATTAGATTCTCATAGGAGCTTGAACCCTGTTGTGAACTGCGCATGTGAAGGATCTAGGTTGCGTGCTCCTTCTGAGAATCTAATGCCTAATGAATGATCTGAGGGGAAACGGTTTCATCTTGAAACTATCCACCATCCGCCCCTTCCCCCAGCCCCCGCCCTGCACCTCCACCCCATTATCCGTGGAAAATTTGTCTTCCATAAAACTCATTTCTGATGCCAAAAAGGTTGGGGACCGCTGGTTTAATGGATTCGGAGTTTCTGTTTGGGATGACAAAAAAAATTCTAAAATGGTAGTGGTGATGATCGCAGAACATTGTGAGTATACTTATAGGATGCCATGAATTGTACACTTACAAATGATTAAAGTGGTCATTTTTATGTTATATATATTTTACCACAATCAAAAAGTTAAAATAACCAACCAAACAACAACAAAATAGATTTACTCAGATATACCTGTTTAGTGTCTTTTCCTCACAGATATTTTCTCATTTGTTACTGAAGTATCTGTCTCAAAATTGTGTGGGTGCGTACTAGATTTTTAAGATTGATTACCCGTGGGTTTGTATTGCCTTTGAATTACAAATGGTGTAGGGGTTTTTAGCATTATTTTTGTGACAGAAATTGTTAATGGATCTCCTTTGTTTTGCAGTTACTTCGAGAGCTTAAGCATCCAAACGTCATTTCTCTGCAAAAGGTGTTTCTGTCTCATGCTGATAGGAAGGTGTGGCTTCTGTTTGACTATGCTGAACATGACCTCTGGGTAAGGTGAATTGCTGGCAGACATGAGCAAACAGTTAGGGATTGTTAAGAGTAACTAAAACCAATTAGGTGTTCCCCTTATTATGAGACTTACGTTCTTAAAATAAAAGTGACCTCATGGAGTGTGGTTGGTGGCATTACCAAGGCTAGAGTATTTATTTGACTTTGTATTATTGCTTTTCAATATTGTCACTTTGATCTTTTAACAGATACTAAAGAAAACAATAGAATCTCAAGAGTGTTAAACAGCTATTCAATATTGCTTCATACAGTTTTTTGATGAAATGAAAAGTAACTGTAGTATCTATAAAATTTTGCTCTAAAATAGAAAAGTAGCATATTTCATTTTATTCCGTCATATAAAGGGAATATAAAATGAGAAGGTGGTATCCTCATGTAGGAGGACGAATATGCTATCTTTGGAGAGATCTAATAGTTCTACCATTATTTATCGTATAGCATTAGGCAAGTCTTTTAATGGCTTTGAAGCTGTAATTTACCCCATCTGTAAAATGTAATACTTTCTTTCCTTTTTTAACAACGTTTTTCTGAGGAACAATCTTGTAGTTGAAAAGTTTTATTAATGAAATATACAAATGTAGGAAACTATTATTAATTATTAACTATTCACAATTGAATTTAATATCCTAATGCTTATTTTCACTGACAGTAATTCAATATAGTATAGTCATGCACCATATAATGTTACGGTCAACTAGGGACTGCATATATGATAGTGGTCTTGTAAGATTATAGTACCATATTGTGACTGTACCTTTTCTATGTTTACATCTGTTTAGCTAACACACTTAATTACTATTGTGTCACAATTGCCTTCCTTATTCAGTACAGTAACGTGCAGGTTTGTAGCCTAGGAGCAGTAGGCTATACCATATAGCTTGGGTTTGTGGTAAAGTCTATCATCTAGGTTTATGTAAGTACACTCTGTGATGTTTACACAACTGCAAAATTGCCTACGACACATTTTTCAGAATGTATCCCTTCATTAAGTAGTGCATGACTGCATTGTACTTACTTGAATTGGGCATAATCTTGCATTGGAGGAATTCTTTGTGGATGAGAGCTCTATTAAAAAATGAGATTGGTGTGAAAATAAATTTTAATATCTCTTGAGACTTTTAGTTATTCTTTGTTTTCTGACCTGTGATAAGAATAGTTTTAGGTCAAGTTTAGTGGGTCACACCTGTAGACCCAGCACTTTGGGAGGCCAAAGCAGGAAGATCACTTGAGCCAAAGGATTTGAGACAAGACAAGCCTGGGCCACATGGCAAGACCCTATCTCTACAAAAAAAAAAAAAAAAAAAAATTGGCTGAGCTCAGTGGCACACACTTGTGGTCCCAGCTGTTCATGGGACTGAAGCCCAGGAAGTCGAGGCTGCAGTGGGTCCTGTTCACACTGTTGCACTCCAGCCCGGCTAAGTTTTGTATTTTTGGTAGAGACAGGGTTTCACCATGTTGACCAGGCTGGTCTCTTAGCTCCTGATGTCAGGTGATCTGCCCACCTCGGCCTCTCAAAGTGCTGGGATTACAGGCCTGAGCCACTGAGCCCAACCAGTTTATTAGTTTATCTAATGCAATGCAGAAAATGATGCTATATTGAAAAAAATTACTGTAAAATAAGAACTTAAATTAATCTTGTCTAAGTAGCTGAAATTCAAACACCAGCCTCAGTATTTTGCAGTTTACTAAGCAGATTATTTTTTAAATTGGTATTTGAGGAACTCTTAGGTAACTATGAAATTTGCTGTTTTGTTAAATATAACATTTATGTTTTAAAAAAAATCTGAAACGTTACCTTGCAGATAAGACTGAGATATATATATTATATACATATATATATAGAAAATCTATAACAGGATAGCCAAAGTAATTTTGAAACATATTCACAATTACATTCTTACCAATCTGTATAAAGAACATCTGTTAATACAGATTATAGTTTAAGAAACAAGTAAACCAAACCTCTAACATTACCTTGTGTTAATTCATTAAGAATTACTTTACTCCTGTGTACTGGGTTTTTAATGATATTTAATAATGTCTTTAAACATTGTATTGATTTGCATACTAATCTATATTTACTAAGTTAGCATGGCCATGCTTTTTAATTTGTACACATGAAATTTTCTCTCTTTTATGAAACTCTTTTGAAAGTTCATGCTGATTATTAATTTTTTCGTCTTTTTTTAATCTTTGGTTCTTCTGTTCTTCTATTTTAAAATAAGTCTAATCGTATCAACCCTGTTAAATCAGCGTGGCCAGTATTAAATTGAACACTCACCATACTGAGCCTCATAAGAAATGAAGTCATATAATTTAAACTTAAGGCATTTTCCAGGCTGGTTCATAAACAAGATTTGTGATAAACCACGGTAGAGCGTAGAAGATAGTATAATATTTCACTCAATGTGATTTCTAGCTGCTAGTTTGTAATATTTAATTTTACATGTAGGTACAATGATTATACTTTAACAAATTTTATTGCATGTAATATTGTACAGTGTATATAAATAGTTCATTAGCTTTATCATCATCTTAATAATATTTAAGCCAAATAACTATTTTTAATGTTCATTTTCATTAAAAACAAACGATAATTTAGCCTACTAAAGCCCACTCCTTTATCTATTTTAATTGGAATGTTGAAGTGAATTGGTAGGGGTTAGGCAGCAGAGGGTAACAAGGCAGTTGCGATAAAAATAGTTATTTTTAAAAATCACTTAAGCATTGGTGAGATTTCATGGTATGTGTACTTTGCATTTGTTATGTAGCCCTGGAATATAAAGAAGATGACAGTAGGGTTTGTCATTTTAAAATATTGGTAAAAGAAATCACTTGTAATACTCTAATAAAGTGTACATGAAGAAATATATATGAAATTGATTAATTACCTTACCTCTCCTACATATCCGCCCACCTCGGCCTCCCAAAGTGCTAGGATTACAGGCGTGAGCCACCACGCCCGGCCCAAGAATCTTAAGGAGAACAGACTTGATTGTCACATCATATTTTAGGACAGGTGACAAAACAGTCTAGATATTAAATTGTTGTAGCTCTGTTTTGTTTGCCTGCTATTAAATACCTTGAAAAAAAGACTGAGAGGAAAATTAAAGTCGGTTAATGCTGCTCATTTAGATTAGTCACACTACATAGGTGCAAACTGCTACACTTTACCTTCTCGTGGGTACTTGCTATCTATTTTTCCTTGGAGAGTAAAGCTCCTTTACTCATTAATCATTAGTTATTCCTTACTTGTATTATATTCTGTGTATCATAAGAAAATAGCAAGTGAAAATGTTAACTTATAATGTTAAATATCTCTTATTTTTATTATGTTTACTGATTTCAAGAACATGCTTAATATTTACTTACATATATTGGCCGAGGGTCTGCTCTGTGCAATATTAGGTTCAGGGATATGTACAATGGTGTGCAAGGCATAGTTGACTACAGCCAAGTTACAGATTTTCCTGCAGTTTAAAAGTGATCCAATTAAGAAAATGAGTCCTCCTATCACGAGCATTTGAAACTTTTCAAAAAAAACTTGTAAGGCACATTCATTTATAAAGTAATTTTTCTATGTATAAAGTTGTGCTTTGTTTTACTGGATGTCCAACAACATTATACATAGAAAGCTTTGATGGATGGTACAAGGCATTTTTTTTTCCCTCAGAATCTTTCATATTTTTCCATTTTTCCCTGTGAACTGGTATGTCATTTCTTTGTGCTTGTGTTATTTTATTGAAGCATCTCCCCACTTGCTTTCTTTATAACCTATGTTATAAATAGGTTCTCATTCTATACCATGTCAGCCAGCCAGAAGTATCTCTTGAACTTTGTTTTTTTTTTTTCATTGTATCTACCAGATAAACAGGAATCAAATATACTCTGAAAGTAATTGATTTTTAATTATGCTGTAAAAATAAAAGCACAGTATTTCCTAATTCCTTGTTGTGATAATGTATTTCCTGAAATGCTGTCATATGCTTAGGAAATGGAATTTTAGCTGCAGTTATTAGGGAATTTTAAAGTTGTTTATGTTATTCAGCAGAGTATGAAATTGTATTTTCAATATCTGTGGGAATCCCTGAGTGTTTCTTTTTCTGTTAGGAAAATATTACATATCAAATGATCTTTTCCTTTTTTTTAAGCTTCTGGTGATATTTTTTCTTTCTTTCAGCATATAATCAAGTTTCACAGAGCTTCTAAAGCAAACAAGAAGCCAGTTCAGTTACCTCGGGGAATGGTGAAGTCACTATTGTATCAGATCCTAGATGGTATTCACTACCTGCATGCTAACTGGGTGTTGCACAGAGATTTGGTAAGTTGATCTGTAATTGGTTTAAACTAGAAAGATGCATTACAGTTGGATACTTTTCTAGTTGTCTGTAGATACCAGTGCTATATGTAGGCCTGCAAACCTTATAGAGGTAGTGAGAACGCTACATTCTCAAAAAATGGCCTAGTAGTGTTTTTATAGAATTCATCCTGCTTCTTTGACATACACTAGATGGTATTTATTTTGAAGTGAAATAAGACACATTTGTTTTCCTAAGCTTCTGTTTCCTTTTAAGTTCATAAATAAAGCATTAGCTTGCTTCACATTGATTATTAGATGCAAGGCAAACTGTAGAAATTTATATATTTATAATAACTTGAAGGTAAAACTTTTGGAGCCTACTGCATACTTATTTACATATTAGAAAAGGAAAATGTTAATTCAGTATGCTTATATTTTAAGCCCCTCTATGTTAGTAGCAGTCTGTTGGCCAATAGCCTTTATTAATCGTAATTGAAGTATATTATTAGAAACCTTGCTGTATTCAGGTACATTGAAGTTTTAAGAATTTAAAAACGGAAGAAACTGACTTTTTATTTAATGTGTCAAAGTCATTTATGCCTTTTTTCACCCATCTTGCACAGGGGTACCCAGCCCCCAGGCCACAGACCAGTCCATGGCCCATTAGGAACCAGGCCACACAGCGGGAGGTGAGCGGTGGGTGAGCATTACCACCTGAGCTCAGCCTCCTGTCAGATCAGTGGCAGCATTAGATTTTCATAGGAGCCAGAACCCTATTGTGAACTGCACATGCAGGGGTTCTAGACTGCACACTCCTTATGAGAATCTAATGCCTTATGATCTGAGGTGGTACAGTTACATACTGAAACCATCCCTTCCCACCCCACTGTGTGGAAAAACTGTCTTCCATGAAACTGATCCCTGGTGCCAAAAAGATTGGGGACTGCTGATCTAGCATATTATTATTCATTAAATTTTCATGGATTTCAGTTACCTAAACTTCAAATTGCCCTTTCTTACTACATAATTACATTGCTTTTATAGTTCTTTTCTTTGTAAAGATAGTAACTATAATAAGATTTATAACAGCACCGTCATTTCAAACAAATATAAACACAATGCTGAAAGTGATGATTTTGTCTCTAATCACCTGTATACAAAGGAAATATCCTGTAGGCCATGAGGCGGAGCCCATCTGGTCTCTCGCAAAGATGTTCTTCACAAATTTAGTGAGCTTAGTCTCTGGCCTTCAAATGTGCTGTTCCAGTGGCATAGTTTCTACTTCTTTCTTCTAGCTTTAGGAAATTGCCTTGTAGCACATTTAATGTTAGTTAGTTACTTTATCTCCAGTTCTCGTACCTACAAAGCATTTAGACTAGGACCAATAACACAGCAGAAATTTGGTTGGACTTGTTTCTTTATGCAAGCTTTTATTTTTAATAGAGTTAGAATATTTTACTTATAAAAATAGATTTACAGGCCGGGCGCGGTGGCTCGTGCCTATAATCCCAGCACTTTGGGAGGCTGAGGCAGGGTGGATCACAAGGTCAGGAGTTCAAGATGAGGCTGGCCAAGATGGTGAAACCCTGTCTCTACTAAAAATACAAAAAATTAGCCGGCTTGGTGGTAGGCACCTGTAATCCGAGCTACGCTGGAGGCTGAGGCAGAGAATTACTTGAACGTGGGAGGCGGAGGTTGCAGTGAGCCAAGATGGCACCACTGCACTCCAGCCTGGACGACAGAGTGAAACTCCATCTCTTAAAAACAAAACAAAACAAAAAATAGATTTACATAACAGAAATCAGACAAATCCTTTGGCATTTTATGAAGCTGAAAATAAATTTTGGCCATTGTGGTGGAGTCAAATTAGGGAAAAACATTTCTACTTTTGAGCTACCCATCCTTTTTATGATGTCTAAAAGAAAAAACTGTGGCTAAAGGACATGTTTTTCCCCATCGAGTCAGTTATGCTAAGATAGCTCTACATTTTCTTTTTCTTGTAAATTATTCTTTTCACTTGAAGTATGTATGCATATTAGGTAAATACAGACTGATTTTTAAAACCAATATTTAAATTTCATGTAATAATATAAATATACTTAAGCCACTTAGAGTAGTATTAAGTATAGTAGTGAAAATTATGATACCAAGTTTCTTTTATCTCTCTTATGGTAAAGCTCTTCCTACTAATGCACCTTAAGTAGATTCTCTTTGACATAGGGTCAGTGTAGAACCGATCATTTCAGAAGGCTCTGTTAGTGGTGTACTAAGTGGTGGAGAGTGGAAGGATCGGTGCCCCCTAATATAGGCAACAAGGGATGCATTGTCTGTAGGTGATTTAAAAATAATAATAAAGCATACTAAAAGTTAGTTGCTTTTTATTGTCACCATATGCTGACAATTCTGAACAATTTCAGTAATAAAGTATTTCTCTACAGTGAGGCAAATCACTCTTACTCCTCCATCCCTCTTGCCATTATTTAAAGTTTATTAATCCAAAAAGTTCTGCGGTGTCTACTGCTATCTTCTTTGATTTCCATATTTGAGTGAGATTTTCCGTATTTTCTGTGCATGACTTCTTAGTATTCTTTATAAACGTCTGTCTCTTCTGTGTATCTCAGGCACACAGAAATCCACTGAACCATTGTTTCATGAAAATGACAGCCTTTGCCTCTAACCTAGATCCTACTGGTTCAGATGCCCACCTTTCAAATTCTGAAGGAAAAACTCATTTACCATATATGTACATTTTAAAATGTGAGCACCTTCCTGCCAACTGAAAAAGCTTTAAAGTTTTAACGTTTATAGTGTTTGAACAATAGCTACATTTGATTCTAATATATGTAGTAATATCATATTAACTCTCAAGAACATTGGTCAGCCGGGCGCGGTGGCTCACGCCTGTAATCCCAGCACTTTGGGAGGCTGAGGTGGGTGGATCATGAGGTCAGGAGTTCGAGACCAGCCTGGCCAAGATGGTGAAACTCCGTCTCTACTAAAAATACAAAAATTAGCCGGGCATGGTGGCACATGCCTGTAATCCTAGCTACTTGGGAGGCTGAGGCAAGAGAATCACTTGAACCCGCGAGGCAGAGGTTGCAGTGAGCCGAGATTGTGCCACCGCACTCTAGCCTGGGTGACAGAGCGAGACTCCGTCTCAAAAAGAAAAAAAAAGAACATTGTTCAGAAGCTATATAACATAATTTTTTTTAACTTGTTCTTCTCAAATATTTGTTGTTAGTTGCATATGAAATATTTACCCTATCCAAACAAAAATTAATAGTTCATTATATTCTTTACTCCTGTTTAGTCAGATTTAGATCAAATGTGACAATGCTGACCTTAACTCTCTTCATAGACTTCTAATGCTATGAATTGGACCAGTTGGTTGAGGTGCTGACATGCCACAAGAAACTTCATATTAAGGTGGATAATTGGCACAGACACCCTAAAAACACCATTTTAATAATACTCTGGAATGTTATTGATGTTTTTGTTTAATAAAATTGGCTTTATTAATTAATAGAAATACTGGTTTGAGATGGTAGAGTTATGAAGTTCTTTGATATGTATAGTTGAGCTTTTAAAATTAACAATCCTATTTAATAAATAACGATTTATCTGGTTGCTATTAATCATCACATAGTAGCAAATCAGTAACTGAAATCTGTCATCCTTGGTGGGAAAATAGAGATTTCTTAATTCTGGAAGTCTTTTTGGGCTGAGAGTCGTAATCAGTGTAAATGTATGAGTGTTTTAAGAAATATGGACCAGAAGAGAAACATAGGCAGTATTTATTTTGTGAAGTAATTTATTGATCCAAACCAAACTTTTTAGTTTTAGATCATTAAAATATGTATATGTAAGTTGTTGCTTATACACTTAATTTGTCTGTGTCCACTAGAGATAAATGAGAACAAAGTTATGTCTGTTGCGTTAGCTTTGTTCCTTCCCTTGACGACTCTCTTCCGCTTTCTTTGTTTATTCTCCTTCCCTCCTTGGGAAGGGAAAATAGTTTGACTACCCGTCTGCTATAGTCCTGGTTCTGGTATTACCGTCTATACTGCTCAGGATACTGCATCTCCAGAGATACAGAACCAACAAGGTGTTTATACATAGATGGAGAATGATTTATTTAAGGAATTGGCACATGCAGTTGTGGAAGCTTGGTAAATCCAGAATCTGCAGAGCAGGCTACAGGCTGAAGACCCAGGAAGAAGGTTTAACTCTAGTCCAAAGACAGTCTGCTGGCAGAATTCCTTCTTGCTCAGGGGAGGTCAGTCTTGTTCCATGAAGGCTTTCAGCTGATTCGATGAGGCATATCCGTGTTAAGAAGGGTAGTCCTTATGTGTTTTACTCAAAGTCCACTGATTTAAATGTTAACCTCATCCAACAGCACCTTCACAGAAACATTCAGAATAATGTTTGACCAAACATCTGGGCACTATGGTCCAGCCAAGTTCACACATAAAATTATTCATCCTCGGCTGGGTGCAGTAGCTCACGCCTGTAATCCCAGCACTTTGGGAGGCCGAGGCGGGCGGATCACGAGGTCAGGAGATTGAGACCACCATCCTGGCTAACATGGTGAAACCCTATCTCTACTAAAACAAATACAAAAAAATTAGCTGGGCATGGTGGCGGCGCCTGTAGTCCCAGCTACTAGGGAGGCTGAGGCAGGAGAATGGCGTGAACCCGGGAGGCAGAGCTTGCAGTGAGCCGGGATTGTGCCACTGTACTCCAGCCTGCGTGACAGAGCCAGACTCGGTCTCAAAAAAAAAAAAAAAAAAAATTATTCTATATAAGTGAATAAACAAGAAGCACAAGTTAAAATAATGTGAGGTAAGTTATTTTGCCCTGTCCTTTCCTCCTCTCTCCCTGCTGTTACCAAAATAGGAGTATTGGGTTTAAGCAGTCTAAGAATTTTACCTCGTATTATAAAGCTGACTAAGTGGGAAATACTGTGGAAACAAGTAAAGATACATTGAACTTTTTAACACCGTTGTCAGGAATGTAAAATAATACAGCTGCTGTGGAAAACACAGTGGTAGTTTCTAAAACAATTAAAAATAAGATTACCATGTGATCCAGCCATTCCACTTCTGGGTATACACCCCAAATAATTCAAAGCAGAGTCTCAGAGAGGTATTTGTAAATGCATGTTTATAGTAGCATTCTTCTCAGTAGCTTGCCAAAAGGTAGAAGCAACCCGAGTGTCCATCAGTGGATGAATGGGTGAACAAAATGGGTATGTACATACAATGGAATATTATTCAATCTTAAAAAAGGAAGGACACTCTCAGCCTGGGCAATATAGTGAAACCCCATATCCACAAACATAAAAATCAGCTGGGTGTGGTAGCATGCACCTGTGGTCCCAGCTACTTGGGAGGCTGAGGTGGGAGGGTCACTTGAGCCCAGGAGTTTGAGGCTGCAGTGAGCTGTGATTGTGCCACTGCACTCCAGCCTGGGCAACAGAGTAAGACTCTGTATGTAAAATAAAAATTACACAGTTTCTTTTGGGGAAGGAAATTCTGACATATGTACAAGGATGAACCTTGAGGACATTATACTAAATGAAATAAGCTAGTCACAAAAGGATAAGTACCGTATGATTCCACTTTCATGAGGTACCTGAGCAGTCAGATTCACAGAAACAGAAAGTAGAATGGTGGTTGCTAGGGCTGAGTGGCGGGGGCAGTTACGGGGCGTTATTGTTTAATGGATACAGAGTTTCAGTTTTGCAGGATGAAAAGAGTTTGGAGATGTATGGTGGTTGCACAACATTATGAATGTGCATTTAATACTGAACTGTACACTTAAAATGGTTGATAAATGTTACGTGGATTTTACCACAATAAAAGACACTGGGAGAAAATATGTTTAAGTGATTCATAATAAAGAAAAGTTTGAAGTCTTAGCCTGATTGGATTCAGTTTGGTGATTTTTCTTAGTCCAGTCAGATAACAAGACATGATGCATCAAAGTTGTATTGATACTATTTTGTAGATGCGCAGGTTTGATTTGGCAATTGTATCTGAACTGTTTCTGAAAAAGTAGTCTTCCTTTCTAGATAGAGTTAAAATACATGGACAAAGGTATGAGCGGGTTTTCACTACTGAAGCCTGCGTTGTCACCATTTTGAGAGCATCTAGGCGGGTTCACTAACTGCAGCTATGTGGCCTCATTTTTTTTTTTTCTTTTTTTTGAGATGGAGTCTTCACTCTGTTGCCCAGGCTGTACTGCAATGGCATGATCACAGCTCACTTGAACCTCCGCCTCCCGGGTTCAAGTGATTCTCCTGCCTCAGTCTCCCAAGTAGCTGGTATTACAGGTGTGTACCACCACACCCGGCCAATTTTTGTATTTTTAGTAGAGACAGGGTTTTGCCATGTTGGCCAGGCTGGTCTCCAACTCCTGACCTCAAGAGATCCACCTGCCTCGACCTGCCAAATTGCTGGATTACAGGGATAATCCACTAAGCCCAGCCTGGCCTCTTGCAGTAGAACTGATTTCAGTAGAACTTCAAACTATTTTTTATAAAACTTAAAAAAGATAGAAATGCTTTTCTCATTCAGTTTGTGAAATAAATTTCAGAGTCAGTTAATATGTCTTTTACTGGGAAGAATTCTGTGATAAATTAAAAATTTGAGGCAAAGCATGATGGCTCATGCCTGTAATCCCAGCGCTTTAGGAGGCCAAGGTAGGATTGCTTGAGGCCAGAAGTTAGAGACCAGCCTGGGCAACATAGTGAGACCCCATCTCTACAAAAAGAATATTGAAACACACTGTCAAATATGCTGGTATTTGTGAATCTAAGTGAAGACTGATATGTAGTCCAGCTCCAATCTTCTTTTCTTTCCCTATCTCACTCCTTAAGCTCATTTTCTAGCCAACCCAGAGGTTGCCCTGCCTGCCTGAATCCCCTCCTCCCTTCATCTTCATAGCTTGAAATTAAAGCTCTCTCTAGTAACCCTAGCTGAAAATGAGAATGTTTACATCTAAAATCCTATTACAGCTGCTTTGAACCACCTATGGGGCACTTACTAGTTTTGGTAATATGGTAATCTATTTGATTATAAACTCCTGAGGGCAAAGACCATGTCTTAACTCTGTGTTTGTATCCCTCCCAATGCCTAATAAAATACACAATTTGTGTATATAGTATTGCCTATGTTTGTTGAATGAATGAACTAGCTTACTTGTAACAGAAACAAAGTGGCTTCCAAGGTTATTTCTGATTTTATCTAATGCTTATGCATATCTACAGACACATGCATATCCTTTTGCATTTCTTTTTAGTACCCTTTTATCTCTACTATGATTTACTGCAGTGAAGTGATGTACAAAAGCTTCCCCCATCTATACTGCATTTTAAATCCTTTCAGCTGCTTCCCTCTTGCTACCCAAAAGAACTCAGCTCTTACTAGTCAGTTCAAAGACCATTCAACTAATGATATTGACCTATTGATCTCTTTTATTGCTCTATTTTTATATGCAATATTTTTGTTTCACTCAATGAAACCTATTTGCTGACCCTTTTCCTGTTTGTTCTGATGTTCTCTTTATGTTACTTATTTTTCCCAATTTTTTTCTTTAATCTTAAGGTTGGAACATTAGTATCATAGTTCATATACATCCCTCACTTTCTTCAAAAACGTCTTAAGGTTCCTTCTGAGTAAATTCTTTAATTGCAGATAAGATGGCAATGCCTACCTTCTTCTAAACATACTAACTGTTCTGATCTTGGAACTCTTATATTTCAGTTTTACACTGCATTTAACTCACCAATCTGTTACTTGTCATAATATATTTATGGATGCTCCTTGACTTAACAATGGGGTTACATCTCAATAAACCCCTCATAAGTTGAAAATATTGTAAGTCTAAAATGCATTTCATATACCTTACCTACCACACATCAGAGATTAGTTTAGCATGTTAACACGCTCAGAACACTTCAATCAGCCTACAGTTGGGTAAAATCATCTGACACAAAGCCTATTTTATAATAAAGTGTTGAGTATCTCATGTGATTTATTGAATACTATACTGAAAATGAAAAACAATGGTTGTATGAGTACTGGAAGTACAGTTTTTAACTGAATGAATATTGCTCTCACATCATCTTAAAAGACAAAAAATTACAAGTCACGCCATTGTAAGTTGGAGACCATCTCTAATTTCTAGCTCATAGTTGCTCATTTTGGGGCTGCTTTCATTTTTTAAAATAATTTTCTTTTCTTTCTTTTTCTTTTCTTTTCTTTTCTTTTCTTTTTTTTTTTTTTTTTTTTGAGACAGAGTCTCACTGTGTTGCCCAGGCTGGTCTTGAACTCCTGGGCTCAAGAGATCCTCTTGCCTCGGCCTCCCAAAGTGCCAGGATTACAGGCGTGAGCCATCACACACAGCCATTTTGTAAATAAATTTTCTAATGCACTTAGTGTTGGCTGTATTTAATGCTTTTTGTTGAAAGTATTCATAAAGCTGTATCAGACCACAGGAATGATTTATACTTAAATCAACATCTAAGTATTAAAGACTTGGTTTTGATGTATTTTCTAAGAAAATTAATATAAAGTAGAGTAGTAGTTATATGACTGGCCTATTAGCCATTAATTTTTGTAAAGTACATGTATTAGAGTTCTCCAGAGAAACAGAATCAATAGGATAGATAGGTAGATGGATGAGTGGATGATAGGGAGGTAGGGAGGTAGATAGATGACAGGGCATTTACTAGAGAAATTGGCTTATGCAATTATGGAGGCTGAGAAGTCCCATGACACGCCACCTGCCAGCTGAAGAAACAGGGAAGCTGGTAGCATGGTTTGGTTTAAATCCAGAGGCCCGAGAACGAGGGAGCTGATGGCATAACTCTCAGTCAGAGGCCAAAGGCTTGAGAAGCCAGGGGTGCTGCTGGTACAAGCCCCAGAGTCCAAAGGCCAGAGAATGGAGAGTTCTGGTTTCCAAGAGCAGGAGAAGAAAAGTATCCCAGCTCCAGAGGAAAGAGAAGTTGCCTTTCCTCTGCCTTTTTGTTCCATCTGGGCCCTCACCTAATAAGATGGCATCCATCGATGTACTTTACTTGAAGGTGGATTTTTCCACTTCAGTCTACTCTTTCAAATGCCAGTCTCTTCCGGAAACACCTTCACAGAAATACCCAGAAATAATGCTTTACCAGCTGTCTGGGTATTCTTTAGTCAAGTTGACACCTTAAATCAACCATCACAGTCTGTCTGTATCACATTCTCATATGGTTATTAATGTTTTCCATGTTTTAAAGTATCTGATATCCAAAATTTCATTTTAATAGTTACCTTAATGCAGTAACTATTTATCATAGCGGTAGTTAACTTGGAACTAGCAGGCACACAGTGCGTATCATAGTCCTGTTTTACTAAATGGCATAGAATGTTAAGTGAGATATACTATAACTCTTCATTGTAGTGTTTTTATTATTGTTTTCAAGCTCAATTACAAGATTGTATAGAAATTTGGAGTATTTTAACTATTGCAGCCATCTGCTGGTTGGCCACTCCTGCTCTTAACTAATTCAAAATAGTGATTTTTAATGTCATAGTAAAACTTTCTAGGAAATCTCTAGATATTTCCTTTGGGAGTGTTTCAGTAGAGATGTGCTACTCATGTCAAGCTTATTTTGAAAAAAATAAGCTGTGTTTTGTTTTGTTTTTGGTAGAGACGAGGTCTTGCTGTGTTGCCCGGGCTGGTCTCAAACTCTTGGGCTCTTGGGCTCAAGCAGTTCTTCCGCCTTGGCCTCCCAAAGTGCTGGGATTACAGGCACCAACAACCTTGCTCAGCCTGATTTATTATTGCTTTTTAAATCTGATAGTGCTGCTGGCCTGCAGTTTATTTTAATTATACTGGGTAGTTTGGAATCTCTTAGTGGGACTTCATGTGTCCTTGATGAAGGATATGTTGGTTTCCTAGCAACTATTAAATAGGATTAAAATCTTGGAGTGAGCCATTGACTCAAACTCAGTTTCATAGGGCACACTTTATCAAGCCCTCTTACTGTGTATTGATGATAGCATGATGAATTATTAAGGAATTTTGAGTCTGATTCTTTTTATTTGAGTGGCAAAGTAAAAAAACACCTCATGTGTTTTACTTACTGATACTAATATTTGTCCATGTTATATGACATTTTTGTTTTTGTTTGAGGTATATTTTCTTATTGTCTGCTCAACTCTACTACTAGTAAGTGGAAAAACTGAGAAGTAAAGAGGCTAAATAACTTCATTATGGTTATTCAGAGAACTGTAGCAAAGCTGGACTACGGAATTTAGGGTTTTTCCTCTAGGTCGGTGATTTTTAAATTGCAGATTATAAGCCATAAACAAATCAGGAAATCACACAACACAATCAGTTTTTTTTTGTTGTTGTTGTTTTTAATGAATCAGAATAAATATGAGAGTGTATCATATATGTTAAGGGTAATTACTGTTTCATGAAACTTTTGACAAAATATACATATTTGTCATTATTATCATGTAATATTAAATGTGTTACGTAATATTAAATTTTCCTGTGGGTTGTGTTGAAAAAGGTTTGGAAGCCATTGTACTAGAAAATACTCAGCCCCAAATTATAGAACCTTAATGTTTTATGCAAACTTTTTGACATTGATAATAAAATCATTTTGAATAGTGGTTAGGAGGGATTGTATAATGGTGGTAGAATTTCAGGAAAGTTTCACTTTCTTCCTTCTATACCTTTCAAATTGTTGGAATAGTTTGTAGTTAACGTACCTTATTGTTACAATCAGAGGGAAAAAGTGTTTTAATCTGGATCATAAAACTGAAGAAAATGTTTATTTAATGTGTTGTTAAAACTCACATGTAATATTTATGTGGTTTAGTATATTTTATGTTGGTAAAGGGTGATTGTTATTTTTTAAAAACAGCCATATATATATACACTTTCTTTCTTTTTAAACAGAGGCATCAGTAAATTCTTTAGAAAAGAAAAACCAAGCAGAAAGGACCCTGAAATTACCCATAGACTGAAAGAGGCAGAGCAACAGCCATGGAACCGTGGGAAAGAGCAGTCTGCATTCTAGACCTCTGTTCTCACTGTTGTTCCTTATCTGTGCTGTAGTAGCTTCCCTGAAATGAGAGTTGGGAACCTGTTAAGTCTGTTGAAAACAGAGCTTTTTGAAGGAAAAATGCTTTTTAGTTGTTAGGTTTAATTAATGCTCATGACTTGAGATTTGCTTTGTTTGTTGGGAACTCCAAGGATTTATTCTAATTGTAACTTACTTAATTGGGTAGCTAATAAAATACCTAAGATTGCAACCATAAAATTTAGGCTTGCAGATAAAACATGGGTTTGGTAACAACTGACTAAGGCAAATTTAAATGAGATTTGTATTAATTTTAGTTAACATTATGACTATTGTGCTTATTTTAAAGTATTCTTACTTAAATGACCAACTGGACAATTTACCTTCTGTAAACTGATTATAAACAACCCATTTGGCTTTTAGGTATATGCCATGTTTGCTTAATTTTGCTACTGAGCATGCACAATGTACTGTTTTATTATTATTAAATAAAAAAGTGGCCCACTTCATTTTATTAAATGTCAGAATTGCAAATAGCATATATGTTTATATGGGTAGGTTACAAGTTGATAAAAATATTATATCATTTGGTTGCATATTACTTAGTCAAACATCTCACCAATCGAGAATGGTTATTCTAAATTATCAAGATTTTGTTTTAAATAGGGTTTCTTTAAGATGTTTTTCTGTGACCCTGGAAACTGACTTGAAGTAGAGGGTTATCTGAGTTTTTCTCCATTCATAGCACAATTGATGTGATACATCATTATATATTTGATATAACTTCTCCCATTTTTATAAGCAAAATATAGTGTCATCCACAGCAGTGTGTTTCCCAGAACCGGGACTGATATGGAGACAAGAACTTTTCATATCTCTGCCTGCATCTTACATAAGCTATTACTTGATTTAATATGATATTAATGGTGACCCCTCAGTTTTTCTCTTTTGACCTTTAGACTTTCACATTAGCAAAACAAATATATTCATATCAGAATACCAGGAAATGGTTTTTCCAAAGAGAGTTTCAGAATACTCTGAATTATACTGTGAAAAAAACCATAAAAATTAATATTGCAGTCTAACTTTCTAGTAATAGAGTCAGGTTTTAGAGTTATTTTCCAGACTTCTGAAGATTTGCAAAAGTACCTGAATCTTTAAAGATGGAATATATTAGATAAGATTTTCTCTTAGCTAAAGCTGTTATATCTAAACCTATTTTAAGTCATTGGTGCCCTTGTCCACATAAAGCTTTCATTAAATCTTTTTCAGTTTGATGACCATATCTCTTTACTGGATACAAGCAAATGAGAAATGGTCAAATAAGAGAACAAAAGTAAGTCTTCCTGCAGAAACAAGCACAAGCAGCGAACCATACTTCAAAATCAGCTCAATCCAGAAGTTCAAGATCTTGTGTACATTTTTATAAATGTTGTTCGAATCAACATACAGGAATTTTTTTTAAGATTTAATAAAATGAGAAGTTTCCTCAATACAAATAGATGTAAAATCAGTGACCGTTATTGAATTAACTATTGAAAGAAATGTTCGTTTATTAAAGTCTCCTACTCCCCCAGTACAACTGGATTTTACCTTCGCTTTTAGTAGTGATCACTTTGTTATACGACCTATGTCTATTTTTTATTAGTTAATTTATATATACCTTGCCTCCAGATTTTTATCTTACTAAAAGTATAATACTTTTAATTAGGTACGTATTCTGAAGATTCCTCTCTGTTCTCAAATAGATGGGTGAATTTCTAAAATCAATTTCTATTCTAATTTCCAGTCTTTTCAATCACAGACAGGCTTGTAATTCAGGTCATTGTAGTTTAAGATGCCTATTTAACAAAAATATAGAAGGTGGGAAGACAGACTGCTAATTTTTGAAAGCTCATTAGTTTAAACATCTGTTTATGTAAACATCTTGAACCATTTGAAATAAAGGTCATTTTTTGTTTTCCCTAATTTCACAGACTAATAGGCCTTAAAGTTGGAAGGCATCTTAGCAGCAACAGACAATTCCAGTCTCTTAGCTGCTGTAGTGATTCTTGGTAATATCCGGGGCAGACAACCCTCCTGACACTGTTTGAACACTTCCATCATGGCTAACTTTCTGTCTTACTAGAGTAAACTTACTGGTACACAGCTGTAGTCCTTAGAATGTAGAGTCAGAAATTTGGAATTCCTAATATTCATCCTTTGGGCCCTCTCTTCCTTGATTGGTTTTCTGTTTTTTTCCCTCTTCTGGTTAACACTAGATGGTAAAATCAAATGTTGTCTGAAAAACAAACAAAAAACAAAAACAAATGTCTGAACCTTGATGCTAAAGAGGGGCTAAGGGAAATCCAAAAATAAAAGGTAGAGTGAAATAAAGAACAACAAAATGAGAAATTCAGAAGAAAAATAGGAAAGGGTTGCGCATGGTAGGGAGCGATAGAAAATCTTGGGTTATGTATCCTTGAATAATTTTTTTTTTAATCATCATGGGCCAAAGAGGAAAAATTAAGCCCCTATTATAGTGGACCTGAGGTTTGTTTGCATCTTGGTTCTACCACTTAATTATGTTACCATGGGAAGCATTAACCTCTCTGTCACTTTTCTCAGCTATAAAATGGGGCCAGACCTATTTGTTTTTTCCTTTGGGTAGAGATGGATGTGAAGACTGGCACATAGTAAATGTTCATTAAGTACATTTCACTTTTCAAGTCGCTCTGTGAATATTAAGTAAGTACGTGAGGATTAAGATCTTTATCCATTTTGTTTACTCCTTTATCATCACTATCCAGAATGTCACACGGTGATTGGATGCCCATAAATAACTTAGTGAATGAATAAGTGGACTTTTTTTGTCATCTCTTCCCTTCAAAACATCTCAGATCCAGCTATCGTGAGACCTTATTGTAACTCAAATTTGAATAAAGCACAATTGGCAATTGGTCCTTATCATCTGCCTGGTATTTTTTCTCAAAGAAGAGTCAACTGTAGTGCTTATTTTCAAGGGCAGGAATCCATGAAAGGAAGGGCAGATTTGGCAGCGATTCTGGACTTCTAGCCCAGTGTCCCTGGATCAATCCAGTAAATCATTTGCCATCTAACAAGGAGATTTCAGAATATTCTGCTGCCAGAAAATGGATTTGGATTGCCCAGATGGGCATGGGGATTGCTAGTTGTAGAGATTCACCTTGTCCATTTCATTAATATGTATTTACCCTACCCGTAACTAGACCCCACATTTTACACAGTCAAATTTCTCAGACTCCAGTAATTGCCTCATGGCCTCACTTCTCACCGTTTCACCACTACTCTAATTCAGGCCACTTGGATTACTGCAGAAACTCCCCAGTGATCTTCCTCTCTTGTTGTCTTGTGTTTGTTTGATCTAATAACTGCAAACAAAATGATCTCTCTAAAAACTAAATCACATCATGTCATTCCCCTATTTAAAATTCCTCAATAGCTTCCCACCTGGGGGACCGATATATTCAAAATCTTTCTTAAACACATCATACAGTATGATGTCTTTTTTCTGCAGTGAAAGCTGCACCATTGTTTTATGTACCACTAAGAAAGAAAACATGCTCCAGTTCACTGTCACACCACAGAGATTATGAGACATATCTGCTTTCAGAAATTCTAAGATTTAAAAAGAAAAGTATACATTGGAATCCATGAAATGCATTTTCTTCTTGCCATATAGTAATAGTTAGGACTTACTCACTAATACATTGGCAAATATAATAGAAGTGACTTATTTCTGTCTTGAAGGAGAATTCTTAAGTTTCACTATTAGATATGATATTTACTCTGGGGTTTTAGTTAAATATAAGGTTAAAGATGTTCCCTTCTATGCCTGGTTAAGTTGTTTGTTTCTAAATCCATAATAGATAATGCTTTTTCTGCATCCTCTGGGATGACCATGCAGTTATTGCCTTTAATCCATTAATATGGTAAATTACATTCATACGGTTTTCTTTTGTTTTTAATGTTGAACCCTCCTTGCAGTGGGACCAACACTACTGTCAGGATTTTTTTTTTTTTTCATTTACTGGTAGATTCCCCTTGCTAATACTTTGTCTTTTTTCACAAATAAGTTTGGTCAGTAATCTTCTGTTTATATATTACCTTTATCCTGTTTTGTTATCATGATTATATTAGCCTCAGAAGACACTTTTAGTCTCTGGAATAGTTTGTATAATATAGGAATTATTTGTTCCTTGAAAGTTAGTAAAAGTCAGCCAGGCTCGGCAGCTCATGCCTGTAATCCCAGCACTTTGGGAGGCCGAGGTGGGAGGATTGCTTGAGCCCTGGAGTTCAAGACCAGCCTGGGCAACATGGTGAAATGCCGTCTCTACAAAAAAAAAAAAAAAAATGCAGAAATTAGCCAGGCGTGGTGATGCAGACCTGTGGTCTCAGCTACTCAGGAGGCTGAAGTGGGAGGATCGTTGATCCCGGGAGGCTAAAGTTGTGGTGAGGCAAGATCACACCACCACACTCCAGCCTGGGTGACAGAGTGAGACCCTGTTTCAAAAAAAAAAAAGGTAGAAGTCCGTCTGTAAAACTCTTATTCTGGTGCACTGAACTGAGGCTGGATGATTGATTTTTTGTTTGTTTGTTTGTTTTTGTTTTTGTTTTTGTTTTGAGACGGAGTCTTGCTCTGTCGCCCAGGCTGGAGTGCAGTGGCCGGATCTCAGCTCACTGCAAGCTCCGCCTCCCGGGTTCACGCCATTCTCCTACCTCAGCCTCCTGAGTAGCTGGGACTACAGGCGCCTGCCACCATGCCTGGCTAATTTTTTTTTTTTTTTTTTTTTTGTATTTTTAGTAGAGATGGGATTTCACCATGTTAGCCAGGATGGTCTCAATCTCCTGACCTTGTGATCCACCCAGCTCAGCTCCCAAAGTGCTGGGATTACAGGCGTGAGCCACCATACTCGGTCGGTTGGACGACTTTTGACTATCATTTCAATTTCTTTAGTAATTTATTATGCTATTTAGATGTTCTATGGAGCTCTGGATTGAGTGAGCATTTTAAAATAAAGTACAAATTACCACAATTGGCCCTAGAAAAGGTCAATAAATATATCAGTAACTATGGAAGAAAGACATTTGTCACAGGACTGCCTCTAAGAAATGTACAAAATGCAGATAGTGTCACTGTTGCTTCAAATCCTCACACAAATAATCCTACATTATGTAAATTGTTCTAGAGTTGTGTAAAAGAAGAAACATTTCCTTAATAACTTTATAGGAAGAAAGCGTAACACTGACATAGAACCTGATAAAGAAAATGCCTCAACCCTAAACCATTATCATCTGTAAATATTTATGCATATGTCTTAAATAAAATATTAGCAAATAAGTTCCGGGTGAACTTAAGGTCTAAGTCAGTGAAGTGCATTTTAAGAATGTGTGGATGATTCCATATTTGGAAACCTCTTAACAAAATTCATCTTATTAATAGTGCAGGGTAGATAACCTTATGGTTATCTTAGTAGTCATAAATATAACACAAAATTCAATATTTGGTGAATGTCAGTGTTCATTTCTGGTTGAAATTCTTAATAAAATAAGAAAAGGAAACTTCCAAGCATCGAAAGTATATATCCCCTGTTTCATCTTATATCCCAAATCAGCAGCTTTTATATACTTCTAATGTTCTAGCACCACTGTTATTTAACAGTGTTCTGAAACAGTTCTGGCTCAGAAATAAACAGTCATGGTACGGGATTGATTAAGTAAAACAGGACAAATGCCATAGTGCTATCCAACTGCTAAACCAATTTCTATATGTATACAGAGAGAGAGGCCAAGAGATTTATTCACTGTTGAGTAAACAAAAACAGGAATCAAAAGAGCCTTGATAAGATGTTTAGATTACATGTAAAAAATGTAGATTTAGAGAAATCTGGAACTGTGTCCAACAAAATGTTTATAATGATCTAACTTTGTGAGGTAGGATTTCAGGTAAACTTCACTTTCTGTATGCCTTTCTTTTGATTTTCTATAAGAAATGTTTATTTTTGTTTAATTTTTAAAGAAATGTTGCTGATAGCTTTCAGGCGTAGACTAGAAGCTAGAAACTGATCATAGACAATTAGGGGCATCTCATGGGAGGTATAGAAAGTTCATTGCGGGCCTTCAATCATGCATGAGTCCCATCCCCTGAACCCCCAGCCCCAGAAGTTTTTACTTAAGAATCACTGCAGTAGTGAATCATTGTTAACAGATTATAGTGTGAGCTGCCATCTTAATTTTCATTATAATGTATTTATGACTTTTATATATCAAGCATCTTGTTAAAGCCTTTCATGTAAGTCACTTTTAGTCTGTCTGACAACATTAGATTGTCATTATTTTTATCCATATTTTTATAGATGAAGAAATGGAGGCTAAGGTTACATAACTAATAGCTAGTGGCATTCCTGATTTTTTCAGCTTTATTCTTAATCACCTAACTGTATTTCCTCATTTTCTGAAGAAATCCATCATATTCCTCAGTATTTAGGGGGAGAAGAAAGTTGGTGAACTACCAGTCTGATGTCTCCTGTATCTGTTGGAATATAGAAGTTATCATCATAGTATCAGATACAGTTTATTTCAAAAGACTGAAACATATTTTATTATAGCAGAAGGATTAAAGTAGTGAAAATACAGCAGAGAACTAATAGTCTCTTCAGTTTGCCAATTGTACAAAAAGAAATAGAAATGTGTACCTTGACTCTTTTTTTTTTGAGACGGAGCCTCTCCCTGTTGCCCATGCTGGAGTGCAATGGCACGATCTCGGCTCACTGCAACCTCCACCTCCCAAGTTCAAGTGATTCTCCTGCCTCAGCCTCCTGAGCAGCTGGCATTATAGGCTCACACCACCATGCCCAGCTAATTTTTTGTAGTTTTAGTAGAGACTGGGTTTCACCATGTTGGTCAGGCTGGTCTCAAACTCCTGACCTCAAGTGATCCACCTGCCTCTGCCTCCCAAAGTGCTGAGATACAGGCATGAGCTACAGCTACTGTGCCCGGCCACACCTTGACATTTTCTATCAGATTATGACAAAAATTTTTAAATAATGAGCAAAAATTATAGATTACAGCAATGTAATTTAATAGGTTACATGGCATTTAGGGATATATAAGAGAGTATATTTTTCAAATAACCACTCAAAAATGTGTGTGTCTAGGAAAGTTCAGTGTGTACTAGAAATAAAGATATGCATGGTAAGTAATGACAAAGGCACAAGTCTATATTAATCTCAGAACATAATAATAGAAAACTAAAAATTTTATTGTTAGCATAAGTTGAAAAATGTGCTATTTAATACAGAGTTTGAAAGTAGAGACTCTTGAGTGAAATGTATACATTCATTGCGAATTAAAACACCCCAATATTAGAATAATGTGGAATTGTACAAATAGGCAGAAACATATTGCTTTAAACCAGTTGTTTGAAAGGCACATTAAAACAGAAAAACTTTTTGAACATATTAGAAAAAGAAATAATAATAGATCATAAAAGCCATTTAGAAAAACACCAAGACTAACCACAAGTCAGACCACAAATGATGTAGTTAATTTAATATACATGTACACAGTTTGTGTGTATAAACGTATTTTTTAAAAGTTGAATTTTATTAGTAAAGTTATACATTGAAATGTAGGAGATGCCATTTCTCCTATTAAGTGGTAGTGCTCCGTTGTTGACAGTGCACTGACAGTATAATGCAGCAGTTCAGAGGGCGGATTCTGGACCCACACTCCCTGTATTTGAACCCTAGCTCTGCTACTGATGAGCCAGTATGAACTGCTGATATGAACTCTCAGTTCAGCTGAGGCCTTTCTGGCCTTAGTCATCTCATCTGTAAAATTAATCTGTGTAGAGGACTTGGCACGTAACTAACATTCATGTTGTTGTCAAACCATTAACTCCCTTCAAACCTCTTCAATGAAATTTCCTTTTAAAGATGAAAGGAGCATTTTTTCTGCAACTAGACCCTGCACTGTCTGGCCCCCACCTATCTTTGCAACCACGTTTCCTACCAGTGTTCCCCGGTGAATTGTGCCATACCCACAAATGCCTTCTTGAATAAACCCAGGTTTATTCAAGAATAAAACCAGGTATCTACCACTTCAGAGCCTTCTTGTTTTAACTTCTGTTTGAAAAGTTCTTCTGTCCACACCTGCTTAGGTACCACATACATAAGTAACCCTTTCCTCTGGCTAGTTCCTTCTCATCCTTCAATCCTTAAACGTCACCTCAGAGAGACCTTCCCTCACCATCCTGTACACACTAGTTGCCCCCATTATTCTAATTCTCTTTTTCTTTCATTGTACTGATCATAATTGGTAGGTTTTTTTAAACATGTATTTGTTTGCATTTTCTAATGTCTGTCTTCCTTACGTGATAGATTACTCGTTTTGTTACCCACTATGACATGCCGAGAATGATACCTGATACATAATTGGCCTTTGCTGTGTTGGATGAATGAAGGAACACTAACTGCTGGAACATAATTACAGCCTTTCTAGAAAGCAATAATTACCAAGAATTAAAAAAAAAAATCATTCCTTTTGATATAACAATCTTTTAACAAACTTTCTTAAAGATATTACAAAGAGCGGCGCAGTGGGGGCAGCACAGCGAGCAGGGCGCCTGGGGTGCAGGTGCAGGGTGTCGGGGCGTGCGCGCCTCTTGGCTGCTCGCTGACGGGGCCCCGAGCCGCCGATTCCTGCCGAGTGTAGAGAGGAGACATGTTGGTCTCCCTGGACTGAAGAGAGGGAGAAGCCCAAGACTAAGATTCTCAAAATGGTTTATTACCCAGAACTCTTTGACTGGGTCAATCAAGAACCATTTCCAAACCAGAACATGGAGGGAAGGCTTCCTAAGGGAAGACTTCCAGTCCCCAAGGAAGTGAACCGCAAGAAGAACGATGAGACACACGCTGCCTCCCTGACTCCACTGGGCAGCAGTGAGCTCCGCTCCCGAAGAATCAGTTACCTCCCCTTTTTTTAATCGTAGCACCTCCATTTGTATTACATACGGTGTATGGGTATTGATGAGGTCATGGTATCATATATGGGATTTTTTTCTGTGTAAATCATCAAGTATAAGAAGAAACTATGGGACTCTAAGCCTTGCTTTAGAGATTTTACCGTGGACAAATAGGTATCATCAACCCAGTTTTTAATCATTCTGACTCAGGTGAAAACGCTCAGAATTTCACACTGTCTGAATCCACGTTTCCAACCCTGACAGGTGGGCCTTCAGCCTGGTTCGCTACAACAGTGTCTTCCACAGCTCAGACTCCCACCGCACTCACACAACCGGTCCACTCCTGCCTTTTCACTCACACAGCTCCCGACTACTTGCAGAGGCTGAGTCCCCCCTTTTTTTTTCATTTAGATGTAACAAACCTAGTAGTTTATGTTCATCAGTTGTTTGTATAGCTCTTTATTTTATCCATGTACTCTTTTGATGTATAGAAGTAGTTTGAAACTCATTGTTTCCTTGTGGTAAGTGACTCAGATGCTGCCACAGGACCTGAGACACTGATGGGTGGTGCTATTTTGGACTTTCAACATGCTCCTTGGCGAGGTAGCGCCGATGGAGTTATTTTTTATTTCCATCTTCTAAGAAGGTGTTGGTACTCTGTTTCCCTGAATGTTGTTCTCTAGACTGGACTGACTTGTTTTCCTTGTGTCTTCAGCGTGGCTTTCTTCCTCAGTGTGGCAGGTTGAGCGACTGCTACCAGAGTGTGAGAGACGATTGTCTCGTTGACTGGCACTCACGGACATGCAGTCACGGTAGCAGGAGCAATCACAAAACTGTAATTTACTTACCAAATCTCTTCCTGTCCGTAGCCTCGCCTGCCTGACTTAGAGAAAGAAAAGCAATAATTTTACAGGCATTTTGAGGTGCCTCTTTGGGTTCTTTGTGTTTGAAATGATATTTGTGGAAAAAAAGAGCAAAACCTTTTTAAATAAATTCCCCCTGAAAAAAACCCAAAACACTAGCATCTGAGTAGGAATATGAAAATGACACCTTTTCCAAATATTAAATTGGAAACCAATGTCTTTACAAAATCATAATGCTTTTTTAAAAGGCAGAGCACTCTTTTTTTGGCAATTTTGATAAGCCAGGTGTATATTTACATTTTTGTCCTTGCTCCCAACGAAATGAATAAACAAAACTAAAATACTATCTACTCATGGAATGTTGTTGTGTTAGCCGGTCTGAAAGCCCACCTTAATTTTTATATAACTGTCTTTTAGCTCTTCTTTTGACAGAGCTGGCCTTGTTCTGAACTGTTTTGCTTCTGACTGTTCAACACCGATGACGCATGCACTGCACTTCTTCATTTTCTTCTTGCTCCCCCATTGGCCTGAGTTTCTTGTGCATTCCTCCGCTCCCTCCTTGGTTAGAATAGGTGTATCAGCTGTGTAAATAGAGCAAGAAAACAGTATTCTGCATCTGTAGCATTTATGTAGAGTTGCAGTTGTGTACTGCTGAAAATGCAGGCTTTTGTAACAATGTGATCTTTACTGATGCACTCATGACAAGTACCCAATGTGTTTTAGGTATTTTAGTAGTATTTGTTTAATAAATATGCAAGCTGTAAAAAAAAAAAAAAAAGATATTACAAAGAATGGTGCAATGGCCATCACAGAACTGATGGTACTAATTACAAATTATAAAATATTTACATGTCTAACAACTAGAGAATAGTTTCATTGAGTGAATTATGACACACACAAAAGGTGAACTGTTATGTAGTCATTAAAAATTTTTTTTGGTAAGTTTAATGTTTCAGTGTTACAGACAAAAGCAGACTATACAATAGTGAAAAATTACAGTGTAAATATATTAACAAAAGAATTTATCAAAAAAAAGTAAATTTGAGTAGCTAATTGTATTTTCTTAATTGTATTTGAAAATTAACTTTCCTACAAAAGCACATGTTATGTTCTAGAGGAGAAAAAAGATTGTGTGTGTTTTTTTAAGTATCAGATGTGTTAAAAAAATTTCATGAATAGACCTGGTGGGGTGGCTCACACCTGTCATCCCAGCACTTTGGGAGGCCGAGGCGGGTGGATCACGAGGTCAGGAGATCGAGACGATCCTGGCTAAAATGGTGAAACCCCATCTCTACTGAAAAAAAAAAACAACAAAAAATTAGCTGGGTGCGGTGGCGAGTGCCTGTAGTCCCAGCTACTCGGGAGGCTGAGGCAGGAAAATGGCGTGAACCCAGGAGGCGGAGCTTGCAGTGAGCGGAGATCATGCCACTACACTCCAGCCTGGGAGACAGAGCGAGACTCCGTCTCAAAAAAAAAATTCATGAACAGATTCATGCTATTATGAGAACTTATAAGAATCTAGAAGCTATTTCACAATAAAGAAGAGCCTTGCTCGTTATCATCAGTAATTAGAGAGAAGAATTTTCTTGCTTTAATTAAATTTTTGTTATTACTTGTATATTAAACTATTGTCTAGCCCATATGGATCATAGTATATTAAATGCGTATAAGAAACTTAGCATATTTAGTCCAGCTACAGCAGGTGGTAAATTCCTATTTAAGAATTGACATATATCACTAAAGATGTGATAAATAGGCTGAATATAAAAGCTCTTGTAAAAACACTCTTATAGAATGTGAAATGTAAATATAAGATTTAGTAGCAAGAAAAAAGCAGTATATTAGGAAAATGGCAAAAATAATTTAATATACCTTTACTATCTAGAATATAGAGAATCAATATGAGTATGTTAGCTTAATAACAAAAGTCTTGTCAATAAAACAAAACTATGCTTTTGGTTTTACAGATTGATTTTATTATACTTGATGGTGTTATTTCTATCAATGATAATGTTGAATTTACAAAATCTGTTAATACATATCAAAAAACCTTAAAAATGTTTATAATCTTTACCCAGCAATTTTAGGAATTTTTGATAGATGCATGCAGAAATGTTTTCAAGGCATTTTTTTTTTTTTAATTTAAGGATCTAGGAACAACCTCCTTAATGTTGAATAGGAAGTGAGCTATATAAATTATGGTAAATCCATGTCAGAAAGGTAATTTTGTAAAGATTCTATCAGAAGAGTAATTTCCAGATTAAAATTTTAATGATATAATACTAAATGAGAAGGATGCAAACAGTATATTTAGTTTGATACCTTTTAAATTTTATAAGGAGAAAAAAAGACAAAAAGATTACTCCAGAATGTTTAAAGTGATCATTGTTAGTTCAGAGATCATAGATGATTTTGTTTTCATTGTGCTTTTCTCCATTTTATGAATTTTATCCATTGAGCATGTATTACCTTTGAAGCTTAGAAAACAGAACACAAAAGTCTCTTGAAAACCCAAGGTGTACTGTGTTTTGGAGTTGATGAAGAGAGGATGGTGCCCAGCTTCACTGCCTGCTTACTGTCCAGGCTCACCAAAAGATAGCCTATCACTCTTAAGATATAGACACCCTTTTATATTGCAAATGGAAATGCAAAATGATTCAACACCTGGAGAAGTAAATTTGATGATACATAATAAATCTACCTAGGCATGTATCTTTCCACACAGTGAATTCTGCTTTTAGGAATTTGTCCTAAAAATATACCACAATAGTGTAAACATATATGCACAAAGTTAGCTCATTGCAGCATTGTTTCTTAATTACAAGATACTGGAAACCACTTAAGCATGCAAGCATACGACACTGAGTAAACTATGATATAAAATATGCACATAATGGAGCATCTATGGCTGTAGAACGGAATGAAGATGTCTGTAAACGGATAAAATATGATTTATAGGGGATATTATTACCTTTAAAAAGTTTTTAAAAGTCCAGGTTTAGAACAGTCAATCTGTTAGCATGATTTGATCTGATAATTCTACTTTTGAGATTTTATCCCAAGGAAATTATATGGTGCATGTATCAGGGCTTTGGGGGATGGGCAGGGAGCATAATTTTACCCTGGCAATGGGAACATCATTAGGGTTGCTGCCAAAAATAGGGGGTGGGAGTGGCATAAACAAGTGTCTGTTAATAGAAAAATACCATATAGTTAGTAAAAGTAATACACAAACATCTAGATTTGTCAAGGAAGTAATACTTGGGAAGATAGTACACAAAGCAAAGTTAGTTCTGGTATATTACCAAATCTATAAATTAGCATTGTTTAGAATAATAATTGGAGTTAGAGTGATTTTCAGATTTGAATGTAAGTTATGTTCACTTTTTAAATAAATCAAGTTAAATTCATAATAATGAAAGAAAGGAACTATTTTGAAAGCTAAAAGTTTTTTGATACTATCTCTGTGCCTTGATACTTCTCCTTTTAAGATGCATTTGGTCTCCTTGATGTTATTCAGCCTTCTAGTCTTTAACTTAGTTATCTCTTTTTTCTTACTTGACTCATTAGAATTTGTTTAAACTGTTATAAAATTTTACAGCTTTGCAAAAATGCAATTAATGAATCAGATATGAAAAATCCATTTCTATCTATTAAAAAAATACACACATATATTAATATGTGTACACATTCTTTATTAGAAATAAGTTGTATCTGTGCCCAGAAATTGAAAAGTGTATTTGTATTGCCATGCAGTTTGTGTACTGTACGTCCATGTTGCATTGTTAAGAAAGTAATATTACCTGTGCTAGGCTCTGCTACAAGAAGTAAATGATCTTTGTGTCAGTGAAAATAGAAGGTTCTGTCCCATATTGATCTAGCACTTAAACTACTGTGCTATGCCTCAGTTGCCTAAAGTAGGCAGCTTAAGAATTTTGTAATTTAAAAACTCAAAACCCCATAATACCTGCAGAAAAAGAAAAAAAAAAGAAAAAAACCTTGGATTTTAAGGATACTAATTTAAAACTAATCTGAACAATGTTTATTATTTTAAATACTTTTGATGATAGACCATTGATAAAAGACCATTTTAGTTTAACTTGTTCTTAATAGGAATAGACGAAATAGGGTTACTAGAATGGATTGGAGGAAAATGTGAAGGAGTTATAAAAAGAAAATGCTATCTTTTATTAGCACTATTACTCTTGTGAAATTCTTGTTTTATAAAATACCTTGATTTGCATTGAAGATGACAGTCAAAGAACCCCTTTCATTCCCCCTGAAATGGGACTTCTTAGGTAAGTCAAAAACTAGTTAATATCCCTATGATTTTTGAGTACTGCCAGTGTGTGGCACATTCTGAGTGCTCCCTTTATCTCCCAACAGAGGGTGCAGCCCCAGCTCTGTGGCTTTTGCATGCAAGATCTCAGTGAGTCCTGGAGGCACTCTGTTTCTCAGATGCCAGGCAGCCACGTCTGTGAAGCTCTCCCTTTCCTGAATTTATCTCACCCATTTAGTCTAGACTAT